>NC_060143.1:227125222-227750222 GCF_021461385.2 Schistocerca piceifrons
TAAACTCTCATTTACAGCAACAAAGCAGCCTGGAAATAGGTAACATATTCAGAAAGCAAGGACTGAAAATAGCCTAAAGGACAGACAACTCAATACAGAGAAAACTAAGACCAACCAACACAAGCACAGATAAACACAACACATCTGGTATTTCCCAGCTGACATGCCAAGACTGCAAATCAACTTACACAGGACAGAAAGGCAGAAACTTTAATACCAGATACACAGAACACAAAAGAGGATTAAGAAGTAACAGCCATCTTTCTACATTTGCTAAACACCTTATGGACATGAAAGCCAGTCCAACAAACATCAACACTGACCTGAAAATTGTCAAACACAGGATAAGCTCCCCACAAAAATTAATAATTGATGAAAACTATCAAATACAAAAAGTCACTATTGAAAGAAACAAGTGATAAATATGAATACACAGTTCCGTGCAATGAAGATCTGTTCTCTGCCCTCAAAGAACTATCAAGCAACACCAGCTCACAAACACTCCAAAACCCCTTTCCAAACATATACACGCACGCACGCACACGCACACACACGCACACACACATACACACACACACACACACACACACACACACACACACACACACACACACGCACGCACACACCTATATATATTTTTTTTCTCACACGTACACACAATCTTCCACATGGTATTAGTTAATGGTGAGTGTAGCCATAACCTGGCCAGTTGTAAATTGTCGAAGTAAATAACCATGCTACATTAGGTTCTGTACGGTTGCAGTGACAAACTATGGAACAAAACAACTGACTTAATCACATAAAATCTAAGAAATCCACAGCATGTGGTAACAAGGTAAACATAAAAAATTTCGTCTTTTTTTCAGATATCGAAACACTGTCCTAAAGCTTATATGTATACGACTATTAAAACTCATTTTCCCTTGTTTATAAAAGATAAAAAAAGACCAACTGATGGTGCTGAAGCTTCAGCAAAACATGTTCGGGGAATAAAAAGAAAGAGGATAATTTTGTTTCACCCCCTTGAAAAAGAAATCTAATTGTAATTTTAATCTTCAACAGTTTTTCTCGCATAACTACTATCGGTAGTCAGAGATTTTACAGTGGCTCGACATAAGGTTTTAACCATCACCCCGAAAAAGTAAGTGAACATAATTTATCATGAGATTGAAGTTCTCGCTTTCATGTTTGCTTACAAATAAATTGGACAGAGAAGCAGCTATTTCAGCATTAGGTATACAGAGCACAGAAGAGCACAAAAGAATAGCAGTTGTCACTCTACATTTGCAGAACACCTTATGGGTACGAAAATCCGACACCAGAGCAGACTTAAAACTTCTAAAGTGCAGCAAAAACCCTCCACGAAAACTAATAACTGTGGAAAGCTGCCTAGTACAGAAATCCAGCACGCCCGGTTAGCCGTGCGGTCTAACGCACGGCTTTCCGGATTGGGAAGGAGCTCCTGGTTCCCGGCATGAATCCGCGAACTTGTGTCGAGGTCCGGTGAGCCAGCCAGTCTGTCAATGGTTTTTAGGCGGTTTTCCATCTGCCTCGTCAAATACGGGCTGGTTCCCCTTATTCCGCCTCAGCTTGACTATGTCGGCGATTGCTGCGCAAACAAGTTCTCCACGTACACGTACACCACCATTACTCTACCTCGCAAACATATGGGTTACACTCGTCTGGTGTGAGACTTCCCTGGGGGGCGGGGGAGGGGGAGATCCACCGGGGGCCGAACCGCACAATAACCCTGAAAGAGTGGTTCGGTGTGGGGCGGGGGAGGTGTGAAGTGGACTGCGGCAGTCGTCATGGGGTTGTGGACCATTGCGGCTGCGGCGGGGACGGAGCCTCTCCGCCGTTTCTAGGCCCCTGGTTAACATACAATTTCTGCTTGAGAAATAACAAACGAACGCACTCCTGAAACTTCCTGGCAGATTAAAACTGTGTGCCGGACCGAGACTCGAACTCGGGACCTTTGCCTTTTGCGGGCAAGTGCTCTACCAACCGAGTTACCCAAGCACGACTTACGCTCTCCTGCAGGAGAGCTTCTGTAAAGTTTGCAAGGTAGGAGACGAGATACTGGCAAAAGTAAAGCTGTGAGGACGGCGCGTGAGTCGTGCTTGGGTACCTCAGTTGTTAGAGCACTTGCCCGCGAAAGGCAAAGGTCCCGAGTTCGAGTCTCAGTCCGGCGCACAGTTTTAATCTGCCAGGAAGTTTCATATCAGCGCACACTCCACTGCAGAGTGAAAGTCTCAATCTGAACACACTCCTGTCTGCAAAGGAACTCTGTTCTCTGCCCTCAAAGAACTAAGTTCTATACAGTTGCAGGTGACTAACTGTAAAACATAACCGTAATGCAAAATACAGAAAACCACAAAAATCACAGCATGTGGTAACAACGTACACCGCGCATCAAAATTAATGGATCGCTTTTCTAAACCCAGTGTTAGTTAGACCGCCAGAGAGAGCGGATCGCTAGTTCCTGTTACTACTAAGGCGAGTACACAGTTCGCCTGTTACATATTTTTACGAGCTTCAAACAGAAGGAGTGCAGTAATGGATAGGAACTGTGATTGTTGTGTACAGATGCGAGCTGAGCTGGCGTCCCTTCACTCACAGCTTCAGGCTGCGTTGGCTTCCGTCACACAGCTTGAGGCTGCTGCCAAGGGGCGTCACTGTAGGGGATCGGACGCGGGGATACGAGGGACCTCGAGCACGTCCCACATGTCCTCCGATCGGTCCACTGCTGTGACCTCCCTGGGTACTGCCTGCACTGAGGTTGACTCCGTCACGAGTGGTCGAGTAGAGATCATTCCAAAGTCTAGCAGGCAGCGAAATACTTTCCGTGGGGCCGATCGTATGCCCTCCCTGGTTCGTTTGACGAACAGGTTTCGGGTGTTATCTGTGGCTGACGATGTCTCTGAGCCGGATGCAGTCGTCCACCCCGTTCCAGAGGAAGCTTCTCGGCCCGCAAGGTCTGGGCATTCACAAAGGGTGGGTTTACTGTTAGTTGGGAGCTCCAACGTTAGGCGCGTAATGGGGCCTCTTAGAAACATGGCTGCCAAGGAGGGGAAGGAAGCCAGTGTGCGATCTGTGTGCATTCTGGGAGGAGTCATTCCGGATGTGGAAATGGTGCTTCTGGATGCCATGAAGAGTACAGGGTGCAACCAACTGCAGGTGGTGGCTCATGTCGGTAACAATGACGTGTGTCGCTTTGGACCGGAGCAGATTCTGTCAGGTTTCGGGCGGCTAGCGGAAATGGTATAGACTGCCAGTCTTGCTTCCGAGATTAAGGCGGAGCCCACCATCTGCAGCATCTTCGATAGAACCACCTGTGGTCCTTTGGTGCAGAGCCGAGTGGAGGGTCTGAATCAGAGGTTCAGGCGGTTTGTGACCGTGTAGGCTGCAGAATCCTAGACTTGTGCCATCGGTTGGTCGGCTTCCGGGTTCCGCTTAATATGTCAGGAGTCCACTACACGCAGGAGGCGCCTACACGGGTAACGGAGGCTGTGTGGAAGGGACTGGGCGGTTTTTTAAGTTAGAGGGTCTCAGGGAACCGTCTAAAAGTGGGCAGGTAAAACACAGTAAGGTAGTTGTAGAAACGATTGGTATTATAGTTGTAAATTGTCGTAGCTGTGTTGGGAAACAACCAGAGCTCCAAGCCAAAATAGAAAGCACTGAAGCTCAAATAGTTTTAGGTACAGAGAGCGGAGTAAAGCGGGAAGTAAGTTCAGCCTAAATTTTTTCGAACGATCTAACAGTGTTCAGAAAGGATAGATTAAATACAGTTGGTAGTGGAGCATTTATTGCTGTCAGAGGTAGTTTGCCTTGTAGCGAAATTGAAGTAGATAGTTCATGTGAAATAGTATGGGTAGAGGTTATACCTGACAATCGGACTAAACAGTTAATTGGATCGTTTTACCGAACCCCTGACTCAGAAGATATGGTTGCTGAACAGATCAAAGAAAACATGAGTCTCATTTCAAATAATAACCCCGCTCATACAATTATAGTCGGCGGTGACTTCAGTCTACCCTCGATATGCTGGAAGAATTATACGTCTAAAGCCGGCGGCAGCCATAAAACATCATCCGAAATTGTACTGAATGCTTTCTCAGAAAATTATTTTGACCAATTAGTTCATGAGCCCACTCGAAGCGTAAATGGTTGCGAAAGCACACTTGACCTTTTAGCAAAAAATAATCCTGGACAAATAGTGAGTGTTGTGACGACGAATACAGGGGTTAGCGACCACAAGGCAATTGCTGCTACGCTGAATACTGTAACACCTGCAACCATCAAAAAGAAACATAAAGTGTATCTATTTAAAAAAAAAGCTGATAAAAATCCTCTTAACGCCTTTGTAAGAGACAGTCTTCACTCCTTCCGATCTGATCATGTAAGTGCAGAAATGTTGTGGAATGTTTTCAAAGAGATAGTATCAACAGCAATTGAGAGATAGACACCACATAAATTAATAAGTGATCGTACTGATCCCCCATGGTACACAAAACGGATCAGATCGTTGTTGCACAAGCAACGAAAAAAGCATGCCAAATTTAAAAGAACGCAAAATCCCCAAGATTGGCAAAGTTTTACAGAAGTGGGAAATATGGCGCGTACTTCAATGCGAGATGCTTTTAATAATTTCCACAACGAAATTCCGTCTCGAAATCTGGCAGAAACCCAAAGAGATCCTGGTCATACATAAAGCACATCAGTGGCAAGACACAATCAATACCTTGATTGCGCCATAGCAACAGTGAAGTCACTGATGACAGTGCCACTAAAGCAGAGTTATTAAACACGGTTTTCCGAAACTCCTTCACCAGAGAAAACGAAGTAAATATTCCTGAATTCCAATCAAGAACAACTGTCAAGATGAGAAACATAGAAGTAGATATCCTCGGTGTAACAAAGCAGCTTAAATCACTTAATAAAGGCAAGGCCTCCGGTCCAGATTGTATACCAGTCAGGTTCCTCTCAGAGTATGCTGATAAAATAGCTCCATATTTATCAATTATATACAACCACTCGCTCACAGAAGGACACGTACCTAAATACAGGAAATTTTCTCAAGTCACACTAATACCCAAAAATGGAAGTAGGAGTAATCCGCTGAATTACAGGCCTATATCACTAACGTCGACTTGCAGTAGGGTTTTAGAACATATACTGTATTCGAACATTATGACGTACCTCGAAGAAAACGATTTATTGACATATAGTCAGCACGGATTCAGAAAATATCGTTCTTGTGAAACAAAACTAGCTCTTTATACTCACGAAGTAATAAGTGCTATCGACACAGGATGTCAAATTAATTCCATATTTTTAGATTTCCAGAAGGCTTTCGACACCGTTCCTCACAAGCGTCTTCTAATCAAACTTCGTGCCTACAGAGTATCGCCTCAGTTATACGACTGGATTCGTGATTTCCTGTCAGAAAGGTCACAGTTCATAGAAGCAGACAGAAAGTCATCGAGTAAAACAGAAGTAATATCCGGCCTTCCCCAAGGTACTGCTGTAGGCCCTGTATTGTTCCTGATCTTATTAACGACATAGGAGACAATCTGAATAGCTTCTTAGATTGTTTGCAGATAATGCTGTCATTTATCGTCTTATAAAGTCATCAGATGATCAAAAAGACTTGCAAAATGATTTAGATAAGATATCTGTATGACGCGAAAAGTGGCAATTGACACTGAATAAGGAAAAGTGTGAAGTTATTCACATGAGTACTAAAAGAAATCAGGTAAATTTCGATTACGCGATAACTCACACAAATCTGAGGGCTGTAAATTCAACTAAATACTAAGGGATTACAATTACAAATAACCTAAACTGGAACGATCACATAGATAATATTGTGGGTAGAGCAAACCAAAGACTGCGATTCATTGGCAGAACACTTAGAAGGTGCAGCAGGTCTATCAAAGAGACTGCTTACACTACGCTTGTCCGCCCTATTCTGGAGTACTGCTGTGCGGTGTGGGATCCGCATCAGTTGGGACTGACGGATAACGTCGAAAAAGTACAAAGAAGGACGGCTCGTTTTGTATTATCGCGAAATAGGGGAGATAGTGCCACAGACATGATACGTGAATTGGAGTGGCAATCATTAAAACAAAGATGTTTTTCGCTACGGCGGGATCTTATCATGAAATTTCAAACACCAGTTTTCTCCTCCGATTGCGAAAACATTCTGTTGGCACCCACCTACATAGGGAGATATAATCATCACGTTAAAATAAGAGAAATCAGGGCTCGAATGGAAAAATTTAAGTGCTCGTTTTTCTCGCGTACTGTTCGAGAGTGTAACGGTAGAGAGAGAGCACGAAGGTGGTTCACTGAACCCTCTGCCAGGCACTTTATTGTGAACAGCAGAGTAATGGGATGTTTTGGGGAAGGAGACCAGACAGCGAGGTCATCGGTCTCATCGGATTAGGGAAGGACGGGGAAGGAAGCCGGCCGTGCCCTTTCAAAGGAACCATCCCGGCATTGGCCTGAAGCGATTTAGGGAAATCACGGAAAACCTAAATCAGGATGGCCGGACGCGGGATTGAACCGTCGTCCTCCCGAATGCGAGTCCAATGTCTAACCACTGCGCCACCTCGCTCGGTAGCAGGGTAGTCAGATGTAGATGTAGATGTAATCTCGTACCCAACGCTACGCTTAAGTTTCAAAAGGGGCGTACAACCTTCCTGTGTAATGGTGCAAATGGGTGGCGCCCTGTGACGTCACCCTTGGGCTTGACTACGCTTCAAACAGCAAGGTGTCGACACATGGGGAAAAAAGCCACAGCTGAGAAGTTCATATGACTTATAAGGTTGGTTGATGATGCCAGAATAGCACGAAATTTCGCCACAATTTTGCGCGATGCCTTCATGGACGTGCCACACGATCCGAAAGTAGTCACATCAGCTCTTACCCACATTTTCCCCCTTCTTCCCATGCCTTTTGGATGGAGATCAGAACCGCAAACTCCCCTGATATCACGCGGTTGTCTTATGAGTGGCCGAGGAAAAAGTTCCAGACACGCAGTCGCTCAGAATCGACATGAGAAGGCGGCAGGCGCAGCATTTAGAGCCTCAATGAAACCACATCTTTCCCTGGAGGGTTTATTCCCCTCCACTTCATTGTCGTAAACGACAGTTCGCAGCACCACGAGCAACAGGAAGACGAATACAACTTTCTCTAAGGTCATTGTGGGACTGCATCTCCATCGAACGTGATCATATGCGTTTGGAGCTTGACACGACCGATACTTTTTCTCTCGTCTACAAAGTGGAACAACTAGCGAAACGAAACGAAACTCCTCCCGAACAGGCCATGAAGGCTTCATCCCACAGGCGTCACTGGATGCGGATATGGAGGGCCATGGGTCAGCACACCGCTCTCCGGGCCGTATGGAACAACTAGGGGCCGTTCAAAACAATTTGGCGGAATTTGAACGTGATCCAAATCAGATAAGGCTGCTTATCCTTTTCTATAGCTTTAGTTTTGTGTCCTCCTGTGCCGTCATGTCTGGTCGATGCGACATTGACACATACGTGAATAAAACGTCAAAGGATCCCTCTTAAGACACCTCAGTTCCACAAGCTCAGTGGGATCTATAGCGAATTTCAATTATGCTCCTGCAGAAACAGAACCCATGACAACGTCCTATAGCTGTGTCAGCGTAAGTTGGTCCCTGACGGTAGCTGGGGGGCTGGGTGTGGCAGCTTCGCTATCCTACGTCAAGGAATAACGTCACACGATTTTATAAACGTCTCTGCGGCAGCGCTTCAGTGCTGGCACAGTTCGTAGGTGACTATTGCTTGTGCCTGCACCCGTTTGAAAGCTGGCAACAGTGATAATAACTGTCAATGAACAAGTTCGCCATCGCAACTCTAGGTGCTTGCACACCGGCAACCCCTCTGACACACTCCGATTGCGGATAGCCTATTATCATTGTACCGGGGAAAGAGCAACAGCGTACCTCCTAGTACTGTACTCTCGCCACGGTCGTCTGTATGTACAGGTGCACCTTTAAAACTCTCAGTAAAGGTAGGCAAGTGTCACCGAAGGTTTTGCTAAACTGAGTGGTCTTATAGGGACCCTTTGCCGTTTCATTCACTTATTTAGCAATGACGCATCCTACTATGATAACGCTGCACGAAGACACGTACACTGAAGGGCCAAAGGAACTGGTACACCTGTCTAATATCATGTAGGTCCCCCGCGAGCACGCAGATATGCCGTAACACGACATGACATTGACTCGACTAATGTCTGAAGTGGTGCTGGAGGGAATGAATCATGAAGGGCTATCCATAAATCCGTAACAGTACGACGGCGTGGAGGTCACTTCTCAACAGCACGTTGCAAGGCATTCCATATACGCTCAATAATGTTCGTATTTGCGGAGTTTGGTGGCCAGTGAAAGTCTTGAAACTCATAAAAGTGTTCCTGCAGCCACTCTGTCGCAATTCTGGACGTGTGTGGCGTCGCATTGTCCTGCTGGAATTGTCCAAGTCCGTCGTAAGGCACAGTGTCGTCGTAACTGCCGTCGCTTCACGTTTTCTGTGCAGCGAGCTACGTTAATTTAAGTATTAACCGCATTTTTCTTACTTGTCACTTCTTCTTCCGTGTGTTTTTGCTTTTAGGAAGCTTTAATTGTCGAGTGCTAGTAATAGTGTTCCATTGATTTCGTGTTTGTTTTGAATACAGTCAGAGATAGTCCCTTTAGTCAACCATAGTGCCAGGAGTGCTAGTGTTTCTTTTCGATACAATCCAGAGACAGGTAGTGTTATTTTCATTGTTTTCTACAAGATGTGTCTAGCAACCACAGTTTAGTCAACCATCAGCCGCCTTTAGTGAATTAGCAGTCTAGTTAAAAGTTAACTCTCTACAGTAAACTGATTTCTTAGGATGGATAGGATGTGTGACTACTGTGTACGGACGCAGGAGGAGCTGGCCACTGTTGGCGAACAGCTGAACGTGTTGACGGCCGCGGTCAGCCGTCTTCAGGCAGCTGCCCTCGCAGTGTAGCGGCAGTGGGGAGTCTGGTGCGTCGCATGGTACACCCCAGGTGTTACATGCTTCACCCACTGTCCCTGCTGTCGAGACATCTTTGCGGGTACCGGGCGCGGTTGGGCCACGCTCTCCCCAAGGGGAGTGGCGGGTTCAGCGGCGTTCGCGGCGCACGAGGCGGAGGATCAATGTGGAGGCTGGCCGTGTGGCATCGCCCGCTCTGCCTGTGAGTGGACATGTGGCTGCTCCTTCAGCAAGGTCCGAGCAGGCACACGGGGGGGAAGGGGTTTATTAGTTATTGGGAGCTCCAACGTTAGGCGGGTGATGGAGCCCCTTAGGGAAATAGCGGAAAGGTCGGAGAAGAAGGCCAGTGTTCACTCTGTCTGCTTGCCGGGGGGGTCTCATCCGAGATGTGGAGGAGGCCCTGCCGGAGGCGATAGAGAGCACTGGGTGCACCCGACCGCAAATTGTTGCTCATGTCGGCACCAATTACTCCTGTCGTCTGGGTTCAGAGGTCATCCTCAGTTCGTACAGGCGGTTGGCGGAATTGGTGAAGGCGGAAAGCCTCGCTCGCGGGGTGGAATCAGAGCTAACTATTTGTAGTATTGTTCCCAGAACCGATCGTGCTCCTCTGGTTTGGAGCCGAGTGGAAGGCTTAAACCAGAGGCTCAGACGATTCTGCGGAGATCTGGAGTGCAAATTTCTCGACCTCCGCTATCGGGTGGAGAAATGTAGGGTCCCTCTGAATGGGTCAGGCGTGCACTACACGCTGGAAGCGGCTAATAGGGAAGCGGAGCACGTGTGGAGTGCACATGTGGGTTTTTTAGGTTAGAGAATTCCCTCCCTAGGCCCGACAAGACGCCTCCTGAGACGCGGCAAGGTAGGAGTAGGCAAAATGCAACAGGGAATAGCAATAATAATGTGCTAATAGTAAACTGCAGGAGCGTCTATAGAAAGGTCCCAGAACTGCTCTCATTAATAAACGGTCACAACGCCCATATAGTACTAGGGACAGAAATTTGGCTGAAACCAGACGTAAACAGTAATGACATCCTAAACTCGGATTGGAATGTATACCGCAGAGACAGGCTGGACAGTGAAGGGGTAGGCGTGTTTATAGCGATAAGAAGTGCAATAGTATCGAAGGAAATTGACGGAGATCCGAAATGTGAAATAATTTGGGTGAAGGTCACGGTTAAAGCAGGCTCAGACATTGTAATTGGATGTCTCTATAGGCCCCTGGTTCAGCAGCTGTTGTGGCTGAGCACCTCAAGGATAATTTGGAAAATATTTCGGGTAGATTTCCCCACCATGTTATAGTTCTGGGTGGAGATTTTAATTTGCCGGATATAGTCTCGGAGACTCAAACGTTCATAACGGGTGGCAGGGACAAAGAATCCAGTGAAATTTTTTTAAATGCTATATCTAAAAACTACCTTGAGCAGTTAAACAGAGAACTGACTCGTGGCTGTAACATATTACACCTTCTGACAAACAGACACGAACTATTTGAAACAGTTAACGCAGAACAGGGAATCAGCGATCATAAAGCGGTTACTGCATCTATGATTTCAGCCGTAAATAGAAATATTAAAAAAGGTAGGAAGATTTTTCTGTTTAGCAAAAGTGACAAAAATCAGATTACAGAGTACTTGACGGCTCAACTCAAAAGTTTTGTCTCAAGTACAGATAGTGTTGAGGATCAGTGGACAAAGTTCAAAACCATCGTACAATATGCGTTAGATGAGTATGTCCCAAGCAAGATCGTAAGAGATGGGAAAGAGCCACCGTGGTACAACAACCGATTTAGAAAACTGCTGCGGAAGCAAAGGGAACTTCACAGCAAACATAAACATAGCCAAAGCCTTGCAGACAAACAAAAATTACACGAAGCGAAATGTAGTGTGAGGAGGGTTATGTGAGAGGCGTTCAATGAATTCGAAAATAAAGTTCTATGTACTGACTTGGCAGAAAATCGTACGAAATTTTGGTCTTATGTCAAAGCGGTAGGTGGATCAGAAGAAAATGTCCAGACACTCTGTGACCAAAATGGTACTGAAAGAGAGGATGACAGACGAAAGGCCGAAATACTAAATGTCTTTTTCCAAAGCTGCTTCACAGAGGAAGACTGCACTGTAGTTCCTTCTCTAGATTGTCGCACAGATGACAGAATGGTAGATATCGAAATAGACGACAGACAGATAGAGAAACAATTAAAATCGCTCAAAAGAGGAAAGGCCGCTGGACCTGATGGGATACCAGTTCGATTTTACACAGAGTACGCGAAGGAACTCGCCCCCCTTCTTGCAGCGGTGTACCGTAGGTCTCTAGAAGAGCCTAGCGATCCAAAGGATTGGAAAAGGACACAGGTCATCCCCGTTTTCAAGAAGGGACGTCGAACAGATGTGCAGAACTATAGACCTATATCTCTAACATCGATCAGTTGTAGAATTTTTGAACACGTATTATGTTCGAGTACAATGACTTTTCTGGAAGCTAGAAATCTACTCTGTAGAAATCAGCATGGGTTTCGAAAAAGACGGTCGTGTGAAACGCAGCTTGCGCTATTCATCCACGAGACTCAGAGGGCCATAGACAAGGGTTCACAGGTAGATGCCGTGTTTCTTGACTTCCGCAAGCCGTTGGATACAGTTCCCCACAGTCTCTCGCGAAGAGACCATGAGGATAAAATCAGAGAGATTAGGGCCCACACAGAAGCATACCGACAATCCTTCTTTCCACGAACAATACGAGACTGGAATAGAAGGGAGAACCGACAGACGTACTCAAGGTACCCTCCGCCACACACCGTCAGGTGGCTTGCGGAGTATGGATGTAGATGTAAATTTTATTTGTAACCGAGAAGTCAAAGTTCGTATTTTCATATATGTCGCTTTAATAATAGTTAAGAATTTCTTTAATGATGATTTTTATTCATAACACCTTCACCCACCACTTCACCACCATAGCGGTTAAATTTTCAAAAATGCTGAAACACGTATTCCTTTATTTCTGGCCGAGAAACCAAATACCGATTTTCATAGTTCTAGCTACAAAATTGCCTTTATAGCAACATATTTTCACTAAGTTTTTCATCCCCTATTTCACCTCCTTCTTAAACGTCTTCTGCACTATACTATTGACACCCTCGTCAAATTTCAAGATTCTGTCCTTAGTGTAGAGTACGCGTAAGAACTTGCCCCCCTTCTTGCAGCGGTGTATCGTAGGTCTCTAGAAGAAAAATGGCTCTGAAAACTATGTGACTTAACATCTGAGGTCATCAGTGCCCTAGAACTTAGAACTACTTAAACCTAACTAACCTAAGGACATCACACACATCCATGCCCGAAGCAGGATTCGAACCTGTGACCGTAGCAGTCGCCCGGTTCCGGATTGAAGCGCCTAGAACCGCTCGGCCACCGCGGCCGGCTCTATAGAAGAACGAGCGTTCCAAAGGATTGGAAAAGGGTACAGGTCATCCCCGTTTTCAAGAAGGGACGCCAAACAGATGTGCAGAACTATGGACCTATATCTCTAACGTCGATCCGTTGCAGAATTTTGGAACACGTATTATGTTCGAGTATAATGACTTTTCTGGAGACTAGAAATCTACTCTGTAGGAATCAGCATGGGTTTCTAAAAAGACGGTCGTGTGAAACCCAGCTCGCGCTATTCGTCCACGAGACTCAGAGGGCCATAGACACGGGTTCACAAGTAGATGCCGTGTTTCTTGACTTCTGCAAGGCGCTCGATACAGTTCCCCACAGTCGTTTAATGAACAAAGTAAGAGCATATGGACTATCAGACCAATTGTGTGATTGGATTGACGACTTCCTAGATAACAGAACGCAGCATGTCATTCTCAATGGAAAGAAGTCTTCCGAAGTAACAGTGATTTCAGGTGTGCCGCAGGGGAGTGTCATAGGTCCGTTGCTATTCACAATGTACATAAATGACCTTGTGGATGACATCGGAAGTTCACTGAGGCTTTTTGCAGATGATGCTGTGGTGTATCGAGAGGTTCTAACAATGTAAAATTGTACTGAAATGCAGGAGGATCTGCAGCATGGTGCAGGGAATGGCAGACTGAGATTCATTGGAAGAATCCTAAGGAAATGCAATCCGAAAACAAAGGAAGTAGGTTACAGTACGCTTGTTCGCCCATTGCTTGAATACTGCTCAGCAATGTGGGATCCGTACCAGATAGGGTTGATAGAAGAGATAGAGAAGATCCAACGGAGAGCAGCGCGATTCGTTACAGGATCATTTAGTAATCGCGAAAGCGTTACGGAGATGATAGATGAACTCCAGTGGAAGACTCTGCAGGAGAGACGCTCAGTAGCTCGGTACGGACTTTTGTTTAAGTTTCGAGAACATACCTTCACCGAAGAGACAAGCAGTATATTGCTCCCTCCTACGTATATCTCGCGAAGAGACCACGAGGATAAAATCAGAGAGATTAGAGCCCACACAGAAGCATACCGACAATCCTTTTTTCCACGAACAATACGAGACTGGAATAGAAGGGAGAACCAATAGAGGTACTCAGGGTACCCTCCGCCACACACCGTCAGGTGGCTTGTGGAATATGGATGTAAATGTAGATGTAGAATGGATGCAGGTGATCAGACAGGATGCTTACGTACGTGTCACCTGTCAGAATCGTATCTACACTTATCAGGGGTCCCATATCACTCCAAGTGCACATGCCCCACAGCATCACTGAGCCTCCACCAGCTTGAACAGTCCCCTGCTAACATGTAGGGTCCATGAATTCATGAGGTTATTGTGGGTGCTGCCCACTCGTCGCGTATAATGTTTCTAAAGGATGCTGCGTTCTCAGAATGCTGTACAACAATTCTCGCAAATCACATTACCAGTTTTTATTACATTATAGTAGACAGTACTTAACTTTGTATTACAAGAACGTGTCGAAGTAATGGGTGACAGACAAACATTATCTTTCTCTATATACTACGTCCATACAAGCAATGGATATGGATCACTGATAACAGCTACCGTAGTGCTCTCCTAGTGCCGGTCTAGCACTGTGCTGCCGATGCTGGCAGGAGCGGCGTTTC
This sequence comes from Schistocerca piceifrons, assembly GCF_021461385.2. Lineage (NCBI taxonomy): Eukaryota > Metazoa > Arthropoda > Insecta > Orthoptera > Acrididae > Schistocerca > Schistocerca piceifrons. Next base: position 227,139,319 of record NC_060143.1, read on the forward strand.
TATTCTCTTCTTCTAGAGGCCGCTCCTGTCCTGGTGCGGTCCTAGTCAGCGATCTATTGGCTGACCTTATCTCCTTGCCTTGTCTGTCCTTGTGTTCTTCATATTCGTGCCGGCGCTTGTCGATACGTCGGAACAGTTGTCTCCACACCCGTACACGTCCATCCGTTCGATACAATTTGAAACGAGACTCGTCAGACCAGGCATGAACAGTTCAATGTCGGTGTTGACGGCCCAGGCGACGTCTAAAGCTTTGTGTCGCGCAGTCATCAATAGTACACGAGTTGGCCTTCGGCGCCGGAAGCACTTATCAGTGATGTTTTATTGAGTGATACGCATGCTAACACGTGCTGATGGCCCAGCATTGAAATTTGAAACAATTTGTGGAAGAGTTTCACTTCTGTCACGTTGAACAATTCTGTTTGGTCGTCGTTAGTCCCGTTCTTGCAGGATCTTTTTCCGGGAGCAGTGATGTTGGAGATTAGATATTCAAGGTGCGCTCGTGAAATGGTCGTACGGGAAAACCACCACTTCATCCCTACCTCGGAGACGCTGTGTCCCATTGCTCGTGCGTCGACTTCAACATCATGTTCAAACTCACTCAAATCTTGATAACATGTCATTGTAGCAGCAGTAACCGATCTAACAACTTCGTAAGATATTTGTTGTCTTATATAAGCGTAGCCGACCGCATTTCTGCCAGTTTACATATCTCTGTATTTCAATATGCATGCCTATACCAGTTTCTTTGGGCCTTCAGTGTCAAAGCAGCGCTGAAAAATGATAAGCACCCCTAGCGGCTTCGGACCAGTTATAAAATTTCGTCGAATGGCTTTGAATGCTCCCTAGTAGTTCCAATGTGTACACGAAAGCAAACAATGCAGTTACGCTGGGCCCGAAATGGGGACGAAGACGTTCAATTTGGATGCAGCTCTGCGGTATCCTTAGAGAAGAGCTGAAACACTCTCCGGAATAATATGTTACCCAAGAGGACGCCATCATCATTTAACCATAGAGTATAGCTGTATGCCTCCGAAAAATATTACGACTGTAGTCTTCCCTTGCTTTCAGCCGTTCGCAGTACCACCGCAGCAGGGCCGTTTTGGTTAATGTTACAAGGCCACATAAGTCAACCATCCAGACTGTTGCCCCTAAAATTATTGAAAGGCTGCTGTCCCTCTTCAGGAACCACACGTTTGTCTGGCCTCTCAACAGATACCCCTCTTGTGGTTGCACCTACATTACGGCTATCTGTATCGCTGAGGCACGTAAGCCTCCCCACCAACGGCAAGGTCCAAGATGTAGGGGGGGGGGGAGAGGAGGGGATGATTATGTTGAGAAATAATATGTAGCCATGAAGAATAAAGATGCAGAATGTTAATGATATTTCTTTCATTTAAGGAGTTTTAAGAGATTTCATTAAAACGTATGAGGCATTTATTTTCAGATCATACTCGTATAATCCGTCTTGGTAAACTAGGTTCAGTCTATATCATGTTATATGATCACTTACGGAGATACCGAGCGAGGTAGCGCAGTGGCTAGCACACTGGACTCGCATTCGGGAGGACGATGGTTCAATCCCGCGTCCGGCCATCCTGATTTAGGTTTTCCGTGATTTCCCTAAATCGCTCCAGGCAAATGCCGGGATGGTTCCTTTGAAAGGAGACGGCCGACTTCCTTCCCCGTCCTTCCCTAATCCGATGAGACTGATGACCTCGCTGTCTGCTCTCCTTCCCAAAAAACAACCCAACTTACGGAGCTAATTGTGAAGTAATTAGTAAGGTACACTACTGGCGATTAAAATTGCTACACCACGAAGATGACGTGCTACAGACGCGAAATTTAACCGACAGGAAGAAGATGTTGTCATATGCAAACGATTAGCTTTTCAGAGCATTCACACAAGGTTGGCGCCGGTGGCGACACCTGCAAAGTGCTGACATGAGGAAAGTTTCCAACCGATTTCTCATACACAAACAGCAGTTGACCGGCGTTGCCTGGTGAAACGTTGTTGTGATGCCTCGTGTAAGGAGGAGAAATGCGTACCATCACGTTTCCGACTTTCGTAAAGGTTGGATTGCAGCCCATAGCGATTGCGGTTTATCGTATCGCGACTTTGCTGCTCGCGTTGGTCGAGATCCAATGACTGTTAGCAGAATATGGAATCGGTGGGTTCAGGAGAGTAATATGGAACGCCGTGCTGGATCGTATCACTAGCAGTCAAGATGACAGTCGTCTTACCCGCATGGCTGTAACGGATCGTGCAGCCACGTCTCGATCCCTGAGTCAACAGATGGGGACGTTTGCAAGACAACAACCATCTGCACGAACAGTTCGACGACGTTTGCAGCAGCATGGGCTATCAGCTCGGAGACCATGGCTGCGGTTATCCTTGACGCTGCATCGTAGACAAGAACGCCTGCGATGGTGTACTCAACGACGAACCTGGGTGCACGAATGGCAAAACGTGATTTTTTCGGATGAATCGAGGTTCTGTTTACAGCATCATGATGGTCGCATCCGTGTTTGGCGACATCGTGGTGAACGCACATTGGGAGCGTGTTTTCGTCATCGCCATATTGGCGTATCACACGGTGTGATGGTATGGAGTGCCATTGGTTACACGTCTCGGTCACCTCTTGTTCACATTGACGGCAATTTGGACAGTGGACTTTACATTTCAGATGTGTTACGACCCGTGGCTCTACCCTTCATTCGATCCCTGCAAAACCCTACATTTCTGCAGGATAATGCACGACCGCATGTTGCAGGTCCTGTACGCGTCTTTCTGAATACAGAAAATGTTCGACTGCTGCCCTGGCCAGCACATTCTCCAGAACTCTCGCCAATTGTAAACGTCTGGTCAATGGTGGCCGAGCAACTGGCTCGTCACGTTACGCAAGTTACTACTCTTGATGAACTGTGGTATCGCATTGAAGCTGCATGGGCAGATGTACCTGTACACGCCATCCAAGCTCTGTTTCACTCAGTGCCCAGGCGTATCAAGGCCGTTATTACGGCCGTCTGTGGTTGTTCTGGGTACGGATTTCCCAGGATCGATGCACCCGAATTTCGTGAAAATGTAATCACATGTGAGTTCTAGTATAATATGTTTGTCCAATAAATACCCGTTTATCATCTGCATCTCTGCCTGGTGTAGCAATTTTAATGGCCAGTGGAGTAGATTAGGAAAAATGTTGAAATGTGTGTGAATTCCTAAGGGACAAAATTGCTGAGGTCATCGGTCCCTAGACTTACACACTACTTAAACTAACTTAAGCTAAGAACAACAGCTGCGCAGTTAGTGACATGTCGCCTCTAACCACGCGGCCACTCCGCGCGGCTTCGATTAGGAAATGAGAACCTTACAGTAGTAGATGAGTTTTGCTATTTGAGGAGCAAAATAACAGATCATGGTCGAAGTAGAGATGATATAAAATGTAGACTGGTAATGGCAAGGAAAGTGTTTCTGAAGAAGAGAAATTTGTTAACATAGAGAATAGATTTAAGTGTCAGGAAGTCTTTTGTGAAAGTATTTGTATGGAGTGTAGCCGTGTATGGAAGTGAAACATGGACGATATATAGTTTAGATAGGAAGAGAATAGATGCTTTTGACATGTGGTGCTACAGAAGAATGCTGAATATTAGGCGGGTAGATCACGTAACTAATGAGGAGGTACTGAATAGAATTGGGGAGAAGAGGAAATTGTGGCACAGCCTGACTAAACGAAGAGACCAGTTGGTAGGATACATTCTGAGGCACCAAGGGATCACCAGTTTAATATTGGAGGCTTATAATATAGAGTAAAAATAGTAGAGGTAGACCAAGAGATGAATACACTAAACAGATTCAGGAGGATGGTGGTTGCAGTAGTCACTCAGAGATGAAGAAGCTTGCACAGCGTAGAGTAGCACGGAGAGGTACATAAAGTCTCTGGAATGAAGACCACAACAACATCAACAATCATCCCGACGACGAACACGTTTCTAACGGGAGACCATTTTGTTGATACTGTTACTGTAGAATGTTTGACTTGGTTGACAGAGGCACAGCCAAACCTCTTGAAGGGGTTCTTTAAGTTTTGGAAAGATATGAAAATCGGGTGGAGCCAATTCGGAACTGTGTGGAGGATGAACCCAAGGCATCAGACTGTTGCAGATGCCGCGGCCCTTGTGTGTAGTCTCGCATTGTCATGGTGAGGGAGGCAGTGCTCCATGTGTGGACGAACTCCTCTTATTCCAAACTCGATTACAACACACTGTTTCTCAAGCATCGATTGAGTTAAGCTACACACCGCCATGTTGATAGAGTGGAAGTCAGAGCTCTCTAGCTGCAAGGGCTACACAAAAAGATGTAAATTGTTGATAACGTTCGATTTTCTAAAAAGATTCGAGGGTTTTGGTATGAAAGATTCGGAGGCGTTACTTTTCATCACGCCGTCGTACGTAAAAATTACCACAACATTTTCTGCCATCGAAAATTATACAAAAAACTTCCTAATATATTTAAGAGATCAGTGAAACCAACTTATTTAAGAGACTGTTGGGAAGCAGTTTCTACACTGTAAGGTAATCCGTTAGTTCATTCCTAGAAATGCGAGGTGCTTGCACCAAAGGAAAACGCCAAGCCATAGGTGTATTCTAATAATACACCAATAACGGTAATAAAAACATTGGATTAGTCAATATGGAGCTAAAGAATATGTTTGTTATAGTGTATTCTAAAACCCTCCAGATTGTGCTCAGAGTACGCCAGACTAGTAGATCTGCTTAAATTAACAAAATATAGACGATCTGTTGACAGAATTTTTAGGCAGCCTGTTATACTTTTATCTGTCACCGGCTAGTATTCTTTGAGTTATGTATAACATACATCAATTTCACTTACTGAAATAAGCATCAAACAACTGTTCATTTTACGAAAAGCCAGGAGTGTAATGTGTACGGGATTTGGAAGAGGAGCCCGTGAATGAACATTAGAATAGTTTTCCAGAAATATCGTATGTGCAAACCATTTCGTAGTTTAAATAAATCGACGCGCAGTCAAAAGGTCAGTGGTACTTAATGGTTGCAGCTGTTTGTGAGTATGCACTATAACTGCTAAACGGCTTGTGAGGGTACTGGTGTGTAGTATCTGTAAGTGGTTGATCTTTGGAGGGCAAAAATGCCCAGTGGCGCAGAGAGTCGCAAGCAGAGGCAGTTGTTGAGAGGCTGTGGAAGGTGTAGGCTGCGTGAGCCAAAGGCGGTTGCGTAGTGAACGATTTATCTCTATGTAGTGGCACACAGTTTGAATAATAGTGTGTTTATGTTTGTGCAGCGTGATAAAGCAAATAAATTAAATTTTACCAGTTCTTAATGGGGCTCCATCAGTTAGTACCACATCATTGCATTTAACAATGAACGAAGTCTGGATATACACGGTCAACTACAAGAGGATTGTAACATAATAATCATTAATTACCCCTATATAATCTCCAAGGAGACGGGAGCTCATAGGCTGGTTGTCAAAATGGTTCCGCGTTGTTAACCATCACCTACTTCTATGGTGCTTGTGGTAGTTGGGAAGAACAAATGACGTATAATTTTCGTATGAGCACTAATTTCTCCGATTTTCTCGTCTTGACCATATCGCGATACTTACGTGGCACGAAGTAATACACTAAACTACTTTATTTCCGTCGTACTCTTCGAAATTTCAACAATAATCCGCTGCACGACACACAACGCCTTCCTTGTAGCGAATGCCACTAGAGTCTGTTGAGAATCTCTGTGAGGTTGTCGCTCATACTAAACAATACAACGACGAAATATGCCGCTGTTCGTTGGATCTTCTCTTTTTCTTCTATTAATCCTATTTGGCAAGGCTCCCAGGCTGATGAACGGTAGGGGAGGGTTTGTCGCTAGCGGACAGGATATCTAGAAACAAGAGATGTTTTCTGGTCGCTGTTTCAAGTTAATGACTGATTTTGGAATCACGTGATGGATTGCGCATTAGAAACGCCCATAAGCAGTTTTTGGCATTTTCTACTGTTCTCGTTCTTGTGCGATATGAGCTTACATTTTGTGCCACATGCGTATATATTACGAGTTCTGCATATTTAAGTGCTGTATAATACATCAAAGCTATTCGGAGAACGTCGGTAATTCTTAAGGTGAGTAAAATACTGTATATTTATAGCACTACTTAAATAACATGTGGTCCATTAAGCTGTAAATTGCCCGTTGTGCACCATCTAGTACCATGACACAGAAGAAGGACTTTCACATGAAACACGTGATACTGACTTTCTTAAATGTCTTAATAATATTGGTTTTAGTTTCCAGCAGCTTCTGTTTCAATGTGGTTTTAAGTTTCAGTTCGTTTCTGATAACACGTCCGCTAAGTTTGATTTCACTTACTGATTATTTGTGTGGTAGAGTAATAATGTAACAGATAGACGATTAAGACCAATACTGACATGACTTTCTCGGTTGCAACGCTTTTAAATTTAGTTACAATCTACGTTACTTGGTACATGATATTACAGCGCTTTAACGTAACCCACTAACAAACAATGGATGAAACGAAATGCTTGTACATATTTCCTTCGAAGGCCAATTATTCGGAAGTGGGATACATCACAGTGACTACAGCAGGAGTACAATATGTAAGCTTCATTAATTCTGAGGCATCCTACTGGGCCAAAATGGCTCTGTTACCCAATGGTATCAGTTTCTCCTTTGTATTCAAGTGCAGAGTCGTTATTGCTAAGAGCTTTATATCGGTTGACCACGATAATACGACGTATAATGCCACATAATAATGTGCATTACATAAAGAAAGACAGTAAGCGGAGTTCGCAACCAGAAATTTAGACTGGAAGGTTCGATTTATGAAAAATGTAAATGCGCATGCAGTGGTGCGTGGATGTTGTACAATCCCACGTCACCAATCGCTTCCCAACATTATTAAAAGCTGAAACGGCTTTACTCATTATTAATAAAAGACAGTGGTGCATTTTCTAACAAATTAAAACATAATTCAGGTTAATTACTTCTATCATTAAAGACAAAATTATAGAGAGCAACAAAATGTTGTGCGTACATACTGCAAGACGTGATGCAAGAGAGTGACACGAAGGAGGCTACACTCTTGACATTGGTTTGAAAAAAAAATGATAACCGATAATCAATCACAGATACGTATGGTACAATATGAGTTAGTGAATATCTCAAAATGATCAGATCGCTGATCTTACTATATAAATTAATTTATTACTGCGTCTTGGAACAGTTTTTCACATTTGCAAAAATCTTATTTCTCTGGAGTAACGTTTCCAATTTCAGAAAAAGACTGCAGCAAAATATAATATGAAACTACATTAAACTTGTATTACAAGGCTGGCAGGAGATGAAACTCCGTAAAGCGTTCCAATGTAACTCTCCCACTCAATAACCGGTCAAACAAGTGTTTCGAAAGCCACTTCTTTCGGTGATGAATAATTATATTTGCTTGACATTCTTCGAACTAATCAGCGTTGAACTGCATTTTTCAAAGTTAAGTGGTCGTTGCACTGCAGATCGCTCCGGACAGTTCCTCCTCGGTATGTTATGGATGTCACTATTGCCAGCTCTTTTTCGCTATTAGCGTAATCGAGTATTGATGGATCCCTTGCTCTATTTGTGGCACAGGTAACATTCATTAATGTTCTGACTCAATTCACAGTCCATGACAGCAATAGTCGGCCCTCTGCAGGTACTCCTGGATTTCGCCGCAGTCTTCTGGCACTGGATCTGCCTGTACGCAACAGTATTGACTACAGAAATATTCCATGGAGCTTGCAGCGTTTTGCAGTAGATCTACACCTACATCTACATACATACTCCGCAAGCCACCTTATGGTGCCTGGCGGAGGGTACACTGTACCACAACTAGCCGTTCCCTTTCCTGTTCCACTCGCAGATAGATCGAGGGAAAAAACGACTACCTACATGCCTCCGTATGAGAACAAATTTCTCGCATCTTTTCTTCGTGGTCCCTAAGCGAAATGTATGTTGGTGGCAGTAGGATCGTTCTGCAGTCAGCTTCAAATGCCGGTTCTCTAAACTTTCCCATTAGTGGTGTCAGAAATGAATGTCTTCTTCCCTCCAGAGATTCCCACTTGAGCTCCAGAAGCATATTCGTAACACTTGCATGCTGATCGAACCTACCGGTAACAAATCTAGCATCTCGCTTCTGAAATTCTTACATTTCTTTCTTCAGTGAGGACTCCAAACACTCGAGCAGTCCTCACTAGCGTCGAATATGCGGTCTCCTTTACAGATGAACCACTCTTTCCTAAAATTCTCCCATTAATCGGAAGTCGACCATTCGCTTCCCTACCACAAACCTTACATCCTCATTTCATTCCATATCGCTTCGCAGCGTTACTCCCAGATATTTAAACGACGTGACTGTGTCAAGCAGGACACTACTAATAATGTATCCGAACATTACAGTTTTGTTTTGCCTACTTATCCGCATCAACTTATATTTCTCTACAGTAAGAGCCAGCTACTATTCATCACACCAAGTAGAAATTCGTCTAGGTCATCTTGTGTCAACGTACAGCCACTTATCTTCGACACCTTCCTGTACACCAGAGCATCATCAGCGAACAATCGCAGATTTCTGCCCACCCAGTCTGCCAGATCATTTATGTACGTAGAAAATAGCAATGGTGTTATCACTCTTCCCTGCGGCACTCATGTTACTCCTGTCTCCCGTAAACGCTCGTCGTCGAGGACAACATCCTGGGTTCTATTACTTAAGAAGTCTTCGAGCCAGTCACATATCTGTGAGGCGTTTTCGTATGCACACACCTTCGTTAACAGTCTGCAGTGGGATACCGTATCGAATGTTTTCCGGAAATCTACAAACACGGAACCAGCCTGTTGCCCTTCATCCATAGTTCGCAGTATATCATGTGAGAAAAGAGCAAGCTGGGTTTCGTATGAGGGATCATTTATACTCGCAGGAAATAGTAACGACCCAATAACTCTTCCTTGGAGTACCGGTACTCATATAGAACCTTCAAATCTGTCGATTTCCTATCGCTACTGAGTTCCATTTCCTAAAAGCCCGGAATCCAATTACCCGATAAACGGTAGTCTCGTATTTTGTTCACTAAACGACGTTGTGGAAATTTATCGAGTGCCTTCTACATGTCAACGATCCCAGTATCAACCTGGGGGCGTTCTCTACGCTGCACTGAACTTCATAGACGAACAGAGCGAGCAGTGTTTCGCAAGATCTCAGTTTACGGAAAAAGTGTTGGCTTTTCTATAGGAAATTATTGTTCTCCACAAACGTAATAAAAAGTGCGAATACAATACGTTACGTAATTCAACAACAGACTGACGTCAGTGATAAAGTCTTGCGTGCATCATTTAGATAACTCCTCTTGAAAAGGAGAATGGCACGTGTGCTTCCTTTCACTCTCTTAGTACCCTTCATCAGAGACAAGAATATCGTCGGGAGTCTTCAGGGAATTGTAGTAGGACCGCTGTTATTTTCTATGTACATAATTGATGTATCGGACAGCATGGGCAGCAATTTGCAGTTTGTTGATGAAGCTGTGGTGCGCGGGAAGATATCGAAGTTGACTAATTGTTGGATGATACGACTTAGATAAAATTTCTAGTTTGTGTAATGAAAGGCAGATACTTCTAAATGTAAAAAAATATAAGTTAATGCACATGACTAGAAATAAAACCACCAAGCATGTGAGGATTGTGGTAGGGAAGGCGAATCGGCAACTTTTGTTTATTGGAACAATTTATGGAAAGTATAGGTCATCTGTAAAGGAGGTCGCATATAGGACGCTGCTACAGTCTATTCTTGAGTAGTGCTCGACTGTTTGTGACCTGTACCAGGTCGGATTAAAGAGAGACATCGAAGTAATTCAGAGGACGGCTGCTAGATTTGTCACCGGTCGATTTGAACAATACGTACGTGTTACGGAGATGCTTCGGAAACTCAAATGGGAATCCCTTTGGGGAAGGTGCGGGTCTTTTCGAGAAACGCTATTGAGATAATTCAGACGAACGGCATTTGAAGCTGACTGAAGTACGATTCTTCTGCGGCCTACATACAGTTTGCGGAGGCGACACGAAGAAAAGATACGGGATCGTAGGCGCATATGAAGGCATATAGGGTATTTTTCCCTCGTCCTATCTGTAAAAGGAAAGGAAATGGCTAGTAGTTCTACAGTGTATCTTCCCACTTCGCGCCGTACTGAGGCTTGCTGAGTATGTATGTAGATGTAGATGTCATTCTAGCTACAACAAATATTCATATTTGCAAATGCAAGATTTTTTTAGTAACTGTCCACACTCTTTTTTTATTTGTCAAGATTTACTTATTTTCCCAAGTTTTATTTGGAAAATGGTTTCCCATTTTTAAACATAAAGGTAAATTAAGATAACAATAAGTAATAACAAAAACATTTGCTGTTGGAAACAATACAGGGGTTCCAGGAGTAATGGTCAATATTCAGGAAGATGACAGGAATGATCATTTGAAGCAAAAAACTTCATATGCACAGGTGTCCTATTGCGAGTAGTTTCCGAGATACTGTAGAACACATTTAATGCACACTGTGGCGTGACGAAGAAGCTGTCAAGCGCTGACACCACACGGCAACACACCGCCGTCGTGCTGGTTGCCAGCTCAGCCCCTACGACTGCACCACGTTCCGATTCCGTCATTTGCAGCGCGATCTGCAAAGGACCTTCGCGTACACCGGACCACAGCATAGAGGGAGTCTAAATCAGCTGGAGAGGTCGCTCATAACATGAACCTTTTGCTGCATCAGCCAGTATCACGGGTAGCCAATGAGGAAGACGATTACCTCCACCGTGCGGGTATTTAGGACCGCGTCCGCAACGATCGCGGCAGTTACGTCGCAGCTAGCGAAGAGAGGAAGTCTGCTCCGGATCCAGCACTGCCGCCGTCAACAGCAAGGGACCCCAAAACCGATTCGAGGGCCCATTGGAATTCCGTCGGACTCACTTAACAAGACTGTAGAAACTCTTACCGACCGTAACTTCAGTGTCAATCTGTTCCAGTGTGCTCCGCTAAAGGAGAGCGAGGGCTTAAACATTTGATAGTCAACTAGTTTCAAGTACTTGCGTTCAGTTGTGAACTTTTTTCTCTGTTAGGAAAGAGTTGCAAAGTTGGTTACTTGATTCTTCTGATTGTCAACGGAGACCATTTGTTTTGAATTCATTGTGTTCTTAAATATAGGGGATGAACTATACGCTCGTATGTTTCTTATAGATGTGTTCAAAGTTCAGGATGCTTCACATTATTATTTATTTCATTTATTATTCAGTACATGCACTCGCAGACAACTTTAATAAACACGTCGTGGAATAATCATACATGGTGGAAGTCGCAGTTTGCTAGAAGTAGGACTACGCTGAACCATTCCAACAATGTGTTGCTGTTACTGCGCAGGTTGTTGAATTATACGTTCTGAAGAAAAATGACTATTTGGAAGGATACCTGTTTCACTCAATGTGCTGAAATCTCTGGTAAATACAATCAAGAACTCGACATGCTGGAAAGCGCCGACTATTATCCTTCGACAGCATCATGAACACCGCAATCACTGAAGCCATAAACATTCACTATATATCCAGAATGAGATTTTCACTCTGCAGCGGAGTGTGCGCTGATATGAAACTTCCTGGCAGATTAAAACTGTGTGCCGGCCCGAGACTCGAACTAGGGACCTTTGCCTTTCGCGGGCAAGTGCTCTACCAACTGAGCTACCCAAGCACGACTCACGCGCCGTCCTCACAGCTTTACTTCTGCCAGTACCTCGTCTCCCACTTTCCAAACTTCACGGAAGCTCTCCTGCGAACCTTGCAGAACTAACACTCCTGGAAGAAAGGATATTGCGGAGACATGGCTTAGCCACAGCCTGGGGGATGTTTCCAGAATGAGATTTTCACTCTGCAGCGGAGTGTGCGCTGATATGAAACTTCCTGGCAGATTAAAACTGTGTGCCGGACCGAGACTCGAACTCGGGACCTTTGCCTTTCGCGGGCAAGTGCTCTCCGCAATATCCTTTCTTCCAGATGGTTTGCAGGAGAGCTTCTGTGAGATTTGGAAAGTAGGAGACGAGGTACTGGCGGAAGTAAAGCTGTGAGCTTAGTTGGTAGCGCAGTTGCCAGCGAAAGGCAAAGTTCAGCGAGTTCGAATCTCGGTCCGACACACAGTTTTAATCTGCCAGGAAGTTTCATTCACTATATATGTATATTCTTTATTGGTATAAATATATGGCATTTTAGCGAGCACAAGCACAAACACAGTTAACCGATCCTTCTTTCTGATACACTCTCAGTCCCTCGCACTACCTCAATCACAAAATTCCACGGACAACTGCACTTAGGCTAGTTGAAGGCAGAAACTCTTTAAGAGTTAAGAGAGTGAAAGCAACGGGGTAAGTTGTACTAGAATTAAATGTCAGAGAGCTTTGATGGCACAAAATCAAATTTTGATCACATCCTCTGTCTCAGAAACCATTCAGAATGTGGCTTGTGGCCATGAGAAGTTTTTCGTTTTGAATGAGGGATACTGTCATTTACCGGGATATTGACCATTCCTCCTGGGACACAATATAATAATACACGACATGGACTAACATCAGTTGTATAATGAAACGTTGACAATGAAAATTTGTGTCGGACTGGGACTCCAACTCTTATTTCTCGCTTATCGCGAACGGTCGGCCTACCGTTTGGCTATCCGTGCACGACTCATGGCCAGACCCAAATTTCCATATGACGTCACCCATGTGTCTACATGCTGTACTCGTACATTAATGACGTATATTCCCGTACAGGTGAAACATTTTAGTTGAAAGTCGCTTGCCGAGTGTCGGGGGATAAATACATATTACAGTGCCTGTATTATTACGAATTACGATGTAAAGTTCCTCCGCACATGCATGCATCTCTAAAGGAACTTTAAATCTTAATAAAGAACAAAGCAGCCACTGAAATTTTGCAATACGTAATAACGTTAGTATCTCCTAGTTTTTGTTCTTGGCCCCTCATAGTACATACACCACTGGCCATTAAAATTGCTACACCACGAAGATGACGTGCTACAGACGCGAAATTTAACCGACAGGAAGACGATGCTGTGATATACAAATGATTAGCTTTTCAGAGCATTCAGACAAGTTTGGTGCCTGTGGCGACAACTACAACCTGCTGACATGAGGAAAGTTTCCAAACGATTTCTCATACACAAACAGCATTTGACAGCCGTTGCCTGGTGAAACGTTGTTGTGATGCCTCGTGTAAGGAGGAGAAATGCGTACCATCACGTTTCCGACTTTCGTAAAGGTCGGATTGTAACGTATAGCGATTGCTGTTTATCGTATCGTGACATAGCTGCTCGCGTTGGTCGAGATCCAATGACTGTTAGCAGAATATGGAATCGGTGTGTTCAGGAGGGTAATACGGAACATCATGCTGGATCCCAACGGCCTCGTATCACTAGCAGTCGAAGGTGACAGACATCCGCATGGCTGTAACGGATCGCGCAGCCAAGTCTCGATCCCCGAGTCAACAGGTGGGGACGTCTGAAAGACAACAAACATTTGCACGAACAGTTCGACGACGTCTGCAGCAGCATGAACTATCAGCTCGGAGACCATGGCTGCGGTTACCCTTGACGCTGCATCACAACAGGAACGCCTGCGATGGTGTACTCAACGGCGAACCTGCGTGCACGAATAGCAAAACGTCATTTTTTCGGATGAATCCAGGTTCTGTTCACGGCGTCATGATGGTCGCATACGTGTTTGGAGACATCGCGGTGAATGCATATTGGAAGCGTGTATTCGTCATCGCCATATTGTCGTATCACCCGGTGTGATGGTATGGGGTGCCATTGGTTACACGTCTCGGTCACCTCTTGTTCGCATTGACGGCACTTTGAACAGAGGACGTTACATTGCAGATGTGTTACAACCCGTGGCTCTACCCTTCATTCGATCCCTTCGAAACCCTACATCTCAGCAGGATAATGCACGACCACATGTTGCAGGTCCTGTGCAGGCCTTTCTGGATACAGAAAATGTTCGTTTGCTGTCCTAGCCAGCACATTCTCCAGATCTCTCACCAATTGAATACGTCTGGTCAATGGTGGCCGAGCAACTGGCTCCTCACAATACGCCAGTCACTACTCTTGATGAACTGTGGTATCGTGTTGAAGCTGCATGGGCAGCTGTACCTGTACACGCCATCCAAGCTCGGTTTGACTCAATGACCAGGCGTATCATGGCCGTTATTACGGCCAGAGGTAGTTGTTCTGGGTACCGATTTCTCAGCATTTATGCACCCAAATTGAGTGAAAATGTGATCACATGTCAGTTCTAGTATAATATGTTTGTCCAATGAATACCCGTTTATCATCGGCATATCTTCTTGGTGTAGCAATTTTAATGGCCAGTAGGGTATGAACATAGATTTATTATAATTTGAATTCTTGTTAATAGACGTAGTGCCAGTGCACCATGATGCATGTACACCTACATCTACATAGTTACTCAGCATATCGTACTTAAGCGCCTGGCAAAGGGTTCATCGAACCACCTTCACAATAATTCCTTATTATTCCAAACTCCAACACCGCGCGAGTAAACCGAACACCTGTACCTTCCCGTGCGAGCTCTGATTTCTCTTATTTTATTATGATGATCGGTCCTTCATGTGGAGGTCCGCGTTAGCAAAACATTTTCGCGTTCGCAAGAGAACGCTGGTGATTGAAATTTCGTGAGGAGAGCCTGCCACAACGAAAAACATGTGTTTTAATTATGTCCACCCCAAACCCTGTATCATATCCGTGATACTCTCTCCCTATTTCTCGGCAATACAAAATGTGCTGCCCTTCTTTGAACCTTTTCGATGTACTGTCTGGTAAAGAGCCCTCACTACACTGCAGTACTCCAGAAGAGAACGGACAAGCGAAGTGTATTCAGTCTCTTCAGTAGATGCGTTGCATCTTCGAAGTGTTCTGCCAGTAAAATGCAGTCTTTGGTTCACCTTCCCCACAGAATTTTCGCAGGCGTATTGTCACTAAGATATAAAGTTTGGCCGGCCGGAGTTACAAAGTCGTTCTAGGCGCTACAGTCTGGAACCGCGCAACCGCTACGGTAGCAGGTTCGAATCCTGCCTCGGGCATGGATGTGTGTGATGTCCTTTGGTTAGTTAGGTTTAAGTAGTTCTAAGATCTAGGGGGCTGATGACCCCAGAAGTTAAGTTCCATAGTGCTCAAAGCCATTTGAACCACATAAAGTTTGAAACCTTATATTTACGTTAAATTCAACAGGAATGAAAGTTATCAGGAATCTGTAACTAATTAAAATATTGCTGTAAAGAGACAGAAATTGGACGATTTCAGTGCACCGTTATTCACGGGTTACTCCCAAGAACATCGTGGTGTTTCTCGAGGAACGAGCGTCGCTTTCGATACGAATGAAGTCGGCGGCTATTCCGTTGTCGCCCCCATGCCGCCAGAATGAAGTCCTCTGGAATTCAATCTGTTCTGCCGCAGTCGCTGGTAAAACGAAGAAGTGAAACTTGCCGCGTCGCCCCCCAGGCGGTGTGGGGGGCGGCGTGGGGCGGCGTGGGGCGGCGTGGGGCGGCGAGGGGCGGCGCGTTTATCGCGTCGTGTCGAGTCGACTTGAGTCGACTCCGTGGCGGCGGCGGCGGCGGCGGCGGCGGCGGCGGCAGCGCCGCGGGCGGTAGGCCGCGGAGGTAGGGAGCTTCCCCGAGCGATCTCTGAATCAGGCCCGGAAATTGCCTCGCTCGGTCTCCGCTATGGAAACTGACGATCTGGGTCCGCATCTACATTAATGTTCAGCGAATCAAGCCGACTGCGTGACGGCGGTTTGCCGCGACAGGCGGCAGTTTCAAATGCGGGGAGAAACAGCTATCAGGAGAGCAACTGCAAAACTGGATCCCGAGTGTTTCCATTTGCATATCTGCTACAGCTGCTGCGAACGCACGTCTAACTTCGGTAGAAACCCATTTGCCACATTATATCAGCAACATTCTCACAATCAATGCAGATGAAAAGAGCTCATATGAACTTTTCGGTCTTTTTGAGTTGTAATAATTTCAATAAAAGCAGTCGTGAATGTATGTAAGTCATCTATTTCATTCGCTGACAGTTTTCTATAATAGGAACAGCATCAGTCCATTTTACTCCGCGGAAAAGAGTAATACGCTTTCTTAGAGGTCAAAGTTCTTGAATACGATCGTAAGAATAAAATAATATAAAGCTACGGCTGACAGATCCTTGTGAGAGCAGAAAACTGTGGCGTAGAACAGTTCGCTGTGGAGAGGTGTCAAGAACAAAGCTGAATGAATCTCATTCGCTAGCAGTTTAATAGCGAAAGTACGTCCTCCGCCTCCAGCATTCTGTCACTTATTCTCTGCTATGAATACGGAAATAATCTCTTGAATGCCACTACATAGGGAGAAATACTAATCGTAATAAAACAAGAAAAATCAGAGTTCGCACGTAAGTGTGTATTTAGGTAATCACTTTTCCCCAAATGCTATTCGAAAATGGAGTGGTCGGGAAATAGTATGAATGTGTGAAGTGGTATGGACTAAGGAAAAGAAAGTGCTCAGGGAACATAAAGTAATGTTTGAAGTTAAATGATTTATTCATTTATCTCAGAGGGAGATTTTTAAATTACAAATGCAACTGACATTTGCTTGCTACAGAGACAAAATTTTAATACATTTCATTAGCTCCTGAGAAATAAGCAGACACTTATTAAAAATTTACGCAAACAATAGATTCTGTGATACGTATCGTCAAACAGCTGACGCAGGAAATAATGTATATCTGCGAACGAAGAGAGACCTTTTTTTTTGAGTCATCAGCCTTATGACGGTTTTATCCGGCCCGCCACGAGAATAGCAGCATTTAGAGCCTACGTCCTCAAATATTTGCTGGATGTATCCCAATTTCTGTCTTCCTCTACAGTTTTTTGCCCTCTACAGCTCCCTATAGTAGCATGGAAGTGATTCCCTGATGTCTTAGCAGATGTCCTATCATTCTGTCAGTTCTGCTTATCATTGTTTTCCACATAATCCTTTCCTCCCCATTCTGCGCAGAACCAACTCATTTCTTACCTTATCAGTGCGCCTAACTTTCAACATGAGTCTGTAGTACCACATCTCAAATGCTTCGATTCTCTTCTGTTCCGGTTTTCCGCAGTCCATGTTTCACTGCCATACAATACTGTACTCCAGACGTACATTCTTAGAAATTTCTTCCTCAAAATAAGGCCTATTTTTCATACTAGTATACTTCTCTTGGCCAGGAATGCCCTTTTTGCCAGTGCTTGTCTGCTTTTGATGTCTCCTTGCTCCATCCGGCGTTGGTTATTTTGCTGCCTAGGTAGCAGAATACCTCGACTAAGTAGACAATAGAATCAGTAAATACAAAAAAGAAATAAAAAATATCTATACAGCTGAAAAGCAAGCAGAAGGAATTGTTATATTACTGGTTTGCACAATCAAGGGAAACAGAAATTTGAAACAATGTTGACATCTGTAAAGCACACTTTTGCAGCAATAAAATCAATCACGAGATGAGGAAATTGGTATTAAAATTTGAAAGTTTAACATATGGATGTGAAGCATCTAAAAGGAATTGCCATTTCCCTACGAAGCAAATTCACAGAGACCGGAAATTTTAGAATAATGTGCATGCCTGTGAAGCAGACTTAAGTGTCAATAAACATGAATTACATACGAAGTAGAATTTATAACTCTGCGTACACGGCTGCGAAGCAGCGGAAAGGAATTCCTGTTTACTAACATGAATGTTCATAAAGAGCAGATGATTTAAAAAAGAGCACCCACCTGTGAATAAAACTCTTGCCTTTTAACTTTACATCATGGCTCTGAAACAGCACCCACCTGTGAATATGACTCTTGCCTTTTAACTTTACATACATGGATCTGAAACAGACTGTTTCACTAATATGCGTAATCACAGAAAGCGGAGAACTTAAAATAATGTACACGTCTGTGAAGCAGATGAGGTGTTACACCAGCCACAATTACGGGCAACGAAATCTCAGGCAAGCGAAAGGTCACAAACATATAAATTAAGCAAACACTAACAACGGCTCGAGTTCAGCCTACCTCCCAGACCCAATGTTTTCAGTTTCTATAATAGTGCGTGACATCGCCAACAACTTTAATCTTTGCACAATTCAGTGCATCTTTAGCCCATACGGACACAAACTCTGATTCATTTACTTTACGACGATTCCTTGTCCTAAGAACCAACGGAATTGTAGACATATAGTAAGATGAACTACGATCTCTGTTATACACTTCACATATCTGAAATGAACGATAAGCAACAGCTTCTCGGCTGTTAAAAGTCTCCAGCCCTGATGAAATCTCCACTTTACCATCACGAACTAGAGCCACAGTAACCCAACCATTACCAAGTGCACTAGCATCAGAATTCAGTACGCATCCACAAAACACTGAAGGACCATGAAGAATACCTTGCGCACCTACTCCGCTCTTCGTAGAGAGAGACACATTATCAATATAGCGAGCTGAGTCCCTTGTCAACTTCCGGTTGCGTCGCACTAGAACGCCCAGTGGGCAACGCAAAGTATCTAGAACGCCGCACTAGTACACTAGCATATGAAGATATATAAAAAAATCGAAGATGAGAGCCCAGCTCCCCCCATTTCCATGGTCCCCCCCCCCCCCCCCGCCCTGAGGTGTCAGTGTCTGTCGGTGAATCAGTATCTGGATGACTTGGGATGGGTCATTGGGGTCATTGATCATAACCCAATAGGTTTCTTTTATGCTGTGGTGTAATTTTTTATTTTTTTATTTTGTCAAGTTCAAATAAGAAATGGGCAGGTGCTTCATTTCAGTTTCTATAATAATGCGTGACATCACCATCAATTTTAATCTTTGCACAATTCAGTGCACCTTTAACCCAAACGGAGACAGACTCTGATTCATTTACGTTACGACGATTCTTCACACAGACTAGTTATGCCGCGTTATTTAGGGAGGATAAGACGTACGCGCCTTATAGTGTATAAAGCTAATGATAATATATCTATTACTAAGAAGAGCGGAGTAGGTGTGCAAGTTATTCTTCATGGTCCTTCATTGTTTTGTGGATTCGTACTGAATTTTACTCTTACTAATGCTGATGCTAGTGCACACGGTAATGGTTGGGTTACTGTGGCTCTAGCTCGCGGTGGTAAAGTGGAGAATGTATCAGGGCTGGAGACTTTTAACAGCCGGGAAAGTATTCCTTATGGTACATTTCAGATACGTGAAGTGTATAACAGAGATCGTGGCTCATCTTACTGCATGTCTACAATGCCGTTGATTCTTAGGACAAGGAATCGTCATAAACTAAATTAATAAGAGTCTGTGTCCGTATGGATTAAAGGTGCACTGAACTGTGCAAAGATTAAAGTTCTAGGTGATGTCACTGTAAAACACATACACACAGAGTACAGACTAAATTTACATAAGAAGTGAACCACAGTCGGTATGCGGACCCCCAGTCACAACAGAAACATGAGGGCATGCGACTGATTGGCCCGCTAGTATCAGATAAGAAAATAATAACTAAAAAGCAAACCAGGCAATGAGATTTTAACAAAACACATATACCATCTTGAATTCAAATGAGTGTTTTAGACACATTGTTGTTGGCATGATGCTGATTCACACAAAGCCATCGGCAAAACACTGCCAGTAATACGATCCGGATCAGTGACGAAAATAACAAACGACACCCACAAGTGACTGTACAGGGGAGGATGTTGTCTCGCGATTCCTGACCAACACTTAACGCCCATCAAAATTCCGCTCACTATTTTCCCTGTACCAGGCCGAAGCAAACGCAGAAAGTGCATACGGGAACATCCACCATCCACGGCAGCATTAGCACGCTTGCAGGGTAAACCTACAACTCGCTGGTAGGCGAAGGCTCTGCCTACGATATTAACATCAACAGTGAAAACACAGTGAGCAACCTACACGGTTCCGAGCTACAAGCCCCGATAACACGAAGTTTCAACAAACAGTGAGGCCCTGGCTGCTCGCATCTGAGCTGCACGCGTGCTTAAGAGGATCTGGACGTCATCGTATGTTGTTATCAGTATTCTGAGATTTACACTACTGGCTATTAAAATTGCTACACCAAGAAGAAATGCAGATGATAAACGGGTATTCATTGGACAAATATATTATACTCGTAATGACAGGTGATTACATTTTCACGCAGTTTTGGCGCATAGATCCTGAAAAATCAGTACGCACAACAACCACCTCTGGCCGTAATAACGGCCTTGATACGCCTGGGCATTGAGTCAAACTGAGCTTGGATGGCGTGTACAGGTACAGATGCCCATGCAGCTTCAACACGATACCGCAGTTCATCCAGAGTAGTGACTGGCGTATTGTGACGAACCAGTTGCTCAGCTAGCATTGACCAGACGCTTTAAATTGGTGAGATATCTGGAGAATGTGCAGGCCAGGGCAGCAGTCGAACATTTTCCGTATCCAGAAAGACCCGTACAGGCCCTGCAACATGCGGTCGTGCATTATCCTGCTGAAATGTAGGGTATCGCAGGGATCGAATGAAGGGTAGAACCAAGGGTCGTAACGCATCTGAAATGTAGCGTCCACTGTTCAAAGTGCGGTCAAAACGAACAAGAGGTGACCGAGACGTGTAACCAGTGGCACCCTATACCATCACGCTGCGTGATACGCTAGTATAGCGATGACGAATACACGCTTCCAATGTGCGTTCACCGAGACGTCGCCAAACACGGATGCGACCATCATGATGCTACTATAAAGAGAACCTCGCTTCATCCGAAAAAATTACGTTTTGCCATTCGTGCACCCAGGTTCGTCGTTGAGCACACCATCGCAAGCGCTCCTGTCTGTGATGCAGCGTCAAGGGTAACCGCAGCCAGGGTCTCCGAGCTGATAGTCCATGCTGCTGCAAACGTTGTCGAACTGTTCGTGCAGATGTTTGTTGTCTTGCAAACGTCCCCATCTGCTGACTCATGGATCGAGACGTGGCTGCTCGATCCGTTGCAGCCATGCGGATAAGGTGCCTGTCATCTCGACTGCTAGTGATACGAGGCCTTTGGGATCCAGCACGGCGTTCCGTATTACCCTCCTGAACCCACCGATTCCATATTCTGCTAACAGTCATTGGATCTCGACCAAGGCGAGCAGCAATGTCGCGATATTGTAAACCGAAATCGCGATAGCCTACAATTCGACCTTTATCAGAGTCGGAAACGTGATGGTACGCATTTCTCCTCCTTACACGAGGCATCACAACAACGCTTCACCAGGCAACGCCGGGCAACTGCTGTTTGTGCATGAAAAATTTCCTCAAGTCAGCACGTTGTAGGTGTCACCACCGGCGCCAACCTTGTGTGAATGCTCTGAAAAGCTAATCATTTGCATATCACAGCATCGTCTTCCTGTCTGTTAAATTTCGTGTCTGTAGCACGTCATCTTCCTGGTGTAGCAATTTTAATGGCCAGTAGTGTAATAGCTTAAAACATTATTGGCCATTGGAATGAATCTTAAACTAACTCATTAATATATTTAGACCTCCATGTAAAAACATTTAAAAACTATGGAATATACACAGACTTGTTAATACCGATTTTGTATCTTAAGTGCATAATTACTTGTAACTTTTATTTTAGGTGTACTGTTCTTGCAAACTATTCAAAATAGCAGGTGATTTATTCCTTTAATAATTAACTTGTTGATACAGAAAACCACGAATATTTACCAAATTGTTGTTTCGCTTATTTAAAAAAAATGTTTGTTAGAAGTCAATTTCTTCTCCTAACAATTTAAGAACATGCGACAAGATCCAGTTTTTAGAAGTCAATTGTTCTCCTATTAATTTAAGAACATATGACATGATCCGGTATAAAACATTTGATACATAGTTAACAATAATGTGGTTCACTGTCTAGGCAAGCACTATATTATTATTCATGTAACATTTTGTGTTTATAAGCTTTCATACTGAAGGAGATAATGAAAGCTAAGTATGAAAAAGTCGATAACTGGAAATTAAGATCTCCAAGAAATTTTCTTCTCAATGATAACACATTTGGACTTTAAAGCTCCATAATCTTGTTTATTCTGAGTGTCCTTTTAATCTGCTTCGACATTCTTTCTTTTCTTTATCGTTCTGGCCTCCGTTGTCACGCTTTAAGCTGGTTTTTTTTTTCGGCTTCAGCGATCCTTTGCCTGTCCACTCGTAGTAGGCCACCTTTCATGTTGTCCCCGGTCTTCATTTCCAATCTGCTCATGTTTTTTAATCTGCCTGTTACTCCATCATTGTAACATATATGGTCTCCATCACATCAATCTGAAAAGTTGACATGCAACAACAACAGTTTTTGGCAAGCATACCCAAATGCAACCACTGAAGCTTTCATTCGGATTTTGTGTTTTATTCAATGTAAACAATTTTTCAGGAGCTTAGAATCTGAAAGATCTCTATATATTGGCTATAGTTTTTGGCGTTTTGGTATGTAAAATGGTTTAAATGAGCAGTCATAACAATAAGTTTGCAACACAAACATACCCGATAATCATAAATAAACTCAAGTAATCTACTGGTATCGATAGAAAGATCGTTCCCAATAAATCGCTGTTCATAGTAAAGTCGATATATTCGTCATGGACATTACACAAAAGGGAATAGCGGCACCGATATTAAATAACGAGATACTGTAGGCAACATTTTGTGTTTGACAGTTGTGTGACAAATATTCACGCACTGCATCTGCTTTAGAAAAGCATTTGAAACCAAAAATGATGAGACATTACACATAATGTTTATATTTTTAGAATCAGGAAGAATCACAGAATTTTATTAAATGAAAAAATATCCATTTTTTGGCCGTTATAATGTCCAGGTGCCGTTAAGTCCCTCGCGGAGCCGCCCTGCCGCCACCACTCGGATTCGCCAAGAAAGCGTTAGATAAAAAACGCTAGGAAAAGGAGTGTCCCCAAGCACAGTAATCTGTATAAGTATGCAAACAGTTCCAAATGGCTATATGGACCTTCTGCCAAGCATTTAGGTGTGCCTTGCAAAGCATTCATGTAATAGCAGGGAAGGAAGGTAAAGTTACAAAACCGCCTTGACCAGTCCAAGGTCAGAAAAAATGCCACCACAGCTGTATCTTCAAAATGTCTTTATTGTCTCACACGACTAGTTTCAGCTACGCATTACTACCATCCTCAGGCCCCACCACTGCCAAAAGAGTATTACATTTCCTTGGAGCATTTATTGTGGAGTCCTTGTTACTAGCGCATGTGGGCTAGATTTCCTCAGGAGCTTCTACTCGATACCGCGTTCTATCCAATGCATTGAATAGATTAATATTGTTTTGGCAGTGGTGTGGCCTGAGGATGGTGGTACTCCGCATCCGAAACTAGCCGTGTGAGACAATAAAGACATTCTCAAGAGACAGCTGCGATGGTACTTTTTTCATGTGTATCATCAGCTGAAGTCTCTCGCCCATTCAATAGGTTGGACATCCATAAATCATAAAAACAGTTGTGGTGCCTCTCCCCTCACAGGACAGTGATATTAATCGGGTAAAACATGTTCTACTGTCGGCAGCTGTGTACCGCAGGCGAAGAGAAGTGTCCTTAGACATTCATGCAGTTTACTGTACTGTTTTCAGTATGCACATCAGACTGTTGTGGGCTTTCGACTCAGCGCCCAACCCCGACCTCCTACGGCGTGAGTATTTAATGCGGCTGCGCAGTATTCGTTCCTCAGGGCCTGGCTTCGCCCTGCGACCGAGTAGCGTCCAGATTGTTTCTGCCACCGGCTCCGCTTCCCATCGCAGGCAATAAATATTTTAAACGGTTCCACGAAAATTGCAGTCTGGTCGCTTGAGAGCCCGAAAGGACGACCTGGCGCTCTCTCACCACTTCCCTTTGTTTTTTTGGTGCGTTTTTTTTCTTATTTTTATTTTGCCTCGCCACGCAGGAATGGACGTTACGGTGCGGCGTACACGGAATCGAAATGCCACGGTGCGGCCGCCGTGAAATACAGGCGAGAATCCCTTAGCTGCCGCTCGGTAGCCGCAGATATATTGCCGTACGGCTGCCGGGGCCCCTAGATAACTGATTCAGCATGTGTTCTGCAATTAACTTTGTGCGGCTCCCTTACGTACGTCGGCCGATAAGTCTGTATTCTTACTGATAAATGTTCGGAACCTCTTCTAAATTTTATTCATCGATTTTTGCATCATTGCTTCGTAGAAAAGTTCCACATTTAAGATTTGAATAACAAATCTGTTTTGTTCTACCGATTTTTTTTTTTATTTTTAACTAATTTTTGGCTTATTGGACCATTTTCAGGAAACAACAGACTAATACCCGCAAGGGACACTAGTTCTTAAGTAAACAAACATTATAAAGTAAAGATACAATCCAATTCCACCAAATGCTGCGCAAGAAATTTGTGTTTTAGCTGTCAGCACGCTGGAGTAAATGCAGAGCGGCAACTGTTGTTTATCAATACAACGGAAAAACAAACGAAGCCGAAAATTTCACTTTTATTCACTTGATGGATATTTGCGTCTGGGACCCATTTTCTAACCATTCAGACTGTGAAATACCATTTTACATTACATTACCTCGCAGCTGCGAATAAGTACAACCATCAGCTGCAGAATGGGATGACGACAGTGAAAATTTGTGCCGGACTGGGACTCGAACCCAGATTTCTCGCTCACTAACCGGGAGCGATCGCCTTATCATTTTTTTCATTTTTTATCTTCATATATATATATATATATATATATATATATATCTGTGTGTGTGTGTGTGTGTGTGTGTGTGTGTGTGTGTGTGTGTTCGGGGCAGACGTCCGTGACACCTGTTAAAATTCATCGTTGATCCGTTCACTCAGTTGTTTTATTATGTTTTATTACAGAGGGCAGCTAATCCTCTGACCGAACACGCTGAGCTACCGTGCCGGCGACACTAGTTCTGTGCCATTTGGCTATCCGTTCACGACCCACGGACAGACGCAAACTTCCATAAGTCGTCAACCATGCTTCTACGACCTCTACTCGCACATCCATTACGTATATTCCCGTACAGGTCAGACGTTCTACTGGAAAGTTGTTTGCCCGGTTTCGGCAGATAAATGCGATATTCATGTGCCTGTGTTATTCTGATTACTATGCGAAGTTCCTTCGGACACGCATGCATGTCCAAAGGAACAGGCACTGCGACAGCTACAGCCGTTGCACGCATGCATGTCCAGAGGAACTTTGCATCGTAATCAGAATAACACAGTCACCGTTATAGTCTAAATACCATTTTGATTATCTGGAAGATTCGAAAGTGGATCCAAATCTGAAACTTGTCACTAGGTACATAAAAGTGCAATTTGCAACTTTGGTTGTTTTTGCATTGTATTGTTTTTTAACGTTAAATTACGTTTCACGCAGTGGACGATATCAGGTGCAATAAATGTTTGAACAACACAGTACTACAAGTTGCATGGTTATAATGCTAAAGAACGTGTGGTCGTGACATTGGTCGAGAATCTGTCAAATTGAGCATTATTCATTTATGTTGTACACGAAATATGTTTTTAAGATTGTAAATTACACTTTGCGCAGCATACAATATTAAAGACAGTAACTAATAAAATACACAATATGACATTATTGCAGGTTGTATCGGTATGATGCTATAGTGCGTATATGAGGTCTTTGATACTAATGAAATGTCTAACTTAGCACTAGTCACCTATGCTGTGCAACAAACATGTTTTACATTGAAAATTACAATTTATACAATGGACAATATAAACACGGCACATCATTGAAATACACAAAACTACAGTATTACAACACTTTTCTTATAATGTTGAAGATTGTAAGGTGAGAAAAGTATGGAATATGCAGTTCTCTATGGAGTCGCCAATCAATACGCAGTTCTAGAGTTTTTAATTTTGTGCGGAAGTATGTGTCATTGTGGCGGTCTGGAATATGTGGCTGGTTTATTGTGTCATGTGAAGCTTAAAATTGGTGACGTTCTCAACTATAATTGATCATAGACCCAGTTGAGGATTTACAGCTCCCTCAAGTGCTTCCGACAGGCCTACTTTTCTTCCTGTGTTGGCTGTATGCAGCCCTTCTGCACGGACTTGGTGTCTGTGGCTTTCCTTCAGCACTTCTTCAGCAAAGGTGGCGCCTGAATTATGTAGTCTCCAAATGCATTCGTATTCAGTCACCCTAGTTGTTATACCGCTGCCTCTATAACCAATATACCGTTTGTTACAGTCATTGCGATTGATTTTCTGAACACCACTGTTACTTAGTAAATGTGTCTTGTGCTTGCTGTTGAGTAATATATGAGCTGTATTACATCTTACATAAATTGAAGTTTTATAATTGCTAGTCGGTTGTTTCAAATATGGCTCGGAGCACTACGGGTCTTAACATTGGAGGTCATCAGTCCCCTAGAACTTAGAACTACTTAAACCTAACTAACCTAAGGACATCACACACATCCATGCCCGGGGCAGGATTCGAGCCTGCGACCGTAGCGGACGCGCGGTTCCAGACTGAAGCGCCTAGAACCGCTCGGCCACAACAACCGGCATTTTTCAACTGAAATGATAGTTTGCTTTAAGTTAAAGCATCTTCAGTGTCCACTGTAAAATGTGTTTTTTATTACAAATGTGTTTGCCAAGATCGTAAACAGTTCCGATTAGCTCTATTACTTCACTGCTACTTTCAGAAGTATTTAATTACTACTATTAGTCACGATATTTTGTTTAATACTTCATTCTCAGCCTTCTTCTACACGTAGGTGTTCGATTTTAATGCACTACACATCACTGATAGGGAATATACTTTCGCTTCCATGTTTTTTAGGTATACAGAGTGTTAAAGAAAAACGTCGAATACTTTGAGAGGTGGTAGTACTCACCGACACAAGAAAAATAAGTCCAGTAAACAAGTGTCCGGAAATGCATACTCTCTGAGATAATTCCTGTCAATATGGACGCGGAAATGCATAATTTCTACGATAAACACGTGTTTACAGGAGGTATTCAACGTGGCATACGTTCATGACAATGGACTCCTCTGCCCTCCGGCGTATCGAATGACGAACCCTTAGAAGTATATCTGATTGTTGTTGTACCTGTTGGAACACATTGAAGATGCGACCCTGTAGTGTCCTCATATCGTTTATTGGAGTAGCGTAGAACAGTTCCTTCAAGTGCCCCCATAACCAAAGGTCTAGGGAACTGAGACTCCAAGCTGTGCTCTCCCCACTCCCACCGACCATTCCAGTGGTCCTTAAATATCTGCGACAGATGTTGGCGCACATTTTGACAAAACTGCGCTTGTGGGCCATCATGCATGAACCACGTTGGTATTCGTTGCTGCAACGGTACAACCTCCGGCAAGGTACGCAATACATTAATGAGAAAGATCAGATAATGTGCCCCGTTTAACCTTTGTGGTAGCACGTATGGCCCAATTAATCTATCGTCAAGTACGCCTGCCCCCTGAGAATCTGTGCTGACGCCCTCTTTCCTGAATTTCTTGGGGTTTACGTCTGCATATACACGCTCATTATGCAAATTCACAACACCGCCTCTTTTGAACCCTGCGTCATCGGTAAAATAAAATCATGGATGTCAACAGTGGTTCTGCTGCACATATCTGACATAACCGCCGTCTGCCATCATGATCCTGTGCCCTTAGGATCTGAACGCGCTGTAGATCATATGGGATAGCAATTCTTCATGAAGTACCGCCAGACAAGAGACACGGCTTCTTCTGCTGCTAATCGACTCACACTGGTCCCATAAGTTTTTTCCACCGAGCGTAGCACACGCCCCCCCCCCCCCCCCCCCCAAACCATGTCAGGCGTGTGGACTGTGAGCGGCCTTCCACTGTCAGTCTTCCGAGGAGCAAGCGTACCTGTGTCCCTCAGACGCTGGAAAAATCTGCAGAGCAGCTTATGAGAGAGCACTCTGTGCTGTGGATGTTTCTCAGCGTAGAGAGTATGGGCTCGCAGGGTACGTCTATTTGCTAAACCGTAGCAAAATATTGTATCCGCCATTTCACTTGTCTAGTAGTAGGCTTCCATTGCTAACAAGTGGTGGAAGAGAGAAAATGTTAATGTACTACACTTTTTATACGAAGGGACAGGGAAATAGCAGTAATCACGTAAGTTAAACCGCTTTTGGAAGAAGGTAAAACTCCATGATACGTACCCAGGGTTGGCAGTGCTGTACAATAAGGCACATAAACACAACGAAGACTAACGTAGCATACAACATGACTCGAACCACACAATTGAGTGCAGACCAGCTAATGGTAGGAAGTGTACTGCAGTAAGACATCATCATACCCTGCCGACACGTTTGACGGAGCGCTAAAGTAGCGACTGCCCTCTTACCCGCAACCAAGCGCCATGCAGCCCTTTCTATTAACACGTATTTATCTAGAAAAGTATGCGTCTCCCGATTCATGTTTACTGGATTTAATTATGTTGTTTCGATGAATACTACCACCTCTCAAAGTATTCTACACTTTTTTTGAACACCCTGTATGTACCAGTCGACAAATATAAATTAGTATTTTAACTAGGTAACTTTTTGAAGGCGCCATATGCTTAAAGGACTGCTTCTTTAACCATCAGCTGTATAAATAAATCAACATTATTTAGCGGCTCGGTCTTTCAGACCAGTATCACGGGAAGAAACGACAAAAACATCAGACTGAAAAGCAAATCATCTTTCTCGTCGATGGTTCGAAAATCCGCAAGGTAGCAATCAGTGTTGTTGACTTTAGAACCATCTAATAAAAAGAAGAATTGCTTTTCCGCCTTAGGTTTTTGCCTTTTCTTCCTGTGATGGTGATCTAAGAGACCGAAACAGGTAAACAACAGAGCTTTGTTCAAAATGGTTCAAATGGGTCTGAGCACTATGGGACTCAACTTCTGAGGTCATGTCCCATAGAACTTAGAACTACTTAAACCTAACTAACCTAAGGACATCACACACACCCATTCCCAAGGCAGGATTCGAACCTGCCACCGTAGCGGTCGCGCGATTCCAGATTGTAGCGCCTAGAACCGCTCGGCCACTCCGGCCGGCAACAGAGCTTTGTAAC
Source organism: Schistocerca piceifrons (assembly GCF_021461385.2). Taxonomy (NCBI): domain Eukaryota; kingdom Metazoa; phylum Arthropoda; class Insecta; order Orthoptera; family Acrididae; genus Schistocerca; species Schistocerca piceifrons. Next base: position 227,168,598 of record NC_060143.1, read on the forward strand.
TGAGTAGGCTTTCGCGGCCAGAGTCAGTCGACATAAGAGTTTTCTGGGTATGGTACAGCGTCATATTGTATAAAACTACTGCTGGAGAAAACCAACGTTTTGCCCACGGTTGCAGCGGCTTTCTTCTGGGTCTACTAGTGCGTTCTAGCTATGCAGTGTCCCCTATATTTTGTTATTACTGTTCACTGCGCATGCCATTACGACACAATTTTAAAAAGATAGGTCATTCCATTGGTCAGTTAAGGAAGAAGGAGAGGGAACTTTATTTTAATAGGTTACTGCTGTGGAGGGAGAGCCTGACCTCTGTGTTCTTATTCCCAGAATACCAATTGCTCCTAGAATTTACGCTGTTCCAGAGATACATAAGGAAAGTTATCCTTTGAGTGAATGGGATCAGTTCGCCTACTTACAACTTGGCAAAGTACCTAGCCTGCAAATGAAGACGTCTAGTTGGCAAGACGGACTCTTATGTGAAGAACTCGACGCACTTTATAGCACGCCTGAAGGTAGAAACAATTCTACCTACGTACACCATGGTCATCTTTGACGTGAAGTCACTATTTACGAACGTGCCAGTAGAAGAAAATTTCCACATAATTCAGGAGCGTGTCCCGCCAGACATATGCGACCTGCTTGAGTTGTGCCTGACTTCAACGTACTTCAAATGCCAAGGAAAATACTACGAGCAGACAGACGGGGTAGCAATGGGGTCTCCCCTATCTCCGCTGGCAGCCGACGTATTCATGGAAGCCTTTGAAGCAACGGCCCTTGGTTCAGCTCCTTTACGCCACATTTGCTGGTTCAGATACGTGGACGACACGTTCGCTATGTGGCCTCATGGTGAAACGGAGCTACACAAATATCAGGAATATTTGAACAACATGTACGGGAAGATACAGTTCACGCTCGAAGTGGAGAAGAATGGTGCAATTCCATTTCTAGACGTCGAAGTACACAGAACAACGGATGGCACACTGGGGCCCTGAATATATCGCAAGCCTACACATACAAACAAGTATCTGCACGCCCAATCCTACCACCACCCAGGGCAGAAGAACTCAGTCATCCGTTTTTCGACAATCCGTGCGCAGCGCCTAAGTTATGCTCAAAACATAACACCTGAGCTTAAAAGGCTACGAAAAACGTTTCCAGCCAATTGCTACAGCCATAGGTCGATCCCGACAGCCTTGTCGACGAATACAAGTAACGAAGATAAGCAAGAAAGAGACAAACTGCAGCCAGTACTGCGCTTACCTTATGTGAAAAATGTTTTTGACCGAATAGGCAAACACCTTCGTCGGGTTCGAGTGAAGCCTGTCTTCTACAGTGGCCACATGATCCAGGATGTGCTAGGCTCCACTAAGGACAAGGTGGATGGTTCAAATGGCTCTGAGCACTATGGGACTCAACTGCTGAGGTCATTAGTCCCCTAGAACTTAGAACTAGTTAAACCTAACTAACCTAAGGACATCACAAGCATCCATGCCCGAGGCAGGATTCGAACCTGCGACCGTAGCGGTCTTGCGGTTCCAGACTGCAGCGCCTTTAACCGCACGGCCACTTCGGCCGGCGACAAGGTGGATGCATTACACACTGCACGCGAGTACAAGGTGGAATGCGAATGTGGAGAGGCATACATCGGCGAGGCTGGCAGGCCAATAACAACGAGCGCTATATTCGTCTAGGGTAACACAACAAATCTCCAGTGGCAGAACATCAGCAAGATTGCGAGAAAGAAAGAAATTTCAGCGAATCCTGTGCGTTGGCCCAGCAGCCGGTTATGACGAAACGCAAAATCAGATAGGCCATCGAAATACTTAAATACCCTGAGAACATGAGTAGAGAGGATGGACTCAGACTTTCCCTATCTTGGCTGCCAGCAATGAGAGCCCAACAGACAGCACTGTCAATCCAAGGAGCGAACACTACCGGCGAGTAACTGCCGCCGCGCGGCCGACGTCCAGTAGTTGGTAAACAGCACCCAACTTCTCATTCGCCGGAGACCACTAGTCATGGCATATAATACAAGAGCCAATGTGCAACAGAGGTTTCGCTCTCCCTCCACCGCAGTAACGCATTAAAATAAAGTTCCCTCTCCTTCTTCCTTAACTGACCAATGAAATGAACTATCATTTTAAAATTATGACGTAATGGGATGCGCAGTGAACAGTAATAACAAAATATAAGGGTCACTGCATAGCTAGAACGCACCAGTAGACGCAGAAAAAGGCCGTCGGAACCGTGTCCGAAACGTTGATTTTTCCAGCTGTAATTTTATACAATATGACGCGGTACCATACCCAGAAAACTTTTATGTTGCCAGAGCTTTATTTCTACAGGTAACGATTGAAAATGCAGTTCCTTAAGAAAAGTGTAATCACAATCAGAGAGGAACAACAGACGCTTTCACAACCACAACAACAACAACAAAGGCAATCTCATCCTGCAACATCGAAACAACGTATACGAAGAGTAAGGGATCTACTCAACATGAAAGCGAAAATACAGGGCTACTACAAATGACATATAAGTTTTCAAAGTGCTTTGTTTTCCAAACTATTACGATCACAAATACGATTCAAGCACGCACAGAACCGTGAACTCACCGAGTGAGCATTGTACTCAATAGTTGGATTTACGAGTGCACTGGGCAGTGACTTGACAAAATGGCAACAAAACAGGAAAAGATTTTTTGCGTGTTGGAGTATGCGTTATGTTTATCTGTTACAACAAATTCAAATGGCTCCAAGCACTATAGGACCTAACATCTGAGGTCGTCAGTTCCCTGGACATAGAACTACTTAAACTTAACTAACCTAAGGACATCACACACCTCCATGCCCGAGGCAGGATTCGAACCTGCGACCGTAGCAGCAGCATGGTTCAGGACTGAAGCTCCTAGAACCACTCGGCCACAGCGGCCGGCTCTGTTACAACAGTGCAGTGATCCTTCAGAAGGAATTCTGGAAAAGAGACGCCATGTAAACATGGGCGTTGGTATCGATAATTCAGAGACACTGGTTGTCACTGTAAACAGAGAATTATCACCCGACCAAGTGTGACAGATGCGGCCGTGGAGAGAGTGATGGAAATTTTCATATTCATTCCCAAAAAATTAACGGTTCGCGTAAGCCACGATCTTGGAATACAACAGCAAACTGAGTGGAAAATTTTGAGACGGCGGTTGCGTTTCAAACCGTACCGTCTGCAGCTCCTGCAATTATTAAAGCCAGAAGATTATGGCCGGCGCCTTCAATATTGCATCAGAAGCCAGGAAGCACTTCAGGATCAGTATTTCGCCTCCAAGCTGATATTCAGCGATGAAGAAACCTTCCGTTTCTCTGCAAAGGTTGATCGCCACAGTGTATCTTCCGTGTTAGTGGATCAAAATCGAACACAAATATGTAGACGAATGTTAGGAATGGCATATTAAACAAAAACTCGTGAGTAATAAGTAATTTGATACTGTTTAACAGTAGTGATTTAAATCTTGAGAACTGTTTACGATCTTGGAATGTTTTTAAGAAAACCAAACTGTTATACTGAACATTGAAGATACTTTGAAATAAAGCGAAAGGGGTATGTTCTAAATAAAACTTCTGTGACAGTCGCAAAATAGGTATATAACTTATATTACTTAAGAATGTTATGCACTTATTTACAAAACATGCTATATATGTGCATATACTGCACATAGCGTAGCCAGTACCCACAGAAGTATTTTATTTTCTTCTGGAAGACTATTATTTATTTAGAACATTGTGTTTGCTAGTATAGAGACTATATCAGTTAATAGGCCCTAAGCATCAGTGACCCTAAAAACGATGGTTCAAATGGCTCTGAGCACTACGGGACTTAACTTCTGAGGTCATCAGTCCTCGACAACTTAGAACTACTTAAACCTAACTAACCTAAGGACATCACACACATCCATGCCCGAGGCAGGATTCGAACCTGCGACCATAGCAGCAGCGCGGTTCCGGACTGTAGTGCCTAGAACCGCTCGGCCACTAAAAACGATGTTTTACAACATTTTGCTACTATTGAACGGAATGGTTGAAGCCTAACGTCTGTTCATTCAAGGGAGTTTACCTTACTCTGTCGCTATAATTAGGAATCGTGAAGTGGAAATTATAGCAAAGCTGTTCTAAGGCGGCAGCGTAATAAGTGTTTCGTATCATGGGATGTATTAATTTCATTGTGGCATATTGTACTGAGTTTATGAACGTTTATAAGACTTGGTGCTTGAGAATGTTAGTACACAAAATTTGAGAGGCAGGCGTTAGTCAGTGCTCAGAAATCCATATCCGTGCACTCTTTCTAATGTAATAGGCAAGAACAAGACAACGCTTTATTTTAATAGTGATACAATAATGGAAGATAACGATTTGTTGTTGGTGTGAATAATGGTATTTCTTTTTCATTTAAGATGTATTAATCAAGTGCAGTAATTTTTGTTTTAGTTCTTTTCAAAGCTTGAGAAGTTTGTCGGGAAACACGTTTCCCACTAATCTCAATAGACAGCCATTCATAGACACACGTAGACTCTGAAATCATTTAGGTATTTGAGAAGGAAGATCAAGAGCAGAAATAAGAACCTGTTAAAAAACTGCTACAAACGCTGTACTTACAATTGCATATCTGGGTATACCATAAACTCTTTTAGATATATACCGTTACAGCCGAAAAAACAGTTGGTAAATGCCATTCATAGCAGGTTCCAATACCGAGGCATTGAGTATAAGAATCAATGTGGGAAGCCAGCATCGTTCTCTTCGGCTAGCTCCTAGTGGATATGGCTTGCCCATAGTGTTCCTCCGACGTGTTATAAACAGTCCAACTAGAATTTCTAAGGGCTCAATACATCTTATTAGAAATAGTATCAAACAAATTTTTTCTGTCCAGATTGTTCGCGATTTTTCATTTTTCTGCTTCTAAATCCTCCTGCCTTAATGATTTTGTTGTTTAAAATGATTTTTCTTTTCTCTTTGATATTCGTATCGATGCTGTTACGGGTTGGTAAGACTCAATTTATTAGCTTCAAAATAACTTAACACAAAATGACATTCAAGTGCCAAATTGAACAAAACAACTGAATAATCTATCAGGAAAACCAGAGAGTAAACATAGATCACAGGCTGAGTCAAAGCTGCTCTTACAACGAACTTTCACCTGCACCTAGCACTACACCACACACACACACACACACACACACACACACACACACACACACACACAATACACTAGCTTGCGTACATTTAAAAGTCTAATTTTCAGAACGACAGCAATATATTTTTCGTTTACTTGTTCTCACTTATTTAGTAGAGTTGTTGAAGGATTACTTCTAATATTTTCTTTTAGTCTGGTAGATCGCATTATTTCTCATTATCCAACCATCTGTAGTTTGAATAAAGACATTCTGGGTGTTACACCATTTCATTACAAAACGGTGAAAACGCTATACGACCAAAGCTCTGAAGAGGATCACAGAAGATAGCGTCAAAGTGTCGGTTGTATAAATGTTTTGTATGCCTTGTCGTAACACCCAAAAGAATTACACTACTGTCATTAAAATTGCTACACCTAGAAGAAATGCAGATGATAAACGGGTATTCATTGGACAAATATATCATACCAGAACTGACATGAGATTGCATTTTCACGCAATTTGGGTGCATAGATCCTGACAAATCAGCACCCAGAATAACCACCTCTGGCTGTAATAACGGCCTTGATACGAATGGGAATTGAGTCAAACAGAGCTTGGATGGCGTGTACAGGTACGGCTGCCCATGCAGCTTCAACACGATACCACAGTTCATCAAGAGTAGGGACTGGCGATTGTGATGAGCCAGTTGTTCGGCCACCATTGAGCAGACGTTTTCAATTGGTGATAGATCTGAAGAATGTGCTGGCCAGGGCAGCAGTCGAACATTTTCTGTATCCATAAAGGCCCGTACAAGACCTGCAACATGCGGTAGTGCATTATCCTGCTGAAATGTAGGGTTTCACATGGAACGAATGAAGGCTAGAGCCACGGGTCGTAACACATTTGAACTGTAACGTCCACTGTTCAAAGTGCCGTCAATGCAAACAAGAGGTGACCGAGACGTGTAACCAGTGGCACCCTATACCATCACGCTGGGTGATACGCTAGTATAGCGATGACGAATACACGCTTCCAATGTGCGTTCACCGAGACGTCGCCAAACACGGATGCGACCATCATGATGCTGTAAACAGAACCTGGATTCATCCAAAAAATGACGTTTTGCCATTCGTGCACCCAGGTTCGTCGTTGAGTACACCATCGCAGGCGCTCGTCTGTGATGCAGCGTCAAGGGTAACCGCAGCCATGGTCTCCGAGCTGATAGTCCATGCTGCTGCAAACGTCGTTGAACTGTTCGTGCAGATGATTGTTGTCTTGCAAACGTCCCCATCTGTTGAACCGGGGTCGAGACGTGGATGCACGATCCGTTACAACCATGCGGGTAAGATGCCTGTCATCTCGCCTGCTAGAAACGTCGTGGAACTGTTCGTGCAGATGATTGTTGTCTTGCAAACGTCCCCATCTGTCGACCCGGGGTCGAGACGTGAATGCACGATCCGTTACAACCATGCGGATAAGATGCCGGTTATCTCGCCTGCTAGTGATACGAGGCCGTTGGGATCCAACACGGCGTTCCGTATTACCCTCCTGAACCCACCGATTCAATATTCTGCTAACAGTCGTTGGATCTCGACCAACACGAGCAGCAATGTCGCGATACGATAAAGCGCAATCGCGATAGGCTACAATCCGACCTTTGTCAAAGTCGGAAACGTGATGGTACCCGTTTCTCCTCCTTAAACGAGGGATCACAACAACGTTCCACCAGGCAACGCCGGTGAACTGCTGTTTGTGTATGAGAAATCGGTTGGAAACTTTCCTCATGTCAGCACGTTGTAGGTGTCGCCACCGGCGCCAACCTTGTGTGAATGCTCTGGAAAGCTAATCATTTGCATATCACAGCATCTTCTTCCTGTCTGTTAAATTACGCGTCTGTAGGACGTCATCTTCGTGGTGTAGCAATTTTAATGGCGAGTAGTGTATATTCAAATTGAACATCATCGTACAAGATTAAAATTTACTTCTAAAATTCATGTTGCAGCCATTATTTTTCTAATAATCAGTCGCTCATCTCTACTCCGTCCATGATATATTTCAGTGTTAGGCATTCACTTTTATGTAAAAAGTCTTGTCTTACCACCACATTATAGTGATTTAATTTTTCCATAGAAAAGACGTGAAGTAGAGTTCAAGCCATTATAAAGGCAAAACAGTGGATACACCTCATATTAATTTCCACATCCGTCTTTGGATATTTTCGATCACACAGTAAACATCTTCCATTTATTAAATCTTACATCGACTGCAAATTTCTCCAGTCTATTATGCTATATGATTTCTGCAAGATATGTCAATTTACTAACTGCTGTCATTTTACGAAATTATATTTTTAAGAATAAGTGAACACATTTTCAGCAATGAGAATAGTACTTTATATCATGAATGTAAATGAAGAACAGGTTGTGCCACCTTTGTGAAAATAAGCACCCTGCAAGCATACATGCTCACATGTACAAAGCGCGTTCAAAAGGTATAGTAACACATTTGTTTCTGAATGAAGACTGGTTTTATTCAGGGTTACAGTACACCATATTATTCCCCACTATTTTGGCGACAAAAAGCCTATTTTTCAACCTAATCTCCGTTCAATGTGGTGGACTTATGCCACCTCACTGGGAGAGCACGTGCTACCGCTTGGTACCACTCTAGTGATCGATGTCGATGACAATTTCCTGACGCGTCAATAACCTCCCCATCATCCACGTACTGCATCCCGCGGAGTGTTTCCTTCGTTGGGCCATACAAATGGTAGCGAGAAGATTCGAGATCCGGTCTGTAGGGTGGATAGAGAAAAGCCGTCCTTTGAAGTTCTGTGATGAGCTCATCTGAGGACTTGTGTGAGGCCCTGCGTTGTGATTGAGATGGAGAAATTCGTTTGTATTGTTGTAGTGACAAACACGCTTAAGTCGTTTCTTCAGTTTCCTGAGGGTAGCACAGTACACTTCCGAGCTGACCGTCGCACGATGAGGGAGGACATCCAACAGAATAACCCCTTCAGTCTCCCAGAAGACCGTCACCGTGACTAAACCGGTTGAGGGTGCGGCTTTCAGCTTTTTATATGGAGGAGAGGTGGTATGGCGCCACTCCAAGGTTGCAGTTTTGTTTCCAGTTCGACATGATGAACCCATGTTTCATAATCTACGGCGATGTTCGACAAGAAACCGGCACAACGTGCGATAAATTCCACACAGGCGGTCCTCCGCTACTCTTCACAGTCTTAGGCAGCCAGGAGCCCAGCCATCACGCACATTTGGTTACCCGTGGGGTGAACGAGTGTGTCGACACTATCAACAGATACGTCCAGTTGACCAGCGAGGTGGTTGGTAGTAATCCTTCGATTACCTCGTATGAGAGTCCACACGTTCCAACATTGCAGGAGTCACAGCTGTGTGCGGTCGACCGGCACAAGGGATATCTGACAGGTTTGCTTGACATTGTTGCGATGATGACAGACACCAGGCCCATACCAGATCTCCATAGACATTCTGCAAGCGCTTATGAATATCGGCGACGCTCTGGTTGTCCGCCATAAAGATCTCAATGACAGCTCTTTGCATGGAACGCGTATTCATTACAGACGCCATTTTGAAGGCCACATACAGCGCCGCCATCTGCTGGAGCTTTAGGAAACAGAAGTTGGAATATTCCACAATTCCCTACAACAAATTCCGAATTTTTTCAACTGAAATCGGTCGGGGATGGAAAATGTGTTGCCTTACTTACTGAACGCCACGGTTATGTACCCAGAAATGTTGGCGTCCATGTGGCAAGACTTGCACTTGGCAGCAGTTTAACAGTGGTTAAACGTGCAGGGGAATAAGGGAGACAGAATGGTTGGAGGGAAAGAGAGAGAGAGAGAGAGAGAGAGAGAGAGAGAGAGAGAGAACGAGAGAGAGAGAGAATGTTGCAGAGCGCAGCTGCTTGACGCCTATGTGAGGAGGAGGTAGCTATGTGACACACAGGCACAGTGTGGCGTCGGGACGCCGGCGCCGTCGTCCATCACGACGCTCGGTGCTCGGTGCGTGGCTCACTGCTCCTTAACATCCTCGTTAATTCCGTCGATCCGGTCTTCGGTAACTAAGTGGCGCAATCAGGGAGGCGGTACTCCCGAGACCTTCTCTCCCCCCCCCCCCACACCCCCTCTTTCCAATGTATTCCCCAGCTTCCAGCTGAGGTCTGGTCGATGCAGTCGAGACTGCGACTAATTCCCACTCTCTCTAGAGCAGACTGCGACCCTGGAAGCCTACTCTGCAGTGAAACAAGGCATCTCGCTGACTCTGCTCAAAACAGTCTGAGCTTCTACTCTGCTGGGTCGTTTGCTAGTCCTCGTCCAATTGCTGATCCAGTAGAGTGAAAGATACTCGTCCATCAGAAGGTGAACCAAAATTTAATTCCTTCATTGCGTCGAAAATGTGAGCCATATTATTGTCAAATATAAAAATATTTACTGTTATGGGACCTTGCCCCCAAGCCGTTTTAAAAATTTGATACGCTATGGACTTGGGCTCTATTATTACTATTATATAACTAGCTGTTGCACATGACTGTACATGCATATCAATATTGGTATGTATGCTAATGTATGCGGAATAACATCAGCCATCCTCACATAGATTGTGATGTGAGCCTTGCGTTCTCCCCTCCCAATGCGTTCGAAAGGACGATGCATGGGTGTTATTGGCAAGCGCAGTGTCACTGCCGAGCAGTGCCTACAGACGTGCATGGGCAGGAGTGCGCATCTACCCATTTTTGTTACTGAAGTAGCTATACATTACACAGTGTGTACACCATACAACAACTAGTGTGAATTAAACACACTGAAAATTAAATAAACGTTATGTTTATAAATTTGCGTTTAAAACTGCCATAATTACGAAATTCAGTTCTTTTTATGTAACTGATGACCAGTTCTGTGTATCTGAACCCAGTCTCAAATCATCTAAACAGAGAAAATGGCGTATTTCCTGCATTGTTTGAGAATGGGTACTGATACCCGAAACCCGTCATCAATTAAAGAAAAAGAACTGAATTTCGTAACCTTGGCTATTTTCAACATTAAAATGTCTAACACACATTGCTCTCCAGTCATTAAAACAGCACGCCGGTAATCCAAAAATTCATGACTTTGAATCGTATCATATAGCACATATCAACCAATAACAGCTTTTCCAAAAACATGATAAAGTAGATATTTTTCTTTTATTTGCGGAATATTTTTCAAATCAGTAAGTATCTTGCGCTACACACTTCCTAAAACAGGCCGGACGAAGTGGCCGTGCGGTTCTAGACGCTTCAGTCCGGAACCCAGCGACTGCTACGGTCGCAGGTTCGAATCCTGCCTCGGGCTTGGATGTGTGTGATGTCCTTAGGTTAGTTGGGTCTAAGTAGTTCTAAGTTCTAGGGGACTGATGACCTCAGATGTTAAGTCCCATAGTGCTCAGAGCCATTTGAACCATTTTTTCCCTAAAACAGCCTACGTTCTTCCTCAGGGTTCACAAAGTATCTCCGTACCAGATACCATTAAAATTGGCTCAGCGGGTTAGTTGTGGAAACGTAACAAATTTACTTCCGGATTTATAATATTGGTACTAATACTAAATTACGATATCTATTTTTCGATGACCTGATTTAATTTTACAGATTAGTATTGAAGAAGATTATTGTTACATGATTATGTTGTCAGGTAGGGCGCCGACAAAAAAGAATGTACATAACGTGCAAGGTTCTGCTTTTTCATTTGCAACCAAGACTTTAATAAAAGTGGCAAAAGTAATGTTAATCAGGACACTGGGAGGAGTTGTGGTTTAAATAACAATAGGTTTATTCGTTCCTAACATCACATGACAAAAAAAATAACTAAAGAAACGCCACACAAACATTTTTATCTGACAAATGCTTTCACTGATACACGGTCTATGGTGAACAAACTGATCAGCTGTGGATCAAGTCACTACACTAACCAGAACTAATCACTTTATCTGACTACATAAATGCGAATCTGTAGTACGACCCAAAAGCTATGCTAATATCAAGTATCTATGCTCTATATTTCAATAATTAAAAATATGATTTCAAGGATCAGGGTGCTGAGAAGCTGAGAAGCATATATTGGAGCCCTACGCCGTAGCAGCCAATACTTTACCCTTCCCAGGTGAGGGGGCGCAGCACGACGCAGTCGCCGACTGGAGTCACAGACAGTGACAACCTGTTATTAAAGTCGCGCGCCCAGAAAAATGCAGCTATGTGGTCTCGCATTTGGCTGATTCAGAATGCAAGTACTCCCCTATAAGCCTCTGAAACCCCATTGCATTCCAGTGTGCGGGTGGACCCATTTGCTGGTCTGCCAACCAATTTGACTCTGTGACATGACTATGCGTGGCAGAATATGTCAAACGTTTAGACGACCGACTCAAAATGAATAAGTACACCCACATACAACTCATTGTTTGCGTGGTGCAAGAAGCAGTATCTCTTAAAGTTCAGATGGTGAATGGCACAGACTCAATGTGGCACACTAGCAAAGGACACAAGTCTCACCATTTAGATAAAGATCTGCCCTTCTTCCCTAGCAAAGTGCCAGCACAAGAATGCGTTTTTTCTCTTTGTCTAAGCTTTCCTTGCCAGCTCGGTAGCATATCACATTTACATACTTAGACTACACCCAAGCCAATCACGAGCTGGAACTTGGCATTCGAAGCTGGAAGACTGCCCCCTTGCTCTGCATACACAGATTTGACCAACCAGCGACTTTAAAATTAAATGTGAGAAAAGGAAAAAAGTTTCAGCTTCAAGGCTTCTTTCCCACACGTTTATGCTGTGTCTTTGCTAAAAGCATGACTTGGATGGAACCACAGCCCTCCATAAAAAGATCGTTATCTCTCCTGTTGCATCCATTTCGAACTTTCCAAAGAATGACCATAAACTAGCTAAAAGTCTCGTGCCTTCACAAATATGTTTTGTTGCAGAATGTGGATGCCTGAGCGCCACTGCCCTGTCCCACGGAAATTCGCAGGAACACACAGTCGTCCCATCTGCTTTCTCTACCTAATAAGGGCCCATCCTCTGCTTTATTGCTGGTCATCAATGCTCTGCACATAGCTGCAGTGACTCCTCGGCGCTAGGAAGCCTTCCTGGATGCAGTCGCCCCCCCCCCCCCCCCCAATGTGTCTGCACAATGAGACCAACGGACTTGGCTGTAGCTACAAGTTTTCACTCAGGCTCCGCAAGAAAAACCTCTGCTCTCAGTCGCTGTATGTTTTTACTGCAATAACTTGGCACCCCCTTCTTTTGCATGCAGGTAAAGCTTACTGTTATGCCTTCACTAGAACACACAGACAAGAGCTGCCAACCATTTCATCATATGAATGAAGTCAGATCGTATCAAATATAGCAACCAACGAATAAAGATCATCTTCCCTAAGAACATTAAGCAGCATGAGACCATATCAAAAGTGAGACTGCCCTGCAATCTCTCAAACGTTCAAAGATATCGAATTACCTTTTCAATCTTCAAGGAAAACATACAAGAACCTCTGCTAAAAGAAATATAACAAAAAGCACTGAACTTACAGATAATGCACAAAATAAAAAAATAAAAAAAGACTGCCAGAGAGGACATACGCAGGTCGATAATCACATGATGCAAATAATGTAAGACACATAAATGCAACACAGTTAAACATGGATCATACCATGATGCAGAGTGCCTCTCTTGCAGCGTCTGCTACTGAACTTGACTTAGCATGTGCGTGACGATTTCGCACTTACTAAATGAACCTGTAGTGAAACGTGCTGTTGAAAATCACAAACTGGGTACTGGTCAAACGAATGGTTTTAATCTGTTTCCTTTGTTGTCAGACTACATTTCCTAAGGATCCATCCAACAGCTCTCAGTCTGGCACGTGCCTTATCTGCGATTAATTTTATGTGATTATCCACTTCGAATCGCTCTGTATGCGTACACCTAGATATTTTATGGTAGTAACTGCTTCCGGTGCTTGTCCACCAATCGTGTAAGCATGCAGTAAAGGGTATTTATGTCTATGTATACGCAATGCATAAAATTTATTTCGCTACTATTTTCTAGCATTGCGTCTTCTCTGAACACAACAGCTACAGAAACTTATGTCGCTATCTGCTGGGTCATTTATAGATGCAATGGTTCTGTAACATACCCCTCAGACACACCCAAAATTATTTTTACTCTGGAGGCTTCTCACGCTTCAGAATAACATGCCATCTCCTGTTTGCTAGGAACTCTTCAGCAGAATCACACAGTTCATTTAATATTCTTTACGATAGTACTTTGTTCGTTAGGCAGTAGTCCGTAACTGTATCCAACGCCTTACAGAAGTCGCGGAACAGGACATCTATTTGGGTGCCTGTATCTAGTGCTTTCTAGGTCTTATGAATGAACAGAGGTTGCTGGATTTAAGACGACTGTAGTTTTCAGAACCTGTGTTGATTCCCATAGAGGAGATTTTCGGACTCCAGAAACGCGCATGAAACATGTTCCGAAGTTATAAAACAGACCGACGTCAGAGATACAGGCCAATAATTTTGTGTTCCTTTCGACGACGCAAAAAACTGGCATTAGCCTATTGGGAAACCCTAAAGAAACATCGCGAAACAGCCGTATGTTTTCGGGATTATTTTATTTAAACAACCAGTTTCTGCATCTCATTAATACCATCTTTAGGCCCCTGCACTTAAAAACGAGTGTACTGAAAGGTGCACGTATAAGGGATGAACTGGACATTTATTTGCCGATAGTTTCAGAATGAGATGGAATTCCATGTTACGAGGGCGAAGCAATCGCGTATTATATCTGTGGAGTAGTCAGCTTACGGCAATGACGGAAGTATCTGTGAACTTGTGTATCTTTGGCTCTGTTGTAGAGCGGAGAGCAGTCGAGTGTTTGACATAGAGTACGGTGGCAGAACTTTTAGTATAGTGCATGTTGGAGAAGTATTTTGCTGAAGGAAATTGTTAGCAATTATTAATCTGATGGAGGGACGTAAACAGACGCAGTATTTATGGAACAGAGAGAATGGATTTGCGTTATGGATATGTTTTTAAGGTAATAACTTTTTTGCTGGCGTGGGCAGATAATGTTAGCAATTCTTGGAACAGAACAGTACACCTCCTCACCTCAGTCTAGGTCATCTCAGTTTAATTCATTTCAATTTGTATTATTGAAAAAGCATTGCCTTGTAAGACTTTAGTGAAGAAAGGTAAAGCTTTTGGTTTTGTGTAGGTTTTACGGTCTTGTGAAATTCTTGTGAAACAAGAGTTAAAAATGCAACATTGTCATTCTAATGAACAGCTCACTATTTTCATTTCAAGTAAGAAGGCATTTGTTTAACAAGAGAAAATCATTCCAATCTTTCTCCCAGTAGTTTCACTTTACTGTAGCATATTTTAGCTCGCTTGATTTCTTCATGCTGTGCTGCTGCTGCTGATTATGCAGCAGTTTTTCAGGTGATATTCTTTTCATATTTTGTCAGTTCTTTTGTTTCTCATCTCAGGTTTCCATCGCGAAAATTCTAGGCGTTTACATTGTAATTCAGATTTCCAATGGGCCAGTGAACAGTGGGTGTGTTTCATAGTGTGCTACGTAATTTCACTATTTCAGTTTTTTTGGGCAGTGCACTGTTTGATTTTAATAGTGGTTTTTGAGTAACAGTTTTGATTAAATTTCCTGCACAGTGAACCCCAGCTAGTTTTGTGTTCATGTAAATGTGTGCATTGTGACACGCTGCTGGCAATAGTAATTTCAGTTCAACCTTTTTATAACAGATGGCAGTACATTCAGTTTTGAGTAAAAAGCAGGCAAACATGTCAATGCTCATGAACGAACGAACGATTTAGTCAGAGCAAATAACTTTCATAACATTTAATGCATATCAAAGTATACCACAGCTGATATAACAGAAAATGAAGCATCATAATAAAAGTTCTCAAAATGTTGGAGCACCAAGATCACTCGCTTTCGGATGAAGAGGAACCACTTTCTTTGTGGAACCCACATAACCAAGGGGGGACAGCATAGTAAGGATTGAGACTCTTTAATAGTCCCATGCAATGAGGAACGTTTCTTCAGGAGGCTGTTATTCTTATTCGAAGCAGTTTTGAGGCGTCAGCAGCGATCGTGCAATACACTGAATCAGTAAACACTGCATCTTTTGTACGTAGTTTATAGATGTAAAGATAGTTTCCGGAGTACCCGGAGGAAGTGCGATAGGGCCGTTACTATGTGCAATATATATGTAAATGATCTAGGGGAAAGCGTCGGATGCTCTGTAACGCTGTTCGCAGATGATGAATTGTCTATAACAAAGTAGCAACGCCAGAAGATAGTAACGATTTGCAGAAAGACTTCCAGAGAATAAATGTAATACACTGTGTGTACATGGGAAAAGAAATCCACTATTGTATACCTACACAGTTGATGACAAACCGCTGGAAGCAGCATCTGCCATAAAATATCTAGGAGTAACTACACAGAGCGACCTTAAGAGGACAATGTATGCCTTTTGCCGCCAATGTTAAATTATCGAATTTTGTGAATCATCCATAATTACTGAATGCACCTTTCTAGATACACTGAACTAGAATTATTACTAAAATTGTAATGTGGGGCATGTTATCTTTTCTTTTACAAACACTCAATTTTTTGACAGAATTTTGTAAATAAATGAGCATATAAACAAAACAATTCAGGATATTTTAATTATTCTAGTTCCATTTGTGTTGAATCTCACACTTGTCAAGCTGTGAAAATTTTATGTTTCTATCATCAGCACTATTTTAGAAAATGGGTCATTTATTGCAAAACATGTAGTTAGAAATATTGAGGTTTAAAACTTTGTTTAATACAAATTCTTATACAGACTTACATTTCTGCATCTTTTATGCATTAGAATTGCCCTGGCCCATAGTGTCTTCTTCAGAGTCACAACAGCCAGTGCTTGCCTCCTCCTTTTCTTTCTTGCTTCTTTAGTCATTTCCTGAGCAGCTAACTCTGCTTCACATACACAAATCTCATCCAGTCCTGCAGTCCTTTACCTGTGTTCTGTCCAGATATTACCCCTGACTGTTCCAGAACCTAAAGTCTTTCATAGTTCTCCCCACTGAAAGTTATTCAACATCAGACACTGCTAACTTTAGAGTCATAAGGCCAACAAATACATTTTTAGGCACACAGCATCAGACAACATTATTGAAGGACTCATTAACATTCTGGATCTTCCCATGTAAAAACTTTTATAGTAGCTCAGGAATTGCCAAATCTCTGTAAATAGGTTCGATTGCCTCCATTACTGTCCATAACATCATTACTTTTACCACTGTCACCCATTTCTAAAATTACTTTCCTTTTCGATGCACTTCGGGGCGTGGTCACTTCAGAAACATTATCGTGGTTTTCTTCACTGCTAGTACACGTGTTTTCAAGTGCTTCAGAAGAAATTGCGGGTCTCACATATCTTTTGATCGCAAATTTGCATTTGTTGAAGTTACTTTTACGCTTAATCATTTTATTTACGTATAAAAAGCAATAGAAACTAGTATACTACAAAAATAGCCCATAATCACACAATTTCCAACGAAAACTAGTATCAGAAACAAAGTACTGATTTGTTTATTCGTAATGCCAACTTCTAAGACATAGCATTAGGCACAAAACAAAGCATTCACAGCCTTCTAGACTGCATGGTTCCCAAGATATGACTGCTCAACTGTGGTAGTATATGTGTAGACGCAAAATTTGACTGTCACACGTTAATATTCAAAATATGAAGGTCTCACAATTGTCTGATTTTAATGTACTATACACCAAAATATTCTGGAAAGTCCAAAGTACATTAGGAAGTAGAAAACTAAAAATTTCAAATTTCAACGAATTTCATGTACAATGTCCCCTTAAGTGTAGTGACCACATAAATCAGGTAGTGGGGAAAGCAGATTCCACGCTAAGATTCATAGGAAAAAACTTAAGGAAATGTAACTCATCCACAAAGGAAGTGGCTTATAAGGCGCATGTTCGACCAGTTCTTGAGTATTGTTCAAAAATGATTCAAATGGCTCTGAGCACAATGGGACTTAACATCTGAGGTCATCAGTCCCCTAGAACTTAGAACTACTTAAACATAACTAACCTAAGGACATCACACACATCCATACCTGAGGCAGGATTCGAACCTGTTACCACAGCGGTCGCGTGGTTCCGGACTGAAGACCCTAAAAACCGCTCGGCCAGACCGGCCGGCTTGAGTATTGTTCATCCATCTGGGTTGCACTCCAGGTACGACTGATAGAAGAGAAAGAAAACGTCCAACAAAGAGCGGAGCGTTTCGTCGCGGGATCGTCTGGTACGCGAGAGAAAGTTGCAGAGATGCTCAACAAACTCCACTGGCAGAAGTCACAAGAAATGCGCTATGTATCACGGAGAGATTTATTATTGAAATTTCGAAAGAGCACTTTCCAGGAAGAGACGGGATAAATATTACTTTCCCCCACATACGTCTCACGTAATGACCATGAGGAGAAAACTGAGAAATGAGGGCCAATAAAGAGATTCGCCGACAACCATCCTTCACACGCACTATTCGCTAGTGGAACAAGGTTGAAGGGCTCAGTTAGTGGTACAAAAAGTACCCTCCGCCACACACCATTAGATTGCTGGTGGAGTATGACGTACATGTAGATGCAATCCTGCTTGTCCAAAACGACAGTACTATTGCCCATGTCCGCAGATAAAGAAACAATATCCGGATCAACTCTAAGTGAACGTAAAGCAGCCCACTCAGCTGTTGTGATGCTACTCTTGGGTGGACGTGGCCCAGTAAGCATACGACATGTCTTCCTCCTGGTCTCCTTTGCAACATCAGGATGTAGTTTAGAAACAGCCTTTAAGCAGAAGTGATGAGGGGAGAGCATAGGGGGAGGGGCAGAGGCGGGGGTGGCGGTCCTTAACCGCCCGAATATTGGGTGGTGACTCTTAAGAAGTGGTTACCTAGCAGAGCGTGCCATTTGCCAATGATTCGCTCTCCCTTCTATTGGGGACTTTGTAGCACTTCTCATGTAGCCTTTGTGGAATGCAGGTGACATGGACTGGTGGCGTCGTGTGCCGTTTCGGTAACTTGTAGCGTTGTTGGAGCTCGTTTCCATTGTATAAAAATGCATCTCTACAGGCAGAACCAGTGACGATAGTACCAGGCGTTTGTAGGAAGGCTACGCTGCTGCGAGTCAGCCACTACGAGACTGTTACTGAGCCTTATAGTAGGCCAGTCGGAATCGAGGTGTGTCAGAGGGGCTATCGATCAGCAAGCGCTCAGGAAGTCGTCACAGTTCTTTTTTTTCCCTCGCCCTATTTGGGTGGGGAAGGGGGCAGGAGGGGGAGCAAAGATGCAGTGGTACAAGCAACCCGCTGTTCAGAGAGTAGAACTTGTCTCTTACGTTGCCGTTAAAAACAAAAAATAAAAGTGACGTATGTAGAATGAATTTAAAGGGGATGTTATTGAGAACAATACAAGCCTGTCTTCATGAATTGTTTAAAGGCAGTGATAAAAATGTAGACAGAGAGGACAGCTAAAAACAATGACAAACAGTTGTTGAACACTGAACATTGTAAAACACTGAACACGCCACAAGGTTCACTGACCATTAAAAACTGAGCACCGTACACTTTCACTAAACCTGGAATAGGACCTGCCCTCGAACGGCAAATGTTGATAGCCAGCCGCTGTGGCCGAGCGGTTCTAGGCGCTTCAGTCCGGAACCGCGCTGCTGCTATGGCCGCAGGCTCTAATCCTGCCACGGGCAAGGATGTGTGTGATGTCCTTAGGTTGGTTAGGTTTAAGTACTTCTACGTCTAGGGGACTGATTACCTCAGTCCCATAGTGCTTAGAGTCATTTGAACCATTTTGAGCAAATGTTGATGAAAAGAAAGGTGTATATTGAGGGAGGGAGGAGAGTGGTGGTGATGAGGAATGAGTACTGGTAAGACATGCAGGAGAGACAGGTAATCAGGAAATCTGTCTTACCAGGTCCAGTTCTAAAATTCTCAATAAAAGTGGTCAGTCCGCATCGTGGGTTTCTTAGAAGGGCCATTCGCCGTTTTATTCACGCATATGTCAATGACGCATCTCCCCATGACCATGGTAAAGGATAAGGAGGTCTGAAAAAGCCTAAGCGCCTTTACCTCCTTTGGATCACGTTCATTTTCGTCGACTGGTTGAACGGTCCCAAGTGGTTCTAACCTTTACGCGAGAACAAAAATTACCGCCGCGCATTTCTCCAAACGGGTGAAGTCATGCTCGATGAGGACGCAGCACCACAGTGTCCTTAGAGGAGGTTTGAAACGCCTGACTGTGTCACGTGTGTCCAAGGATGTGAAGAAAGTCTTCCTCTTGCTCGTCGCACTGTAAACTCTCGTTCTCGACAGCTAATTGTGTGTAAATCAACGCCCCAGAGAAAGGGGTTGTTCCTTTGACGCCCTTTATGCCATCGCCTGCTGCCTTTTCGTACCGATTCTGAACACGATGTTTCTGAAATGTTTTCCTCGGCCACTCGTAGGAAAACCACATGATTTCAACGCTGGGCGTCGCGGTGCTGCCTTGCATTCCTCAGCCGTCAAAAGAAAAGGTTAAATGTGGGTAAGGGGGGTGTGAGGACTATCCGATAGTGTGAGACGACCACAGATTTGTGGTGAAAATTGGTGCCAATGTGACATTGTTAATCTGCTTTACACGTCACATGAACTCCTGAGCTGTGGCCTTTTTTTCGGCAAATATCGATTCCATGGTGTTTAAAGCGGCGTAGAGCCCGAGAATGACGTCGCAGGGTGCCACACTTGTGCACCATTACAGGGGAAAGCTGCACGCACTGCGCGAAATTTCAAACTCAAACGTTGCATTGGATGACATTGATTAGGATTGATTAGATTAGGAAATGATACACTTAAAACAGTAAAGGAGTTCTGCTATTTGGGGAGCAAAATAACTGGTGATGGTCGAAGTAGGGAGGATATAAAATGTAGACTGGCAATGGCAAGGAAAGCATTTCTGAAGAAGAGAAATTTGTTAACATTGAGTAAAGGTTTAAGTGTCAGGAAGTCGTTTCTGAAAGTATTTGTATGGAGTGTAGCCATGTATGGAAGTGAAACATGGGCGATAAATAGTTTTGAGAAGAAGAGAATAGAAGCTTTCGAAATGTGGTGCTACAGAAGAATGCTGAAGATTAGATGGGCAGATCACATAACTAACGAGGAAGTATTGAATAGGATTGGGGAGAAGAGAAGTTTGTGGCACAACTTGACTAGAAGAAGGGATCGGTTGGTAGGACATGTTCTGAGGCATCAAGGGATCACCAGTTTAGTATTGGAGGGCAGCGTGGAGGGTAAAAATCGTAGAGGGAGACCAAGAGATGAGTACACTAAGCAGATTCAGAAGGATGTATGTTGCAGTAAGTACTGGGAGGTGAAGTAGCTTGCACAGGATAGAGTAGCATGGGGAGCTGCATCAAACCAGTCTCAGGACTGAAGACCACAACAACAACAACAACAACAACAAACTTAAATTTAAGAAATTTACAATGTTGATTATTCTTTGTTACCACTTGCAGGTTTTACCGTGAACTCCTGGGCGCCAGAAGCAAATCCAAACAATCTTATTGTTCAGTTTTATCCTTTGCGACAACTCAAATGATTTGTATCTCGCATGAAATGAAGAGAAACTCTCAGTAGACATATTCTTATTCAAGTGAACAGTGCTGTTATTTCTGTCTAGTCATGGCTACAAGAGGTTGTGTTATTTCTCCAAACAATTTTTGTTATCTCTGTGGTGAATACAAAACTAAAAGTCTACAGAGAAACATTGGTGATTTTGTGTGGAAAGTTTATTTTGCTTGCTTTAAATTAAAACTTGGTGACATTTGTGGTTTAAGGGTAAGAAAAATGCATTTCTATTTGGAATTCCTCTGATATGGCGTGAGCAGGAAAACCATACCACTGACTGCCACTTCACCGCGCGGGATTAGCCTAGCGGTCTCAGGCGCTGCGGTCATGGACTGTGCGGCTGGTCTCGGCGGAGGTTCGAGTCCTCCCTCGGGCATGGGTGTGTGTGTTTGTCCTTAGGATAATTTAGGTTAAGTAGTGTGTATGCTTAGGGACTGATGACCTTAGCAGTTAAGTCCCATAAGATACCACACACATTTGAACATTTGATTGCTACTTCTGTTCAGTTGACGTAAAGGTATTCAATCCAAAAAAAAACCATAAGTTATCCTAACCTTGACTCAGCTATACGTCCAGTGCCCCATAGCTCAGAAATATCTATTCCACAGTTACATTCCAGTTTGTAGGAATACCCGAGTGAGTTGGACAAGTTACATTACCTCCTCAGGGTGAATCAAGTTCAGTTTTTTCTTCAGACGAAGATGAAAGGCCTCAACTATTTTCTCAAAGTGAGCTCAATGATCTAGTAAGAGATTTAGGTCTTTCAAAAGATGCAGCCGAACTATTAGGTTCCAGATTAAAAAATAAAAACCTTTTATCACCTGGCACCTCATTTTCATGGTACAGACACAGAGAAAAAGAATTTACCCAGTTTTTCTCAAAAGCAGGAACTTTAGTTTTTTGCAATGATGTGGAAGGACTCATGCATTGCTTTGATATGCAGTATGACTCATCTGAATGGCGCCTAATCATTGATTCATCCAAAACTAGTCTTAAAGTAGTATTAATGCACAACGGAAATAAATTTGCATGGCTTCCGATGGGACATTCTGTGCATATGGACGAAAACTATAACAATTTGGCCATTATCCGGGAAAAAAATCAAATATCAGGACCATCAATGGATTGTTTGTTTGGACTTCAAAATACTCACGATGCTTTTGGGTCAGCAGGGAGACTATATTAAATACCCATGCTTCTTATGTATGTTGGATATTAGAGCCAGAGTACAGCACTGGACTAAAAGTCATTGGCCACGCCGAGAAACCTTAAAACCTGGAGAGAAAAATGTTATCAATGCTACTTTGGCACCATCAGAAAAGGTTTTGTTGCCCCTCTCCATATCAAACTGGGGTCGATGAAACAATTTATAAAAAAGCTGCAAAAGGATGGGGACTGTCTTAAATAACTATGTACAAAATTCTCGAAGCTGTCAGAAGCAAAGTTGAAAGAGGGAGGTTTTACTGACCCCGACATAAGAAAGCTTTTAACTGACACCCATTTTGTGGAAAGTATGAATGAGAAGGAAAAAGAAGCTTGGGGATCGTTTGTAAGTACGCTGTTTAGGTTTTTATGTTGGTAACGTCACGTAGCGCGCTGTATGAAAACCACTGGCTGTGCTCTGTGCAGTCTGTGGTTGGGTGGCATTGTTGGAATCTGCTATTGCAGTGTTGGCTGTTAATAGCACGTAGCGCTGTGCAGTTGGAGGTGAGCCGCCAGCAGTGGTGGATGTGGGGAGAGAGATGGAAGAATTTAAGAGCGGACGATCTGGACGTGTGTCCGCCAGAATGAGTAAATTTGTAAGACTGGATGTCGTGCAGTAGTTCGAGTAACGAAGAGTTTTGTGAGGTAAGTGATTCATGAAAGGTATAGGTTATTGTTAGACAGGGCCATTCTTTTGTAGGGATTTTTGAAAGTCAGATTGCGTTGCGCTAAAATTATTGTGTGTCGGTTGAGTGTTGATCAGAGTAAGTAAAGAGCAAAATGTCTGAGTACGTTCAGTTCTGCTCAGCTGTTTGAAAATCAAATAACGTAAGGGGTTTACCAGCACAGTAATTCAATAATTTTTCTAAGGGGAGATATCATATGGCGAACCTTAGCCGAGGATAGCTCACTGGAATCTTCTGATTTTTTCTTGTAGTTTGTGTAATTAGTGTTGCTATTGTTTATTGCTTGCACGTAATTATAGAGAGAATTTCCTTTGTAGTTGTAGTTTTCCATTGTTGTACAGGAAAACAGTTGTGGCATGCATGTAGATTTGCACCAAGTATTTCGAGCTGCGCTTGCAATTAACTAGATATTATTTTCAGTGCTATGTTACTGCGTTTCCTTATTTTGCTCTTCAAAATTGTTCTTTCCTGTGTTATCGTGAGAAATATTGTGACAATAATGGCGTGTGAAAAACGTAACACTAGGCTCCAAAGTAAACTGAGAAATAATAGTCACGACGAGTGTAGCTTATCTGCACCACTGTGTAATGAATTAACAGACATTCAAAGTAGTAATTTGGTAACTGTGCATAGGGAAATGGAGCGGGCGGCAAATAATGGCGTAGACAGTGAAACAAATAGTGGACAGGGAAGCATTATCGATCGATCGGTCGGCAACAGCTCGCCTCAGGATTCCGAAATTACGGGACAGAATCTTGCAAATACTGTAGATTCAGGTTTTGCGTCCTCGCCGTTTTCTCAAATAAGTGAAGACACATTTTCTGCTTTTCAAAATGAGAATATTGTCGGTTCAAATGCACTGCCGAGTAGCACTGACAAGGGAACCTCCCCATCGCACCCCCCTCAGATTTAGTTATAAGTTGGCACAGTGGATAGGCCCTGAAAAACCGAACACAGATCAATCGAGAAAACAGGAAGAAGTTGTGTGGAACTATGAAAAAATAAGCAAAATATACAAACTGAGTAGTCCACGCGAAGATAGGCAACATCATGGACATTCCGAGATAAAAAGCGCCGTGGTCCCGTGGTTAGCGTGAGCAGCTGCGGATCGAGAGGTCCCTGGTTCAAGTCTTCCTTCGAGCAAGAAGTCTAATTTTTTATTTTCAGACAATTATTAAAGTTCAGGCACTCACACATAATCAGCTTCGCTCTCCAAAATTCCAGGACCAGATTTGCTTGGACATATGCAGGATTTGACGGTCTACACACGGAAAAATTTGAAACGTAAAAAACATATGTTTTGAGAGAGCACAGGGAAAAGTGTGCGAGTGTGAGACTTTTGGATTCGTTTTTTGCAGTTTATGTGACAAACTCTTATGTTTTCATCACATTTTGGGAGTAATTATCACATCCACAAGAAAACCTAAATCGGGCAACGTAGAAGAATCTTTTTACCCATTCGCCAAGTGTACAAGTTAGGTGGGTCGACAACATATTCCTGTCATGTGACGCACATGCCGTCACCAGTCCTTTCGTCTACTAATCGCACGGTTTTGCGGTGCGGCCGCAAAACACAGACACTAAACTTATTACGGTGAACAGAGACGTCAATGAACGAATGGATAGATCATAACTCTGCTAAAATAAAGAAAAAGTTTTTGCTTTAGGGGAGACTTGAACCAAGGACCTCTAGTTCCGCAGCTGCTCACGCTAACCACGGGACCACGGCGCTCCTTATCTCGGAATGTCCATGATCTTGCTTATCTTCGCGTGCACTACTCAGTTTGTATATTTTGCTTATTTTTTTATAGTTCCACACAACTTCTTCCTGTTTTCTCGATTGATCTGTGTTCGGTTTTTCAAGGCCTATCCACTATGCCAACTTATAACTAAATCTGAGGGGGGTACGATGGGGAGTTTCCCTTGTGAGGAACATGCGTCATACACCAGTGCATTGTTATTACAATTAATGCAACAAATGGGACAAAAGCTTCAAAAGTTAGACACAATACAACAAAATATTCAAAAGTTAGACACAATGGAACAAAATCAGAGACAAACACAGCAAAAGTTAGACACAATGGAACAAAATCTTCAAAAGTTAGACGCAATGGAACAAAATCAACAAAAGTCACAGCAACAGCTTCAAAAGTTAGACACCATGCTTGAACAAACACGTAAAGGGTTAACTGCTGAGTTACTTAAAATCGAATGTAAATGTCAAAAAGTCTGTAATGACGTAAAAACACAAATTTGTGAGCATTTTCAACCTATTTTTTTGCGTCATGAAAAAACATTTCAGAATCACGAAGCAGCCATTAAAGAACTGCAAACTATTGTTCATCAAAATCGCGACACCTTGCAAGCTAAAACTGACTCAGTTGTATCTACTGATTCACTTACGCAACTTGCAAAAACTCAGGAAAACTTAAAGGACACAGTAGATACGATTTCAACACAAATGGACACTCTGAACCTTGGTTCAGAAAAACACACAGAGGAAATCAGTTCACTATCGGAGAAAGTAGCCGAACTTTCGGATCAGTTCACTAACTTATCTGCAAAGGTAGATGATGATCTGAATGACACAAGACCCGTAGCCATCAATGACACAGAAGAATACGAACGAATTAGGAAATTCAAACAAAATCAGAATCAAATTAATACGCAACACAAAAGAGAAATCCGTAAAGTACAAGATCAGTTGGCACAAATAATAGAAGAATTACATTTTTCAGTGGAGACTCGCGCTCCAACACGGGAAGAGGGACATAGAAAGACGGAACAGCGACAAAATAATAACACAGGGTACTTCGGAAATTATGAAAGAAATTGGCAAGGTACACCGAATTTTGAGATGGAACCGCCGAAACGAAGTAACAATGACCGATATGCGACTCGCCGACGTGATGATTTTGACTATAAGCTGTTCATTACTACACGTAAATTTAAAACATTTAAGAATTCTGGCAACGACATTCATCCACAAGCATGGCTCCATCAATTCTCTCTTTGTTTTCCTCCCAACTGGTCATTGGGGCACAGGTTAGAATTTATGTGCGGCTACTTAGAGAATGAACCAGCTGTAAGAATACAATCGGTCATTCACGATTGTCACAGTGAAGGAGAATTTTACCATGCCTTCCTCCCAGCATACTGGTCTCAAACTACACAAGACCGAGTAAAACATAGCATCATAATGATGAAATATTTCGAGCAATCTGAATTTTCCAGTCTTGTCAAATATTTCGAAGATATGTTACATAAGAATCAGTATCTTTCAAACCCATACGGCCCCTCAGAACTCATCCGCATTTGCTTAATCAAATTGCCTGAGCATTTAAGACATATTATTTTGGCAGGACGTTGCAAAGACGACATTGAAGCTTTTCAGGGACTGTTACAAGAATTGGAAATTGACGCTGACAATCGGGGAACTCGAAAACAGGAGCACAACAATTAAGGTCACATCCGTCACAATTCCGCGATGACAGAAATAATAACTCGACACGACAAGGCTATTCTTACACTGTAAATCGTGACCAAAACAGACACCACCCATATGACAACTGTTGGCAGAGTAGTAATAATTACAGGGAAAGATCACCTCTCCGCAGTAATGGCTATCACAGAGACAATCAGAGAAACAGACAATATCGGAAGCAAAATAATTATTATGAAGGGAGACAGAATAACTTCAGACGCAACAGTCCACCGTGCAGTTACGATTCCGGGAAAAATTCTCCACCACATGACCAACAAAAAGAAACTATGTAAACTATCGACAAAACGACAGACCTGAATTTCATCAGAACAGGCGGTATTGAAAGAGGGCAGGGCCCTCTCGACAAGGTGAATTTGTAGAAGTTAGTTCTCCTAAGCCTAATAACGACGCGCGACAACAAAGAGAGAGACAATGACTCGCACCGCAGGCAGCCACATGCGCCGGCTGGCTCAGAGAAAAATAACATAGACGCTAAACTTGTGAAAAATTTTAGCATTCCTTACCGACGTATACAACATGATAATTGCTATGAAGTTGAAAGTCTGCGCACTAGAAAGGGTAAAAGATTGCACCACATTTCACATGTAAAACCGTTTATTGAGAGAGAATCTGTATTTTAATTTTGTCTTTGCTATAATATTTTTCACTTCACGTTACTAGTAGTCTTTGTCTCACTTAGAAACTGACAACATGCAACTATGTTCTAAAGATAATTATCCAGTCAAGAACCTAGGGAACTTATTTAGACAAGTAATTACGAATGCATTGTTATAGTGAACAGAGGACACAGTGTTACTGTGTGTGTACATTCTTGCTTGTTAGTTGCACTATTACGTAACGACTATAAGGCTTACATACTTAGAACATATACTGCTAATGAGATTTTAATGCACCATTTTGGCTTACTTGAAAAGACATTCTTTATTTGAAGTACTTTCTGTAGGATGACTTAGTATTTGGTTTCATTGACAGCTACGCGATTATATCATGCCGTTTTTCTGAATTCTTCTGGAAAGTAAAACCTGTTTTAGTAGTAACTTTTGTGGTATAGCTACAATGAGATATCCTTTTTCGTAGCACAGCAATACGTTACAGTACAGTACTTTCTTGATCATGGCAATGTACCTAATAACTACGATAGCTATACGCATAGAATTTCACTTTTGTTTATGATGAGGTAAGTACATTGACTTCTGCAGGACTTGGTTTTCGGAGGACGATAACTACGACACTTCCACAGAATTATCTTACAGCAAGACGCACATTTAGCGCTAAAGGACACGTATTTGAGTGATTAATTTTGTACTTAAAACATTTAATTTTAAAGACTTTTGAATTACAAAGATACAAGGGTTTTCCGTGATACATTTCATTCCATTGCTGTAATCTGTAACACATGAGGGTATAATTACATTAATACTCAGGGGGTACATGCTTACTTTGTGTACCATGTGTTTGGTAAGCACAAGGAGCCCTATCTAATATACTATTTGCTTATACAACTTTACAATTCGGTACCATATTTCTCTGACACACAATTACACAGCTATCTGATTACTTAACAAACGTATTTTTACTATGTCAGTGACACATGTTTACGCAGTTACACAGTTGGATAACTTCACACTTATGAAATTGTATTTTGTCTGTACTTTGTGAACTGTTCATATTTTTTTGGAGTCATTGTGATACTATGACAGCTTTGAATGATGTATTTGGTACGGGATCATGATTTTTAAAGTATGTTTGAGGTAGGTGACATAACTGAAATGAGGAGAGAATGTTTTTTTATGTTTTGAAATTATTGGAGGAAGCTACGACGATTTTGAAATTTGACTGAGGTGTTATGATATTATTACGACGACGATGTGTACTAAGTTGTTGAGGTAGGTTTATGATCAACAAGCTGATGTTACCGTGTATGAGGAATGTGATTACATGTTGATATGTATATGAATAATGAAATGAAATTAGGGACTCTGGTTTGTGAAAAAAGATGTTGGAAACCAAGAATCGTACTTTAAGAGTTATGAAATGTGTGTATATGCGTGAATGTAAGACAATGCCAGCGAAAATTTTTTTGACACTGTTATATTTATAGTATTTTGTTTCTACACGTTTGTAACACAAATTCTCTGCGTGTAAAATTTTTTTACATGAGACTGTCACTGCTGTCGAAAATATTTCGGTAAGAAAGTTAAGTGACCTTCACGTAATGCGTCGTGGGCGCCCAGCTGTGCCACCTGCCTGGAGAAGAAGCCATTAGGTGGAGAAAAAAAGAGACCATTAACCTCACTATTGACATTCCTTTGTAGAAAGCATCACAAATACGACACGTTCATTACTTGGAAACATATCGTACTTTGTGCTGTTTACTGAAATGCTTACGAATTGATGGGAAATATTCTTACATCTGCACACCTGATTGTGAAAAGTGCCTTTCTACGAGAGTTAAAATTTCTACTGCTTTATGAAATGCCACTTTGCTATTGAATGATGTTTTTATGGTTTGCTTTGCGTAGTTGCTTATTTCATTTGATATCTGTTTTCCATCTGTGTTGCAGCATTGCTTTTATGAAATAAAATTAAATGCATTTGCTAATGTGAACACTTTCTGTCAACAGATCTATTAAATAATAATTTTATGAGCCACATTCTTCCAAACAGGAGCACTTGGAAAGGAAAGAACAATAAGAAGGGATTAGTAACAGTAACCGCATACATAATTTTCTTTTCAACTACTTGGCAATATTTTTGGTAGAATAACTTGTCATGGTGCACCACTTTAATGACATAGACACTAAGATGTGAATAGATGTTTCCCTTATCTGCATTGTTGTCTTTAGTGTACTATTTTTTCTGCTTCAGCTATGTCATATTTAGGTGTAAGTTATTGTGTTTGCTGCTGCTGTTTGTCAGGCATAGTGCTACTGAATGTCACTTTGTATTACTCTGTTAAGCCAGTTTTACTACTGATTTATTTTTCTTGTTGCTGCACATTGGCTCATATCAGCTGTAATGTTGCATTTGCTTTGCTAATTTAGATATTCTGCTGCTTGCTTTGCCAATTTCCATTTTTTTTGTCATTGCTGTTTGTGTCAATTGTTTTGTGCTGCTGCATTGCCTCATCCCTTGGTATATATATCTGAGCTCAGTAGATTTAAGTTAGCTTAAAAGGGGGTAGACTATATAAGAAACTAACTGTGATGAATTGGAAGAAATGCATTGAGAAGCTATAAGAAAATGGTTTGGGCAAAAAAGTAGTGTACACAGGAGAATAACTATTTTGACAAAGGATATGAATAGAATACAGAAAGCATGCTTGGATAGGATTTTTTTGGTGGAAACAAATGTTGAAATAAGAGGAAAGATCTATGGAATGAAGTTTTAGGTTGGACTGCAGTACCAAATTTTACACTGAAAACGAACCCTGTCCTTTCGTTTCGTGTTATTCCACTATGTGTTTGTGTACTCTTGTGTATTTGTGTTTTTCCTGTCTTTATGTGTTTAGCTGATAAGAGTTATGTCGCACAATTTTTCTAATAATATGTTATTTTTTGTAAAGATGTTTAGACATTATTTATTCTGTTCTGTTTTAATGCTCATGTGTGAAATTAATTTTTCGAAAACTATTCTCATTGTTTTATTTATTTATGTCATAATTCCTGTAACACTGATTTATATGTTTATTTCTATTCTTTTGTAAAGCTTGTATTACAACAAATGTTATCTGTATTATTATGTTTCTTAATGATGTTTCCTGTACCTTTGTGATTGTATTCTCATGTTATAAAATTGTAATTGACACCAGTTCATCAAATTAAGTTACATTACACTGCACACATGTCTGTTGGTCATAGTATATGCACAATATATTTAAAAAAAAGGGACTCTTAGTGCTCGCACATGTGTTGGTAATTCAGCAAGGGACTGGTTAACAGCATTGCTGGTTCTAAGGACACACCAAAAAGTGCTCAAGTGGTGGTTTATGGACTTGCTACATTGTCTGCAAGACTTCCAACAAGGGAACCCCCCCATCGCACCCCCCTCAGATTTAGTTATAAGTTGGCACAGTGGATAGGCCTTGAAAAACTGAACACAGATCAATCGAGAAAACAGGAAGAAGTTGCGTGGAACTATGAAAAAATAAGCAAAATATACAAACTGAGTAGTCCATGTGCAAGATAGGCAACATAGAGGATAGCCTGAGCTCAGGAGCACCGTGGTCCCATGGTTAGCGTGAGCAGCTGCGGAACGAGAAGTCCTTAGTTCAAGTCTTCCCTCGAGTAAAAAGTTTACTTCCTTTATTTAGCAAAGGTATGCTATGTCCGTTCGTTCACTGACGTATCTGTTCACTATAATAAGTTTAGTGTCTGTGTTTTGCGACCGCACCGCAAAACCGTGCGATTAGTAGACGAAGGGACGTGCCTCTCCAATGGGAACTGAAAATATTTGATCGCAAGGTCATAGGTCAACCGATTCCTCTCTCTTCCGTGCGCTGTAGTCGACTGACGTCGTGTGTTTCGATGTTTGTTTAGGTGTAGCCTCTCCATACTACGGCGCACTTACCTCGCATCGCACGGACGGACGGACAGACAGATAACAACTGCCTGAAATAGAAATTTTTTCATTTGAGGGAAGACTTGATTCAAGGACCTCTCGTTCTGCAGCTGCTCACGCTAACCACGGGACCACGGCGCTCGTACGCTCATATTATCCTTGCTGTGGCTTATCTTGCCCATGGACTACCAAGTTTGTATATTTTGCTTAATTTTTTCATCGTTCACACAACTTCTGCCAGTTTTCTCGATTGATCTGTGTTCAGTTTTTCAAGGCCTATCCACTGTGCCAACTTATAACTAAATCTGAGGGGGATGCGAAGGGGAGGTTCCCTTGTAAGGACATACCACAGAGTTTGTGAGTGGTCAAGTGCTCAAGTGGTTTATGGACTTGCTATATATAACAAGACTCTTCGATAGTGATTGTGCACCTGCACAGTTGCAACAGATGGCTGCTGGCCGTCTCTACAAGGACTGAAGTAGGTCTGCACCTTTGATGGCCTACCAATACCATTATTTCCACAAGGACTGCAGTGGGTCTGCACCTCTGGTGGCCCACCAATACCACAATCTCTACCAGGACTACAGTGGGTCTGCTCTGTGATGACCTACCTACCAATATTCTTCAAAACTTCGACTGACTCTGCTGTGGGTTTGCTCTGTTGTGGACCATTACCTGCCTGCATGTCAAGTGTCAGTATTATCTTTCTGTTGGAAGGACAACACTACTTCTTCAAGACTGCATGGAATCCACTACTTTCGGGCGCATTTTCTTTTACTGCTCAGACTTTGTACATAAAATTGTAATTAATACTGTGATGAATGATGAGTACTGTATTTATGGACTGTGAGAAAATTTTAGCTTTTGACCAACATTGTATCAATAACTGTGTGCATTTGATTTCTTTGTTATTGTAATTATGAAAATTTTTTTAAAATCTGTATTGGCCACTGCCCAAAACAATTTGTAAAATTTTTTGTGGGGATCATGGGGGCTATGTAAGTAGGCTGTTTAGGTTTTTATGTTGGTAACGTCACGTAGCGCTCTGTATGAAAATCACTGGCTGTGGTCTGTGCAGTCTGTGGTTGGCCAGCATTGTTGGAATTTGGTATAGTAGTGTTGGGCAGTTGGCTGTTAACAGCACGTAGCGTTGTGCAGTTGGAGGTGAGCCGCCAACAGTGGTGGATGTGGGGAGAGAGATC
Organism: Schistocerca piceifrons; assembly: GCF_021461385.2. NCBI lineage: Eukaryota > Metazoa > Arthropoda > Insecta > Orthoptera > Acrididae > Schistocerca > Schistocerca piceifrons. The sequence goes on from NC_060143.1 coordinate 227,200,660, forward strand.
GCAGAGTTTTAAGAGTGGACGATCTGGACGTGTGTCCGCCAGAAAGAGTAAATTTGTAAGACTGGATGTCATGAATTGATATATATATATATATATATATATATATATATATATATATATATATATATATAATGACTTTTGAACGCTATTAAGATAGGTACATTGTTTGTTCTCTGTGAGGTAAAAGATTCATGAAAAGTATAGGTTATTGTTAGACAGGGCCATTCTTTTGTAGGGATTTCTGAAAGTCAGATTGCGTTGCGCTAAAATTATTGTGTGTCGGTTTAGTGTTGATCAGAGTAAGTAAAGAGCGAAATGTATGAGTACGTTCAGTTCTGCTCAGCTGTTTGAAAATCAAATAACATAAGGGGTTTACCAGCACAGTAATTCAATTTTTTTTTTCTAAGGGGACGTTTCACGTCCAAGGATGTAGTGCGAAAGTTTTTGGGAAATACTAAGGATACTGACTGCAAAACATTGCTCAACGGATGCTAGCACCATACGAAGCTCAAGGCTCCCAGATGAGCTTGAAGGTCCATTTTTTACACTCTCATATAGACAGTTTCCCTGAAAGCCTGGGAGCTTACAGTGAGGAACAGGGGGAGCGGTGTCACCAGGATGTCCGTGATATCGAGAGACGGTACTAAGAAAGATGGAGATCATTATGTCTGCTGACTATTGTTGTATGCTTAAGCAGGAAACCAAACATGGAAATCGAAAAAGAACTGGGCGAAGTACCAAGGAAAAGAAGAAAAGGTTTCATAAAAAACATGAATAAGTATAATATTGTTACTATATTTCCGAAATAATGTTTCATTGGTTGTAAAAAAATATGTTTGATAATTTTGAATAAACGAGTACATTTACCAATTTTTTTGTTTGAATTTGCAAAAAAACCTTATGTGATAGAAAAAAATGGACATCACTTCTGAAATCAGAGCATTCTAAAACATAAAATTCAGTAAAAATATCTCATGCAGCTGACAAAAAAATTTTTGCAGACCTGTGTTATTGAGAGACATATATTAAACAAATTGAGAGAAGTATTTGTACTTTGGAAATGACATTGGGTGCAGCCGTCGAAATATTGGGCACTATCAAAGAGATGATCCGGTTACATGGCTGAAAACCGATTGATCAGAGTGTGGAGAAAGCAGTAAGCAGGCATTGAAGGAGGGGAGCGGATAATGCTTACCCCCGACTCCATTGTGTGCATCCCGATTGTAGAAAGCAAGCCGAAAATTCAGTTGTATAATTTAATAATAATCGTACTAGTAACGGATAAAATACTACAGGTGTACTAGTAGTTTACTGTCAGGTATTGTGTTCAGCATAAATAAGCCCCTTCGGTGATGAATGCAGGAAGGCAACCAACAAAACTTTTCCCTTCCATCCACAATATGTGTGTCACTACCGCACCTGAATTTAATTTCGATTATTGTTTGAACGTTTGTAAGTCTGTATGCACACCTACATACACCCTCCGCAAGCCCCTACACGGTGCATGGAGGGCGGTATCTTTCACGAGTCCTAGTCCTTTCCCTTCCTGTTCCACTCGTAAATCGAGTGAGGGATAAGCGACTACCTATACGCCACCGTACGATCCATACGATCTCTAATATTACGAAATTAAGACGCATTTTTGCGAACCTCTATTGAGAGCTGTTGGTCACGCGTGAAAATTTGTGCCCGACTGGAATTCGAACACAGATTTCCTGCTTATTGCGAGCTGTCGCCTTTTACAATTCGACCAGTGAGAACCCCTGCAGGATCAGCCGAATCTTCCAGAAGTCACGGAGACCACAACCTTAATCTCACTTATCACGTCTTCGTGGTCCTTACGTGAAATGTACGTTGGCGCCAGTATAATCGTTCTGCAGTCAACGACAATCGCCGATTCTATAAATTTTGCTCAATAGCTGAAACTACTTTCAGAGCCACTAGGAAGATAAAATAAAATTTAATAACGGCAAAAGATGTATGGCATCCTTTGGTTACACAAGGTATAATTGCAATTCCCTGTAATTGTGGGCTAATACACAGGGTGGTCCATTGATAGTGACCGGGCCAAATATCTCACGAAATAAACATCAAAAGGAACAACTACAAAGAACGAAACGCGTATAGCTTGAAAGAGGAAACCAGATGGCGCTATAGTTGTCCCGCTAGATGGCGCTGCCATGGGTCAAAGAGATGTAAACCTGCAACATTTTTTATTAAATATTCGTGTAGTACGTAAAGAAATATGAATTATTAAGTTGGACCACTTTTTTCGCTTTGTGATAGATGGCGCTGTAATAGTCGCAAACGAATAAGTACGTGGTATCACGCAACATTCCGCCAGTGCGGACGGTATTTGCATCGTGATACATTACCCGTGTTAAAATGGACCGTTTACCAATTGCGGAAAAGGTCGATATCGTGTTGATGTATGGCTATTGTGATCAAAATGGCCAGAAGGGCGTGTGCTATGTATGCTGCTCGGTATCCTGGACGACATCATCCAAGTGTCCGGACCGTTCGCCGGATAGTTACGTTATTTAAGGAAACAGGAAGTGTTCAGCCACGTGTGAAACATCAACCTCGACCTGCAACAAATGGTGATGCCCAAGCAGGTGTTTTAGCTGCTGTCGCGGCTAATCTGCACATCAGTAGCAGACAAAATGCGCGATAATCGAGAATCTCAAAAGCGTCGGTGTTGAGAATGCTACATCAAGATCGATTGCACCCGTACCGTATTTCTATGCACCAGGAATTGCAGGGTGACGACTTTGAACGTCGTGTACAATTCTGCCTCTGGGCACAAGAGAAATTACTGGACTACGACAGATTGTTTTCACGCGTTCCCTGTAGCGACGAAGCGTCATTCACCAACAGCGTTAACATAAACCGGCATAAATGCACTACTGGGCAACGGAAAATTCACGATGGCTGCGACAAGTGGAACATCAGCGACCTCGGCGGGTTAATGTATGGTGCGGCATTATGGGAGGAAGGATAACTGGCCCCCATTTTTTTTATGGCAATCTAAATGGTGCAGTGTATGCTGATTTCCTACGTAATGTTCTACCGATGTTACTACAAGATGTTTCACTGTATGACAGAATGGCGATGTACTTCCAACATAATGGATGTCCGGCACAAAGCTCGCATGCGGTTGAAGCGGTATTGAATAGCATATTTCATGACAGGTGGATTGGTCGTCGAAGCACCATACCATGGCCCGCACGTTTACCAGATCTGACGTCCCGGGATTTCTTTCTGTGGGGAAAGTTGAAGGATATTTGCTATCGTGATCCACCGACAACGCCTGACAACATGCGTCCGCGCATTGTCAGTACATGTGCGAACATTACGGAAGGCGAACTACTCGCTGTTGAGAGGAATGTCGTTACATGTATTGCCAAATGCATTGAGGTTGACGGACATCATTCTGAGCATTTATTGCATTAATGTGGTATTTACAGGTAATCACGCTGTAACAGCATGCGTTCTCAGAAATTCTATGTTCACAAAGCTACGCGTATCAAATTGGAACAACCGGAATAAAATGTTCAAACGTACCTACGCTCTGGATTTTAATTTTAAAAACCTACTGTTCGTCTAAAATTGTGAGCCATGTGTTTGTGACTATTACAGCGCCATCTATCACAAAATGAAAAAAGTGGTCCAACTAAAACATGAATATGTAATAAAAATGGGCGTTCCTATTTTTAAAAAACGCACTTATCCGTTTGACCTATGGCAGCGCCATCTAGAGGGCCAACCATAGCGCCATCTGGTTTCCCCCTTCAAGCTAGACAAGTTTCGTTCTTTGTAGGTTGTTCGTTTGACACTTATTTCGGGAGATATTTGGCCCGGTCACGATCAATGGACCACCCTGTATACTGGTGCGACTAAAAGAAGTGTTGACCCCCTTTTAGTTGAATATGAGAGGAACTGGCGTCTGCGACGGACGGAAAAATCGGTTGTAGCAGAAAATATGTTCCAGTGAGGTAATCATGAAATGAATTTCAGTGAGACGTGTGCCATATCGAAAACATTGCGTTATCTTGTTCATTTGTGTAGCCATATTGTCCGTAGTTCCTTTGCAATTCCTGAAGGTATTTTCGTTTTGTCATTGCAAGTGCGTCCTTTTCTTCATTAGATGCGTTTCGCTTTACTGAGGTAAACCATCGTCAGTGGTGGTGATTTTGGTTTTTCTCCAACATCGGGAAATCTCGTCTGATAGCATAGTTTTGGTGTTTTTCTTCATTGGAAACTGATACTTGTAGTCTAATTTTTAGTTTATCTGCATAACTATGTATTTATTATGTTTTACACAACATGCTTTTTCATGCACCACTGTTTACAAAAAGAACTTTGTGATCCCTGTTTGCTAAGACACGTAGGCTACCTTCCATTATGAGTCTACACCCAACATCGTGTTGTCTCCAGTGCCACTGGAGACAACACGGTCTCGGGTATAGACCCCTGATGAAAGCTAGCCCAAGTGTGTTAGCAATAAGGATCCCACAGTAAATGCGCCAAGGAAACCAAATACTCCTTCGGCAGCTGTAGGGCCTGAGGATGATGTTAATGTGTCGTTAAAACTAGTCATGTGATAGAATAAGGCCAGTCTCACGATACAGCTGTGGTGGTACTTTTCTCGTATATATCATCGGCTGAAGTCCCTCGGCCATGCAATAAAATAGACATCCATAACCAGACTGCGATGTACCTGGTGCACAATACGGCGATCCTGACTTGTGTTGGTCAGACGCAGTCGACCGGAATCTTGACATTGCGTATGCCGGACCTCATACTCCTGAATGTCCAACATCAAGCTACTGTCACATTCACATACCCTACAAATCTGGATGCTGCACGATTCGACCAGCCGGTCAAATGGAGACCCAAACTGTGGCTCCTTTCAAACCCTCTCAGCGACTGATAACGCTATCTCACACGGGTGCGCAGCATATCGGTGTCTGTCACAATGATGACAAAATGTGACACTGTTCATGACCGTTGTGTACACTAGACAGCCTGGTGGCAATAGTAAACACGAACAACAAGCAGTCTATTAGCCATTCTATCTGTAACAGTGAACTGCAATTTACACATCAGGAAACGACGTGTACGTCAAAAATGTTACACTGACATGACTAGGTCTTCTGGGAGCCTCTTCTTTCTTTTTTTGTCGGGCAATGCATTTCGTGGAAATTGGAGTGTTTTCTCTTGAAAATAAAAGAGTTGGTTCTTCTCAAAATCCCTGATGATTTTGTGAAAACGTACCCTATTTTCCGATCAAATATTTTGAGAGAAACAAATCCCACTGGTGGTCTGAGAACACGGAACACGTTGCCACATTAACGTGTTCGATGCATTTCTTGTAAAACAGTTCTATCATTACTGAGATTTCACACTCAGCAGTGGTGTGGTGCTGAGCTGAGCCACTTGGGTGTGTATGTGCGTGTGTCATTCTTATTTGAAATCATGTTTGTTTAATTTTATAATTGTTTATTTATTAACTACTGCTATTATTGTGCTTAGTTATGACGGCGAAGGAAGGTGTGAGTGAGAAATCCCGTTCTATGTGAGGTTTTTGAGCCATGAGGTGAAGTAATTGGTCACGTGAGGGATGTTCTAGAACGACGTGTGTTTTACTTATTCCTATCGGGGAATTTGTTATAAAATATTTCGTCAGTTTATGTTACTGGGGAAATGAGATTATGATTTCGGAAAAGTAGTTTTGTTGAGAAGGAATTAATGGGTTTTGTAAATTTATTTAGGGCAATTTACTATTCTGATTCAGTGACAAATTTCGATTGGTTCTTTATATATTAGTGGGACTGAGCGGGCTTAATGCTGCTTTCTGACTGGCTGTGCTGTTTCTCTGACAATCAGAAATTAGCATATTCGCGCGCATTTTCGGAACTGAAAACTTCTTTTGTGCAGTGAGAAGAATAGTGCCGGGGCTTGGTTCTCATCGTGATCAGACCTACTGATTGTTCTCCGTTGAAAATCATTAATATTGTGATATTTCGGAACCAAAGTTTTTGGCAAGTGCCGTAAAGTGTGGAAAGGAGTCCCAGTTAACGCACAGTGTGAAATTCGGAACATTTGGTGACATTTAAATAACTAAATTCCGCGTGGCTTGTTGCTTAGTAGCAAACTTGAACATTTTGTTCCGTGACACTGATTACAAGAACATTTAAGAGAGCAGTTCTAAAAGAATCAATCCGTCTGTAAACTTTCGGTGAAGAATAATTCATAAACTGGATACGGTTATGAATCATGTACACCTCAGGCTAAGTTTTGGTAGTGACTGGTGTATGCAGGCTTATCGTAATAGAGTGAGATACGACGCACATAAATACTCCCATTTAAGTATTTCTTCCACCGATAAAACAATTTTAGTGTTACTTGTGGTTACGATGTGTACAACTGTTTTTTCTATAGCTTTTTCCAGCTGAGAACTTCATGTCAGTAATTTCGAGGAGGCGTGCGTGTAGGAAGAGATTCACCAAGAAGTGAGTGGAACTTTGCAACACACAGCGCCGCCATACACCAACAAACAATTTGACAATAATATCAAAGTTATCTACAATATTCACACTTTATGAAGTTTCGAATCATAAAAGACAAAAATGCAACTACACTATTGCCCTTTAAAATTGCTACACCACGAAGATGACGTGCTACAGACGCGAAATTTAACCGACAGGAAGAAGATGCTGTGATACGCAAATGATTAGCTTTTCAGAGCATTCAAACAAGGCTGGCAACGGTGGCGACACCTACAACGCACTGACATGAGGAAAGTTTCCAACCGATTTCTCATAAACAAACAGCTGTTGACCGGCGTTGCCTGGTGAAGCGTTTTTGTGATGACTCGTGTAAGGAGGAGAAATACGTACCATCACGTTTCTGACTTTGATAAAGTTCGGATTGTAGCCTATCGCGATTGCGGTTTATCGTATCGCGACATTGCTGCTCGCGTTGGTCGAGATCCAATGACTGTTAGCAGAATATGGAATCGGTGGGTTAAGGAGGGTAATAGGAAACGCCGTGCTGGATCCCAACGGCCTCGTATCACTAGCAGTCGAGATAACAGGCATCTTATCCGCATGGCTGCAACGGATCGTGCAGCCACGTCTCGATCCCTGAGTCAACAGATGGGGACGTTTGCAAGACAACAACCATCTACACGAACAGTTCGACGACGTTTGCAGCAGCATGGACTATCGGCTCGGAGACCGTGGCTGCGGTTACCCTTGACGCTGCATCACAGACAGGAGCGCCTGTGATGGTGTACTGAACGATGAACCTGGGTTCACGAATGGCAAACCGTCATTTTTTCGGATGAATCTAGGTTCCGTTTACAGCATCATGATGGTCGCATCCGTGTTTGGCGAAATCGCGATGAACGCTAATTGGAAACGTGTGTTTGTTATCGCCAGACTGGCGTATCACCCGGCGTGATGGTATGGGGTGCCATTCGTTACGTGTCTCGGTCACCTATTGTTCGCATTGACGGCACTTTGAACAGTGGACGTTACATTTCAGATGTGTTACGATCCGTGGCTCTACCCTCATTCGATCCCTGCGAAACCCTACATTTCAGCAGGATAATGCACGACCGCATGTTGCAGGTCTTGTACGGGCCTTTCTGGATACAGAAAATGTTCGACTGCTGCTCTGGCCAGCACATTCTCCAGATCTCTCACCAATTGAAAACGTCTGGTCAATGGTGGCTGAGCAATTGGCTCGTCACAATACGCCAGTCACCACTCTTGATGAACTGTCTTATCGTTTTGACGCCCCAGGGGGTGCTGCACATGTACACGCCATCCAAGCTGTGTTTGACTCAATGCCCAGGCATATCAAGGCCGTTATTAAGGTCAGAGGTGGTTGTTCTGGTTACTGATTTCTCAGGATCTATGCACCGAAATTGCGTGAAAATGTAATCACATGTCAGTTCTAGTATAATATATTTGTCCAATGAATACCCGTTTATCATCTACATTTCTTCTTGATGTAGCGTTTTTAATAGCGAGTGGTGTAGCATTGCGGTTAAAAGCCAGTCCAGGACATTACTTTACGAGGCCTGTGTATCTTTGATGATAAATATCGCCAAACTGAACTGTTAGAGCTATCGCTGAACTGTGACGCTAGATCGAAGAAAAGGACAGCTAGAGTCGCCTTGCAGAAGTGGCACAGCGAACGGGGAGAGTTTTGAGGGTCGCTCCCACTCCTCGCCACGGTGCTAGCGACAGTGTCTCAGCGGCTGCACCACTGTCGCCGCCTGGCCGCCTCTGTTTACCCTTCTGCGAGCTGCGAACTGGCGCCCGGCAATTTAGAGGCCACTTGAGCGCCGCTTGAAATTCCTCGCACGAGTCGTAAACGAAATTTCGGTGTAATAGAATTTTGATGTGAGACGATTTGTGAGAATCGTAAAGCAAAGAAGACGATCCCCTTTCATGCGACTCACGAGTTACGTGTTTATTTTTGCAGCTGCTACATGTTGGGAATTCCAACGGTTGTAGTGCTGTGCTCTGGACAGGGACTCTATCTTGGGCGTTTTAGACGGTAACTTGTTTGCGTTTCCAACAGACCGTTGCAATCAGCTTAAGCGTATACTGCAACGAAGAACCAGAGCGATGCATTATTTAGTATTTGACTACAAATATTGCAAAAGTTTTCCAGCACAGTGTAAGGAGCGACCCGGCTAAGTTTTTCGCCTGAAGTAACTTTTGTCTCGTTAAAGCTATTTGTGATCTCTGTGCACCGACACGAATAGTGACTAGAACTAACAGATAAAGAACCGTGCGTCCTCTGCTAAAGTTTAGCTCTGCTGTGTGGGATCCGTACCAGATAGGATTGACGGAGGACATCGGAAAAGTTCAAAGATGGGCAGCTCATTTCAAGCTATCATGAAATAGGGGGCCGGCCGTGGTGGCCGTGCGGTTCTGGCGCTGCAGTCCGGAACCGCGGGACTGCTACGGTCGCAGGTTCGAATCCTGCCTCGGGCATGGGTGTGTGTGATGTCCTTAGGTTAGTTAGGTTTAAGTAGTTCTAAGTTCTAGCGGACTTATGACCTAAGATGTTGAGTCCCATAGTGCTCAGAGCCATTTTTTTGAAATAGGGGAGAAGTGCCAGGGATATGTTACGCGAGTTGAGGTGACAATCAGTAAGTAAAAATGGCGTATTTCGTTGTGGCACGATACTTTCACGAAATTTCAATCACTAGCTTTCTCCCCCGAATGCAAAAATATTCTGTTATCGCCTATCTAAACTGGGACAAACGATCACTGAAATAAACTAAGGGAAATCAGAGCTAACACGGAAAGATTTAAGTGTTTGTTTTTCCCGCTCACTCTTCCGGAGTGGAGTGGCAGAGAAACAGTGTGAACGGGGTTCTATGTACCCTCTGCCAGCAAATGGTTCAAATGGATCTGAGCACTATGGACTAAACATCTGAGGTCATCAGTCCCCTAGAACTTAGAACTACTTAAACCTAACTAACCTAAGGACATCACACACATCCATGCCTGAGGCAGGATTCGAACCTGCGACCGTAGCGGTCGCGCGCTTCCAGACTGAAGCGCCTAGAACCGCTCGGCCACACCACCCGGCCTCTGCCAGCACTTGAATGTGAATTGCAGAGTCGCCATTTGGATGTGGATGAGAATGGAAAGAGTATAACAAAGAGAAAGAAACTTCATTGTAGATTAAAATTGTGTGGGGGACCAGGACTCCGACCTATGACCTTTTCGTAATTTCAGATATGCGCACATTGCGCTGCAGAGTGAAAATTTCTTCTTGTAAGAGAAAGAACCCAATCTTATCCGGTTGCACGATTAGTGATAGACATATTGACCACGCCTCATCGAATAAGTATTTAAGAAGCTATAAGAACTGGCACGATGGCCTACGATTCGTATACGGAAAGGTGAGTGGAAGACTTAGAATTATTGGAAGGGTTTTGGAAAAATTCCATGCATCTGTGAAAGAAACTGCGTAGAATTCTTGAGTATTGTTCCAGACATCGATTAAATTCAGTGACACGATGCTAGGGATATACACTCCTGGAAATTGAAATAAGAACACCGTGAATTCATTGTCCCGGGAAGGGGAAACTTTATTGACACATTCCTGGGGTCAGATACATCACATGATCACACTGACAGAACCACAGGCACATAGACACAGGCAACAGAGCATGCACAATGTCGGCACTAGTACAGTGTATATCCACCTTTCGCACCGATGCAGGCTGCTATTCTCCCATGGAGACGATCGTAGAGATGCTGGATGTAGTCCTGTGGAACGGCTTGCCATGCCATTTCCACCTGGCGCCTCAGTTAGACCAGCGTTCGTGCTGGACGTGCAGACCGCGTGAGACGACGCTTCATCCAGTCCCAAACATGCTCAATGGGGGACAGATCCGGAGATCTTGCTGGCCAGGATAGTTGACTTACACCTTCTAGAGCACGTTGGGTGGCACGGGATACATGCGGACGTGCATTTTCCTGTTGGAACAGCAAATTCCCTTGCCGGTGTAGGAATGGTAGAACGATGGGTTCGATGACGGTTTGGATGTACCGTGCACTATTCAGTGTCCCCTCGACGATCACCAGTGGTGTACGGCCAGTGTAGGAGATCGCTCCCCACACCATGATGCCGGGTGTTGGCCCTGTGTGCCTCGGTCGTGTGCATTCCTGATTGTGGCGCTCACCTGCACGGCGCCAAACACGCATACGACCATCATTGGCACCAAAGCAGAAGCGACTCTCATCGCTGAAGACGACACGTCTCCATTCGTCCCTCCATTCACGCCTGTCGCGACACCACTGGAGGCGGGCTGCACGATGTTGGGGCGTGAGCGGAAGACGGCCTAACGGTGTGCGGGACCGTAGCCCAGCTTCATGGAGACGGTTGCGAATGGTCCTCGCCGATACCCCAGGAGCAACAGTGTCCCTAATTTGCTGGGAAGTGGCGGTGCGGTCCCCTACGGCACTGCGTAGGATCCTACGGTCTTGGCGTGCATCCGTGCGTCGCTGCGGTCCGGTCCCAGGTCGACGGGCACGTGCACCTTCCGCCGACCACTGGCGACAACATCGATGTACTGTGGAGACCTCACGCCCCACGTGTTGAGCAATTCGGCGGTACGTCCACCCGGCCTCCCGCATGCCCACTATACGCCCTCGCTCAAAGTCCGTCAACTGCACATACGGTTCACGTCCACGCTGTCGCGGCATGCTACCAGTGTTAAAGACTGCGATGGAGCTCCGTATGCCACGGCAAACTGGCTGACACTGACGGCGGCGGTGCACAAATGCTGCGCAGCTAGCGCCATTCGACGGCCAACACCGCGGTTCCTGGTGTGTCCGCTGTGCCGTGCGTGTGATCATTGCTTGTACAGCCCTCTCGCAGTGTCCGGAGCAAGTATGGTGGGTCTGACACACCGGTGTCAATGTGTTCTTTTTCCCATTTCCAGGAGTGTATCTTGGCGTAGACGAAGGTGTAAAGAAATACTCGGGGTACTTCGATGGGAATTTTTTGTATAAAATACGTAGTAGTTCTCACGAAGCCCTTGTGGCGGTACTGGGCAGTAGGACTAAAGAATGGGGTCGATTGATTGAACTGAGGTACCAATAACGAATTTGGTACTTAGAAAAAAATACGTCTCATATCACATACATCGCTCCATGTTGCATCTAAACAAACACCTTTTACTTGAGTTCAAGTAGACAAGAGTAGCGAGATGAGCAACTTTGAAAACAAGGCTCACAAGGAAAATGAGTCCACCATTTAAAATTTAAGCAGACTGACAACCGCGTAAAGACCAGGCCTGCCGAAGCGTTTTTAAATATACAGCTTCATGGTAGTAAAACCAAACATTGCATAACTTCAAAATTTTAAATATCAAACATTTAAAATCTTCCCTCGTACATAAGAACTTGGCTAGTGTTGGGCTTGGATTCTGGACAAAGTTGTTCAAAACCTGGCTACTATGACACATACCGCCGGTTGCATGTGGCGTGTCTATAATCAATATGAACAGTCAGTCACCATGTATGCATACAATTTAATTCAAAATTAACCGTTATCCGACTGGTTACCTAAAATAGTTTAATAACAGAGACAAACCACAACAACATGTAATAAATCAGACAGCAACCAATGTCCAGTGGGACTATTTTCATTAAAGCCTTTAAATGAATTAAAACAATTAATTCTACAGGCTACACTTGCAACAAAAACTTCATTCAGTGTGGCATTTTACCTGATTAGTAATAGATGGTACGTCACACACTATGATACGAGGTTCCATTGTAAACCATTCAGTTACCATGTCGAAACAAGAGCTGAAACAGCGAAGCACTCGTTTACAGCACCTGACAGACAATCTATCTTCTAGGCACAGGAAAATCACCTTAACTTGTGGGTCTCCAAATGTCAGAGTTCACAGCACAAGTTCCAAAACCCTCTACGATGTCAGAGGGTGCCTCTGCTTGGCTCACCTATTCCACTGTCAACAAGCCAGCATCCCATTCACAGCAAGTTCCCATCGTCCACTCGCCGAAACTTGAAATATCACGTTTTACGCCAGAGGGAGCGAACGCCAACTCTGGCCGGCAACTCAAAGAGCCAGAGTGATTCCAACATTGTTACCAGAGAGAAAACAGAAAGAAAATCGTGCCACACTTGCTACCCCCCATTGTATAAACATAGGCAACCTTTATCCGAGAAATATTGTGATATTATGCAGGCAACATCGTACGATGATGATTCAAGATAAAACAGTAGAAGTTCCACAAAATTTAAAAAGTTGTGTGACGGAGTTGGTAGGTGTCAGTAGCGTTCCTTGACGTTCGGGAAGTGACTGACAGATGGAAGAGTGATGTTACAACGCAGATGAAGGCAACAGCGTCCACAACAAGATGGCCGCCCCGCTGTCAACATGCCCCGCAGTTGAGCAGCTATCTACACAATCTAAATGCATCGCAGAATGACAGCAGAGTACAGTGATACGTATTTGTCGTTGCAGCAATTGTAAGAGTGGTGGTGGGTGCTTAATAGTGGTATAATTTCTGTGGAGGATCCAAGAAGAGCAAGACAATCTCAGCACCTAGTAACGGACGAGAACGTTGCATTAGTGGACTAGTTTGTAAAGGAGAACAGGCCCGTAACTCTGAGCGAAATAGCCACAATTTTAAAGATAAATATTGGTCCAGGACAGAATAATGTTCACAATGTACTGAACTTCAGTAACGTACCTGCAAGATGTGTGCCACCTCAGTTCACTGCCGAATTGAAAGACTGTTACATCGATGCCTGTGAAGAACTTTTGCTTGATTTGCACGTCGAAGGTGATATATTTCTTCTAGTAACTGTTACAGGCGATGAGACTTTGGTCCACTATCACCAACCAGAAACAAGAAGATTAAACAAGGAATGCCATCACAACTCATTGCCGAAGCCAAAAAAAGTCCGCACTCAACTGTTTGCTGGAAAAGTCATGCTCACTCTCTTCTGGGATGCAAATGGAGCAATTTTGGAGCGCCACGTGAATAGGTGACGATAATCAGTACTTCTCGTACAGGCACGGTGAAAATCAACTCGCCTGCAACCAGGAGAAAATGACGAGGACTTGTGACTTCAGGCGCATTGCTTTAGCAAGACATTGCATGACTGCATGCAGCCCATAACACATCTGGGACTATTTGAGCCGTGGCGGCTGGCGCTAGGGTGTTCTACTTGCATCGCTGATATCGATATTCGGCTATGCTGCTATCTTTGACTGCTCCCCCGGCGGTTTTCTCGGCAAACGTGTAACGAGTGAGTCTCCGGTCGGCGTTCAATGAGCCGTGTTGACTGGGTGTTGTCTGCTGTCCTTAGGTTAGTTCGGTTTAAAGTAGTTCTAAGTTCTAGGGGACTGATGACCATCGATGTTAAGTCCCATAGTGCTCAGAGCCATTTGAACCATTTTTTCAATGAGCCAACTTGTGTTGAAAACAAGCCCGCGTCCCTAACCGTGGTGCATGGGCCTCGCCGTGCTCGCCGCCCTTGTCTTTCGGCGCGCGCCGGATGTACAGTGCCGATCATTGGACGCCTTGAAGTGCAAAATTGTGGTGGGTTCGTCGTCTCACGCTGAACAGCTTCCCAGCTCGTAATTTGCAAGCTCCAAGTTACGTATGACTTTTATTCTGTGTTCAACTAAGAAGATTGTTGAAACTTATGGTGGCATGGGTAGATGTCGGAGATGGTTCTGAACTTGGTTCCACAATGGTTATTTTTAAGGAGACTTATGATCCAAACTCCATTTCTGGTTATACGTGGAGTGTGTGTTTTAAGTGGTTTTCAAGAAAATGTCAGCTTGTTTTAGCGCATATTGCCAGCTTTGAGACTGGACACGGTTGTGTACGTGCCTGGCAGCTGTTACGGCAGCATTTGATTAGTTTATTTAATGTTGAAAGTGCCTTAAGGCAACTGGAAGTGATCTCTGAAGTTTTCTGCTAATTTACTGGGAGACGGGTAATGTTAGAGTATAGCTCCGTAAGAATTTGGGGGTGTGCTTATTATTTATTCCAGTGTGGCTGTGATTTGACCTTGTTTTCATTGCAATCTATTTGTGCTGCAGGCCATTTGTTAAGACTGCTTGTTCCCTGGAGTCGGCGCGGTTCTGGATTGTCAGGACCACTCATTGTGGTGCTGGTCGTATTATATATAAATATATACCGCCTGCTATGTGACACTGTGTACAAGCCGTGATCAGAGATCGCTTGTATTGTCTGCGGCCGTTGCGTTAGTGCTTCCAAACACTGCTATGGGATTTGACGCTGTTCTCTAAAGTTAAGTGCAATTTGGGAATCATACTCAGTCATTATGTCCGTTAGTTAAGTGAGGCCACTCTGTTATAATATTAGCGTTTCTGTAAGTTATTTTACTGGTTGAGTTATCAGTAGCCATTCTTATTTAACACCTATTTTAATCATTTGTGGATCTTTAATGAACATGCAACTTATTATTTCTGTGTGCAAGTTTTGCGACCGTGGTTGGCTCAGCTAGTATTTTTAGTATAAACATGTTTCACTGTGGACCTTTATGTGGGTAGTTTAATTTTATTAAGCTTTAAGATCTCTTGTTGTTTATGAAGTTGTGGTATTGTGTGGCTGCATAACTTTGGTTGGAAGTGTATAATGTTATTAGTCTAAGATATGGTTAAACAAGAACGATTGTTTGTGATTGATTGTTCACCGTACCTACTATCAGTGATTTTCGAGTGCGGACGCAAAATAATATGACTCTTACTCCTGTTTATGTAATTCAATGAAAGTAAAGATTTGTATATTGCATCGGTAAGAGGGAAATTTTCCGATTTGAAGCTTATGATCAAATTTGTTTTTAGTCAAATTAAAATTGGAAAACAATCACAAGCTTGTTCATCACTAGTGATCCCGGGCTTCCTATTTCCTTTAAATAACAGTGGTAAGATTGTAATCTTGATTTGCTAAAGAATTGGACAGTACCACGGTCCGCTATTCATAGAATGAAAATTTTAATGTGTGGTACATGCTCCTTCTTCAGCATACCTCATCACTCCATCTCGGAGCTCTCAAAGAAGCAATGAAAGGCAGGCATTTCACAAGTGACAAAGAGGTGATTTCCGAAACGGTAAAACACGTGCGTTCAATGAAAGGGAAATTACGTGGGAAAACGAAGTACAAGTTATTTGTTCATTGTTACACTTAAAAAAATATTATAGCAGTTTTAAGCTTTTCATTTGAATCACTTCGTTTATCTCGCATTGTGACACGGATAGGATAAGTATTGATGCGTGTGGGCAGTCTTTCTTGTTCGGGTCAATAAGCGAGTGGAATACAACAGAAAATCAAAAAATCAATAATATTGGTAGCATGGACCCTCCACCATGCACAACGCAGCGACTTACTGTTTGTGTGGATCTAGATGTATCAATCAGACAGTAAGGAGCAACGCAATGTGAATCCTGACTGCGTGTAGATGATTGGTTGAGAGACTCTCATGTACATAATACATACTACACGAGTATGCTTGAGATGCGTCAGCCGCACAAGTACCGGCAAGTCTCTCAACGTGAGACATATTAAGGTCCCAGAGGCGCTGAAAGGCGAAGGAGGTTAATATTTTCTGAGAAACAAGGAAATTTATTAGTATTGAAGGTTTGTTCGACACTGCCTTCGTAACATCAGTTTTTCTCTTAGCGACTTGTTGTAATATCACATACTTACATACGAAACCATGCAGGGTACCATTGAATTTCTGACTGCTTACACGAGTTTTTGACCGGAGAAGTTTTTGGACCTGTAGAAACCTCTTTCTACAGAAGTTGGCAATAATAAGCGAGCTGTAAAACCAAGCAAAGCGAGAGTTACTTGGGGAGAGCCGTCACCAACACTCAAAGAACACTCCTGTTTTGGCACACTTGACGAAGAACGCAGGTGCGGCTGATCTTGCTTTTGCATAAACCTCTTCTGTTCTTCTCTGCAACTCCGCTGGCGCCAAAACTGGCTGAAAGACGTTAGTAAGATGATAGTTCCACTAATAGTGTGTAGCAATATTGTAATCGACTCCACAGATAGGTTTAAATCACTCATTACACATTTCGCGTAAAGTATTCATTGATATGGTCAATTTTGGGTCTCACATATAGTTCGAATTGAAGGAAAGCAGATTGTTACCTACCACACTCATTCATAGGCTGTTAAATTTTACTTGTGCGGTAATCACACAACACTGTCCAGTGGTTCAAAAACGATTCACATGTGGCATACACATTTAAGGAAATCGAAGCAATTAAGGCAGTGTACAAGAATAATCAGTAATGTCATCAACAGTGCGATGCTAGCCACTCATTGTTCATAGTAGTCAACAGTCACTGCCGTGTGACCAAGGCCTCCCGTCGGGTACAGCGTTCACCGGGTCCAAGTCTTTCGATTTGACGCCACTTCGGCGATTTGCGCGTCGATGAGGATGAAATAATAATGATTAGGACAACTCCCACTCCCAGAGTGGAGAAAATTTCCGACCCAGCCGGGAATCGAAGCCGGGCCCATGGGACTGACATTCTGTCGCGCTGACCATTCAGCTACTAGGGACGGACAATAAGCACCGTGTTCCGCTAAAAAGTTATCACTGGGAATTAACAAGTAATTACCGTCACAGAAGCCATGAATTAAACCCACGAGAGAAGAAAACGAACTTGACGCAATATATGTGCATATTTCAGAATGTTAGTTATTGGACTACGGCACACTGCTCACGACAAGAGATATAGGTGTGGCTCCTTTTACACTCAGCCGCAAACAGCCTGACCTCAGACGTACTAGGCCTGTATATAATTCCGTCTAAGAACAATATGTTTTACACTGCTCGTTATTGACGGCAGCCATCTCAAATAAAATGCGTTATAACCCTAGAAATATTGAACTTCCGAATTAGTGAGTTAATTAAGAAATGCTGCATGTCAAGTGGAACATAAAGAATATATCTACAAAATTATAGTGGCAAGGCCCAGAATCTAACAGTAATTTTGAAATAATTTGGAACTGAAGTTAGCGATGATCTAAAGATTTATAGTTAATAAATTCGGAAGATAATTAATCTCAGACAATTTTCGATACCTTACGGAAAAGTTGGAGATGTGTAGCTTCAAATGACAGGCGTTAATATGCCGAAATATGTTTCCCCGTACCTCTCACTAAATATGTAAGGTCCTACTGTATGAACCTTTTCAATTACAATATTTTATAATTAACAAAGTTTCTGAGTCAACTAATTACATTACTGCAACAATATTAGAAAGTAGTATGTAATGATAATGAGAAATGGTAAACTTATTTATGAACCTGAAATTACTATGCACTCACTGGGTGTCAGGTAAATTAATTATATAGCCATTATCATAGTTTTTGGAAAAATTTAGAACATCTTAGTAGACTGAAAAACATAGCACGTGAGATTGGGTACTCAACATGTTTGCTCTCAGTCCGCACAGGAAAGATGTAGTCTAGCAGGTGGAGCTGGTGTGTCTCCTCCATGCAGAACTCTGAGTGCTGATTATTCATCTGAAGTATCGTGGAAGTGCCTTGATTATCGATTCCATATATATTCTGATTTAATTACGCAAATTGAAATAGTTTAAGGTACATAGAACAATGTGGCTGTAGGCCAGTTTACTGAAGTGGACGAGGAATTATAGGGCAACTACTTGTGGCAGGATTTCGATAGTGTGGAGTCGACGACAGGATGGTGGACAGTGGAGGCTTCAGTGAAGCAGTAGTAACAAGATCTGTCTTTTATTACGACTCATACCAAGATGCGTTGCAGCGGCCACGGCCCCTCTCAGCACACGATCGATCACTATGTGGTCGGCTTCCTGTGAGGTGCACCCAGGAGTGCTTGCAGCAAAATCTAACTTTGCAACATGCGATCCAGTATGGTAGGCTGTCCGGCAAACTGGTAGCGTCAGCGGCGTTTCAAATGCTTGGAATGCTGACAGAGTAAGCCAGCTTCTTGGTGTGAAGTACGGCCTCAATGAAAAGCAGCGTGAGGCGCCACTGCGCTTCCACCAGCGGGTGGGCAGTGGCATCGCCCTGGAGTCGACCCCCTGTGCCCTTCGGCAGGAGTCTGCTGCTGCTGCTGTGCGACAGCAAGAGGCCCCATCGTTATATCGTACTAGCTCTCAAGAGCGGGATCAGCATCAAATGATTCCACTTTTTCGATGGTATGAACCGATGGTGGCTGTTGGTTAGTCCCTGTCTCCTCATCATCCAGCGTATCATCACTGTCGTCCCAGTGGGTGCTGCTGGACTTCTCAAACCTTCTACATCTACATATATCCTCCGCAAGCCACCGTATGGTGAGTGGCGGAGGGCACCATGCACAACTACTAGCCATTTCCTCTCCCCTTCCACTCGCAAATAGAGCGACTGTCTCTATGCCTTCGTATGGGCCCTAATTTCTCGTATCTTATCTTTGTGGTCCTTATGCATAAAGTATGTTGGCAGCAGTAGAATCGTATGGCACTCAGCTTCAAATGCCGGTTCTTTAAATTTTCTCAGTAGTGTTTCTCGAGAAAACGTCGCCTTCCCTCCACAAACTCCCATTTGAGTTCCCGAAGCATGTACGTAACACTTACTTCTTGTTCTAATCCACCGGTATCCTTCAATCGGACCTGCTACGGATCCCAAACACTAGAGCGCTACTCAAGAATTGTTCGCACCAGCATCCAGTATGCGGCCTCCTTTACTGGTGTAAAATTCTTCCTATTAATCAAAGTCGACCATTCGCCATCCCTACCAAAGTTCTCACATGCTCGTTCCATCTCATATTGCTTTGCAACGTTAGGCCCAGATATTTAAACGACTTGGCTGTTCCAATCAGAACATTAGTAACACTGTATCCGACCATTACACGTTTGATCTTTCTACTCAACGTATTAACGTATAATTTTCCGCACTTTTGTCTAGCTGGCATTCTTCACCCCAACAGGAAATTTGTGTAAGTCATCTTGTATCTTCATACACTCACTCAACACGTTAGTCTACACCACGGCATCATCAGCAAACAAATGCAGATTGCTGCCCACCCTGTCCGCCAAATTATTTACGTATATAGACAACAACAGAGGTCCTATTACACTTACCTGGGGCGCTTCTCCCGATACCCTTGTCTCTAATGAACACTCGCCGTCGAGGACAACATACTGGGTTCTATTACTACAGAATTCTTCAAGCCACTGACGCATCTGTGAACTTATTCCATACGCTCGTACCTTCATTAACAGGCTGCAATGGGCACCGTGTCAAACGCTTTCCGGAAATCTAGAAATATTGTTAGAGAAAAGCGCAAGGTAAGTTGCGCACAAGCAGTGCTTTCTAAAATCATACTGATTCGTGGGCATAAGCTTTTCATTCCCAAGAAAGTTTATTTTCGAAATATGAATATGTTAGAGGATAGTGGAGTAAGCAGAAGTTAAAGATATTGGTCTGTAGTTTTGTGGGTCTGTTCTTTCACCCTTCTTATTTACTGGAGTCACCTGTGTTTTCTTCCAGTCGCTTGGGAATTTGTGTTGGGTGAGTGATTCACAATAAATGCTTGATAGGCAAGGGGCCAATGCCGTAGAGTACTCTTTGCAAAATCGAATTGGGATTCCATCTGGACTTGGTGATTTATCTGCTTTCATATCTTTTAGTTGCTTCTCCACGCCAGGGATGTTTATTACTATGTAGTCCATATGGCAGTCTGTCCAATCGACAAATGAAGGTATCTTTATTCAATCCTCCTGTGTGAAACTTAATGTGAAATCGGCTACTTTATATACAAGCCAGTTGCTCAGCTATTATGTTGTACCGGTTCGGACCATGAACAGGACAACAATTTCATGGCTTGAAGGTGTAGTGAGTTGCCTGGCTCCGTCTGCTGGGGTAACGGCTTTCTGCCGCATCGCCAGTAATGCGGTGCCAAACCTGTCCCATCTCGGAATGAATAAACGACACTGGTGCAGCAAGCGGCATGTCCACATACTATGCCCGCCAGCTGCCTCTTGCTTCTACAGTACTTTAATGCTAAGCTTCCATAGCATTGCCAAAAAACTGTCGGAGCGCTACACTGTTCACGTTACTACATCAGTAAGTATTTTTAAACTACTTTCCTTCGTTATTTAAAACATCGTGGTTAGTGATTTCTGGTAGATTACAATTGAATTATGTGAACTTGTACCACCTTTTTTGTGTACTGGGCCATGTCACTGCAGTTCTCTTGGGCTATGTTAAGACACAAGTTCAGGTTTCACAACGCTTGTGTGTCCACCACACGCTCTGTTTACATTTTCGCTGCTGTCCTGTAGCAAACAAGTAATCGTGCCTACAAGCTATTCCACTACCACCGGGCGAGGTGTCACAGTAATTAAAACACTGCTTGCATTCAGGAGGACGATGGTTCAATACCGAGTCCGGTCATCCAGATTTAGGTTTTCCATGATTTCCCTAAATTGCTCAAGGCAAATGCCGGGATACGGCTGATTTCCTTACCCACCCTTGACACCGTCCGAGCTTGCGCTCCGTCTCTAATGACCTCCATGTCGACGGGAGCCGGCCGCGGTAGTCTAGCGGTTCTAGGCGCTCAGTCCGGAACCGCGCGACTGCTACGGTCGCAGGTTCGAATCCTCCCTCGGGCATGGATGTGTGTGGTGTCTTTAGGTTAGTTAGGTTTAAGTAATTCTAAGTTCTAGGGGACTGATGACCACAGATGTTAAGTCCCATAGTGCTCAGAGCCATTTGAACCATTTGTCGACGGGACGTTAAATCCAATCTGCCTTCCTTCCACTACCCTCCCAGGCAGTCGCGCGTGTTAGTGGGCCCGATTCTGGGATGGGGAGTTATGCAGGCCATGGACTGAATGGGCACAGTGGATTAACAACGAGGAGTAGGTGTGTTGGCCAGCCTGAGTGTGCCTTGTAGGAGGTTTCCCACATACTTCGTGAACACCAATCTGAGTCCAGAGTTCTGCTTCATATACGCATTTAACTCATCGGTCTTCTGACTGGTTTGATGCTGCCCGCCATGAATTCCTCTCTTGTGCCAACCTCTTCATTTCTGAGTAGCTCTTGGAACGTACGCCCTCAATTATTTGTTGGATGTATTCCAATTTCTGTCTTCCTCAGCACGTTTACGCTCTACACCTCCCTCTTGTACCATGGAAGTTATTCCCTCATGTCTTAACAGATGCCCTATCATCCAGTCCCTTCTCCTTATCAGTGTTTTCCACATATTCCTTTCCTCTCCAGTACTGCGCAGAACTTCCTCATTCCTTACCTTAACAGTCCACGTAATTTTAAACTTAGTATCTAGCATCAGATGTGAAATACTTCGATTCTATTCTGTCCGGTTTTCCCACAGCCCACATTTCATTATCATACAATGCTGTGCTCCAAACGTACTTTCTCAGAAATTTCTTCCTCAAATTAATGCCTATGTTTGACACAAGTAGAATTCTCTTGGGCAGGAATGACCTTTTTCCAGTACTAAACTGTTTTTGATGTTCTCCTTGCTCTGTCGCTAGTTATTTTGCTGCCTACGTTGTACAATACCCTAACTTCATCTACTTCGTGACCACCAACCCGTATGTTAAGTTTCTCGCTGTTCCCATTTCTGCTACTTCTCGTAAGGTTTGTTTCTTCGATTTACTCTGAGTCCATATTCTGTTCTCCAGTCGGCAGATCATGTAATTCTTCTTCACTTCCACTCAGAATAGCAATGTCATCAACAAATCGTATCACGTATAACGTTTCACCTTGAATTTTAATTTCATTCCTGAACCTGTCTTCTATTTATATCACCGCTTCTTCGATATATAGATTGAACAGTAGCCGCAAAAGACTACGTCTTTGTCTTACACCATTTTCAACAGGAGCACTTCGTTCTTGGTCTTTCGCTCTTATTATTCCCTCTGGACTGTTGTACATATTGTATAGTACCCATATCTCCCTACATCTTATGCTACGCAAACACTTAGAGCACTTTCTCACGCACACGTCACTTAGCGTATGTGCAGACAGATTGCAAACCTCTTCTGTTCGCACCTTAAATTAAGTTCTACTACTATGAGAAGTGGGATGTACTCTTCACCTATATTTTTGTTTTTGGTAGTGTATTTTCCCTTGTCCGACTGAATAAAGCGTCTTTCACTTTTTGATTATATTGTATCACAAATTACAAGTGTGGGACTTAAGTTTCCCACTCAACAAATGTCATGAAAACTCATTAGTCGCCTAAGATGGCCTCCCTGCAGGAATGGATCAAAATTCAATTGCTAAGTGGCACGTTTACTATTCTTATTTCTCAGGACGAGGATGTCTAAAATTTTCAAGGGGCCTCTTGGAAGGTTAGTGTATAAAAAGGAAGGAAGATTAGGGTTTAACGACCCGCCAACACTGAGGTCGTTAAATAAGGTGCACAAACTATGAACGGTGCAAGGATGGGGGAGGAGCCGGCCACAGTGGCCGTGCGGTTCTAGGCGCTGCAGTCCGGAACCGCAGGACTGCCATGGTCGCAGGTTCGAATCCTGCCTCGGACATGGATGTGTGTGATGTCCTTAGGTTAGTTAGTTTTAAGTAGTTCTAAGTTCTAGGGGACTAATGACCTAAGATGTTAAGTCCCATAGCGCTCAGAGACATTTTTGATGGGAGAGGAAATAGGCCATGCCCTTTGAGGGGATCCACCCGTTATTTGCCTGAAGCAATTTAGAGAAATCACGGGGAACCTAAATCTCTATGGCCAGACGCGAATCTGAACCGACGTCCTCCCGATACCAACCCACTGTGATAACCACTGTGCTACCTCACTCAGTCAGTTTGGAGATGAACGGTATCAGAGCTATGCAGTGTGGCAAGCACTCGCCGCATATCAGCGTCCAGGCGAATCAGAGCTGCAAAGCACGGAAATGGATTAGCAGATACCAGCGTAGGGGCACAACGAGGCTTCCAGCGATTCAAGTTTTAGTTCAACACTGTAGACGAAAGCCAGGGGGAGAGCTAAGCACAGGTGGACACAGCGTTGCACCGCACAGCCCTGAGCCGTCCTGTCTGCACAGTGGCAGAGCTGGAGAGGTAACTAAGCTCCTCTCTTTGGCAAGACAGGTCCTCCATCCCCCCCCCCTCCGACCACCCAATTGGGAAGGCCACCTGTCAGGGCTGGGAGCGCGCCGCAGCTGTGCTGTCGCCTCGACGGGCTTTAGCTGACACCGGCCACTGTAACGGGCCAGGCCGGCAGCTGTCGCCAACAGAAACACCGGCGCTTCTGCTTTCCACACCGTAGACATTCGCCCTACACAGTCCAACAGTGTTCGTCAGCTGCAAATTCTCTAAGCAGAAAGATATATTCATCTTCAGGTTGGTTAGTAAAGAAATTTGTTTCTGCCTTGAGCAAACACAGATTTCTCTCTCTCTTTACCGACACATGTTTCCCTGAAGATACAACATTAAGTTTACTTTCCATCAAATAATAAGAAAATTTTATTTTTATAGTCTCTGCATAGAGATTTTCAGTTTTTATGTAAAATTAGACATACTGGCAGTGCTTCACAATCGCCAAGTAAGTGTTGGAATCGTATATACGCCCTAATCCCCTTCTCCCTCCCCCATTCCTCTATCCAAGCCCTTCTCCTTACCTCTCTATCTCTGTCCATCTCCTTGCCCTCCCTCCTTCTCTCCTCTCTATCTCTCTCTCTCTCTCTCTATCCCATTCTCCATCTCTCTGTACATACTGCTTCTCCCCCATCTCTCTGTCCATATTCATATCCCCGTCTACCTCCATCTCTCCCTTCTGCCCATCTCCTCCTCTCCCATCCCTCTGTGCATCTCTTCCTCTGCCTATCTCGACCCATGTCCTCCTGTC
Organism: Schistocerca piceifrons; assembly: GCF_021461385.2. Lineage (NCBI taxonomy): Eukaryota > Metazoa > Arthropoda > Insecta > Orthoptera > Acrididae > Schistocerca > Schistocerca piceifrons. The sequence goes on from NC_060143.1 coordinate 227,225,088, forward strand.
CCTATCTCCACCTCCTCACAACAATTACTCTCTGCCGCCTCTTCTGCCCTCATCCTGTCCTTCCCCCTCTCTATGTCAATTTCCCCCCTCTTTCTGTCCATTTCCTCTTCCCTACTCTCTCTGACCTTGAGCATTGAGACACTTTTTTTGCCAAAAACGATTTCTGCTAACAACACATCCTCCATATATACATATATATATTCTAAGTGATCAAAAGCAGCCTGACACGCCCAAAGGCAAATGTTTTCCATATTTGGTGCATTGTGCTGCAACCTACTGCCAGGCATTCCATATCAGCGACCTCAGTAGTCATTAGACATCGTGAGAGAGCGGAATGGGGCGCTCCGCGAAACTAACGGACTTCGAACGTGGTCAAGTGATTGGGTGTCACTTGTGTCATGCGTCTGTACGCGAGATTTCCACAACCCTAAACATCCCTAGGTCTTCTGTTTCTGATGTGATAGTCAAATGGAAACGTCAGGGGTCACGTACAGCACAAAAGCGTACAGGCCGACCTTGTATGTTGACTGACAGAGACCGCCGATAGTTGAAGAGGGTCGTAATGCGTAATAGGCAGACATCTATCCAGACCAACACACGGCAAATTCAAACTGCATCAGGATCCACTGCAAGTACTATAGCTGTTAAGCGGAAGGTGAGAGAACTTGGATTTCATGATCGAGCGGCTGCTCATAAGTTACACATCACGTCAGTAAATGCCAAATCACCCCTCACTTGGTGTAAGAAACGTAAACATTGGACGATTGAATAGTGGAAAAATGTTGTGTGGAGTGACGAATCAGGTTAACAATGTGGCCAATTCCCAGCGAACGTCATCTGCCAGCGCGTGTAGTGCCAGCAGTAATATTCGGAGGCGGTGGTGTTATGGTGTGGTAGAGTTTTTCATGGAGGGTCCTGCACCCCTTGTTGTTTTGGGTGGTACTACCACAGCACAGGCCTACATTGATGTTTTAAGCACCTTCTTGCTTCCCACTGTTGAAGAGCAATTCTGGGATTGCGACTGCATCCTTCAGCACTATCGATCACCTGTTCATAACGCACAGCCTGTGGCGGAATGCTTACACGACAATAACATCCCCGTAATGGACTGGCTAGCACAGAGTCCTTAACTGAATCCTATAGAACACCTTTCGGATGTTTTGGAACGCCGACTTCGTGCCAGGCCTCACCGACCGGCATCGATACCTCTCCTCAGTGCAGCACTCCGTGAAGAATGGGCTGCCATCCCCAAGAAACCTTTCATCAGCGGATTGAAGATGTGCCTGCGAGAATGGAAGCTGTCATCAAGGCTGAGGGTGGGCCAACACCATATTGAACTCCAGCATTACCGCTGGAGGGCGCCACGGACTTGTAGGACATTTTCAGCCATGTGTCCGAATACTTTTGATCACATAGTGTATATCCACGTTCGTGCAGGCGTTTGGTGGAGTATTGTGCAAAATTTGAAGTAAATCGGTCTAGAATTTCTCAAGGCTTTTGGTAATAGCGTTAAACAACGACTTTCGTTTATATAGCTATATAGATAATCAAGAACTGAAATAGAAATTTAGCACACACACACAAACACACACACACAAGGGAGAGGGGTGGGGATGGGGGGAAGGAGATACACCTCTCAAGGCGTCAGGTCAAAACAAGATTAAAAAATGCCGTCCAGAACACGCTCACGTTAGCTCGTGGACATGGAGCGTAGTTTTTACGCTATAGATGCTAAGGACGTTGTACTTCTACCTCTTATTAATTTGACGTCTCATCTGGAAGCATTCTATGTAATAAGTGACAAACTATACGAAGTTTTTTATTGTATTTACACTTTGTTCTCAAAATGTGGACGACGTATGTATTGTGAACATTTACTCAAAATGTAACTGGAGAAAAAGGTCTTGAAATCAAACGTTCTTGGCTTTCACACATAAACATATACATGTATATATGATCTTGGCTTTCACACACAAACAGAGATCGCATCAACAACATGTGTAAGCTTCTCAGTGACATTTTCATTGTGTGTTACTGTTGCCCTGCTAAGATGTTAGTTTAATTTCTTTCATCAGTTGCTCTTCTTTTTACTTGCATATTTTATACTCTACACTTCGGTTTCTAGATCTTATTTTATAGTGTCTGCAAAGGTAGATTGTAAGTGCCCGTCACAGTCTGAATGCTGTTCGGCAGAACAACTTCCTCTGCTCTCGTAGTTTGGCGATGTTCGCCACAAACATTATTCACGATTCCGACTGTTGTATATAACCGACAGCAGGTTATCTGATTGCTACACCAGCGTAATACAGACTGATGAGCTTCAAGCGGAAATGTATACACAAGAACCATACCTAAGTTAAAATAATAGGGCAGACGTTCGTGGAAACTCTACTCACGACGGCGAGTCAGGGGTTTGTCCCACGGTTATCTTGATACTATTTGATCGTGACCCAAACATGCCATGTCTTTGAAATTCTCTTAGAAGCTTCTTTCGAACGCCACAGAAAAAAAGTTAATATAATACTGGAAGTGACAAGGGACCTCTTACCTAAACTTTATATTCTGAGTTTTTGTAATTCTTACAGTCAGCATTAAATGATCCTCAGTTTGAACAAGATATAGATGTCTATACCCAAATTTCATAGATTGTATTTTGGTGACCACAACATGTGTTTTGAGACAGTGTGTTTGAGAGTTCCACTTTATTGCCATTGTTTAATTTGACGTATTTAAGAAGCTAATTCTGTACATGTTACCCTTAAAATGTTTTTAGTCAAACGGTACAGAATTTCTAAGGTTAACATTAAACATTGAATGGTATCTTATAGCATACTATAATGTAAAAGAATTTTAAACCAAATAAATTGGCCCCAAACTTGGAGAAATAAGCGCACATTGCACAGTTGTTTTTGACCAAATATTGATATTTTGCTCTGCATTGTACCAAATTTTAGACCAAATCTTGATTTTGAAGCCATTAATGGGTCCTAACCCAACTAGTACTTGGATTTCACGAAACATCCAAAAATAGATGTCCTGCCATTCTGTCCCCTCTTCCTCATGACCCTCATTGTCACTGATTGAGGTACTGATTCAGTTTCAGGACACCGAATGCCTTTTTATTCCTCTTTGCAACAGGACCTGATTTTCGAAATATAATCATTCCTTTATTTTGTCATCTCTGCTGGAATCATTGCTCCAGGAAACACAACGCGTTCATTTTCTTCGGATAAAATGTGGTTCGCAAATTCAATTCCAGTAATGGCAATTCCGTTATATAAACTATGTTTTTAGTTAACAATGATTTCAAAGTGGATATATTCAGCTATTTCTAGTCTTTGTTAGTATTAATATCCTTCGAGATATGTAGACAGTTACATGTATTCATAGCAACTAAACCTTTTTCATCTCTAACAGCAATAGCAGAGTTAATCTGTTTTGTAGGTGTAGGTTTCTATTGCTGGTCAGCTGGCATTTTCAGGCTGCCAACTGGAGATATTACTCTCACATGAAAAGGGACTATTTGTCTTATCTTATTGTATTCACAAAACGTTCTTCTTTTATACAAAGCTACTCCGAACTCCTCAAAATACCTAAAAAATTGTGAGACGCTGTTTTGTGTATAAGAGCAACAACAGCTCCGAGATTTAGGAAAGGGGCATTTTGTTGGGCGATGTTATTTCATCATAACGACAAGAGGTCCTTTTAAAGAGGACTGATATTGATTGCTTTTAATGATATTATTGAATCCTGTTACGATTAAAATACATTCAAATGGATTCGAAACTGTACAGAATGGTGTAAATTAATACAATACACAGTAAGCTAAAATATATATTTTTAGACACCGTCGAACTTTTTGCTTGCACAGAAACTTTTACTTCTCCAACAAGAGGTTCCTTTCCGATTTTCATCACATTATTGTAGTTTCGCTAGAAAAATATCAAAGTTTTCATCGTAATTCGGTGACAGTAAACGATAAAAACTTATTGCGGAGGTCAGGAAATTCGCCATAATGTTTCACCATTATGTCCACGATAACTGTCGATAATTGCGCCTCGATGTACTCGTATTTGTTCATTCTGGATATATTTAGGATTTTGGTTTTAAATATTTACAAAAAATGAGAAAAATTGATTTTATTATCCATTGTAAATTATTTTGAATTAAAATTTTTTGAAAAGAATAACGGATCAGTTATGTATTTGGGAACAGCACACACCCATATGTGGTAATCAAAAGAAGATGTCTCGAGTTTTCCGAATCTCAGTAACATCTGTCGAGATATTCATAACAAATATGAAAGAATACCACCGTGGAGGGTCTAGAAAAATATCACCCTTAATACATGGAGGACGAATTTATTTCTGCATACGGTTCTCACCTTGGAATTCGCTTTGAGGATGAGAAAAATCCCCTTCTTTAAATGTTTCGTCCATTTGTTCACGAGTTCTCGATTGTTTTGCTACGCATGGCGCATTGTATAACTCACGACGTATGTTACAGTTATAAACTTTAAAATGAACATAAATAGTCTCGACCAGAAGCAATCGTTATTTTACCGATTACCGGTTTCGGTCCGTTACTGACCGTCCCTCAGTATTCATACTGAAATATGAAAGCAGAATTGATTAGGAGGGATGTGTACAAATACTAGTAACATGTGAAATACATCTTATACAATAAATAATAAAAGAAGAAATTATACCCATGTTGGTAGGCGATGGCGGTGAACGGAGCAGGAGTTACGAACTCCACAAAATTCAGCTGCTAAGGAGACCAGTGCAACTGTTGCTTAAATACGCGATGCTCCACCCACTGCACACCGAATTACATCTGCGACAGCCAGTCAGACATATAGGACGTAACACAATTGTTACAATAAGGTATATACAGAATGGATACACGATAGCTAATAACATGTGAAGAAATAGGTGCCTTATATTATATAATGTAACTGCTAGAAACAGAATTTCGTCAATCTGTGACAAATATATATTTAAAAAATGGATAGCGAATCATAATTGGCTGTGAGAACAACGATAGACTTCTGTGAGTATCTCAAAGTCTTACATTGTACGGCAACAAATATGGTGACTAAGCGACGCTCATGGTTCCCATGGAGACGGCGTAGTCATATCGATATGCGCCATCTAGCAGAAGATGATTTCAGAGCTGCGACGGCGGTTTGATGTCAAATATGAACTGGCATGTAAGTCAGCACGTAGAAATGCGTCCCAGATATTACGTATAGCTCCTAGATCGAGTGGTAGTGGAAGTACTGACAGACTGACACCGTTATTTACCATCGGAGCGGCGTGGACATATTGGTGTGCACGTTTCACAGGTGACGTTTCCGAAATTGCGAAAGCGACTTGTGGTTACAAAATATTGGCGTGCAGGGAAGACGACTGTCGTGTTAAATGTCGGATCCCCTAGATGACATTGACAAAGTAACCATCAAGATAACAAGTAGGATACATGATACCTAAATATCAGTTACGTCAAAAGAACTATAGCGGTGCCCCGTTAATCCATTCCATGTTCATATTTCACTATGTCTGGAGACGGTAAGTAACTGACCGAATTCGATCAAAAAAGTAAAGGTTTTTGCGGCAAGACTGTTTACGTTCATTATAAAGTACTGGGGGTAACTCCTCACGAGGAATGTTCTATAAAATTGCGAAAGTAATAACCACAATGTAATGGCATGTCATTTCAAAGACAGAACAGAACTGGAGAACAAAATAAGTAACTTTGTTACTGCACTGAAGAGCCAATGAAACTGGTACACCTGCGTAACATCGTGTAGGGCCCCCGCGAGCACGCAAAAGTACCGCAACAGGACGTGGCGTGGACTCGACTAATGTACGACATAGTTCTGGAGGGAACTGACACCATGAATCCTGCAGGGCTGTCCATAAATCCGTAAAGTACGACGGGGTGGAGATATCTAATAAACAGCACGTTGCAAGGTATGCCAGATATGCTCAATAATGATCATGCCTGGAGAGTTTGGTGGCCAGCGGAGATGTTTAAACGCAGAAGAATGTTCCTGGAGCTATCCTGTAGCAATTATGGACGTGTGGAGTGTCGCATTCTCCTGCTGGAATTGCCCAAGTCCGACGGATTGCACAGTGGACATGAATGGATGCAGGTGATCAGACAGGATGTTTACGTACGTGTCACCTGTCAGAGTCGTATCTAGACTTATCATGGGTCCCATATCACTCCAACTGCAGACGCCCCACACCATTACAGAGCCTCCACCAGCTTAAATAGTCCCCTGCTGACACGCAGGGTACATGAATTCATGAGGTTGTCTCCGTACCCGTACACATCGATGCGGCCGATAAAATTTGAAACGAGACTCGTCCGACCAGACAACATGTTTCCAGTCATCAACAGTCCAATTAAGTTGTTGACGGGCCCAGGCGAGGTGAAAAGATTTGTTTGGTGCATTCATCAATTGTACTCGAGTGGGCCTTCCGGTCCGAAACCCCATATCGATGATGTTTTGTTGAATGGTTCGCACGATGACACTTGTTGATGGCCCAGCACCGAAATCTACAGCAAGTTGCGGAAGGGTTGCACTTCTGTCTCGTTGAACGACTCTCTTCAGTCGTCGTTGGTCCCGATCTTGCAGCATGTTTTTTCGGCCCCAGCGAGGTCGGAGGTTTCATGTTTTGCCTGATATTCGCGGTACGCTAGTGAAATGGTCGTACGGGAAAATCCCCACTTCTTCGCTACCTCGGAGATGCTGTCTCTCATCGCTCGTGCGCCCACTATAACACCAAGTTCAAATTCACTTAAATCTTGCCATTGTAACAGCATAAACGATCTTACAACTGTGCCAGACATTTGTCCTATATAGGCGTTGCCGACCGCAGCGCCGTATTCTGCCTGTTTCCATATCTCTGTATTTGAATACGCATGCCCATACCAGTTTCTTTGTAGCTTCAGTGTAATTTCATCGTTGACCACAGCAAAATCAATCAACCCAAATAGGGTTGATAGAAGAGATAGAGAAGATACAACGGAGAGCAGCGCGCTTAATTACAGGATTATTTAGTAATCGTGAAAACGTTACGGAGATGACAGATAAACTCCAGTGGAAGACTCTGCAAGAGAGACGCTCAGTAGCTCGGTACGGGCTTTTATTGAAGTTTCGAGAACATACCTTCACCGAGGAGTGAAGCAGTATATTGCTTCCTCCTACGTATATCTCGCGAAGAGACCATGAGGGAAAAATAAGAGAGATTAGAGCCCACACAGAGACATACCGACAATCTTTCTTTCCACGAACAATACGAGACTGGAATAGAAGGGAGCACCGATAGAGGTACTCAGAGTACCCTCCGCCACACACCGTCAGGCGGCTTGCGGAGTATGGATGTAGATGTAGAAAGTTCCATGGTTAACGCGATGCAGTGCGTCATTTAGAGGTGTACCTGTTTTCCCTCTCCGTCAGTTTCTGGTCTCACCTCCTTCTGGTCACATAAGTAAATTGGCTAATTAAAAAGGTGGAGCTCCTAGATGACGCTGCTGGGTGTCAATGTAAACAATCGCTGGGTATGTAAAATATTGCAGTTGCAATCCTCTGATAGGTATAACGTTGACCAGAGTGCATTAGTGTCGTTCGCGTTCAGTGTTGTTACCAGTCCTGGTAGATTACATAAGGATTACATAAATTGAAATGTTTCCTATCCCCCAGTGCGATCAAGGTTTTCGCGAGGTTTCCTTTGGTCACTAGGCAGATAGCAGAAATAGAAGTCCCCCCCAAAACCTACCCAACTTCCGTTTGGCTGAAAGTGGTGAAGTCCCACTATATCCCACCCTGTCCTTGCGAGTTGGGGAGAAAAGGAGGAAAGATATAGTAAAAAAAATTAAAGAAATATATCTAACTCGTCTAATGTTGTCTCCATCTCATCCTGCCTTCTGCAGATCTTTCCGTTTCTTGATGATTTCTTCTATTCAAAGTCCACATTAATTTGCTTTGTACGTCGTTAACCCTATCTTGTCTAAAATTGCTTACTTCTACTGCTCCTCTTGTTTCTAAGTTAACTACTTCTGGATGTCGTAGGAGATAAGCTACTATTTTACTCTCGCTGAAAGTTTCTCCTTTTCCCACCCTTTCCTCCCGTCTGTAGTCCCTTTTCAATACATGCTTCACCTTCCACTAATTTTCTTACTATCCTCGTACATCATCACATTTCTATTGCCTCCACACTAAACAAAAGTTTCACAAGCTGCTACAATTACAACTGTAGTTCAAAACAGCGCCAACCTGCGTCAACGGAGGTATACTCTCAGAAAATTTTCTCGTATTCTTTCTAATATTCCCGGTGTTGTTTTAACAGTGTCGTAGGAACCGAGAATTCGTGCCGAGGAGACTCTTCAGTCTCGACTGACGTCTCATACACAGGACTTATCATATGGCCCCGCAAGAAGAAATCAGTTGGCGTGAGATAAGGGGAACGTGCTGGACACTGAACAGTATCTCCTCTGTCTACCCTCTTTGGAGGGAGTGACTGATCCAGGCGTTGACGTACCCTCTGTCAAAAGTGACTTGGGGCTGTGTAGTATTGTGACCACACCTGTTGACGAATAACAATGTGATACGTTCCAGGAATAACGATACCGGTAAACGTATTGCACTGTCAGAGGTATCAGAATGATATTGGTTTATACTTTTAGACTCTTTCGTTTCCGAACTAGGCTCTCTTGCCTCAGATTAATACATTCTCGCTTCTCCATCAACCCTGAAGGGTTGTAATATCACGGAACCATACTGTACAAGCGATCTCCCACCGTGTGGGAACAGGATAAATACCAATGAGAAACAAGTAGTAAATATTTAGGACTCAGTAATGAACAACTCTCTTCGTAAAACTGATTAAGCTCATAATTCTAAATTCCTATGCCGACATCTGACTTCAAAGGGGTGCATTTCCAGGTAATGAAGCTGAGACAATTAACCTTACATATTGTATACAATGTAGTTTACTGGCTCCAGTGTCGAATTACAGATATCATTGTAATATATTATATCTAAATCAAGAAGCGCCATGCATCTACAGAATAATTACTAATTTTCACGAGATTCCACATATTACAACTTTTTGTTTCAATTTGATGCTACTCAAAGCTTCTGATGTATTCGGAACGGAAGATTTCCATATACGTGTATTATTTCTTCTGTGACGACTGCATGATTCCCTGTCTCTTTACAATTACAACAGTTAGGGCAAAGGTAGAAACTGCAACCAACCAAATTTTTGTTGAATGAAAAAACTGTTCTTTCGTAACTAGTTTCAGACCGAAGACTAGTTTAATTGTTTTTTTTTCATTTTTAGGAGAGAAACATGTAAAATTTCAGTAAACTGCGTGTAATGACGGCCGGAGGTAGCATTATGACGATTATAATAATGAAATAATCCCTCACTGAACAAAATACTTTGAGTGCAGAAGCTTTGTCGCCGACATACAAATGTCAGTAAACAAGATAGAGAAATTTTAAAGGGAGAGTATTCCGTGAATTAAAAATCGATTAAAAACTTAGGCGCATCGAGGGACCTCCTGAGAAACAGGAGCAAATAAAGTAAGTTCGATTACAACCGTTTTCTATATAATGAGGTACGTAGGTGAAGCCACTCTTAACAACGATGGGCGCTACGCAACAGATGATCTCAGATTTCACTACTTAGAAAAACTGCTACCACAATTATTCAAATGAGATTTCCACTATCCGTCCTTTACCTTTCGTTGGCAGGTTGTTTACGAAACTAGACAATAGTCTAAAGAAACAGAAATACGCAGTGACCTTCTACACCACAGATACTGAGGCAAGAACTTGCTTAAACCCAAATGTAAGTGGCCCCTATGAGTAAAAGTGGAGTCTTTAAGAAGCGTTTTTTTTTTTTTGAGAAATTCACTCATAGTACAGAGGAAATCCAAGTATCCCAGTGTGCACCAGACTTAAAGGAGAGGCTGAAGCTGCTGAAAACAGGCTCCACATTTTCGCAGCATTGTTTGGCAGCTAGACACCGTTTTGTTGTAGATCCAGAAATTATGCACTCTGTGCAGAAAGCGGCTTCCACTACCGTGCATCATGAGGTGCCACGAGAACTACTCTGAACATCTCCTGAATGAACGGATATACTTCATTTACTCTCCAGTCCTTGGTACTACCAAACTACCCAACTGCTCTGTCCCATTATAAATGGATTTCAAAAAATGGTTCAAATGGCTCTGAGCACTATGGGACTCTACTTCTGAGGTCATCAGTCCCCTAGAACTTAGAACTACTTAAACCTAACTAACCTAAGGACATCACACACATCCATGCCCGAGGCAGGAATCGAACCTGCGACCGTAGCGGTAGCGCGGTTCCAGACTGAAGCGCCTAGAACCGCTCGGCCACTCCGGCCGGCATAAATGGAATTGTTAGTCTTTTTATTACGATGGTAGATGAATTGTTCCGTATTAGCAGTTAATTCATTTGATATCTTTAAATTCTTTGCTTTTTATTTTTGTAGCAGTATGCACACAATATGATGTCTAAAACTGTGTATGCTAGAACCCCGCAGGTTGAAACAATGGGCTAATAATCCGAAACCTTGGGAGTAGAAACAAATAATTATGAAACAACAGGTAAAATGTATGATTTTACGTATAATAACGTGTCACCAAATACCAACAGTAAAATAAACTGAAATTCCCAAGTAACAAATTCCGTGATGTCCTCAAACACTCGCTCATGTCTCCATTTCGTTCAACAATAAAGATGATGCGACAATTTCTGCATACGCCACCCATGTTCTATGCAAGTCTTACATTATTTTCGTAACAATCGGCACCACTAACATATTGTTTCAGTCACATAATTTTGTATCACGAGACAATCACTATTTCAGGTGGTTTCCGAACGAAAGAATGACAGGGCTTCTGTTAAATGCTAGAACTCAAAAAATAATTATTAAAAAATATGCACATAACATAATCCCCCACAGGTTGAAACAATGGGCTAATAATCCGAAACCTTGGCAGTAGAAACAAATAATTATGAAACAACAGGTAAAATGTATGATTTTACGTATAATAACGTGTCACCAAATACCAATAGTAAAATAAGCTGAAATTCCCAAGTACCAAATTCCGTGATGTCCTCAAACACTCGCTCATGTCTCCATTTCGTTCAACAATAAAGATGATGCGACAATTTCTGCATACGCCGCCCATGTTCTATGCAAGTCTTATATTATTTTCGTAACAACCGGCACCACTAACATATTGTTTCAGTCATATAATTTTGTATCACGAGACAATCACTATTTCAGGTGGTTTCCGAACGAAAGAATGACAGGGCCTCTGTTAAATTATCAGAGATATTAGGCCACCACATTTTCTGTAACTTACTTTCGGAACCCGTGTACTACCCAAAAGCCAGTGTTCCACGAGTGCTACCGGGCGGGGTAGCCGCGAGGTCTCAGCCGCTTTATCACGGTTCGCGCGGCTTCTCCCATCGGATGTTCGAATCCTCCCTCGGGTATGGGTGTGTGTTGTCCTTAGCGTAAGTTAGTTTAAATAACATTAAGTACTGTATAAACTTAGAGGCCGATGAAGTCAGCAGTTTCGTCCCATAGGTTCTTACCACAATTAAAAAAAATAAAATAAAAAATGTGCGTGGCAGAAGTTTCACTACACAGCTGCTCGCTGTTTTGTTGTTAGAGCTGCGCATGGAAACAGCAAAACCGTACTAGGCCAAGTATTTCCACTCGAGGAAATAATTTCGCTTTCATTATGGAAATTACTGAATAAAGACACTGGTATCTATTGTTGTTGTTGTGGTCTTCAGTCCTGAGATTAGTTTGATGCACCTCTCCATGCTACCCTATCCTGCACAAGCTTCTTCATCTCCCAGTATTTACTGCAACCCCTTCTGAATCTGATAAGTGTATTCATCTCTTGGTCTCCCTCTACGATTTTTACCCTCCACGCTGCCCTCCAATGCTAAATTTGTGATCCCTTGATGCCTCAGAACATGTCCTACTAACCGGTCCCTTCTTTTTGTCAAGTTGTGCCACATACTCCTCTTCTCCCCAATTCTATTCAATACTTCATCATTAGTTATGTGATCTACCCAGCTAATCTTCAGCATTCTTCTGTAGCACCACATTTCGAAACTTGTATTCTCTTCTTGTCCACACTATTTATCGTCCATGTTTCCCTTCCGTACATGGCCACACTCCATACAAATACTTTCAGAAATGACTTCCTGACACTTAAATTTATACTCGATGTTAACAAATTTCTCTTCTTCAGAAACGCTTTCCTTGCCATTGCCAGTCTACATTTTATATCCTCTCTACTTTTTAATACCTACTCCAAATTTTTCTTTTGTTTCCTTTATTGCTTGTTCAATATACAGATTGAACAACATCGGGGAGAGGCTACAACCCTGTCTCACTCCCTTCCCAACCACTGCTTCCCTTTCATGTCCCTCGAATCTTATAACTGCCACCTGGTTTCTGTACAAATTGTAAATAGCCTTTAGCTCCCTGTATTTTACCCCTGCCACCTTTAGAATTTGAAAGAGAGTATTCCAGTCAACATTGTCAAAAGCTTTCTCTAAGTCTACAAATGCTAGAAACGTAGGTTTGCCTTTTCTTAACCTAGCTTCTAAAATAAGTCGTAGGGTCAGTATTGCCTCACGTGTTCCCATATTTCTACGAAATCCAAACTGATCTTCCCCGAGGTTGGCTTCTACTAGTTTTTCCATTCGTCTGTAAAGAATTCGCGTTAATATTTTGCAGCTGTGACTTATTAAACTGACAGTTCGGTGATTTCACATCTGTCAATGCCTGCTTTCTTTGGGATTGGAATTATTATATTCTTCTTGAAGTCTGAGGGAATTTCGCCTGTCTCATACATCTTGCTCACCAGATGGTAGAGTTTTGTCAGGGTTGGCTCTCCCAAGGCTGTCAGTAGTTCTAATGGAATGTTGTCTACTCCTGGGGCCTTGTTTCGACTCAGGTCTTTCAGTGCTCTGTCAAACTCTTCACACAGTATCATATCTTCCATTTCATCTTCATCTACATCCTCTTCCATTTCCATGATATTGTGCTCAAGAACATCGCCCCTGTATAGACCCTCTATATACTCCTTCCACCTTTCTGCTTTCCCTTCTTTGCTTAGAACTGGGTTTCCATCTGAGCTCTTGATATTCATACAAGTGGCTATCTTTTCTCCAAAGGTCTCTTTAATTTTCCTGTAGGCAGTATCTATCTTACCCTAGTGAGATAAGCCTTTACATCCTTACATTTGTCCTCTAGCCATCCCTGCTTAGCCATTCTGCACTTCCTGTCGATCTCAGTTTTGAGACGTCTGTATTCCCTGGTATCTATATTAGACTCTTACTGATGGAAATGGAATATTTTAATCTGTAATAGTTATCAATCCCTTTGACATCTTTCTTCACTACGACCTGATACAGATTCCAAACAACCGCGCAATAGTCATGAATTTTACTAACCTGACTCTTTCCATTGTTTCTACCATTAGTATTCAACTCTCACAGAATTCTTGCAGTTAACAAAACGAATTGCGCCTTAGTCGTTCTATTAAAGTAAAAAAATTTTAACAGCCTACAAGCAGATTATCCACTCATAAACCATCGCGGTACAAAGTGATTTATGCGAACATAACGCTTTTTAATAATTGTCTCTAATTCCGACGAAACAGAGACTGCAAGTTGTATTAATTATAGTTTTTTTGTTGCTATAAAATGTAAATTGCAATCGATTAGCTCTTGTTGACACAAACACATAGCTTTATTTATCTGAAATACTTTCAACAGATTTCAAACAGAATTCGTCATGCCCCTTTGAATCTAAATTCAAATGCGGAATGAGTGAAGAGCACATGCTATAATTTACTAACGACGGTAAACATTTATAGCACGTAGCAAATCACGCACGAGCAGATTACCTTCAGTGACGCAAAGTCAATAAATGTTCGAATGCGAATCAACAGTAAAATAGAGATGAGAGTTGTGTAGTTGGACTAGTATTACATATTGATTAGTGCGAACCTCCTGCAGATGGATCACATCTGTAACTAAACTGTTCCATCCAATAGATAAGCTTTCATAAATTTGTAATTAAAGCTTTCAGCACAATAACTGTTCGTAGGACCACGGTCTAGTAGTACAATAGAGCAAATGGTTCAATTCCCGGTGACAACAGTAAAATTTTCCATGCTGGAGGTGGCTCTAGTGGGATATGCTCAGTTGCATGAGATGAAAGGAAAAACTAGTCGGAGGAGAAGCAGTGGCTCAAGTTTCAAAGATTAACAGCATTTGGCTGGACCAGTGTGTTAACTCAAATAGCAGCAATCGGAGGATGTCTGAGTTAGTAGATGCGGCAACGTTCGATAGATCCCCTGGGACGATTTGACAAAGAAATGTTATAGAACTGAGCAGGAACAGAACCAGGCAAGTGTGAGCAGGGCTCTCGTTTTCAGGTTTCCGTGCAGACTTAAATATGTATGTTGGTAAATCATCCATCTTGGGACTCGAGAATGTCGGCAATTCTTGCCTGTTATCGATATCGATACTGGTAAGATACTGGTCCCTGGAATAACAAGATTTTCGAGAATGTTCTAACTGCACGTTACATGTGCTATTTCACATTCTTTATTGTAATTTTTCATTTAATTGATTAATTTTAGGGTTTGTATTAACATGCAGTACTCACTGGCAATTGCAAATGAGCTGGTAAGATTTGAAGGAAGTATCCAGAGAAGAAAGTGGTACGGCTGGTCATTAAGTTATGGTTGTTACGTAAATGTCTAAATGTTCTGTGGAATGCTTCGACGGATATTTTATGGGATATCTCGCACAATGGAAGAGCAATCCTGTAGCAGTTACTTGTATTACTTTCCTTTGAAACATCACAGATGGTGTATGTGTCTTGGGCACGGACTGTCAGAGAAAGTTTGTATGTTGAATGAGAAATTCGTAAAGGACCTGTGATGCTAGCGCTGTCAGGGGACGATAATCTGGCGGCCTTACAGCTGTCTCCCCTGGAAGGCAAGGCCATTGTTATCACAATATCAGGCGATTTCAGTTCATTGTAGCTCAGCCAATTACTACGAATTACTCCTCTTGTAACTGAAAATCAGATCAAAATCCCGTGCAGTAGTTCCTGGGATTTATTGCGGATTATGAATGGAAGAAACATTGTAAAGACAAAGAAATACATGGTTGCGTGATATAGTTAAAAATTAGCAATTTTCCGATGTTTTCTTCTACTTGCACTGAGAAACCTTGCTTCTTGTCAAACTCCACGACTACGTCAATGGGAATACCCTATAGTTTTGTTGAGTGATTTTGCATCAAGAATGGCCCTATGTTTTGACTGCAATGACACAGAAACTTAAAGTTCTTACATCGCGATGGGACAGTAGACCTTCGTGTGTGCCATGTAAATTTGATATCTCCACCAGTCACTGATAAGAAAGGGTCTCAGCAGTCGGGTAGACAGACAGAGAGAAGGGCATCAAGGTGATCGTGTAAGGGTTTCGTTTTTACCAATTTAGGTACGGAACTCTAAAAGCATATGCTCTAATCAACCAGAGCGTTATGTCCGTGGTAATATGATCTGTTACGCCGTATTATACAAGCAATGTCGCCCTCAGTCCGAAATCTGGTTTCCTGGAGGTTTGGTAGTGTATCTTGCTTAAGCATTTTGATTTCTACATAACTATTGCACCCAGCATTCAACTGAACCTGCTTGCAGTCTTTCTCCACAATCTTTATCCTCACGCTTTCCTTCGGTACCAAACCGACTTTTCCTCGATGCCCCAATATGTGTCCTGTCATCTAATCCCTCCTTCCGGAAAAGTTTCATTCCTTCCCTGTTCGACTCAGTACCCATTCATCAGTTATCCGATGTACCCACCTAATCTACAGCATTCTTCTGCAGCACCAAATTTCAAAAGCTTCTATTCCCTTCTTGTGTGAACTATTTATCGTTTACGTTTCACTTTCATACAAAACTACACATCAAATGAATACTTTCAGAAAAGACTTCACTAAAATTTATATTCGATGTTAACGGAGTGTCTCTTTTTCAGGACCGTTTCTCTTGATGTATCCAATCTGCATTTCATCAGGGACGATAAAAAAATTTTCTTTTGAAGGCCGTAGAGTTCAGAATCAGTATGCCTGATGCCAATCAGACTCTCACCACCCGACGCAGCAGGTTGAAGATACCATTTGGTAAAACACTGTTTCCTGCTGCATGAAGAAATCCCGTAACTGCCAGCTGCACATCTTCGTCCGACAGGAATCGTCGAGTCTCCAAGGCCTTTTTTAAGGTACCAGAGGCGTGACAATCGTGTGCTCGAGTGTTTCACACTTAAGTTGTTACGACTTTTCCGAGATGGGTCGTTCGTTGTCATGAAGTAGCAGCACCCCTTGTCAACAGAAATGGCGCACCTTACAGCATGGGTGGTTTTCTCCGGTGAATGTCCACCGATGTTTATTCTTCGGCAGCCAAGAAAAGAATAACAGCACGTTGGTCCTGTTCGAACGTGTTTGGTAATAGCGTCGCCGTAGTTCACGATTCGCGTTTACCACACGTATGCCGTTAGACACGAATGCCAGACTAATCCCTTGTCTACATGTCGGTGCTTATATACACACTTTGGAGTCGCACTATTTTGAAAATGTACTGCAGCATCGTTCTCGAATGGGAACTATTTGATCGCCCCTTATATATCAACTTCACTTCGACCATCGTCATTCTGCTGCCCAAGTAGCAAAATTCATTTATTAATTTCAGTGGCTCACTTCCTAATACTCGTACGATTACCCCATTACCTCCTGACTTAATTTCATTACACTCCATTTCCCTTGCTGGAGTTCTGTTGATGTTCATTTTACGACCTGTATTTCGATTCCTGTAATGTTTGATCAATAAAGGGACTGAAAAAAATAGGTGATAATCTACAGTTAGATCTCACTTCTTTCTCTATTAACAGCTGCCATTTCAAGTCAGCCGATAAAAACGTTACTAGTGTCTGTATCAGTTGATGACAACCTTCCACTCCTTTCTACAGACGATCTAAATTGATTCGTGTCTGGGATATTTTAAGAGGATGATTAACGGTAGAGGAGGTTAGATCTAAAAGGATTTGGTGACTATGAGTCTTAAGCACAAGCACATTCCGGCGCTTGTGTGTTAACACGTGGTGAAGAAATAGTAAGGTTCCGTCATTCATAGCCAGTTTCTGTTAACAATTTCGAGGCAACTACTTTGAAGATTTTATCAAGAGTTTTGAGACGCGTGGTACATTTTTGATGTACGATGGAATGACGTGTTGAAAGTGGCTTTCGGTATACAAGAAATAGTCTATAAACTGAACGTAGCTAGCTGAGCCGTCTTTAGTGAGGATACGAGCTACCACTGCGGACGGTCATAAATCTACCCGTAGACTGTGCTAACACCACCGTAGAATTTCTTGAGGTGCGTACGTCACATTTTGAGCTGAAGTTTGGATAAAGCACTTATCAGAAAGGGCGTCGGTCTGGTCTTGGAGACATATGCCCCAATCAGTCTCCTGTTCTTCGTCGTTAACAGATGTAGAGCTTATTGGCTGAAAATAGCATTCGTCTTCACGTGGCTGACTGTTTAACAAGTGGAGTATGGATCAGTAACCCTGAATAACAAAAACCAGGACAACTGCGTGTAGGACTCGCAGTCTGAGGGTCCGTACAAACTAACTACTTATTTAGATAATGATAATAATTTCGTGTGGCTCAATAGCCTGCTGGATGTCAGTCTGGTGACTCTAATGCCCCTAAACTACCCGAGTTATCCATACAGGCTAATGGGGAACAACTTAACGTTGAATTCGAAGTGTTGTATAGTTGAGATGAGATGAGAAGGCTAATTTAAAACTATGACAAAAGAATCCGTGATCCGATCCCGAGACAGAGAATCGATCTCGTGACCCTCAATCTCCAGGCACGCCCTTTCTTCCTACACCACTAGAACCTACGTCTCTTTCACACAGTCTATCGTCAGTTTGATGACTGAGTTTACGGGTATCAACATATGCGGCATACAGTCTGCCCCAGAAATGTTGCGACAAATTTGTCGGTGTGGTGAGGTACATTATAAAGATTGAGAATTGCATAGCAGCCCACGGCCGCAAACGTCACGTATACGTGGTAACAAAGGTCGAAGACTGGAAAGGAAATAAGAGAGTGATTCATCTGAAACATTTATTGGTCTCGGAGTGTGCACATGTCGTACGATAAGAATACAGCTCGATTGTTCCAACAGATGCTCCAGATATGCACCATCAGACGCCACGGATGCCTGTCGCCAATAGATCATTGACTGCCACACACGCTCGCACACATCGGGAGTTTCTCTAATCGCAGTTGCTGCGCAGAAAATTCTCGCCACGAGCTCCATTACGAACTGCACAGAATCCCGGAACGTGAGAGATTTCATGGCTCCCCACAAGGCTACATAAATTCCCTTAGCATGGGGACCAATTAACCGATCTACCTCGCCCAATCCGTAGGTGCGCGAATGACCTGTTCAAATGCCTACGAAGAGCCAGTCCAAAACCAGAAGGCGCCGCGTTGTGTGTTCATGACGTGCACCACGTGTACGTATTATGTACAATACGTTTCTAATCAATCACTCTCCTCGTTCCCTTCCGATCTTTGAGCTCTGCTACCACGAACACTGGTGTTCCACGAGAACGGAGTAAGTCCTCCAGGAAAGACTACCAATAAAATGGGGTTTCTTCCACATTTTCCTTATTTTTAAAAAAATTATATTTCTGTGTTACTAGTTGTTATTTACAATTAAAGTAATCACTAAATGAAACAATTTTTTATTTTATTAATTTGATTAACTTTCAAAATAAACAATTTGTACCATTAAAGTACCGTCATTATCAAGTGTTCCCCCGGGTGAAAAGTTTGGAATCCCCTTTTATGAGGGGCTTGTTTTTAGCTGTCGACGGCAACTTTTTTTTTCTCTTCTTCAGTCTCCTGTCTCCTGAGTGGTTTTTTATGTAGTACTTCTTATTAGAGTTTTTCGTTACGGTTTTAGAACTGCCATCACCCAATTTAATACGCTACGCTAAAATGCTGTATGTTGCAACAAATAACATATTTTTAAATGAACACACCGACATTTGACTGTATTGTTACTTATTTATGACCCAGGTTTTGGCCTTTTATGTCATTTTAAAATGGCTACATTTATGTCATTTTGGAAAATTTTGGAAATTTGTGGTATGGTCTTATGGGACCAGACTGCTGAGGACATCGGTCCCTAAGCCTACACACTACTTAATCTAACTTAAACTAACTTACGCTATGGACAACACACACACCCATGCCCGAGGAAGGACTCGAACCTTCGACAGGGGGAGCAGCACGTAATGTGACAAGGCGCCTCGAATCGCGCGGTTTTTATGTCATTAACACATTTTGCAGGGTATGTGTTGATGACATAAACTCAAGTTTTGTCCTTTTATGACTTTTCAAGCGACAGAGTTTGTCATTAACACATATTGCATGATATTAGCACATATTGTGTGACATGCGTTAATGACATAAACTCAGACACTTGAAAATGACATAAAAGACCAAACCCTGGGTCGTAATTAAATAAACAATAATATGGTCAAATGGTGGTGTGTTCATTTAAAACTTATCGTATGACTGTTGTTCAGCAACCTCGAAAACTGTTCCAAACGTTGGTGGCCTTTTCTGCATCACGTACCGCAAAGAAGGGTCCAAATTACAAGTTCTTATAATAAAACAATCAAAATACAGAGAGTTTCCTGTGTGACAACAATCACATTTGGGGGTTAATAGGACTACTGTAGTAGACTTTGTGAGGTTTTGTTGACTTTTAACGGAAAGTATACTAATAACTCGAGCCGGTTGAACTCCGGGATTTACCAGGGACATACGACTTTCCATTACTCTAAATCAGGTTGCGAAACGATGAACAATGATATAGGTTAGATTGGTGAAAGTATTAAGTGTTCGTAACGCTGAACAATAACAGAAACGAACGAGGCTGGCGCTCGATACATTTACGTTTCTTATTCTTCCTGTGGTCTATTTTTGATAAATTACGGTTATCCCTTTTGTATCTTTGCCACTGTCATCACCTAACCCATTTGTTTCCCTTGAATTCTGTTGAAATCCAGTGAATGAACCTGCACTCGTCTGCCAGAAAAGGTAGTCAGAAGGTCTCTGATGTCAACAAACATAACATCGCCGTTGTCTCAATGGGTGTTGACCTGTAGTGGAGTCTGGCGGCGGTTAGTGACTGAAATTGATTGGTACATAGTCCAGACAGGTAGGTATGTAACGCGTGGAAGCTGCCAGTCTGCTGGGTCAAGATCTTATTCGCGCACACAACAGTTATTCAAGAGTGGTTTCGTAGTAAGTATTGTAAGGTAGTGATCAGTGCCGAAAATGACACTTGCATTTCGCATGGAATGCGGTATATGTCTCCGGGACCTTTAACGCATTTGAAAACGAGCAAGCGCTTGTGACTGTAGTGGTTAGTAAAGTACTCAGTTACACTAAAAGCCTGGAGGCAATTACGTCGTTCTTCGACCGTATTGTGTCTAAACTAGCAGCAGAATTTGATTTCACAGACGTATAAACATCGTCATTTCGCATATAGTGCTTGAATTTTGATTATTGCTCCTTTTTAATTCACAGGAAAGTTATTATTTTACCATTGTGAAGCTCAATAGCTCATTGTCCGCCCCCGGTAGCTGCGTGGTCAGCGCGACGAAATGTCAATCCTAAGGGCCCGGTTTCGATTCCCGGCTGGATTGGAGATTTTCTCCGCTCAGGCACTGGGTGTTGTGTTGTCCTAATCATCATCATTTCATCCCCATCGACGCGCAAGTCGCCGAAGTGGCGTGAAATCGAAAGACTTGCACCCGGCGAACGGTCTACCCGACGGGAGGCCCTAGTCACACGACATTTATTTATTAGCTCATTTCGTACTCGCACAGTCCATACATGTTTCTTTGCCTACACACAAAGTGTAAAACTTTTCTTGAGAATGTATTTAATGTTGTGATGCAGTTCTCGACACGCAGGGTATCTATGTCATCTGTGATCTCTGATTAATAAAAAGGTGTTAAGGATATGTTTTCGAAACAGTTTCAGGTCTCATATTCTGTGATATCTTATGAGGTACATAGAACAGATTATTATGTTAGCATGTCTTCATATACAGGGTGCGGCAAATAGAAGTGAGCCGAGCGGTCTGAGTGCGCTGAAGTCATGGAGTGTGCGGCTGGTCCTGGCGGAGGTTCGAGTCCTCCCTCGGGCATGGGTGTGTGTGTTTGTCCTTAGGATAACTTAGGTTAAGTAGTGTGTAAGCTTAGGGACTGATGACCTTAGAAGTTAAGTCCCATAAGATTTCACACACATCACAAATAGAAGTGGCCCGGACGAGTGGATACGGTTGGACATGAATGAATGTATATAACCAAACCCCGTAAATCATGTGTACCCCCCCTCCCCGAGTCCTTTTGTTTTCCCCTCCTCTGCCTTCCTACTCCCTGTCACGTATGCCCAGCACCCCCCACCCATCTGCTGGGTCCTCATCCTCCATCGGCTCCATTCCCCTCTCCCCCCCTTAGTTTTTCCTCTCCTTCTCCCCTTTTTATTTTCCCGTCATCTGTCCAGTATCCACCCCCCTCCCCACACCTGCTCTCGGCTGTGGTATGTCATATTTGCCAACTTAATGCAGTGTTCCAGTAACTGTTCAGTGTTGTTCGTCTTTCCAAAGTGTTGCGAACAGAAACCTTGCAGTCGCTGGGTGTGAATTTTATGTCTTTTGCGAACAGAAACCAGACTGTCGCCGTGTATTTTTAATTGTCTGTCTATTATTTTACCTGTCTGCTTCATACGTATTTTATTAGCATTATCATCCCTTTGTTCTGTGTTTTAAGCTCCACGATATTTTCGCCATGTTACCTTTTAAGTCTCCGATTTTATCGACTGTTTTATTATTTCTTATCTTCATCTTTTTAAAACAAAGTCTGTAGGCTGAAGAGCGACATACTAAGCTGCTGCCAGCCCGCCCCTTTCGGGAGGAATTGAAAAGCAATAAAGAAAATAAAAAAAATCATGTGTACGCATGCCATGTGATCCACACCAGTTCAGAATGTAGCGAGGCCTGTGTCAGTGTCAGTGGAGCAGTACAGAGAAGAAGATGGAACCCACAGTGCAGCAGCGGGCGGTCATTGTGGAAAGTTACGTGACAACAGAGTCGTAGGAACGATGTGGTCAGCTGTTTGCTGAGGAGTTTAATGGTGTCAAAGTGCCACCAAGGAGTGCCATGTAACGCTTAGCCAGAAAATGGCGTCACACACGATATGTTTTTAACATGTCAAAAAACATTCCGGAACGTGTCCACACACCAAAACATGTGCTGCAGTTCACCATGAAATGCTTCAGAGTCCTGCCAAATCAACACGTCACCTGTTGCAAGCATACTACGTCTACCATGCCGACGAATACTCGACCTGGCCCTGCACATGCATCCCTACCGAGTGTCTGATATTCATGCATTAAAACCAGCGGATGCTCCTCAGCGCCTCTGGCTTTGTGAATGTCTGTTCACTGAGATAACAATGTTTTTTTTTCCCATCAGTCTACTGACTGGTTTGATGCTGCCCGCCACGAATTCCTTTCCTGTGCTAACCTCTTCATCTCAGAGTAGCACTTGCAACCTACGTCCTCAATTATTTGCTTGACGTATTCCAATCTCTGTCTTCCTCTACAGTTTTTGCCCTCTACAGCTCCCTCTAGTACCATGGAAGTCATTTCCTCATGTCTTAGCAGATGTCCTATCATCCTGTCCCTTCTTCTTATCAGTGTTTTCCACATATTCCTTTCCTCTCCGATTCTGCGTAGAACCTCCTCATTCCTTGCCTTATCAGTCCACCTAATTTTCAACATTCGTCTATAGCACCACATCTCAAATGCTTCGATTCTCTTCTGTTCCGGTTTTCCCACAGTCCATGTTTCACTACCATACAATGCTGTACTCCAGACGTACATCCTCAGAAATTTCTTCCTCAAATTAAGGCCAGTATTTGATATTAGTAGACTTCTCTTGGCCAGAAATGCCTTTTTTGCCATAGCGAGTCTGCTTTTGATGTCCTCCTTGCTCCGACCGTCATTGGTTATTTTGCTGCCTAGGTAGCAGAATTCCTTGACTTCGTGACCATCAATCCTGATGTTAAGTTTCTCGCTGTTCTCATTTCTACTACTTCTCATTACCTTCGTCTTTCTCCGATTTACTCTCAAACCATACTGTGTACTCATTAGACTGTTCATTCCGTTCAGCAGATCATTTAATTCTTCTTCACTTTCACTCAGGATAGCAATGTCATCAGCGAATCGTATCATTGATATCCTTTCACCTTGTGTTTTAATTCCACTCCTGAACCTTTCTTTTATTTCTATCATTGCTTCCTCGATGTACAGATTGAAGAGAAGGGGCGAAAGGCTACAGCCTTCTCTTACACCCTTCGTAATACGAGCACTTCGTTCTTGATCGTCCACTCTTATTATTCCCTCTTGGTTGTTGTACATATTGCATATGACGCGTCTCTCCCTATAGCTTACCCCTACTTTTTTCAGAATGTCGAACAGCTTGCACCATTTTATATTGTCGAATGCTTTTTCCAGGTCGACAAATCCTATGAAAGTGTCTTGATTTTTCTTTAGCCTTGCTTCCATTATTAGCCGTAACGTCAGAATTGCCTCTCTCGTCCCTTTACTTTTCCTAAAGCCAAACTGATCGTCACCTAGCACATTCTCAATTTTCTTTTCCATTCTTCTGTATATTATTCTTGTAAGCAGCTTCGATGCATGAGCTGTTAAGCTGATTGTGCGATAATTCTCGCACTTGTCAGCTCTTGCCGTCTTCGGAATTGTGTGGATGATGCTTTTCCGAAAGTCAGATGGTATATCGCCAGACTCATATATTCTACACACCAACGTGAATAGTCGTTTTGTTGCCACTTTCCCCAATGATTTTAGAAATTCTGATGGAATGTTATCTATCTCTTCTGCCTTATTTGACCGTAAGTCCTCCAGAGCTCTTTTAAATTCCGATTCTAATACTTGATCCCCTATCTATTCTAAATCAACTCCTGTTTCTTCTTCTATCACATCAGACAAATCTTCACCCTCATAGAGGCTTTCAATGTATTCTGTCCACCTATCTGCTCTCTCCTCTGCATTTAACATTGGAATTCCCGTTGCACTCTTAATGTTACCACCGTTGCTTTTAATGTCACCAAAGGTTGTTTTGACTTTCCTGTATGCTAAGTCTGTCCTTCCGACAATCATATCTTTTTCGATGTCTTCACATTTTTCCTGCAGCCATTTCGTCTTAGCTTCCCTCCACTTCCTATTTATTTCATTCCTCAGCGACTTGTATTTCTGTATTCCTGATTTTCCCGGAACACATTTGTGCTTCCTCCTTTCAGCAATCAACTGAAGTATTTCTTCTGTTACCCATGGTTTCTTCGCAGCTACCTTCTTTGTACCTATGTTTTCCTTCCCAACTTTTGTGATGGCCCTTTTTAGAGATGTCCATTCCTCTTCGACTGTACTGCCTACTGCGCTATTCCTTATTGCTGTATCTATAGCGTTAGAGAACTTCAAACGTATCTCGTTATTCCTTAGTACTTCCGTATCCCACTTCTTTGCGTATTGATTCTTCCTGACTAATGTCTTGAACTTCAGCCTACTCTTCATCACTACTATATTGTGATCTGAGTCTATATCTGCTCCTGGGTACGCCTTACAATCCAGTATCTGATTTCGGAATCTCTGTCTGACTATGATATAATCTAATTGAAATCTTCCCGTATCTCCCGGCCTTTTCCAAGTATACCTCCTCCTCTTGTGATTCTTGAACAGGGTGTTCGCTATTACTAGCTGAAACTTGTTACAGAACTCAATTAGTCTTTCTCCTCTTTCATTCCTTGTCCCAAGCCCATATTCTCCTGTAACCTTTTCTTCTACTTCTTCCCCTACAACTGCATTCCAGTCGCCCAAGACTATTAGATTTTCGTGCCCCTTTACATACTGCATTACCCTTTCAATATCCTCATACACTTTCTCTATCTGTTCATCTTCAGCTTGCGACGTCGGCATGTATACCTAAACTATCGTTGTCGGAGTTGGTCTGCTGTCGATTCTGATTAGAACAACCCGGTCACTGAACTGTTCACAGTAACACACCCGCTGCCCTACCTTCCTATTCATAACGAATCCTACACCTGTTATACCATTTTCTGCTGCTGTTGATATTACCCGATACTCATCTGACCAGAAATCCTTGTCTACCTTCCACTTCACTTCACTGACCCCTACTATATCTAGATTGAGCCTTTGCATTTCCCTTTTCAGATTTTCTAGATTCTCTACCACGTTAAAGCTTCTGACATTCCACGCCCCGACTTGTAGAACGTTATCCTTTCGAAGATTATTCAATCTTTTTCTCATGGTAACCTTCCCCTTGGCAGTCCCCTCCCGGAGATCCGAATGGGGGACTGTTCCGCAATCTTTTGCCAATGGAGAGATCATCATGACACTTCTTCAATTACAGGCCACATGTCCTATGGATACACGTTACGTGTCTTTAATGCAGTGGTTTCCATTGCCTTCTGCATCCTCATCATTGCTGATTCTTCCGCCTTTAGGGGCAATTTCCCACCCCTAGGACAAGAGAGTGCCCTGAACCTCTATCCGCTCCTCCGCCCTCTTTGACAAGGCCGTTGGCAGAACTTCCACTTCCACGAAACACCACTGTATGATCAGAAAGTTGCAGTGTGGTACGTAGTGTCTGCAAGCCGCATTACAGGTCCCATCCCATCGTCTCTCATCAGACGCTGACTTCGGCTCGTTAAATTGCCAACATTTTGAAACCATTTGAGACTTCATTAACAAAGAAGGAAAAGAATTACAGTTACTTACAACAGGACGGAGCAGTTCCTCATACAGCCGGCCAAACCTTGGAGCACATTTACACAATCTTCACCCCTGACAGAACTGTTTACGGAGATCAGTCTGCTCGTTGCCCTAGCTGACCACCCATGTCATCTGATATGTCAGTGTACGGCTAGTTTGTGTGGGAAGCCCTCAAGTCCAAGTGTACTGCAACAACCATCACAGTCTTAAAGAACTGCAGCAGAACATTTCGGGTGAGATTGCAGCAATTCCAGCAGTCCAGCTTCTATCCGCCTGCAGCAACTTGCTGATCCGGGCCCGAAAGTCCCAAGAGATGGATGATAGTCACTATCAGCATCTGCCATAGCCAGGTTAGTACCGTATTCCCTTTCCTATGCTGTGTTTCTTTGTACCCTGGAACTCTGTTCACCGGGTCCCTTTATTTGGTTGGTTCAAATGGCTCTGAGCACTATGGGACTTAACTTCTGAGGTCATCAATCCCCTAGAACTTAGAACTACTTAAACCTAACTAACCTAAGGACATTACACACATCCATGCCCGAGGCAGGATTCGAACCTGCTACCGTAGCAGTCGCGCGGTTCCGGACTGAAGTGCCTAGAACCGCTAGACCACCGCGGCCGGCTCCCTTTATTTGCGCCACACTATATTTACTGAGATCGATAAATGTCTTCTTTGCGACTAGCACAGTTATTCGATAGGTATTGTCTTTAACGTTGACTTCAGCAACAATCATAGAATGTTGCACGCCGTAACAGCACTGTCTGACATATTCAGTGGCATCATTTCATGCTGCGTAAACACTAGCGCTCCTAGCGTCAAGAAAGCCAGCCGTAATGTTAATACTTCATTATTGAAACAAATTATTATATTTTTACTTTCCAATCGTTAGTAAATTATTAAGAGACAGGCATGATAGTGAATAAGCTTATAGTTACAGATTGCTCAGCTGAAAATAAGAGAATGTAAAAGCATATCTCATGCATGAGAAGCACATTCCTGTCGGTGGCTGTTTTATTATGATAGACACTTTTATTGACGCATAACTGTTTTGTATGGAGTGTAAAGACACGCACATTCTTACATTTCACTTGACTTTCTAATAAATAAATATTTTTGTAGTTTTTTGTTTCAAAAGCGAATGTGTAGCATATTCTTGCCGTTTCTGACTCAGACGTACCACCAATTATGGAATTGGTTTCGTCTGTGTCGGGAAACAGTTCTATTACTTTTGACGTTTCACTATCAAGTATGTGTGATTTTCTCTTCAGCTACAGCTGCTTTATTTTCTAATGTAGGTATTGCACGCAGTATTAGTTTCCTACGTTCCACATTCACTGATTTGACTGGAAGTGTAACGAAGAAAAGTTCACGTTTCTGCGTAATATACGATGTCTTTCAACAAGAGATCAGGGCTTCTGCTGTTTGCCATCAATTTCTTGCTCTTAAAGGGAAACGACATATATCTGTGGGAGTTTTGAATAAACTGCCCTGTAATGTACCGTTTCATGCCTTCCAGGGTCCTTACGAAACTAAAACTAGATAAATGTGCTGTCACGTTTTAGATGGTGCAGTTTTTTATTGCACTACATACTCTCCTTGTTGTAAAAACCTATATTATACATCAATATAAACGATACTATTCGCAGTCATCCTATACCGAATTCGGACGTGCAGCTTCCTGTCCGCTGAAGTGCTGCTGTTGCAGTCTATAACAAAAAATCAGCAGGAGTGTCGTGACTGCATATGTTACAATATGGTAACAGTGTGTACGTTCTTATGTGGTGTTGTATGGCTGTGAAAGCAGTCCTTTGTCGTTGAGCATAAAACGTTTTGGCACACAATAGTGCCCTTCAGTAACCTAACGTCGTACTGGCAGAAGCCGCTGGCCGTAAGGTGAGTGGAGTCTCACAACCAATACAGATAAAAAAAATGGAAGCAGTCAGTTATCACATCGTAATATTTGAAATTAGTGATAAAACAGTCTAGATGGCAACGTACGTTTGTTAAGAGGTGACCAGTTACGATCACTGCATGACCATCTTCAGACCACCAACCATATTGATAGACATGGAGCAGCACCACTGAATGACAATAGTCAGCTACAGTCATTTAGCGGTTCCCGCTCCGTCGACAGCCAATTGCCCATAAATTTGGTGCAAGGTCTCATGATGATCGTGTAATGATCGACGTCAGTCAGCCGGCCGCTGTGGCCGAGCGGTTCTAGGCGTTTCAGTCTGGAACCGCGCGACCGCTACGGTCGCAGGTTCGAATCCTGCCTCTGTCATGGATGTGTGTGATGTCCTTTGGTTAGTTAGGTTTAAGTAGTTCTAAGTTCTAAGGGACTGATGACCTCAGAAGTTAAGTGCCATATTGCTCAAAGCGATTTGAACCATTTGACGTCAGTCACCTTTTAATAAACATGCCTTGCGATGTAGACCGTTCTATAACCAATTTCCAATACATATCAAGCTGCAAAGTTTGTGTGTGAGTACAGCGACGTTCCCGCTATACAAGACCTACAGTCCCGTTGTTGTTGTTGAGGTCTTCAGTCCTGAGACTGGTTTGATGCAGCTCTCCATGCTACTCTATCCTGTGCAAGCTTCTTCATCTCCCAGCACCTACTGCAAACTTACATCCTTCTCAATCTGCTTAATGTATTCATCTCTTGGTCTCCATCTACGATTTTTACCCTCCACGCTGCCCTCCAATACTAAATTGGTGATCCCTTGATGCCTCAGAACATGTCCTACTAACCGGTCCCTTCTTTTTGTCAAGTTGTGCCACAAACTCCTCTTCTCCCCAATCCTATTCAATACCTCCTCAATAGTTATGTGATCTACCCATTTAATCTTCAGCATTCTTCTGTAGCACCACATTTCAAAAGCTTCTATTCTCTTCTTGTCCAAGCTATTTATCGTCCATGTTTCACTTCCATACATGGCTACACTCCATACAAATACTTTCAGAAACGACTTAGTGACATTTAAATCTATACTCGACGTTAACAAATTTCTCTTCTTCGGCACGCTTTCTTTGCCGTTGCCAGTCTACATTTTATATCCTCTCTACTTCGACCATAATCAGTTATTTTGCTCCCCAAATAGCAAAGCTAATTTACTACTTTAAGCGTCTCATTTCCTAATCTAATTCCCTCATCATCATCCGATTTAATTCAACTACATTCCTTTATCCTTGTTTTCCTTTTGTTGGTGTTCATCTTATATCCTACTTTGAAGACACTGTCCATTCCGTTCAGCTGCTCTTCGAGGTCCTTTGCTGTTCTGACAGAATTACAATGTCATCGGCGAACCTCAAACTTTTTATTTCTTCTCCATGGATTTTAATACCTACTCCGAACTTTTCTTTTGTTTCCTTTACTGCTTGCTCAATATGCAGATTGAATAACATCGGGGAGAGGCTACAACCCTGTCTCACTCCCTTCCAAACCACTGCTTCCCTTTCATGCCCCACCACTATTATAACTGCCATCTGGTTTCTGTGCAAATTGTAAATAGCGTTTCGCTCACTGTATTTTACCCCAATCACCTTCAGAATTTGAAAGAGAGTATTCCAGTCAACATTGTCAAAAGCTTTCTCTAAGTCTACAAATGCTAGAAACGTAGGTTTGCCTTTCCTTAATCTATTTTCTAAGATAAGTCGTAGGGTCAGCATTGTGTCGCGTGTTCCAACATTTCTACGGAATCCAAACTGATCTTCCACGAGGTCGCTTCTACCAGGTTTACCATTCGTCTGTAAAGAATTCGCGTTAGTATTTTGCAGCCGTGGCTTATTAAACGGATAGTTCGGTAATTTTCACATCTGTCAACGCCTGCTTTCTTTGGGTTTGGAATTGTTATACTCTTCTTGAAGTCTTCGACCATCACCAGTCCCAACAACACATATTACATACGCCCCTAACATTTGCAGAAAAAATGTGGCGATAGAGCAGAAAATTGCCAGAAATTTAGTGTCTTTTCACGCAGATATTAATATTACTCCGCTTGATCGCTGGAACAGAGTCCAATGGATAGCCCTTCTGGAGCTTAGTATCGGAGGCTAACGATGGATTATTAAAGGGCAGCTGATGGGTGAGAGCATCAGTACACACGACCCATTACCACACTAGCATTACGATGTGAATGTGTGTGTGTGTGTGTGTGTGTGTGTGTGTGTGTGTGTGTGTGTCTGCGTGTTTGTGTGCCATACAGTCGTATGCGTGTGTGCAAACAGCAGTGCACGCTGCCCCTAAAGTAGGCTACAGAGCAAACTAATCGTGCAACCGTGCCTGGGCCCATCGACAATATTGTCTCGAAAAGAGGCGCAAACACATTTGCATACAGCGCTGGTCAACAAACAGGCCGCGGCGGATGAGCTCGTCTGTATGGGTGCGGCGACCCCGCGCAAGAATAACATTACAGCTCCCCTGGTACTCTCTCTCTCTCCCTCTCCCACCCAATTCCCCTACACATCCCACGCTTCTTTCCCTCCCCCCCCCCCCCCCCCCCAGCTACTCCATCCTGCTATCGGCAGCGTCATCCCCTCCCCTCACTTACATGCAAATACATTGGCTGTCGGGCATCCCTGCGAAATGAAGGCACGACGCAGTTTAATGAGCTGGGAGCTCGTGCCGGACCGGACCGGACGCTAGCACGGCCGTGCAGCTCCACGGGAATACCCCCTGTATCAGTACGAGCTGCTCGCGCGCGCTCGACCAGAACTGATGCACATGCTCTGGGTTTCGGCCGACTGCACAGCTTTGTGCTGGCCATCGAGTCTCGCCCATTATTCACGACAGAATGTCATTTGTGAATGGGCGGAACACTGCCGGGCTGCAGCAGTGGCGCACTCTGTCTTTCCTCTGCTATTAAAAAATGCCGCGCTGTGAATACTTTGGGCGGAAGCTTCACCAACCATCATTTCGTTGGCGAATCTTTTAAGCGAATTCTGTATTCGCGAGCTATCAATTTAAAAAATCATAATGACATTAAGACAGAGGGCCGTGTTTTGTTGTAAATCGTTTAGCCGTTTTTGGATCTTTCTTCCTTTCGCTTAGAGTGCTTCAGAATGATGGCTGTGCAGGAGAAGGTGCAATGTGTCATTTGATATGCAGAATCCAAATCTGTGAAACCGACATGTTTGTGCGGGATTACTGTCGCAGGTATGGAAGGGCGCCACCGGAAAAGGCAAAAAATAATGAGGTGATTCAAAGACATTCGTTGAAGAGGACGTCTCCCTACGACTCACATAAGTGCTGACAACAACTGCAAGCTACATTTCCACACAACAAATCAATTCGTTATACACCATGGGAATCGGAGGAAGCAAGATAAACTGTAGTTTAGAGTTTATTTCCTTTCCACACGCCTCCTCACGAACTGTCCTCATAACAGTTGCCTACACTCTCTATTTTCCATCTCTTGCTCTCTCCCACTCTGTACATCTCCTCTTCCTACTCTCTCCCTGTCTCTCATCTCCTTTCCCCTCTGTCCATCTCTTGCAGCCCCTCTCTCCATATCCATCATCCATGCCTGCTTCTCAGCATCAATCGTTTCCTCCCCACTCTCCCGACCTTCTTTCCGTTTTCTCTGCCTGCCCCCTTCTTCCCATCGCTCCCTATCCATCCTCTCCCAACCCTCTCTCTACCAATCCGCCCTTTATCCATCTCAATTTCCCCCAGCCATGTCCATCCACACATGTAGCTCCTGAAAAAAGATTGATAAAGCAGGCCAATAGGATGTCAGCAACACACGAGGTAGCCTACTCGTCAGGGATTGGGTTTTTTCCTCTGACATTTAGGCTGCCTTGCAAAGCAGGTCAATAAAGCAGGCCAATAGCAACCCAACGCAATATAGCTGCCATAAACGGCAGCCTACATGTTGGCGGCCGGAGTATCTGCCCTGAAAAGAGGGTCGATAAGGTAGTCTGATACTATTCACACACAAACTACCAGTCATGCAGTGCAGGGGCTGAAAAATCACATTTGCCTGTACCCTACTCCTACTGGAAAAGAAGATTATAAACTCCACAGTGCCACATTTGATAGAAATCGATCCAGGTATTTGGAGGCGATTTTGGGCATACCTACATACATATATACATGGATACACACAGTCTTCTTGATGTATGTATAGATAAGCAGTTAAGCCTTTTGGATACAAAGTACATATGGTGCAAGTTTTGTATTCTCTGTGTTATGCATTCATGTCTTCTACGCTAGCTCCCACAGCTGCTGAAAACGAAAGGCGAAAAAAGTGCCTGTTTACAGACGAACCAATATTCTGCGTCTTTAGAGATGTGAGAAGCTACAACGGCGGGATTTGGGGCTGTGATTATCCACATAACACATGTGAATTCATCAGTGATAGCCTCAAGCTTAATGTTTGTTGTGGTCTAATGGACAAAACGGTGAAAGGCCCACTTTCCTTCCCAGAGAAAACCATAAAGTGTCTACCAGGACATGCTCAAACAGTTTATGTTATCTCATAGTGAAAGGCTGCAGTCATTCAGAATCTTCTAGCACAGTGATGCAGCCCCACATTGCAGGCTGAACGTGCAAGATGTGAAGAATGACCACATTTTCTGAGAGTTGGGTGGAATATGATGGGAATACATCAATAATCGTGTGTACTCAATACCAGTCAATGACACTGCTGTTCTTCCCGCAGAAATCAATGAAGCAGCCAGTTGTTGATGCTACAATACTGATCCACATATGTACAGAGGTTCCATATTGTCTTGATGTTCTACAACGAATGAGTGGGACAATGACTGAAATTTTGACGTAAAAGAAAGATTCTTTGAGACCTGCCAAAAGCTTTACGACGTACTATGATGCTCTATCTCTAATAGAGAACTTCCAAACCGTTTAAAAGCCCGCACAACTCACATAGGATGGGCCCTACCGACTTTCAGTTATTGTGTTTATTCACTTTTTTATCCAGGCGAGAATAGGACTATCAGATCATTTCTTACATCTAAGCAGGCATTCTACATATTTGATTATACGTTCTCTGCGACACATGTTTTACAACAAGCGTTATATTTAATATCAAATGCAACATTTAGAAATAACTATAAGCTAAATAGTGGTGACAGTAGTAGCCACAGAAAAATAAATAACAAATAAAGTAACATCTCACTCAAAGATTGATTCAAGTAACTAGGAAAGTGCGCATTTCATTCTACTTTACAAAAAAATAGAAAAAGCACAGATAAACAAAATTAGAACAATGATAGACCAACATACTTAACTTTCTGAGGGTTCCTAGAGAATATTCTACACTCTTATGACATATCTGGAAATAAAGCGTATGTTTGCTTGTGACAGATTGACATTGTGTGTTCGGAGATACTATCTATAGGTTTTATTTTCCTTTGTAATGTAAGTGCCGTCGTTTTTTATACTTTGCTAGCCATTAAATTGCAGCCAAACGAAAGATGGTAGATGCTGAAATTTTGCTCGTCGTACATACTCAGTGTAGTGGGAAGAATGCATGGTTAATTACACTACTGGCCATTAAAATTGCTACACCACGAAGATGACGTGCTACAGACGCGAAATTTAACCGACAGGAAGATGATGCTGTGATATGCAAATGATTAGCTTTTCAGAGCATTCACACAAGGTTGGCGCCCGTGGCGACACCTATAACGTGCTGACATGAGGAAAGTTTCCAACCGATTTCTCATACACAAACAGCAGTTGACCGGCGTTGCGTGGTGAAACGTTGTTGTGCTGCCTCGTGTAAGGAGGAGACATTGCTGCTCGCGTTTGTCGAGATCCAATGACTGTTAGCAGAATATGGAATCGGTGGGTTCAGGGGGGTAATACGGAACGCCGTGCTGGATCCCAACGGCCTCATATCACTAGCAGTCGAAATGACGAGCACCTTAACCGCATGGCTGTAACGGATCGTGCAGCCACGTCACGATCCCTGAGTCAACAGATGGGGACGTTTGCAAGACAACAACCATCTACACGAACAGTTCGACGACTTTTGCAGCAGCATGGACTATCAGCTCGGAGACCATGGTTGCGGTTACCCTTAACGCTGCATTGCAGACAGAGGCGCCTGCGATGGTGTACTCAACGACGAACCTGGGTGCACGAATGGAAAAACGTCATTTTTCCGGATGAATCCAGGTTCTGTTTACAGCATCGTGACGGTCGCATCCGTATTTGGCGACATCGCGGTGAACGGATACTGGAAGCGCGTATTCGTCATCGCCATGCTGGCGTATCACCCGGCGTGATGGTATGGGGTGCCATTGGTTACACGTCTCGGTCATCTCTTGTTCGCACTGACGGCACTTTGAACAGTGGAAGTTACATTTCAGATGTGTTACGACCCGTGGCTCTAGCCTTCATTCGATCACTGCGAAACCCTACATTTCAGCAGGATAATGCACGACCGCATGTTGCAGGTCCTGTACGGGACTTTATGGATACAGAAAATGTTCGACCGCTGCCCTGGGCAGCACATTCTCCAGATCTCTCACCAATTGAAAACGTCTGGTCAATGGTGGCGCAGCAACTGGCTCGTCACAGTACGCCAGTCACTACTCTTGATGAACTGTGGTACCGTGTTGAAGCTGCAAGGGCAGCTGTACCTGTACACGCCATCCAAGCTCTGTCTGACTCAGTGCCCAGTGGTATCAAGGCCGTTATTACGGCCAGAGGTGGTTGTTATGAGTACTGATTTCCAAATTGCGTGAAAATCACATGTCAGTTCTAGTATAATATTTGTGTCCAATGAATACCCGTTTATCATCTGCAGTTCTTCTTGGTGTAGCAATTTTAATGGCCAGTAGTGTATGTAGTGACACAGAGCTACGGATCTGCCACCACCGGCAGTAACGGTGACTAGTCTTGCTGGTCGGAAAGAGATTGGATTGCAGAGACTGGTACATTTTCCCACACTTTTTCATTTCTATGCCAGAATTCATCAGTAGTAGTGGCTGGTGAGTGGTGACGTGCAAGGTGAGAGATGTGGGCCGGCCGGTGTGGCCGTGCGGTCTAGGCGCTTCAGTCTGGAACCGCGTGACCGCTCCGGTCGCAGGTTGTAATCCTGCCTCGGGCATGGATGTGAGTGGTGTCCTTAGGTTAGTTAGGTTTAAGTAGTTCTAAGTTCTAGGGGACTGATGAGCACAGATGTTTAGTCCCATAGTGCTCAAAGCCATTTCAACCATTCTTTTGAGAGATGTGGAGTGTTCCGGCGTAAAGTCAGGCGCCGGCACACCAGTCGGCAACGTTAGAGCGGACAGGTGAAGAAGGCCTCAGGCAATTGCACGCGAACCAACCCCTCTCCAGGAAGACAATGCGACGGCAGCGCCCTCTACGCGAAATGACCGACTGTCGGCATCAAATGGTCTTTAATGAAGCTGTGGGTTCTGAGACTTTAGAAAGTGTAAGACGAAAATCGTTTGCCGCAAGGCACACAGCTCCAGATGTGTTCCGTTAGAGGAGGAGTGATATCTGGAATAAATTTCACGTCATAAGCCACTTTTCCAAATTTTCGTACATTGCAAACAAACTTGTTGTATTTTCTTTTATTCCATCTCCACCATGATGAAACACATGTGCTACGTCAAACGAAAACTGAGCACAGAGCAACGTTACTTTTATATCCCGCGTTGCTGCTACGGTCACAGGTTCGAATCCTGCCCCGGGCGTGGATGTGATGTCCTTAGGTTAGTTAGGTTTAAGTAGTTCTAAGTCTAGGGGTCTGATCACCTCAGATGTTAAGTCCCATAGTGCTTAGAGCCATTTGAACCATTTTTTTATATCCTTGCTACGAACAATAGCGCTTTTTCTGTACTCATGTAGTCATGACACCTGTTTATGGACTAAAGGTGAGTTGTGTGTCTTATCAATCATTTCCGTAATTTATTTTAATATTTAATAACCATCTAGAGATTGCACTTCATCTTCATGTTATGTTTTCTGATACTGTCGTTACGCGATCGGTAACGCCTCAAAACAGTGCATATTTCAAGTTAATTGTTACACATTTTCTGAATAGACATTTAATATTAAAATAAATTTACAGCATCCTTCGAAAATATTTTCTCTACTTAAATGTATGTATAAATAGAACAATTTGGCTGGAGGTCTTGTGGCACTTCATATTGCACTTAAGAATGCCCATAAAGCTGAAATATTGATTGTGTGAAATAAATGAGTAGTAAATTACAGTTTAATGCAGGAAATTTCTCTCGAAACGGTTGTGTACTTAGCGGGGATACTGCGAGTCTGCAGTTGTACTTGCAAACTCGTGTACTCACTCTCCTGTCTGAGCGAGGCGAGTCCTCTCGTAGCCGACAACAGAGTTATGTGCTGAGTGGCCTGCGGCGGAGACATAGTCGAGTCTATGGGCACACGGAGTCGACGAGTTCGAAGATGACGTCACAGGGCTCGCTGGCGAGTCCTGGGACCTCATTTCTGATCTTGGATCTTGTGGTAGCTCGGGCATATTCGTTTAATTCCATACCTACAACTTCGCTGACGCCTCTCCCATGTGCTAACGAAGCAACTGGAAGATATTACTCTGTTCCTTTGTCCGTACTATCCTCACCACCTCACAGCTTTTTGTGTGTTCTTGTTGCTACATCCATTCGCACGGAGTGTTGCCTAGATCTCGTTCATTTCATGATGAAATCTCTCGGCGCCACTGAGCGCACAGGGCGCCAAGTTAATTCTCTTGAACGTATCGATTCCATGTTCGCCAGCAGCATTATCGCATCAGTCACGTTGCTGTCGAATTCCAACACTTGCAGCTTGACGTTCCAAGTCTCACCGCGTTCGGCCTCATCATATTCTTCGACACAGCAGTGCCTGTGACTCGTAACGCTTCCGATGTCGTGAAACAGTGCTGTAAGTGGTACCAAACTCCTGCAGTGCACTCGTCACACTTCTTCGGGTTTCTCGATGGTCCTTCCTCGTGTGAAGTCACCCTGATGTTGTCTCCAGGCCATATACTAATGAAGAAAACTATCACAGTGCGCCATAACTACTCACTAATTCGCACACATCGCCTTTTCCCTTTCCCTCAACTGCCTCGTTTTGTGGGGCCAGTACCTTTTCGCGCTATAGCCACGCTGATATCACGATCGATTTGTGATGTCCAGGTTTCCGTGCACGACGGACAGACACCTTTATTCATTTCCAACCAACTGCTAATGGGTTATGTTACTATACTACGTCGTTCTTTTTTTTACAGTGTATTATGAACAAAGAGGCAACAGGCTTGCCGCAGTGGTTACACCGGTTCCCGTGAGATCACCGAAGTTAAGCGCTGTCGGGCGTGGTCGGCGCTTGGATGGGTGACCATCCAGGCCGCCATGCGCTGTTGCAATTTTTCGGGCTGCACTCAGCATCGTAACGCCAATTTAGGGGCTACTCGACCGAATAGTAATGGCTTCGGTCAATAATACCATCTTACCACCGGGAGAGCGGTATGCTGACCCCACACCCCTCCTATCTGCATCCTCCACCGAAGATGACACGGTGGTCGGATGGTCCCGGTAGACCACGAGTGACATGAAGACTGAGTGCGTGAACAACGAGGTATCTGGCGCTTCCTGATCAAGCAGAAACGCCGTTTCATCAAAGTGCCATAAACGTCTTTCATTCCTCTTCCTGATCTTTTTTCAGTTCGTTGCTGAAATTCTTTCTGAAAGAACTGAATTTCGTTTTTTCGTCCTCATTTGTAGCTGATGAAAACGTTAGTCGATAGATTTTCAGGAAGATTTTATAGGTCCCTTGTGCCAAGTGTCTGTTCATATACTCACTGAATTTCACTTTCCACATTGCTGGACGCAATCTATCAACCTAAAAAGATTAAGATACCTTATTTTGGAGGGTACATAGTGCTATTATGCATTTCCACAATGAAAAATCAAGCTTCTGAAACGAACAAATAAGCAGCTGCTGTGAAATTTCCCTGCACTTGAATACTTACGTCCACTGTTTCAGTAGCTAATTACTGAACACTTACTAGATTTACAATCAAGCTTCTCAACCTAAATGTGCTTTCACAGATGTTTCCTTTCATTACTTATGTATTCACACTCGTATGGCTTCCTGGATTACTGGTTACAAGTCTGCACTCCACGTCATCTCGACAGGATGCGACGTGCATTGCGAGAAACACTAACACTGTAGAACATCGATACCTATAAAACTCTACACTATTCTCCATTGTATTATGCAAACCATAACTAATTATTGCATCACTGTGTAGCAAATGTTTAATGTGTGAGATGCCCGTAACGAATTCATCCTCCATCCTAAGCTAAACTCCAATCTTGTTTCAATTTTTTGACCTGTTATTTGCAATATATCTTCATTTGGTTCAGCTCTGTCAACATCAAACATGTTGAACCGTATTAGTAAGCACAATTAGGAAAAGGAATTAAACGATAACCCTGAAACCATATGAAGGATTTAACGCGTAAGAACAAATTTCAAAATAATGGCTTAGTACACATCACCGACGACCGCGCACAGGTCCATCAGCTAACCATTCTCTAGTCAGAAATACTATGAAATCAATTTCTGAATTCATACATTTAGTACGTTAAAGAGCTGTTATACATAATTCCTTTTGACTGAATGCTGTTGGGAGATATCTGTGCAGAAATGTTACTATATTGATCATTTATGGAAATGAATTACAGCATTTATACATTTCGCACATAAGCAGTTGTCAGTAGAAGACCATATCAGGGTTAGAAAAAAATGAATTTTCGAAATTTTGACGTTGAATAATTGGATTTCTGGAAACTGAAGACTCAGTAACAAGATTTCACAGCAATTTTGAAACTGTCAGTCAAACCGAACGAATGCGATTTGATTAATCTACGGTTCGCTTACTTGCTACAGGGCATGCTACAGAGCTATAAGAACTCTCTGTGTGTTTGGCAAGTTTTCTGTTACCCTCACGAAGAAGATTGCTTTAGATTTCCACAGATTATCAACTTCTAATCACTGTGAGTTCATCCACATAACCTTAGGCATAGGCGGGCACTTCAGATGTGCTATTACTGTGTGAGTGTGCGTATTAGTCTGTAAAGAGTTGCGGTACTGAAACACGCACAGTCCACTTTTCCTAGGGAGAAAGGTCTTCTTCAGTGTAATATACGAGGGTGAGTCAAATGAAAAACTTAAATAATTTTTTAAATATTATTCATTGTGCAGAAGTGGTACAAAGCTGTATCACTTTTCAACATAATCTCCACCACGTTCAATGCAAGTCCTCCAGCGTTTACAGAATGTATAAATTCCTTTAAAAAAATTCTTTTGGTAGTCCACGCAACCACTCACGCGACGCGTGGCGTATCTCTTCATCAGAACGGAACTTTTCCCCTTCCATTGCGTCTTTGAATGGTCCAAACATATGTAAATCACTGATGAGTATGGTGGATGATGAAGACACTCAAAATGAAGTTCTGTGATTGTTGCAACTGTTGTACGGGCAGTGTGGTGCCTTGCATTATCATGTTGCAAAAGGACACTTGCTGAGAGCAATCCACGTCACTTTGATTTGATTGCAGGCCATAGATGATTTTTTAGGAGATTTGTGTATGATTCACTGGTGACAGTGGTCCCTCTAGGCATGCAATGCTCCAAAATGACGCCTTTTTCGTCCCAAAAGAGATTCACCATAACCTTCCCTGCTGATGGTTCTCTTGGAAATTTCTTTGGTTTTGGTGATGAGGAATTCCTTGCTCGCTCCTTCCTTTCCGGTTGGTGGAAGTGAACACAGGTTTCGTCCCCAGTAACGTTCTTGCAAGGAAGCCATCACCTTCTAGTTCAAAGAGCCGAAGAAGTTCTTCACAAGCATCAACACGTCGTTCTCTCATTTCAGGGGTCAGCTGCCGTGGCACCCGTCTTGCAGACACTTTGTGAAACTGGAGCACATCATGCACAATCTGGTGTGCTGACCATGACTAATCTGTAAATATGCTGCAATGTCATTCAGTGTCACTCGGCGGTTTTCCTTCACTATAGCTTCAACCGCTGCAAAGTTCTGTGGAGTCACAACTCGTTGTGCCTGACCTAGCCGAGGAGCATCTTCCACTGAAGTCACACCATTTGCGAACTTCCTACTCTATTCGTAGACTTGCTGCTGTGACAAACAGGCGTCACCGTACTGAACCTTCACTCGTCGATGAATTTCAATAGGTTTCGCACCTTCACTACGCAAATACCGAATAACAGAACGCTGTTCTTCCCTAGTGCAAGTCGCAAGTGGGGCGGCATTCTTTATACCGATACTGCGACAGTATTTGTGCATCTGCACTGTGCTGCCACCTACAGGTCATTTTGCACTCTGTTTGTAGCACGCTTACCAACTTACAGGATAACGGCGCGAAATTTCGATTTGTTATTACAAATTTAAGGTTTTCATTTGACTCATCCTCGTACTAGCGACACGCCCAGGATTCGCATTGGTAGCAAAAATTATCTATGGTCTAAAGGCTTGTCTGGCGTAGAGATAATTTCGTTTACGGGCCGCTGTGTAGAATTGTGCATGAAATTCAGAGAACAACGTTAATTAACTGATTTATCATCACTGTAAGTTAAACGATGTAGGCAGAGCATGGCAGGAAAGTTCTCAGGAGCCATGAATGTTATCTGCTCCACACTGTATTTTGGTTTGGAGTCACATGTCGTTGTAGCTGGCAGCACATCATGATGTAATTAATCTCCTTACAACCAATGTAAACATTCTGTGCGAATCATGGGTGTGAGTGTGTGTATGATTGTTCGATGTAAATACTTTGTTCGATGTAAATACTGTATACAGTGCCCGCAGCTCGTGGTCTTGCGGTAGCCGTCTCACGCACGGGGTCCCGGGTTCGATTCCCGGCGGGATCAGGGATTTTCTCTGCCTCGTGATGACTGGGTATTGTGTGTCTTTCATCATAATTTCATCATCATTGACTCGCAAGTCGCCGAAGTGGCGTCAACTAAAGAGGACTTGCAATACGGCGGCCGAACTTCCCCGCATGGGGCCTCCCGGCCAACAATGCCATACGATCATTTCATTTCATTTCACTGTATACAGTCCATGACGGTACTCCTGTCGTAACTTCAGCATGCACTGAGTTGTTGAAAGTCATTGCCGCAATTGTTTGTTGTGGACCTTTGATGGCAGACTACGTCACCCTACCACACAAAGAACCCTGTTCGCATCTATGTTTGATTCACGGAAAGCAGAAAGCTATCGACAGACTTTCTTATGTAAACGAAGCGAAGCTTCGGCCCATGCTGAATTAGTTTTTCGGCAAAGTTTTACTTTTGGCATCAAAAAATTTTAACTAAATATTTTGAATTCACATGTTTCTCCGCTATACAGCTGTTCTAAAACGACTGCAGTAATTGCGACATCGGCTAGGCAACTTTCATATCCATAACCAGTTATCCGACATGGGAAGGGGGCTAGAGTGTAACGATGGATACGAACCGTTTCGTTTCACAAAGTCCAGTCTGAAATTATTTTGCTCGAAGAGCAGGCGATGTGGATCTCTTTTGCCGTGAACGATTTCCATTTCTTCTAGTATGCCTAGAATGTAGTTTTTATATGCCTCGTGTAACATTTGTGTATTATCTTCCATATGGCCTATTTTATGTTTATCGGTAATCAGATGATTAACG
Source organism: Schistocerca piceifrons (assembly GCF_021461385.2). NCBI lineage: Eukaryota > Metazoa > Arthropoda > Insecta > Orthoptera > Acrididae > Schistocerca > Schistocerca piceifrons. The sequence goes on from NC_060143.1 coordinate 227,266,818, forward strand.
AGGGCACTTAGACTAAATTGGTACTTTGAGGTTCTCCAAGAATAGATACTGTGGCAGTGTGGCTATTGGGGTGGTCTGCGTCGAGAAATCTGCTTGAATGTCGTCCTTGATGTGATCAACGGCATTACTATGAGGCTGATAATACCATGTTTGCTGTGTCAACGCCGGAAGTAAAACACAACGATCGCGAGATAGCGATTGTACCAAAGCCTACAGTTCTTTACATGTATTTATTATACCGGGTGGACATTAATAAAACCGACAAACTGCTGGGTTTGATTGCCGACTGGAAATGGGGAAAGAAGGTTCTCCATGTGTCCGGGAATGGATAGCGCGCGTGCAACGATAAAAAATCGTGCTTAAACACAGTACAGAGCTGCATCGCGTCCACATCACAACAGATGTTCAAAGGGGCCTCCATGTGACTGCAGGTGGTACAGACAGTAGGTGTTGTTATGCGGCATACACATAATCGCACTTTCTACATCTGCATCTACAGGGATACGCTGCAAATTACACTTAAGTGCCTGGCAGAGGGTTCATCGAACCACCTTCTTATCACAATGTCGAACAGTGCGCGGGAATAACGAACACTATACCTTTCCATGCGAGCTCTGATTTCCCTTAGTTGATTATGATTATGGTTTCTCCCTATGTACGTCAGTGCCAACAAAATATTTTCTTATTCAAAGGATAAAGTTGGTAATTGAAGTTGCGTGGGAAGATTCCGTCGCAACGGAAAACGGCTTTGTTTTAATGATGTCCATCCCAAAACCGTTATCATTTAAATGACACTCTCGACCCTATTTCACGATAGTACAAAACGTGGTCGTCTCCTTTGAACTTTTTCGATGTACTCCGTTAATTATATTTGGTAAGGATCGCACGCGGCGAAGCAGTACTCTAAAACAGCACTGACAAACGTAGTGTATTATATATTAATACCTTCAGCTGTTGACGGGCGTTCATATATATCAACAGGGACAGGTGAAAATGTGTGCTCCGACCGGGACTCGAACCCGTGATCTACTGCTTACATGGCAGACACGCTCTCCATCTGAGCAACCGAGGGCACTGTGGATAGTGAGAGTGCATGGACTATCTCGCGCACGCCTGCCGCGAGGCCCACATATATGTCCACACAATACATTCGTAGTGTCCCTACCCAACACACTCATTACTCGTGGAAGACATTCTCATCAGCTATATACGTATACGGATATGGTGTCTGTCCTTTCGGACATGTGCGAAACAACAGGCACCATATCCTTATTGGTATAAACGTAGTGCAGGCAGTCTGTTCAGTATATCTGTTACATTTTCTAAGTGTCCTCCTAATAAAACGAATTCTTTGGTTAGCCTTCTCCACAACATTTTCTGTGTTCCTTCCTATTTAAGTTGTTGGTAATTGTAATTCTTAGGTATTTTGTTGAATTTACGGCCTTTAGATTTGACTCATTTATCCTGTAACCGAAGTTTTAACGGATTCCTTTCAGCACTCATGTAGATGACCTCACATTTTTAGTTATTTAGGGTCAATTTGCAATTTTTGCACCATAGAGATGTTGTTGTTGTTGTGGTCTTCAGTCCTGAGACTGGTTTGAGGCAGCTCTCCATGCTACTCTATCCTGTGCAAGCTTCTTCATCTCCCAGTAGCTACTGCAGCCTACATCCTTCTGAATCTGCTTAGTGTATTCATCTCTTGGTCTCCCTTTACGATTTTTACCCTCCACGCTGCCCTCCAATATTAAATTGGCCATCCCTCAATGTCTAAGAACATGTCCTACCAACCGATCCCTTCTCCTACTCAAGTTGTGCCACAAGCTCATCTTCTCCCCAATTCTATTCATTGCCTCCTCATTAGTTATGTGAACTACCCATCTAATCTTCAGCATTCTTCTGTAGCACCACATTTAGAAAGCTTCTATTCTCTTCTTGTCTAAAGTATTTATCGTCCACGTTTCACTTCCATACATGGCTACACTCCATACAAATACTTTCAGAAACGACTTCCTGACATTTAAATCTATACACTATGTTAACAATTTTTTCTTCTTCAGAAACGCTTTCCTTGCCATTGGCAGTCTACATTTTATATCCTCTCTACTTTGACCATCGTCAGTTATTTTGCTCCCCAAATAGCAAAACTCCTTTACTACTTAAAGTGTCTCATTTCCTAATTTAATTCCCTCAGCATCACCCGACTTAATTCGACTACATTCCATTATCCTCGTTTTGCTTTTGTTGATGTTCATCTTATACCCTCCTTTCAAGACACTGTCCATTCCGTTCAGCTGCTCTTCCAAGTCCTTTGCTGTCTCTGACAGAATTACAATGTCATCGGCGAACCTCAAGGTTTTTATTTCTTCTCCATGGATTTTAATACCTACTCCGAACTTTTCTTTTGTTTCCTTTATTGCTTGCTCAATATATAGATTGAATAACATTGGGAATAGGCTACAACCCTGTCTCACTCCCTTCCCAACCACTGCTTCCCTTTCATGTTCCTCGACTCTTATAACTGCCATCTGCTTTCTGTACAAATTGTAAATAGCCTTTCGATCCCTGTATTTTACCCCCGCCACCTTCAGAATTTGAAAGAGAGCATTCCAATCAACATTGTCAAAAGCTTTCTCTAAGTCTACAAATGCTAGAAACGTGGGTTTGCCTTTCCTTAATCTATTTTCTAAGATAAGTCGTTGGGTCAGTATTGCCTCACGTGTTCCACCATTTCTACGGAATCCAAACTGATCTTCCCCGAGGTCGGCTTCTACCAGTTTTTCCATTCGTCTGTAAAGAATTCGCGTTAGTATATTGTAGCTGTGACTTATTAAACTGGTAGTTCGGTAATTTTCACATCTGTCAACACCTGCTTTCTTTGGGATTGGAATTATTATATTCTTCTTGAAGTCTGAGGGTATTTCGCCTATCTCATACATCTTTCTCACCAGATGGTAGAGTTTTGTCAGGACTGGCTCTCCCAAGGCTGTCAGTAGCTCTAATAGAATGTTGTCTACTCTGTGGGCCTTGTTTCGACTCAGGTCTTTCAGTGCTCTGTCAAACTCTTTACGCAGTATCATATATCCCATTTAATCTTCATCTACATCCTCTTCCATTTTCATAATATTGTCCTCAAGTACGTCGCCCTTGTATAGACCCTCTATATACTCCTTCCACCTTTCTGCCTTCCCTTCTTTGCTTAGAACTGGGTTTCCATCAAAACTCTTGATAGTCATGCAAGTGGTTCTCCTTCCTCCAGAGGTCTCTTTAATTTTCCTGTAAGCAGTATCTATTTTACCCCTAGTGAGATAAGCCTCTACATCCTTACATTTGTCCTCTAGCCATGCCTGCTTAGCCATTTTGCACTTACTGTCGATATCATTTTTGAGACGTTTGTATTCCTTTTTGCCTGCTTCATTTACTGCATTTTTATATTTTCTCCTTTCATCAATTAAATTCAATATTTCTTCTGTTACCCAAGGTTTTCTACTAGCCCTCGTGTTTCTACCTATTTGATCCTCTGCTACCTTCACTATTTCATCCCTCAATGCTACCCATTCTTCTTCAACTGTATTTCTTCCCCCCATTCCTGACAATTGTTCCCTTATGCTCTCCCTGAAACTCTGTACAATCTCTGGTTCTTTCAGTTTATCCAGGTCCCATCTCCTTAAATTCCCACCTTTTTGCAGTTTCTTCAGTTTTAATCTACAGTTCATAACCAATAGATTGTGGTCAGAGTCCACATCTGCCCCTGGAAATGTCTTACAATTTAAAAACTGGTTCCTAAATCTGTGTCTTACCATTATATAATCTATCTGATACATTTTAGTATCTCCAGGGTTCTTCCATGTATACAACCTTCTTTCATGAATCTTGAACCAAGTGTTAGCTATGTTTAAGTTATGCTCTGCGCAAAATTCTACCAGACAGCTTCCTCTTTCATTTCTTTGCCCCAATCCATATTCACCTACTATGTTTCCTTCTCTCCCTTTTCCTACTGACGAATTCCAGTCACCCATGACTATTAAATTTTCGTCTCCCTTCACTAACTGAATAATTTCTTTTATCTCATCATACATTTCATCAATTTCTTCATCATCTGCAGAGCTAGTTGCGTGGGCTTTGTGTCTATCTTCGCCACAATAATGCCTTCACTATGCTGTTTGTAGTAGCTTACCCGCACTCCTATTTTTTTTATTCATTATTAAACCTACACCTGCATTACCCCTATTTGCTTTTGTATTTATAACTCTGTATTCACCTGAGCAAAAGTCTTGTTCCTCCTGCCACCGAACTTCACTGATTCTCACTATATCTAACTTTAACCTATCCATTTCCGTTTTTAAATTTTCTAACCTACCTGCCCGATTAATGGATCTGACATTCCACGCTCCGATCCGTAGAACGGCAGTTTTCTTTCTCCTGATAACGACATCCACTTGAGTAGTCCCCGTCCGGAGATCCGAATGGGGGACTATTTTACCTCTGGAATAGTTTACCCAAGAGGACGCCATCATCATTTAATCATACAGTAAAGCTGCATGCCCTCGGGAAAAATTACGGCTGTAGTTTCCCCTTGCTTTCAGCCGTTCGCAGTACCAGAACAGCAAGGCCATTTTAGTTAGTGTTACAAGGCCAGATCAGTCAATCATCCAGACTGTTGCCCTTGCAACTACTGAAAAGGCTGCTGCCCCTCTTCAGGAACCACACGTTTGTCTGGCTTCTCAACAGATACCCTTCCGTTGTGGTTGCACCTACGGTACGGATATCTGTTCGTCTCAATATCCTGCAGAAGTCGATTCTCCAAATACAATGTACACACAGTCTGCCTCCTCCTTGCACTTCGTCTGTCTGAAAGGACCACACAAACGCCCAAAAAGGGCTTGAAATGTTGTGTGATGTGGTTGGTGATTGTGACGGTTCTCGTTCTGGTATAAGCATGCTGCCTCTCGACCGTTTCCACCTGCTAGTCCGTACACAAACACCATCTCGGCTTGTTCCGGACATGAATAACGGCCCATTCTGCTGCTTACAGTGGGCTACTCCTGTCAGGAATCTGTCCTGCGGTTTGTAGGTTTAACGAGGCGTGTTTTTTAAGTAAGTACCGTTTTGAAATTTAATAAAAATGCAAAGATATCTCAATAATTTTATTTTTACATGAAAGCCTGTACCTTAATCTACGCACTGACGCCATTACAGTCTGATTCTTCCTTGTTTACGTTGTGTACTGAGTGTTTAAGATGCCTCCGATAATCGTGAGTCCCGCCGACTGTGAAGTACGGGCTGTTATAAGATTTCTTAGTGCTAAAGGTCTATAAGCGATCGATATTCATTGTAGGATCTGTGCACTTTACGGATAAAACATTATGAGTGATGGAATGGTAAGAAAGTGGGTGACAGCATTTAAAGGTGGCTGCACAAATGTGCATGATGAACTACGGAGTGGGCGTCCTTCGGTCGTTAATGAAAGTTTGGTGCAGGAAGTGGACAATAATGTGTGAAAAAACAGACGCTTTACGATTTCCTCCTTGCGGGATGCCTTTCCTAATGTTTCTCGTAGTGTTTTGTATGGCATTGTGACCGAGCACTTGACTTACCGAAAATTGTGCGCACGTCGGGTACCGAATATGTTGACTGATGTGCACAAAACCAAAAGTTTAGACAGTGCATTGGCTTTCCTTGAGCGGTACCACAACGACGGTGATGATTTCTTAAGCCATAATGTTACGGGCGATGAAACATGGGTGGCCTGCGTCACACCAGAATGAAAGCAACAGTCCATGGAAGGGCATCGTTTTGCTGCAAGACAATGCCCGTCCGCATATGGTGAATCAGACCAAAGATCTCATCACATCTTTTCGATGGGAAACTCTAGATCATCCTACGTAAAGCCCCGATCTTGCGACCAGTGACTACACTTGAAGAAACACCTGGGCGGTCAGCGTCTTCAAGACGATGACGAAGTCAAAAGAGTGGTGATGCAGTGGTTAACAAGTCAGGCGGCAGACTTCTATGAGGAGGGTATTCAAAAACTGGTACAAGGTTATGACAAGTGTCTCAATATTGACGGAAATTATGTAGAAAAGTACAGTAAGGTACAGGCTTTCATGTAAAAATAAAATTATTGAGATATCTTAGCACTTTTTTTAAATTTCAAAACGGTACTTACTTGAAAAACACGCCTCGTATTAATGTTCACCCTGTATATGTGCCTTGATATGCATTTTTATAATAATGTCATTACGATTTATATCCTGAACTTACAAAAATAAAAAGAGCCTACAACACACATGGAAAACACTCGACACGATGTCAGAGGACCTGTCATTCGTGAGCGCCATCTATCGTGGCCACGGTACATTTCCGGACACATGTTCATAGGACCTTTTTTCCTCCTTTTGTAGTCAGGGATCCGTTCTTGCTATTTGTCATTTTGTTAGTGTTCATCCAGCATGTATGCCTTTCTACGCGTTTTAATAATAAAGTCATTACGTTTAATACCATCAACTTACGAAGATAAAAAGAGATTGCAATAAAGCTTTACATACCTTACAGCAGATGTAAGGTTACGTGAAACTTTACTGTGTATAATGTTATACACATAGATTAAAATGTTCTATCAACACACTTGTCCGTATCAATTTTTATTCATTATTTCTGTGAAGTGAGTGAATACTTAATTTCTAGACGTGAATTGGTATTTAAAGTTGACGAGTCCTATTGCATTTAACGTCACCTAACAGGCACAGTCTGTCTTTATTTAAGGCAGGCTGAATTGACTTGATACGGTGCATCAGGTTTTTAAATGCGATACGTCTTCATTTTTTATGTGTAAAATGTATTATAGAAATATTATTTCTCATAGCGGCTGTGGCCGAAAGACGTTAAGACGCATTTTAAAAAAATTAAAATATAAGTAGGGATCAAGACGGACAATTAAACTCACTACCCCGTTACATTTCCTCCCTCCTGGGTAAACTCTGGCACACACGACTGCCGCATGAGAAAGTAGCTCCAACAGAAAACTTCATATATTTATCATTGTTTCTACACTTAAAATTCTCGTGCATGTGTCCAGAGTCCACTCATGTTGAGTAACCTTCAGCTTTGCATGTCCTTCAACCCTTTTCTGTATAGCACTATATACGCTATCTTGCTCCTACAACGCGTAAACACGGAATCTGTAGGTCTTGTTTTTACACTACTTGACTTCACTCTCTGAGGCTGAGTCACTTCGCTGCTGATGCCGAAATTACTAATATGGACCTACTGATTAAGGTGTGTTAATGGTGCGATTTGGGTAAATGTATGCCAGGAGTGGCTGTATGCAGAACTTATTGTCATCAGAATTATGCGGGATGCTGAAGAGGTAGTTCCTGTGGTGATGAATTGGTGGCGATGTTCACTCTGATATTTTTTCATATTGCCGATCAGATGTTACATCGTCACTGGCCATTTTGTGGTGTTATCATCCGATCCAGGGGGGCCAGAGTAGTTGGTTCTAGCGTGTCTTTTAAGAAGTTATATTTTCCTTGGGTAGGATACCAAACGATACGTACGGCAGATAAATCAACGAAAAGGTGATGTTTCAAACTGTGATTCCGGTGATGGCGTTGGGTGACTGGTAGTAGGTCACAAAACATCGTATTGTGTACAATTTATCAAATAACCCTTACCCCTGAAGTTTTCCTGCGGTTCTAGCCGCTTTGCACCACTTCAAAGACGTTGTTCGTAGCAGGTGAAAATGATGAATACCAGTTCTTCCACTGAAAAAAGCGAATTGCTTATTCAAGAGCTTATGCCTTATGAAGTTATTTTTTTCGACAATTAGTCCCTTATTCTTAGCTTTATGATGCGATTTCACAGGAGGTTTAAAATAAATGATAGATATTGTGAAATCTACCACCAGGTGAAATAAATTGTTACTATTAACTACCAGAGGGCGAACACGCAACCTTAAATCTGTATGTGACTCAGTTCCAAATTCACGCTTGCAGTTGCGCACTGTTGCATTAATCTCTTAGGCTGCACTGATTAAACATAGCAAAAAAATTGTTATTTACATTCATCGACACATGCATATTTCACACCTTACGAATCGTTGTTACAAACATTATAGATAGTAGTGCCCATTTCACTTTGAATAAGCTTATCCATACACAATTCTTCTCACTACTTATTGATGGAATTACACCTAACAGTTCCTCACAGTTAATTTTATTAGCATGCTCTCCCATCTGGTGGAACTAAAGTGTCTCCTTCAGAGATGTCAGTAATTTCAGCTGAAACTAAACCAGCACTTGTCGCAACTGCTTCTGGCTCAACAAATCCATTTCTGTCAAACATTTATCCAATATGAAAATTATGCTATTTTGTCTAAAACTGACATGGTGAGACCGTGGCTGTGTACAATTAATGTAGGTTAATTCTTACAAAGAAGAAGACAGCAAAAATCCACTATTAATACTGCTATTTATTTAGGTAAATAGCGTCGTTACCGGTTTCGAACTGGCAAGTTCATCATCAGACGGCTGTTCACATGAGTTTCAAGATACAATTTACATTATCGTCCGTTTTCGACTTTTATTCTTCCTATGTGGCTAAATAGTTTTGGTGTGTTGTTGCCATAGAAAATTCCGCGCGATTTTGTTGCGAAGTTGCAGGATTGTATTTTTCGAATATTCCAAAATATATCCAGCCCTTATGTAATTTGTACATCACCATATTGTGCAAAGCACCACACACACATACACACACACACACGTACTTTATATATACCTGTTACTTTCCTTCCTTGTCCTACTGTATCCCTGTCAGGTCTTAATCACTGAATAAGTATAAGTTCCCTGTGAACTTTAAGTGAGGCACCAGATAGTTTCCTGACTGTCTGCTCTGAAAACTGGCATTAGGTAATTTCTCATATCTTGGCCATACGTATCGGTATCCCTCCTTGGCTCTAAATCATCCCTCTTCTCCGAAACTATGTATTTTGCTTCACCAGTCTCTGCCCTGACTATTATGTAAACTCCTCTCATCCTTCCATCTATCACCACTGTCCTCGTTTAAACTGTTACTGCTGTAATTTCCCCTTTCCTACCATTCTTTCTCAGTTCATCAGGACATAGTCTACAACATATAGCCCTATCCATATTATCAATAAAGTTTAGCAGTTCTCCCACAGAATAAGATTGTGGGCGAGTACCCAATGTAAGGATTCTGGTAGCCTTCACTTCAAAGTTGAAGTTTCTGTTAGCACACGCAGTGGCCTATCGAAATAAGTTAATTAATCGAGCTCCCTACCACGAAACTCCTTCTCCCCACATTTGTAATCTGGCCCATACGCATCGTCATTCTACAATCTCACCAGCTCTGCCTGCCTTTAAATAGTTGCAGGTGTTCTGCAATCTACAAACGCTCAAAATTTTCACCATCCCATGCTTGAGCTCCGCTCTTTCTTTTTTACGAGTTCAACATTAGCAATCTCGCCCAGGCCAGCTACAAATTATTCTTAGATGCAGCCAAGAAATGCGCTGCATCATACTTGTTCTTTACACTAAAGGAGTTCGTATGAAAGCCCTGCGCCACATAATGTCTCTACATTAAACTAAGGTACTGTGCTGCCACATTATTAACAGTTTATTTCATAATAATTATTTCCTATTTTAATTTTTTTTATTTGTATTTATCCCCACGTGACTTTCAGAAATCTCTACTTGTATGTATTAGAATTCAGCACCTGTTTGCTTTCATAGAATTTGCAATTTAGTTCTTCTGCCTGTAGCGTAGCATTTGAGAGGAATGGAGTTTGGGCTGGGGTTACACCGGAAAGGAGTCGATGTTACTACGATTTCACTGAACATGAAGTATTCTACTTGACAATAGACCACTGATAACGAACTTAACAACCCAATTCAGTTCTTTGAGCCAGGGCTCAATAAGAGAGCAACAACATAAAATACCTTTAGCACAATGAAAATATTTAACATACTTCTCCCAGCAGACAGAATCAGGTTAATCTTAGTTTACAATATCGGTTTACAATATGTGTCACCTGTTCCCAGGCCGAAAAATAAGAATAAATTTAACTTCCGCAATTAACCTCATGACAATCAATTATAAGACAATTCTCTCCACATTAATTGAGGTTACTCACAGAAGGACTCAACTAAATACATATCGACGACCACTGCAATTACCAACCAGTTATTAAAGCTGAGCTAGTATGACCCTGCTACAGAACCACTTACACAATTTTCTTAATACATTTTGCACTACAGTATGACATACATAATAAGTCAGTCTCACAGAATAAAATTACAAGACAATTTTTGGTAAGATGCCGCGACAATTCAGTCACATTCATTGTCTAACAACAACTAGATTATCTTCTGTGCAATGGCATATATAAAATCAATTAAACTCACGGGCGTATAAATAACACAAGCAAAATTGTTCTCACTTTAAGAGAAACATCTGCAAGAACAGCATGCGCCTTGTAATAACCGTATCACATCACACTTTACGTAAGGACCTTCCATGTGTAATATTGCCGATTGCCCAATATACTCAATGCAGAGCCTGTACTCATCTTTGTACGCGGTACTGAATTATTCGATCGAAGAAAGAGTACTGCTGCTCCCCTAGTAACATGGAAGACCTTAATTGTATCTCCACTGGAAACGCCCAGGCTATTCCACCAGTTTGTTTGTATCGACGCAGCAGCCATGCCCAGCACTGACTGTTAGTGAGGCCCCATAGGCAGCTCCGAGCCATACCAGATTGGAAAGCTTTCCTATTCTTGGCTCTTCACCAGCTGACTGCACTCCATTTGCCCCACAGGTAGCCACCAGATCCCTGCTGTTTGCAGGCCAACTCCGAGTGGCTGACTCTTACCGCCTCCGGAATGAAGCCCACTGCATGTTACTGTTAGCAAAGCAGGACCCTACTTCTCTATTTGATTTGGCCATAAATGCAAGAGACTAGCTTGAGTAATGGTCAGCCAAAGACTACCTGTCCCCATCTCACATAGCACCATCGAGGCTCGAAGTGGCAGCAGCAGCACAACAAACATCAGATACCTCTCCCCTATCCAGCTATATTTCGAGAGCAACAATAATACGGCTGGCTAGGTGGGCAGAAAGCAAGACATGGCATGAATAAAAAAAATTCACAGCATATACCTCAATGAGCCTCAACTTTGAACAATGTTCACTTAAACAACGAACCCTATCTCTGCCTCTTCAACCCTCAGTTTAAGCATCTCTAAAAATTTAACATTAACTTCAGGTTGAGTTACAGTCTACCTGAATCTAGATTACAACAGATTATTGCCCAATTAATTCAGATTTTCATCAGGTAACCTTGTAACCTCCCCGCAATAAAGTTAGTCAATATTAACTGAATAATAAAATGAGCCAAGCGTAACCTCCTTGTAAAATTAAAAAATAAAAATTGAGCAAATGTAAACTCCTCACAATATATCGTTAAGGGATGAAGATTGATCACACACCCACAATAACATTAATTAAATAATGAACCATGAACTGAATATAACAACTCAACAGCAATAATTAAACCTGACAAATTTTATAAGGACAGCAGCGCTGACCTACGGCCCTGTGAAATAATTAAATGAAAATTCTTACCTCAGTAAAACTGCATCTATATCTGCTCTTATTTTTCGGCATAGCTTCGTGCAATGCTGGCTTATATTTAATTTTGATTCTTGGAGGGAATGCATAGGAAATATTATTTAGCTTGAAATGAACCTTTTTCTTTAAATGAGTTACTTTATAAAAAGTTATTATTGGGGCATCATTTTGAACAAATTAATTACAATTAACATACGTTATTAGCTGAGCGCAATGCTGCTTCATTACCTTCTACAATAATATACATATCGTCCACCACATTCCTGACCAGACTTGTGTGCAGAGCACACCGCGGACGCACGCCGACTCGCTACACACTAGCACTGACTGAGTACAACTGTCCAACTGTCTACTCACTCTGCCGCCTCGCCACACACTACTGCCGACTGACTACTTCTGCAGACAGAGTGAAACTCGCAACTGAACACTCGCGCGGTCAAGCGCAGACTAGCAACGATAAATAACTCTCTGGTCAGAGATTCTGTCATGCCTCGCCATCGCTGGTAATGAATACATACGTGTTTCATAACCCTCCACTGGGGGGGGGGGGGGGGGGGCAAAAATTTGGCAGCGATGGTGAGTCATTTGCACTTTCCATGAGCAACAAACTTTTTCTTAACTACCTAACTTTACAATCACAGAATATACAGATATATAGGTGTAGAACATGAAGTAAATATAGTGCACATACACTGAGTACAGAACATATCAGGTAATGACAAAATATATATACAATGAGTACGGAACATATCAGCAAATCACAAAAAATGTATATGCACTGAGTAGAAATCGTGTTAATAAAATGACAAAAGTGCACATGCACTGCAGTTGAGAGCAAATCACAAAAATGTATATGCAATGAGTAGTAATCATGTTTACAAATGACAAAAGTGCACATGCACTGTAGTTCAGAACATATTTGCAAATCACAAAATGTATAGGCCATGAATACAAATCATGATAACAAAATGATTTTTAATATGTTACAAGAATTAGGATAGGAAAGGGAAGGATTGCTTCATGGTTGTAGCAGTTTAGGTTGCACGCAGCTGCACTGAAAGTCCATATCTTTCTACAGAAGCACAACACCAAGTGAGGAAATCTAAAGTTCTTTTCCCAGAAGTATTAATCAGTGTAGCCAAGACACTGAAATGCTCTAGTATTATTCCATGTTATCCTTTTGGTAGTACATTAGGTACACCAAACAGTGGGACCATAATAGCATCTTCATCGCTCATGGTGGTGGACAGCATGTCGTGTCAACACCACGTTCTTGTCTGTTACAACAACGTAGAATTAGTGCAAAAACCAAATATAGTGCTCCATGATCATGAGGATATACAGGAAAAACGGATATTGCAGTAATTCCAGGTAATTAGGTTAGAAGGTGAAGGACATTAAGTCACATACTAGTCTTCATTGAGAATTACACTAGTAATGGGTGGCACTCATTGCCCAGTCATTGAACATTTCTGTACCATGTACGTAGTATTACAGAATAATGTTCATGAGTATCTTTACAGAGAACATTGGCACTCATTGCCTAATTACAAACCATCAGAAGTCATCATAGTATTACAGAATAATGCACATAATTAATCTAATTAAAGTAATCATTGCCATTCATTTTTTTGCTACCAATGCATTGCGTTAGGTAATTACTGGGGAATGAAAATATTTGCTTTTAAATTATTGCTGCAAATGAAGATGTGTAACGTCATTCGTCTTGAGTCAGCTGTAGCAAGATTATGAAACAAGTAGAGTATATGTAATCACATTCATAAATGACATGGGTTTAATGAACAACTGCTTATAGTACATTAATTTCATGAATAATTTCTCCTGCAAAATATACAAAAATGGATTATTAGACTGAAAGAAGAAATGCATATTATGCTGAAAAGTAGTGAACTTCGAATTAACAGGTAGTGAAATGTGTATAAAAAATATGTGTATTCCCTAGCTGTCCTTTCCAAAACCTTCAGTCATCCTACTGTGCAATATAACACATACTGTCGAAACGAATTGCAACAAATACTTAAATAACTACATAGCATAAATACATAAACTTCAACATCATCCTCATCTGTAAAGAAAAAACTTCATTATCCATAACTTCATTATCATAACTCCATTATTATCATCACCTGTAAAGAAAAACTTCATTATTCATAGCGGCATATTCTTCATCATTATTCATCACCATTCATTATCATCTGCAAAAAACAAAAACATTTCATTATTCATTACACAACTATTCCTTATTTCTAGCATATTTCCTCACTAAAACTAGGATGTGAAGTTCTGTCTGACAGCCTGCATCAATCGCTTCGTATTCTGAAAGAAAAAATTAGTTAAGACTGCTATTCTACGATGTGTATAGTATATTCTTGTTAATGCTTGTTAATTCTGATACATTTACTCTTCCTCATAAGGTTTTTGCATCTTCTTTCGTTTATTCCGTAGGTGAAATTCCCATTTCTGTTTAATTTATTTCCTTTACACGTTATTTCTTTCTGAAAATGATGAACAAGGATTAATGTCTTGCATTGAATTCATATACCCATTAGATAAAAACTGGTTTATAGTGATATAATTAAGCATACAGCATAGCATGACAGAAAACGTATTATGTCAAAAAATATAGACAGTGTTCAGATGCAAAAATGTACCCAGAATATCATAATGCAGCAGCAAAAAATGTAAAAATAGTCACGATGTTGAGATATCATAGGGCAAAAAATGTCAAAGTCAACTGGTGTTTGCTATATCTTAACTATTTCATAATGCATACAAACAAACAGGACAACAATCATACATACATAAAAAATGGAAAATGTGCACGGTCTGATGTGTAACGACAAGAAAAGCGACCTGCTAACCTTACCTTGCCGGGCACTTGCCAAGAAAAAATACGACAATCATCAGTAAGTAGTCACATAAATATAATTACATAAGTGGTCATAAAAATGTGTAAGTTCATCTGGAAAAATATGCATGGTCTGATGTGTAACGACAAAAAGAGCGACCTGCTAACCTTACCTTGCCGGGCACTTGCCAAAAAAATACGACAATCGTCAGTAAGTGTTCATGTGAATATAATTGCATACGTGGTCATAAAAATTAGCAAATGGCATTACAGCATGTTAAATCATAAAGTATCTTCATTCAATAAAAGGTTTAATATTCAATATGTGGCGGTTTCCTTTGGATTTTCTGGTTCTCAAAGTTTCGACGTGTACAACATTGGGGTGAGGAATGCTGCGAATCCGATATGGACCTGCGTATATAAGTTCAAATTTACTGCACCTACCTTTTATTTTGTTGGATAAATAGTGTGTACGTACTAATATCTTCTGTCCAACGTGAAAGTCACGGCGTATACAATCCTGTTTTTGTCGTCTTCTCCGGCGCTCTGCGGCACGTTTGATGTTGTTCAGCGCGATGTCAATTATTTCATGGTGTCGTAGTCGACGAGATGTAGGAAAGTTTACTAATTCTTTAATTTTGTTATATGGTTCAACATTTTTCAGTATAACGGACGGAGATAGCATAGTGGATTCATTTGGTATGGAATTAATTACATCTTGGAATGAGAGTAGGTGTGTGTCCCAATCTATATGTCTTTTATGGCAGTATATTCTACACAGTTTACCAATTTCTTTCATTAATCGTTCACAAGGGTTTGAAGAAGCATGGTACCTGGCTATGTAGATCGGAGAAATGTTTCTTGCTCGTAACATACGTGTCCGTATAGCAGATCGAAACTGTGGTCCATTGTCGGGAATTACTTTCAACACATGCCCTGCATGAAATAGAAAATGTTTTACAAATGCCTTTGAAACAGTTTTAGCAGTAGCTTTGCGTAACGGAGTGAAGGTAACAAATTTTGAAGTGAGTTCAACAGCGACAAAGATGTAGCAAAAACCTCTATTAGTTCCGGGAATCGGACCAAACATGTCTACAGCAGCCATATGTCTTAATTTAACAGGTACAATGGGATATAATGGAAGAACATGAGAAGTTGTGTCTGACTTAGCTTTCTGGCAGATTTTACATGACGCTAAAACTCGTCGTATATGTTTCTCCATGTTGGCAAAATAACAGTTCTGTCTCAGTATAAGAAAACATTTTCTAGCTCCGTAACGCGCGTAACTTAAATGAGTATACCAGATTAATTTGTTAACAAACTCGTCAGGAATGCATAATAACCAATTGTTGTTGTCAGGATGAGAGCGGCAAAACAGAATATTATTGTGTACAGTGTAATGGTTTCTAATCGTAACATTATTCCTATCATGCTAAAGGTGTTTAATTTCTTTCCACACGTTGTCTTTACTCTGCTCTTGTGCTATGTCTTGTAATGACGACGAAATGAAATTTTCAAATGCAACTTGTTGAATGTACATGACGCTGAAGTTTGCTTTGCAGAAGTTGGTTGCGATGTCTTGCTGATTGTTGCTGAGAGAACGAGATAGTGCGTCTGCTACAACATTTTGTGTGCCAGGAATATGAACAACTGTAAAAATTAAATTCCTGCAAATAAAGTTTCCATCTGCTTAACCTGTCATGTGTAAATTTAGCCGAAAGTAAAAATTGTATCGCTCTATGGTCTGTGTAGACGGTGGTGTGTCTTCCATAAAGAAAATGCCGGAATCTCGTAAAAGCCCAAACAACACACACTGTTTCAAGTTCTGTAACGGAATAATTTCGTTCAGCAGGTGACAAAATGCGACTTGCAAATGCGATGTTTTTAATTACTGTTGAGCCATCTTCTTCAATTTTCTGAAAAATATGTATGCCTAAAGCGGTGTTAGAACTGTCGGTGGCAATAGAAAAATTTCTGGTAAGATCTGCGTGCGATAAAAGTGGTGCATTCAACAAAGCATGTTTCAAATAACATTCTCGTGAACAAGATTCTGCGTGTCAAAATTATTGCTTGCGTTACTGGAATATGCAACCTGTACTGTATTTAATCAAATTCTATCTGGCGTGTTATTATTTTCTGGAGGACGCTGTGGCACTTCGACTATTTGAACTGTTCTGTTATTTCTTCCACACGTATTACGCTCTGGATGATACCTACTGTCTGGTTCATTCATGATTATATGTTGTGGCGGATGTTCTTGCTGCTGATAAGACCGACTGTTATTAAATTTACGCTGAAAATTGTGCTCATTACTTTTACGTCTGTCATGATAGTCATTTCTATACGGCGCATTGCGATAGGAATTGAAATAGTGTGTTTTCTGTACGTACTGGTTTCCTTGTTGCTGTGCATTACTATTTATTGGGGCCGACGCTATACACGTACCTTGTACATTACATTGTTGGTTAGGTATGCTAACCGGCTGGCTTTGATGCTATTGCGGTGAAAAAAGTCTATTGTTACCAAAATGCGTTTGCTGTTGCTGATAATTTTTACGATTGCTGAAAATGCTATACATACTGATGATTAAATTTTTGTCTTGTATTAAAGTTCTCATGGTTGTCATTTCTTGAGCGTCTAATAAAAAATTGTCACTTTCGGTAAAATTTGTCATATCGGGTTTTCTTTACACTTTTCTTAATACTAGGTAGAGCAATAGTTAAAGAGCTGTTTTGATAGATATAAAGGATAGTAGAAGAGAAGGCAGCAGTGCAGAAAACTAAAGATGAAACAGCACTACTACGGCTCGGGGCCCTATGCACGCTACGGCACATATTCATTAAAACGTAATGAATCCCCTGAGGTCTTTACGCGCTACAAATAAATTTTAGCTTTTGCGTTACAGGCAATGCCGGTAAAAATTCAAGAGCAAATTGTTGTATCAAGTCCAAAGCTAATTTCTGCATCACACGCAATGGCGGTGAAAGTACAAAAACAAATCGACGTATCCAGTTCAATACGTGTACCTGTGCTCTGTCATTTTCAAATACTTTAGATTTTTTTACAGATACAAATAGCTTATAATCAACGTTATCGTCACTGAATGTGTGAACAGGTTCACGATTGCATAAGAATCTGTTTGTAAGTGTCACTTCGGATTTTAAGTCGCGTAGCTTTTCGGATTTTAAGTCGCGTAGCTTTTCGGATTTTAAGTCGCGTAGTCTCTGTAAATTGCTAAAGTTACACTGGCTGTACGAGTGTGAGAAATGTTCGGAATGGCGCGTATGCTGTGCTGTGTTATTGAGTGAAACATTTTTCATTTCTGCTACTTTAATACGCTCGTCATTCTGCTTGTTCTGTTGTTCACATTTCTTATCGACTTCCGTATCCACAGAGTGTGAAAGTTCTGGTGACTTTAAATTAAACTCGTCGTGTAACTGTGTCGCATTTTCAGAACATTGTTCAGCGACTGCATTAATTTCATCTCTAACAGATTCTGTTGTCGCTAAGGTAAAAACATTTTTCATTTCTGTTACTTTAATACGTTCGTCACTGTGGCTGATCTGTTGTTCAAATTTCTTATCGACTTCCGTATTCAGAGTGTGTGAAAGTTCCGGTGATTTTAAATTAAACTCGTCGCGTATCTGTGTTGCGTTTTTAGGACATTGTTCAGCGACTGCACTAATTTCGTCTCTATGTGATTCTGTTGTGGCTGCATGTCTATTACCTAATTCTTGTGCAACCGATCTAGTTTCTTCACTATTGTTCGTAGCGTAAGTCTTATCCTCACGTAATTGTTCTTTAGTATCATCACGTTGCACGGTAACGGCTGTAATCTGTTCACTAACTTGTTTGTTCTGTTCGTTAAGGTTGTCTTGTTTTTCGTTCGTCAGTTCGAAACTATCATTAAGTTGTTTGTGATTGCTGTCTTGCTTGTCATTCGACTGTTTAAGACTTTCAAAAAATTGTTTGTTCTGTTCACTAAGTTGTTTGTTCTGTTCATCAAGTTTTTTAATAAGTTGTTTGCAATGGTTGTCGAAATTCTCATTCAGTTGTAGTAAAAATGCGATAACTTGATCCTCAGTAACATTACCTACTCTATTCTCAGTGCTGTTTGATGGTGTACCTGCAATTGTCACGTTTTGTGTGACCATTTGGTCATTCTGTAATTTACAAAAAGGTTTGCCAATCGAATGTACACTGTTAGTCACTACACCGGAATTAAATACATCCGTCGTACTTTCAGTACACTGTTCATTTTCATTAGAAAAATTTGTCCGTTCGTCACGTAAATCCTGCAAACCGGGTGTGTTAAGCTGGGCAGCGCTCATTGCAACAGAACGCCCAGCGTCATCTATTGTTAAATTAACAGAGGACACAATCGAATTTATTTGTTCATCACTAGAATCAAAATCAATATTGGTGGTCGGTACGCACTGATTGCCACTAAATGGAGGATTTTCATCATTACATTGCGTGTCACAATTACTATCGGTCAAGTTGTTTAAGTCGGCTATTTCACTCATTATAGTTCGCGATGTACTGTTAACAGTCTTTCGCGGCATTTTTACACAAATCACAATTATTCACAAATAGAACAAAGACAATGCAAAATCTAACAAACACTATACAACAAACAGCAACAAATGGCAGATGATCTGGGGAAGAAAGAATGGCAAATTAGAAAATGCGTTGCGCCAAATGCTAATTATACTAAGTAAATAAGAGCAGATATATGACTACTTCTCAGAAGATTCTCAAAGAAATACGATCCTGGTTCGGATGTCGCCAAGTGTAACCTCCCCGTAATAAAGTTAGTCAGTATTAACTGAATAATAAAATGAGCCAAGCGTAACCTCCTTGTAAAATTAAAGAATAAAAATTGCGCAAATGTAAACTCCCCACAAAATATCGTCAAGGGATGAAGATTGATCACAAACCCGCAATAACATTAATTAAATAATGAACCATGAACTGAATGTAACAACTCAACAGCAATAATTAAACCTGACAAATTTTATAAGGACAGCAGCGCTGACCTACGGCCCTGTGAAATAATTAAACGAAAATTCTTACCTCAGCAAAACTGCATCTATATCTGCTCTTATTTTTCGGCATAGCTTCGTGCAATGCTGGCTTATATTTAATTTTGATTCTTGGAGGGAATGCGTAGGAAATATTATTTAGCTTGAAATGAACCTTTTTCTTTAAATGAGTTACTTTATAAAAAGTTATTATTGGGGCATCATTTTGAACAAATTAATTACAATTAACATACGTTATTAGCTGAGCTCAATGCTGCTTCATTACCTTCTACAATAATATACATATCGTCCACCACATTCCTGACCAGACTCGTGGGCAGAGCACACCGCGGACGCACGCCGACTCGCTACACACTACCACTGACTTAGTACAACTATCCAACTGTCTACTCACTCCGCCGCCTCGCCACACACTACTGCCGACTGACTACTACTGCAGACAGAGTGAAACTCGCAACTGAACACTCGCGCGGTCAAGCGCAGACTAGCAACGATAAATAACTCTCTGGTCAGAGATTCTGTCATGCCTCGCCATCGCTGGTAATGAATACATACGTGTTTCAACCTTCCGTTCGGAAAGTGGGTGCACGACTGTTATGTGGCTTGTAAATTATAGAGTGCAGCCATCAGTCGTCCCCTTTTTTAGATTTTATTACGCAAATCCAGATAGGAAGTATCACTACCTTAGGATCTTGATGTAGCGTAACCACAGTTCACTATCAGCTGATTCAAATAAAACTCAAGTTTCAATGAATTGCGACCTTACGCATGTTAACGTTCATGTTCAGTAAAGGAAATGAGCTATGACTTTCCTGACCTAGCAGAGCAAGCAGAGCGTTCGCAGTCCATGATGAATGGGAGTCAAACACAGTGCATAGTTCACCAAAACCACTCAAACCGGGTAAAAGAAGACGAAGGAAATATTCCAGAATTCGAATCAAGAACAAAACAGCTGCCAACATGAGTGACGTAGAACTAGATATCCTCGGAGTAGTGAAGCAACTTAAATCATTTAATAAAAGCGAGTCTTCTGCTCCAGACTGCATACTAATTAGGTTTCTTTAAGAGTATGCTGATGCAATAGTCCCATACTTAACAATCATATACAACCGTTCGCTTAAGGAAAGACCCGTACTCCAAGACTTGATAGTTGCACAGGTCACACCAATATTCAAGAAAGGTAGTAGCAGTAATATACTAAATTACAGGCACATATCATTAACGTCGATATGCAGCGGGATTTTGGAACATATATTGTTTTCGAACATTATGAATTACGTCGAGGGGAATGGTCTATTGACACACAGCCACCATGGATTTAGGAAACATCGTTATTGTGAGACGCAACTAGCTCTTTACTCGCACGAAGTGTTGAGTGCTATTGAGAAGGTATTTCAAATTGATTCCGTATTTCTGGATTTCCGGAAGGCTTTTGCCACTGTACTACACAAACACCTTGCAGTGAAATTGCGTGCTTATGGAATATCATCTCAGTTATGTGACTGGATTCATGATATCCTGTCAGTGAGTTCACAGTTCTTAGTAATTGACGGAAAGTCATCGAGTAAAATAGAAGTAATTTCTGGCCGTCCCCAAGGGCCAAAGTGGTGTTAAAGGCCCTTTGCTGTTCCTTATCTATATAAACGATTTGGGAGACAATCTGAGCAGCCGTCTTAGGTTGTTTACCGATGACGCTGTCGTTTATCGTCTAGTAAAGTCATCAGAAACTCAAAACAGATTACAAAACGATTTAGAAAAGATATCTGTATGGTGCGGAAATTGGCAATTGACCCTAAGTAACGGAAAGTGTGAGGTCATCCACATGAGTGATAAAAGGAATCCGTTACATGATAAATCAGTCAATTGTAAAAGCCGTCAATTCAACTAAATACCCATCTATAAATTACAATCCAAACAACTTAAATTGGAAAGAACACATACAAAGTGATGTGGGGAAGGCTAACCAAACTCTGCTTTTTATTGGCAGCACACTTAGCAAATCTAACAGATTTAGTAATGAGACTGCCTACGCTATGCTTGTCCGTCCTCTTTTAGAATATTGCTTCGCGGTGTGGGATTCTTACCAGGTAAGATTGACGTAGTACATCGAAAAATTTACTATTGGGAAATAGGGGACAGAGTGTAAGTGAAATGATACAGGATTTGGGATGGACATCATTAAAACAAAGGCATTTTTCGTTGTGAAGGAATCTTCTTACGATATTCGCACCACCAACATTCTCCTCCGTATGCGAAAATTTGTTCACTCCTACCTGCATAGGAAGAAACGGTCACCGTGATAAAATAAGGGAAATCAGAGCTCGTAAGGAAAGACATACGTGTTAGTTCTTTCCGCTCGCTATACGGGATTAGAATAATAGAGAATTGTGAAGGTGGTTTAATGACCCCTCTACTTAAATGTAATTTGCAGAGTATCCATGTACGTAGATGTAGACGTAGATCCGTTTAGTTCAATAACTTCACTTGAAGATTACATTCGTATACAATAAATACATCACCACAGCCAAGTTTAGTCACTGATAGCTACACTATCCTTTACTGTTCAGAACAGATACAATGAAACTAAGAAACAAATAGGTACACATCGAAATAAAAAAAAAATGGCTCTGAGCACTATGGGACTTAATATCTATGGTCATCAGTCCCCTAGAACTCAGAACTACATAAACCTAACTAACTTAAGGACATCACACAACACCCAGTCATCACGAGGCAGAGAACACATCGAAATATTCTTACTATGAACTTACTTTAACATGGTGCTTCATGAGAGTCCATGACCATGGTTCTATACCCTGAAGCTTTGTCCCTCTTTATCGGATCTGACCCATGTGTAAACAAACGCAGTGCGACTGGAGATATCTTAGTTTCAGAGTGGCAAGGACTTTCACAACGTCCGATGGTACAGAAAAGGCGGATACCCAGAGTTAACAAAAAAAATAAAATACTGAAAATGAAATCCTCACTGTAGTGCTCGTACATTTACTAACGACATACATAAAGAAATTGCAACTTACAGATATAGTTTGAGTAAATCAATTGTTTTTGCCGTCTGTGTCCTGCTACACATAATAATATGAAAAGCTGGATCCAGCGTAGTAGCAGAAATTGTCTCTATGTCTCTGTCTCCGCCGGCAAGTAGCTCAAAGTTCAATAGTGACACATGCTTAACTGCATAGTTGAAATTTTTATTAAATAACTCTGCAATCTCTGCCTACGGCAGGCTGCTTTACCCCAACTTTAGATACAATTAAAGCAAATGGGGCAAAAATTAATTAAGCAGAGACTAAGGGGAGGGAATAATAAGTTCGTAAAAAATGCCGACTATGCTCAAATATAATGTAATGACCAATATTCGAATACAGACTAACGTATCTCGTGCGTCAACACAATTCAGCAGACCGTGTGCCTTTAAATCCCATCGAATACAGTAGACAAAAGAAAATCACAGCATTTTTTTTTATTCATTGCTGAAATATTGCACTATGAGTGGAAGAGCACTGACTTAATTCACCTGAAATCTCAGATTATTGATAAGTATTGGATTTTGATCCCCTGGAAGTGGAAAGTGTAAACAAAGACCTAATACTCGTCACGTTAAATAGGGCAACAAAATGTTTAATGAACAGAAATTTTCTGACTGAAAAGTCGTTAATTTACATTCACTTAAATGCAGCGGAAATGTGCAAAGCCAACAATAATATCACCATAACCCATATAGAAGTCTGATGAATTTTTCTAATTCATTATTACCACAAAAAACGTCTTTATTACGAGATACATCTGCACGTCAGTCATGATGGCAGGAGGCAGGAGGAGAAGAGCAGTGGGACTTTAAGTACAGGAATGAGGCCTCCCAAAACAGAATCTGCCGCCTCGCACTGCAGTTGATTGTCTCCAGTCGAAAGTCACACTCCTCATCAAGCGAAACCTTACCGTTTCCACCCAGAGATGTAAACCTCTATCAGACAGATAGGCGACTACAGGTCACTGCGGCAGGTAAGTGACTACAGTCGCTTGTCTGAATACTCGGCATAAAAGATATTTCACCCAATTGCAGACGCCGTTCAGTCTACGTATAACTTTATTATTCTATTAATTTCAAAACTGATCTGCAACAAAAAAACACTTGACAACTAGTATATCTTTAAGTTCTACACTCATGACTTGCTTTATTGACAACATGAAATTCTCAATATCTGCATAGGTTCGTTGCCCAAAAAGTCATGTTGTGTCACATGTGATATGGAAAACTTTGTATCTTGTCCTATCATAAGACAGTTTCTACGTATAGATCTGCATTTTTGCGCTGCAACTAACCTTGGATGTATGGTAGAGAGTACTTCTAGTACTGCTATCATTTCCCCTTTCCCATTCTTGGGTGGTGCGTTGGATATAAGACTGTCTGTAAGTTTTCATGTGACTCTTAATTTCTTTGCTTTTCTGCTTGTGGCTGGTACACACACTCCCAGAATGTCAGCAGTACACATCTCCGTGATGCCCAACACCAGATTTGCAGTGTCCGCCACTGGTGTTTGTTGAGCATCTATGTAATGCCCTCGCGTTTACTAAACTACTAACATACTGTTCTTTGCCCATCCTCTTCTGCAAATCAATCCAACATCGTAAGTTTTCTAGCCTGAATAGGAATCTAACAGAATCTGTAGAACGGGTGTTTCTCAAGCCAAGTCTTTCATCGATGAATTACATTTCATTATGATTCTCCCACCTAATTTCTAACTGGATATGTTTTCCCTACAACTTAGTTTTGTGTGGTCATTCCACTTTAGGTCGCTCCGGATGGTATTCATTGGTATTTAACGGTATTTACTGTTTCCAGTGACATGTCAGCAGTAATGTAATCAAACAGTATTTGATTTCGTCATCTATTCATGTGGAGCATGCGACGGATTTTTAACGTGCGTGCGTGCGATGCACCAATTGCGATGGATTATACGTTGCTGCTGCAATGCAATTTCTTTTTTAATTTTTGTTCACCTACCTCTTTACAGCGGTAGATCTTCGCACGTAAACTCCTGACTGCAGCTACTTACGAGATCACAGAAAAGCAGTGTTGAGGAAACTGTAACCTCATAGCTACACGCCGGAGGCCGCTATAAGTAAATTAAGCTGAAAATTGTCTGTTTCCTTTAAAGAAATGATTCGGAAAGGTGATTTTACTCGTACTTTAAACGTGAAGTTCAAATTTAAACCTTCAATAGATCTTTATTGCCATTAAGCAAGATCATCAGCCGACATTTACGAAAATCACTAAAGTTTCTGCTCACAGTTATCACCATACCTAAAACAGCCAGAACTTTTACCTTCCCAAATACCGAAACCAATTACTTGTAACACAGTCAATGATCGGCCAATTACTTCTGCACACGATATTCAGTGGTTGTCTTTAGTAAAACTTTATGCTCGCCATAAAATACTCAGTAAGAATATACTCAGTACCGCCACGCTATATAATTCAACGTTCACTCGCGATTTTCAGCGGAACGAATTATCACAACACTCTAAAGTTTCCATAAACAGTTTCTGGTCACTACCAGATACCATTAACACTTGGCCATAACGTGGAAGTCATCCCAAAACTTTATCTTACACATAATGCGAGAAGTCACATCCAGCATAACAGCCTCCAATCAAAGCTAGCTCGCGACTCCCTTCTCACTCTCCCACACTCAAAACTATATCTCCTCGCTAGGCGGCCAACCGTCTCGCTTCTCATTGGCTGTCAGCACTTACGACCAATGAGAACTCACTTCTAGGGCGCGGCTCGCGCCAAAATCACCAACCACTTCTCTAGGCTTATTGACGTCATCAAATTAAGTAACACAAAACTCTCTAATTAAATAAAGAAAACAAAATGAACTATAAGCTTTACTCTACATCTGGAAATTTATTACATAGTCGCGAATGTTCTGGCTGTCTTATACATAAGCATACATACTTGGACATCCGACATTCACTAGTAGGGGAACCACTAAAAGTGCGCGTCATATATCTTGGCGGGCGAGTTTAGGTTCGTTCTGCGCATTTGACGTCACAAATCACAGTCAGCCAATGAACAGAGAACGACGTTGCCAGATCTCGACTGCAGTGCAGAGCACGGCCGAGTGTCTTCAGTTTTAGAAACGTTCAGTCATAAATGAAGTAACTGAACAAAAGCAATGTCTTGATAGCAGACTTTCTTTTATAGAAAGTTTGGAAAAAGCATTCTTTACACCAATTGCTTCATATTCTATTAATTAATTAAACCAAACAAAGAATAAGCCTCCTAATTCAGGCGATAGCAAGGAAAGGTGTTTGTATCAGTCTCACGAACCGCTTTTTCGCAATAAAGAACAGCGGTAATTGTTTATTTCCTATTGTACTTCGACGCAACGGGAGTAATTCATAGTCATCCCAACAGTGTTTGTCGGTATTTTGCATACGTTTAGAGTGCTCCAGGGGTTACCTGAAACGAGTAGCTGCGTTGGCGTAGTGGTTATGGTGCTGGGCTGCTAATCGGAAGATTCTGATTTCGAGCCTTGTTGCATACTAAATATTTTATTTATTTAAAAACAATAGCGAAGTGTGTTTCTCAATGAATTTTATTCGTTTGAACGTAATGTTTTAAAATTTCCTGTGCTTCATTATAATCATAATAAGTTTTCAGTTTTTGTAATTTTCTCCTCCAATATTTCTTTTCACAGCAATTAAAAACAACGAAAAGGCACACATACAATATTCATGTTATCCGTTTTGTTTGTATATCGCCTCTTCCGCAGTCGCTGTTTTACTATTCATATTGAGATATATTCTGTTGCGGCAGTATTAAAAGTATTATTTAGAGCAGAATTTCGGCTCGTACGTTGTCGAGCTATTTGATTGTCTGACGGAATTCTTTGCTTCGCTGCTTTGGCAACATCATATTCAGTGGTTTCGTCGACTGATCTATGTTTTGGCAAGTATTTGCTGTCCGTTGTGACAAACACAAAATGTTTGCGCACTGCGCCTCACTGGCAATATATTTTAGTTTTATGTTTTATTACGTCCAAAATTCAGTTTTGTGTACTTCGCCAACTTCGTTTTAATCAGAACGTTTTAGAAAAAAGCGAAATGACTCTGGTATAAAGAAAGTTTTGTTACAGTTGCTAAAGATAGAATATTTCCCAATTTATAAACACTGTTTATGTTATAAAGGGTGTTCATTTTATGGGGACATTGAAATCTCTTGAAAACGACACACAGAGCCAAAAGAAATCCTAATGAAAATTAGTTCCTCCCGGAAGGGGACATCCAATTATAACAAATTTGACTACAAATTCGTCGGATTTGGTATCATTGGATGTCCTCCTCTGAGACAAAAAAAATTTACTTATAAATTTGTTTGATCCGATGTGTAGATTTGCGGATATTTCAATGTCTCCAATTAAAATGAACACTCTGTATAGTTGGAACCATGAACGACTGCGGTCGATTTAAGGCTCGTTCTACGCACCTGACGTCGCGCATCCGCTGACAGCCAATGAGTGTTCAGTAGTTTTCTGAACGGTCTGCTGGGAATTTCTTGGCGAGTGCGAGTGTTAAATGTGATTGTAGTTATTCTTTGGTGAATTTTTATCGCATTTGTTGCAAGTTGTCATGGCTGATAATGGTGGTAAGCGACAAACTCTCCATAAACAGGCCAGGGACATAATTTACCGGATTCACGCTTTTTGCAAGCGCGAAGCAGAAAACGGTGGACCTACCACGGATATCGCCAGATCTCAGGAACGCACTGCAGAAGCGATAGGCGTTAGCTTGAGAACCGTTCAGCGGATTGCCAATGAAGGAAAGTTATCTACGGAGACCTGTGGAAGCCCACTTTTCAGATCGCCAGGGAAATATCGCACTCGTGAGAGGACTGTAACTAATTTAGATAATTTCGACAAAGATGTTCTAAGACGAGAAGTGCTCAACATGTACAACACAGGCGAATTTCCTACTGTAAAAAAAATCACTGTGAAAATGCGTGAAACCATAAATTTTAAAGGTAGCATGACTTCAATGAATAGAATACTTAAAAACATTGGATTCAAATATGTACATACAAATGACGGAAGAAAGTTTTTAATGGAACGTTGTGATATCGCTGCTTCAAGGGCACAGTTTTTAAGACGTATTATTGAAGTAAGAAAATCCGGGAATAAGAACATTTTTTTCTTGGACGAAACATGGGTAAACCAAAATCACACAAGGAAAGCGTGTTGGAAAATGAGTGATGGTTCGGGTGGGTTTAAAGTACCAGTTGGTAAAGGTGGACGAATAATTGTGCTTCACGCTGGTTCTGCTTCTGGATTCATTCCAGAAAGCAAATTAGTGTTCCGGGCAAAAAAGAGAAATTCAGGTGAATATCATTCCGAAATGAACTCTGAGACATTTAAATTGTGGTTTAGGAATCAGTTTCTCCCTTACTTGCCTGCAAACTCGGTGATTGTAATGGACAATGCGAGTTATCACTCTGTTGTTGTTGACAAGACACCCACAACAAGTACAAAAAAAGCCGATATCATGTTATGGCTTGCAAGTAAAAATATTCCACATACTGCCAACCAAACTCGTGCTGAAATGTTGAATCTTGTAGTGCTTCATAAGCCTCGCACAAAAGTTTATGAAATCGATTGTATTGCACAGGAACATGGACACACAGTTTTGCGTTTGCCACCGTACCATTGCCAATACAATCCGATAGAGTTAATTTGGGCACAAGTGAAAGGGTATGTCGCAGAACGAAACGTGACATTTAAAATTGCCGATACAGAAAGGCTTCTGCACGAAGCACTTGACAGAATTACTCCTTCAGCATGGGCTGAATGTGTTCGGCATGCACAAAGGCTACAGGAGGAGGACATGGACAGGGAAATTGTAATTGACAATCTGCTTGAACCCATCGTCATAACTCTAAGACCTGATGATTCGGACTGCGACACTGACTACAGCGATGCAGAAGACTATCGCAGCGATTGACAACAATGTAGGGTAAGGCACATACACAATAATACTCATGTTCTCTTTCTTGTTTTTGTTCCACAGTTGCAATTTTACCAATGGTATTGAAATATATTCCTCTTCTGCAACTAATAAGCGTCTTATTTAGACCAGACGCGTTTTTCTCTTTTGAAGCATCTTCATTGGACAGCATTTTGTCTCCTCCATTGCCAAGTCACCTTTCGTAGTTTTGTGCTGAGGTAACACAATATTCAACGTTTGCGTCGGCCGATCAGTGTTTTAGCAAATAAATGCTTCTTGTGTGTGCCACACACAAAAATTATATTTGACATAGCTCAGAGCACTGATACACAGTATATTCAAGTCCTAATATTTTTGTAAGTCCACAGTTTTGTTTAACGTATTTTGTGTACTTCCTTTTGATTGATTGAAGTGCTTTAAAATAAAGTCAAACGCGCCCGGTGTAAATAAAACTTTTATTACAGTCGCGAAAGATGGAATATTTCTCAATATTACATTCGACACCAATCTGGTACTTAAATTAAATGAGATATTGTTATACAGTAAATTTTATATGAAATTTAGGTATCTTGTCCACATTTCATTCTCAACATTGTGGTAACTACAATCGAACATACGGAAAGTATACGCTATGAACTTTACCTCTGCAAACTCTTCAAAATTTCGTGCAATGGTTTACTACATTTAATGCTGCAATATAACTGCGTTGAAAATCGAAACAAAATTAAGTCATTTATGGGGGCAAGGTATCAGTCAAGAAGATGTGTCAAAATCAAATTTTTGGACCAAATAGTTTTTGTGAAATCGATTGATAAGTGTGTCAAAGCAGTCGGAACACTATGTGTCTGCACAGGCGAGCAGTGCAGTGGTTACAAAATCGCGCACGGCGTGGAATGCGGGAAGCACGTCTCTGTAGCAGCGAAAGGTTCAATGCGGCCGTGGTGGCTTTACTTCATAAACTGCGCGCTCCCCCCTAAACGTAAGTTTGAGAACTACACTGCTACAGCGCTGCTTCTCTTGGCGCGTACAACTGGCAACGCAGCAATCTCCCGCGTCTGGGCGGGCATGCGCGAGCCGCCAAGATAAATGAATTGAACTATAGTGGATTCGTTCCGACGTTACAGAGTTGGAACACTTGCCAGTCCCTGTAGAGAATTACATGAATGATTTTTAATAATGCCGAACGTCCCACATACTCTCACGCACGCATTCACATTCACACGCACCCTAACACACAATACATATATTTACTTAGAATTCTTGAAATTATTATTATATAAAAGTTACAGAGGTTTTCTGAAACTAAAACCTTTCCAGATTTACATATGAACACTGAAAGTGTTATCAGATCATCGTACATAGTCACTGAAGGTGAACTATTACATCACTGTATTTATTTAAATTCTTGACTGTCGGAAAATAACGTTTTTTTTTTAATTTTACTAACTTCCAAAATACAACTATTTTTGATCTCAGACTTTCACATATTGTTTGTTTTCACAACAGAGGGTTGTACATCAAATATGACGTTCCTCAGTAATTCCTTTATTAGTTACTAATATTTATAGTTTCGTATAATGTAAGTGGCCTGCCAGCGCTACTGCAATGCTTTCACACGCACAACTGCAACAGATGGTCGTGACGTCAGTCTGCAGGACACAACTCGTCCGTTACTGACCGTATAATACTCTACCAGCTTACATTGCAGCCCACATACATTCTGAAGTAAAGCTTTTAATAGACAAATGGGCGATCGCGCACTAGTTGCGACGCCACAAGCACATTATACCTATTTACGTTCAGGTTTAACTGCCAGGAGCTGGATTAACCATCGATTCTCTACCTGTCTTTCTTCATTTTTCTCCTTTCCTGTCACCATTAACGTTGCTATAGACGAAGCAGCATCGAGGAAGAGCTTAACTAATTTTCCTATATTTTTCACTAAAGTTTTAACATATAATGCAACTGTTAACTGCCTTATAACATCCCCTTCGTGTACATCTGTCAGTTTTCTCTCTCTAGGAACAATACATTCTGTCTGCTAGGCATTGGTAATCCCGGCCAAGAGAAGTCTAGCAGTATCAAACTATTAGGCCTTACTTGGAGCAACAAATTTCTGAGAATGTACGTCTGGAGTGCAGCATTGTATGGTAGTGAAACATGGACTGCGGGAAAGAGTGGTTGAAATGGCTCTGAGCACTATGTTACTTAACATCTGAGGTCATCAGTCCCCTAGAACCTTAGAACTACTTAAACCTAAGTAACCTAAGGACATCACACACAGCCATGCCCGAGGCCGCATTCGAACCTGCTACCGTAGCGGTCGCGCGGTTCCGGACTGAAGGGCCTAGAACTGCTCGGCCACAGCGGCCGGCCTGTGGGAAAACCGGAACAGAAGAGAACTGAAGCATTTGAGAGCTGGTGTTACAGACGAATGTTGAAAATTAAGTGGACTGATAAGGTAAGGAATGAGGAGGTTCTGCGCAGAATGGAAGAGGGAAGGAATATGTGGAAAACACTGATAAAGGGAAGGGACAGCACGATAGGACATTTGTTAAAACATGATGTAATGACTTCCATGGTATTACAGGGATCTGTAGAGGGCAAAAACTGTAGAGGAAGACAGAGATTGCAATGCATCCAGCAAATAATTGAGGACGTAGGTTCCAAGTGCTATTAAGTGCTATTCTGAGATGAAGAGGTTGACACAGGAGAAGAGTTCGTGGCGGGCCGCATCAAACCAATCAGAAGACTGACGACTCAAAAAAGCAAAACAAAAACCAAAAAGTAGTTGTCAAGTCAGTAACAAATATGATAGGACATTCCATATGCCTCAGTTTTGTTAGGTAGACGACCGTCTGGGAATCGAATAATCGAAAAGGTGTGTCTCGTAGGTAAAGGCTCTGAGGCGGGATACTACAAAACATATATTAAAATGAATTTCTCAGTAATAGATTACAGAATTATCAGGAAGCATTGCGAATATTTCCGACACAGACTGGATCTGTCGATACTGAGTGGTGTTTTCGAACAGCTAGTAGTTACACTGAAGGCTTCGCCTCGAAATGCCGTTTAGTTCCATGTAGCGGAGGTTTGGGGGTGTGGTAATAGTTACGGGCTCCCAAAAGGTTCTGTTCGTTCCGCCTAAGAGCACCGCACCAACGTCTACATTCTGCTGGTTACAACGAAAGGGAATCACCAAAATGGTTGAACCCTCGCTACTGAATCCCTGTCTCTGTATATCTCTGTTACACTTTGATGGGTCATTAATACGTAATGCGGCTGTATTTGCACCTTATAATGATTCAATTTCTATCGCGTGCCACGTGGTTAATCTGAAATTAGGAGATATTTGATACATTTTGAACATGGCTGCACAACAACAACTGTTAAAGAATTGCATGGGAATTA
The DNA here is from genome assembly GCF_021461385.2 of Schistocerca piceifrons. Lineage (NCBI taxonomy): Eukaryota > Metazoa > Arthropoda > Insecta > Orthoptera > Acrididae > Schistocerca > Schistocerca piceifrons. The sequence continues at coordinate 227,298,818 of NC_060143.1, forward strand.
GACAGCCAACCAGTTTCAGTTAATGGTGGTTTTCAGTTAACCTTTACCATTGTTTCAACGAATTTAAACCCGTCTTCCTCAGAAGAAGAAGAAACAAACCTTGCATTGGCTTCACATTAGAAAGCTGTCAGTAAAGCAATCTGCACATAAACTGTGTCTGCAACGGTGTTCACGTCCGTATGTAGGAGTTATGGCAACCACTGATGTGACTGGCCCTTTTCCATTAATTCTTAATTTTCGATGCATGATGGCTAATTGGTTTTATTATCAAAGTAGGATGAGCAGAAAAAGAGACAGAAACGGCATGTAGGTCTCATGACGTGTGTGGTGGGCAGCCCTCGTCAGCCCAGAAGCGGGAAGTAGTGTGATCACGCAACAGCACGGCTTTCAAAGGCAGTTTCCCAGTCCCGCTTACTGCGGGAGGTCCCTAAAGAACATGCGAGGTTGCTCACGTTTCGTTCATGTTAGAGCGGTCAGTGACCTCACAGAGTGGAAAGCGACAGCGTAGACACAGTGTACACCTGAGCTCGGTCGGCATTTCACAACGCTGCCTGGAAATGTTGTTGAACAGTGTCTCAAGCGACACGTCGGCGCCAGCAGCCGTTAGCTCGGCGCTCATTTAAGCCAGGCTTCTTCCCGCGAATTATTCACTAAGTAGCCTCCAACTGATTGAATCTTGTTTAGACGGCAAAGTAGGGACAAATTCTAGAAGTTTCGACTCCAAAAATCAAATTAAAGCCGGTGGTGGGTCGGTGGTCGGAAGAATGAGCAGAGTGCAAAATTTACAGGGAATTATACGAATATGAGTCGCCACCCGCACTTAGGGGGTAGGAAATCAGAGATCTGTGTGGTCTTTCATCTGCACACCATTGAGGAACAGATGTCTTCCGTGTCAGAGCTTGTTGACTTCTGACGGACTTATTGTGTTTTGCTCTCTGAAAAATTTGTATTTTAGCGAGCAGTTAGGCCACTGTACTTGTAAACTAAGACGTTCCTGAACTTCGCCTTTCTGGCTGGAAGTTCACGTGTCTCGTCTGTTGTGTGCAGAGAAGCTACAAGACCGTAATCAGACTTAATAGTTTGTGGACGGCAGTCTGCTGTCAAAGGTCCCTGTGTTTTATCATTCAGAATATTCTTAAGGGACGCAGCTTTGCCAAGGCGCAGATTTCTTGGAGAATCGCCGCTCTGTTTCGCCACCACTTTGTATTCACGCTGATATCGTGTTTCGCTCAGGCATTGTAGGACTGTAAAAGTAACCTGCTGTGATCACTATTAACGTATTTTTTTTACATCCACTGATGTTCACACCACCTGTTTGGGAGTAGTTTTTTCTAGAGCTTCGTACTGAAGTGACTTCACATTTGATCTCAGAGAGCACATATCCAAAAATAGGGCAGAACTATGCAGCTGATTAAACTAATACTAGCAATCAGCTAGAACATAGTAGAAGCCACTCTAAACTAATACTAGCAGAGTGGCTTTTACTATGTTCTTTTACTGTGTTTTACATGTCTGTTGGACGATTTTGTTATTGTTTCATCTAGATTTAGGTGGGTTGTGACTTAAAATAAATTTGAATAGTGCAGAACCACAATTATTCTTTCAGCAGATATCAGTTTCTCTCGTTCATTGATTTTGTTGTTTTGTGTTCTTTTTAGTCATGTTCAGATACAATAGTTAATTCGACTGAGCTTCAGGACGAGAATATAGTCTGAATATCGTAGAAAATCATTGAACAATTCGGGGCCTGTGCTCTAATACTAGGATATTCTTTGTGATGTTACTATTTGTTGTTGTCGGTTAGGTATTGTTTCTAATTACTACCTCCAGGGGGTATTTATAATTCACAGGCCCACTCTTCGTATCGCGTTAATTAAATCTGTTGCACAATTTACACACTTGTATGTACACTTGATTTGTCTGCCTCTATACTCCGAGAGTTAAGAAGTGTATAACATACACACTCAAGCCACAAACGAGGAAGGATACTAGAAATCAACATTTTTTGCTTCTAACATTTCCAATGCTGCTCGCTGTAGGTAAGGCATTTTCGATTCCTGAATTTCTCGCTAGAATGCAGTAAAATATGGTAATGTAAGTGGCACCAACTAGCGAATGTTTCACGAATAATTAGAGGAAATTTGAGAGCGGCCGGCCGTAGTGGCCGAGCGGTTCTAGGTGCTACAGTCTGGAGCCGCGCGACCGCTACGGTCGCAGGTTCGAAACCTGCCTCGGGCATGGATGTGTGTGATGTCCTTAGGTTACTTAGGTTTAAGTAGTTCTAAGTTCTAGGGGACTGATGACCTCAGACGTTAAGTCCCATAGTGCTCAGAGCCATTTGAACCAATTTTTTTTTGAGAGCGAAACATTTCCCGTTGTCTGTAGTCAGAAAAAGTTTCTTGTTTACTGACGATGCTTGCGGATTATAGTGTGTTATTAACAAGTTTCATTTTGTGAGTGTACTGTGGCTGAGTTCTTGTGTTTCATTTTATTGTGAGTAACTGTAGAATAAGGCAAGTCTGAAAGTCTTGAATTCAGAGAACAATTTACTAGGCAAAATTTAGAACGTAGGCTTACGATCAAAGTGGTGGTACTTGGTACACTCAAACCCGATCTAAACACCAACCAAGAACAAAAACAGTGCAAATCCAGGCAACGATATACACGTAATTTTAACGGAGCAATTTACGGCAGCACGTTTAACCAAAGACGTCACATTTAGAATAACAAACGGTACCAAAAATATAGAGTTTTGTAGAGACCTTTAACGTGGCGCATCACACAGCATATTTTTGTTACACGCAAGTATAAATACGAGAAACAACAGACACTAAAATAACACGTGAGCTGCTCGGTTTGCTTCTGTCAGCTCACCATACTACAAAACCTGTAACGACACGGGACACCCCTTCTCCGTCGCGCGAACCTATAAAGACCATCGACTGATCACACACAAAAAATTCAACACCTGAGGTTTGGAACTGAAAACACGAGGAGCATTAAGCGTGCAGCGGAACTATCAAACATCGCATTAAAGTTATTTTAACCCATAGGTAGACTTGTCGTGGGCAGATCCAGCAACTGAGTGGCCACAAAGACTGCTTTTACCAGTACTAGAAATATATACACAGAGATAGAGTGTGTTCCAAAGTTAGTGTAAATAGTATGAGTAAGGATTCAAATTACTGACGAGATAACGAGTCGTTTGATATCGAACATGGATCTATCAGTTAATTAACTTAAAAGTTCATTACTAAAACTGATTTGAGCGAGAAAGTTAATTTTATGTGACCATTACGTCACAGCGATAGCATGCCTTCAAAGCGGATTATCGGATGGAGAGGCTAAATAATTTCCCCGTTCCCCGAGTAATTAATGTTACTGTTTTTCAATATGGAGGTTGCCTTCAATTTTCAAATATTCTGTATGTCCAGCAGGGACGGGGTCGCGGAGAAACACCAATTCAGTATGTCCTGCTGCGAGTTGGTGCCTAACCTGACACGGAAACCTAATCTTCAGACGGCAGAATCACGCCTTCAGTCTTGGACACAAGAACCGCTAACCTTTGCCCCTCCCGTTGAGTTGGCATCGTGCACCTTCCCGCATACCGCAGAAATGCAATGTGGAGAGGTGTCCATGTTAAAAAAAGTCCTAAGAGACCAGCTGTCAGCCCCAGTTGTACGCAGTTGTTAGGAGATGCAAGACGTGCCGCTTCGCAAATGGCAGTAACGCGGAAATGGCCATCATCTTAACCAAGACCGTCATTTTAACTCCTGGAAGCTTTCTCGCGTACCTTTCAGCTGGTATCATCTACTACGAATACATGTCAAACCCTACCTAGTCGTCGAATGTGGGGTGTCTAGGAAACCTGTATTCTCGAATCGCTAGACAACATTCAAACAAATCGTATTAATGAGTTTTATTAAGAAATGAACAACAACAATACTTAACTTTGTGTTACACAGACGTGTCGCAAGCAAAGGGCGACTTGCACCATAAGCGAGGTTCTTCAGTACAAACAACCCTAGTACAATCGAAGTAATAGAGCTGACGCTTCTATCCAGGTTGCTAGTCTTGAAGCTTCTCTTCGACAGGGCAGCGACACGTCGTGCGCGGCACTTAGGTCCTCTTCGCCTAGGGGCCGCTGCTGTTGCGTTGTCGTCCTGGACAGCGGTCGATCAGTGGGACATTGGCTGACGTCTTCTTCACAGCCCTCTCTGCTCTACCGTTCCAGACTGGCATGCCAGCGCTTGACTTTACGCCGTACCAACACCAAAGGTGAATATTATACGCAGGCGTTCTGTTCCACAGATACGACTGCAGTAATGTAGTTAGCTACGTACATCTTGGTCTCTCTGCTCCTGTTTTTGCACTTCAACTCTCGTGGTTCACTGTTAATATGATTGAGTTATAGTTCTCTTAAGCATTTTCACGGTCTCTCTAGCGTTCCATCACAACTGTATTTCCTCTTTGAATTTCATGTGTCTTCGCGGTTTATATCTTCTGGCCTATAGCAGGATAATTGTTCCCCATTTCCGCCAACATTAATGGAGATGCTATTTTATTGCTTGTAACAGGGCCGCATCCATTTATGTTTTTACGGTTATAGTTTCTTTGCATTTTAACTTCTCAAAGGGGCTGTCACTTTCTGAAGCTTTCCCCTGTCCGCTTTCAACTAAAATTTATCGGCATCTAGCCCACTGCATCCTCTGAAAGTAGGTGCAGCCTGCCTAGTCAAACGGCATACACTAGTTTTCAATAATTAATTGAACAGAGTAAAATAAAGGGGGATACAATAGGTGAAGTCTGTGATGAGCTTATAACGTATAAAAGGCATTACAATAATAAAAAGCGATGAAATAGGACACGACAAAAGTCATATTGTTAAAAAGAAGAAGAGTCCACCTTTGACTTATGCTCAAGTACCAATATTCTAGATAATGGCATAAGTAATAAACACTTTTGATAGTGCACAGGATAATATTAAAACCATAAAACAAATCGCTAAAGAAACCACAATGAAAGAAAACACATGCTGCCCTCTGTTATCGCTAACGCCAGAATTCCGCATAGGCGACAAGTGGTTGGAGGAACGTGACCGCCAGAGCGCCCCTCGTACCCTGCAGCACTCTGTTGCAAGAAAAGAATGATAAAATTTCATAGTTTATTACTTCTGTCATTATCTAGAATATTGGTACTTCAGCATATGTCAATGGTGGACTCTTCCTCTTTTTAACAATCTGACTTTTGTCGTGTCCTATTTCATCGCTTTTTATTACAGTAATGCCTTTTATGCGTTATAAGCTCATTACAGACTTCAACTATTGTATCCCCCTTTATTTTACGCTGTTCAATTAACTATTGATAACTAGTGTATTGTATGCCAACATTAGCGACGTCTGGTGAACTTACAACACAATCGTCTTGTGGCTACTGTATGGCAGCTTGTTTTGAACAGTAGTGCTACTGAGAACGTAACTCGTGCATATGGTGTTATTTACACATATTTGACGATGCTGGTGCTGATTTTGCATTTAACATTTGACGATGCCACTATGACTGCAGTACATTAGGATTTTGTTTTTATAAAACAGGTATACCTCTTCATACTTAAAGCGCGCAAATGCATATATTAGTCAGTAGTACTTTTCATTATGGTCTATTTATTGTTTTTAATCTGTAGACAATTTGGGAGTGTCTTTATGTTTTTTTCCATTTTTTGCTGCAGATATTATGATGGTCATTATAGACCGAAACCGGTAATCTGTTAATAAAACGTTTGTGACCATAGACGTAAATTAAAGGAAACTTATAGTAGAAACACTCACCTTATAGTGGAGGACATTATCTTCCTGAAATTTAAGACGAGGATGGTTTGCCATGAAGGGCAACAAAACGGGGCGTAGAATATCGTCGATGTGCAGTAAGAGTACCAAGGTTGACAAGAAAATGCGCTACGCTGTGAAATGAAATGGCACCCCATCATTCCTGGTTGTGGATCGTATGGTGGGCGACAGTCAGCTTGATATCCCATCGCAATCTGGTGAGTCTCCAGACTCGTATTCGCTGATCATCGGTGCTAAATTCGAAGCGGTACTCATCAGTGAAGAGAATTCTACCCCAGTCAATGTGATTCTAGTCCGCATGTGCCCGACACAACTGCAGGCGAACTTCTTAATATAGAGAGGTCAATTGTTGTCGGTGCGAGGACCGTCGCGATCTCAGCCCCCACTTATTAAGCTGCTTATTAATGATCCTCGTTGTCACTGAAGCACCAGTTGCACGTCAGATCGATGACAGTGATGGAGTCGGGGATGACGTGCTCTTCTGACGACATCTCGCTCACTTTCTGTCGTCTCACTTGGTCGACTATTTCCTTCTTGACGCTGTATTCAGTGACGGAACACATTTATCCGTCAACCGCCGAAGTTTACAATTTTGCATTTCCCGCCGATATACGGATGTATATCAATTTGTGACCATTTTGCGTAACTCCTTCGTGATGCACAGTCTTTTTATTCCCTAAGAGTGTATCAGTAAAAAAGTGAGTAACTCTCCGGCTGACAGGGAAATGGCGTGAGGTCCTTCAATAAATTCTGATCCCAGTCGCCGCAGATGTATCGCTTGTGCTAATCACGGTTAATAACATTTCATCCATTTGAAGTAATAGAAAAGTGTAGTCACTATAATCTCTCCAAAACGCGTCATAGTATGACTTGTCGTGATAATTCTTGGGAAATGTCACGTCTCTGGCTAGGTGTGCTAGCCAGGGGTTAACTTCTGGAGTTATTAGTATTTGATTATGAAAATAAAAAGAGATACAGTCTGTACATTTCTTACATAGTCCTGGCACCATAGTTCCGATCTTTGTATGTCCATCCTTGGTAACAGATGGTTAGAACGGCTTTGGCTGTTCATTATGAAATGAAAATTAAAACACCTAAATCTGTCTTTTTGCACTACTGTTTGAATGTTGTCCAAACTGTCATGGGTTGAAGGACGAAGTGACAATTCCGTGTAAACCAGAGATCTACAGATACCGGTCATTTAATACTGGACCGTTTTACATCTGCACATTGTGACACCTCCTACTGCTGCCTGCTGGCACTTCCACGATCAGTGAAAGTGTAGTGCCCTTTTTCTATGCCCAGCCAGTATTCTTCACCTCGTCGAGATACGTGAAAGCGGGGCGACATAACACTACCTGTTATTGCAGTCAATATTTGTTGATAATGTCTGCACTTTGTACTACTTTGTGTCTATATTAGGGTTGACACAAATCTTTTAAAGTCTCTTCCGTTAATAAGTTTAGATTCAAATTATTACTATCGGTTAGCTGCGTTATTTAGTGGCTGCCATCAAAGATGCGCATTCACAGTTACTAGGCGGCCTATTTGCGTTTCAAAATTAATTGAAATCCCGAATTAATTCCTTCGAAAGACGCAGGGTCATTTAATACAGCACGATGTTTTATCCACTGAAAATTATTCCCTTTAAGATTAATGTGGAATAAGCTGTTATTATTATTATTATTGTCCTGATATAATCCAATACACGATTCACTTCTCGTGATACTCTGTTCGAAACTGTAGGGCACTATAGTTTTTCCTTAACTCGGTTGTTTGTTTGATATGATTCACTACGATGAATGGTCACACTTTAATGTGACAATAAATGTCCAAACAGGGTCTATAATCGGAAGTCAAATTATGATGCTGTATTTGGATAGTAGTTTCGGCGACAACTAAAGTTCTTAAATTGGAATTAATGACATCGATCTTTTATCGATTGACATTGTAAGGTGGCAGAATAATTGAAGGTTATTTTCGCACCTTACATGAGAGCTTTATTCATCGCAATGGGAAGGTGAATATGACACCTAACTCAATTGGGCGGTAATGAGCAAATTTGCCTAGCAGTATGTATTGCAAAAAGCGATGACATTCAATCGAACATAATTAACACATCGTTCCTATAATACATGTGTGATCGGAAGGTAAAACAAGCAGGGAGAGACGTTTTAGTCTGGAATTTCAGAGGGGCGAGCAGAGACAAGGCAGCGCTGCAGGGGGTACCACGGAAACCACTTAAAGAGGAGTCCCAGGTGGAAGGTCAATGACCCACCAAGTGACTCAGACGGGGAGAGCGAGTATAACGGCCCATCTAAGGGAGGAAAGGAAAGAAAGCTTTTAGAAAGCTGCTTTTTCGAATTCCAAAGGGATGTGAACAAGACCAGTGACGCATTTTCGAACACGTGTCCAGCGAGTGGTACACACGTGAGAGAGTCAACATACGCATTAGGCGTCTGGAATGGGCACAAAACGCCCGATTGGCAGTAATTCGTTAGGAAGGAGAAAAGAGCCAAAGTTTCAGCGCAATTTAATGGTAGGGACCTTGCGATTGGTAGACAGAGTTTCCACAAAATTGGTCGAAAAAAGCCGTGACATGAACAACGAAAAACCCAGGTTGGGAGACAGTTTGGCAATGAGTAAGACAAGATGGAAATTTCGGGGGACTCTTCTCTGAACTGGCGTCAAGTTCAGAATGGAGCGCATAATGCTCTGTACGATGCAGAGAAGAAATTTGGGTGAACACTGCGTTCACAGAGCTGACATACAGCTAGAAATTAGCGGTAGCATCGTTTAGCTCCAACTGTGGAGAAATGATCCAGCTAATTAGTTAATTGTTCTTGCGAGAACTGAGAGGGCATTATAATATGCACACTGCTCCAGCCCTGTGCATGTATATCGCCACTTTCTAAGACTAGGAATGAGTACATGTTTTCTCGCATGACGAGAAACATAGGGAAAGTTTCTGCTGGGAAATTCAGCAAAGGTTTAATTAGTTTTATAGGAAATTCAGAGGAAGAGAGTGGCCTAGCAGACGACAGCTCATCACAGCTCTAAGTAAATACCGCGTGCAGAGGTGTAGAACTGTTGATTCACCAGCTTGCGTCCACTGTAAACTCTAGCGACCTTGGGTAATCTTTTGCTCAATTTGTCACATCACTAACCACCCACCATAGACTTGATTATCATTCTAAAAATAGTACCGAACTTTGAACTGGAATCGGACGATTGTCATAGTACTGACCAACATCATAACGTTAACGTAGGAACAATTTTGTAAAGAAACATCTAGTTAAACGTTAATACTGTTGTGTTTATAATTATTTAACTTTCTGTGGGGTAAGATTTAATATTGTTGTGTTTAGGATTATTTCAGTTTTTGATATTGACGAGATGAATTATCCTGACAACTGTTCTTTGTTGTGTAAAAGCGTGAATTTTTGTGCTAATATTGCGACATTAAACATGCCATTTCAACTTACACAGTTGTCTTCAATCCTAGAATAAGTAAACCCCAAAAAATACTGCACCTTACAACATGTTCGCTGGATGCTAGCGTTATCTCACGTCTGTCAGTTTTCGTACTTTTGACAATAACGTAAACGAACAGGAATTTACTTTTAATTAAGCTGGCTTCCAATGAAATTCGCTGTTTCACGCAGTGGCACATTAACTTAAGAGCTGCAGATACTCAGGACCCAAGTGCTAAAAGCTCGGACACTAAAATCTCAAACACAGAAACTGCCAGATGCTAAAGACTGCCAAACACTAAAGACTCCTAGACGAAAAAGACATTAACAATACGTTCGTTCGGTTTATATGGTAGTTGTGAAACAAAAGGGTCGTTCGTTAGAAGCTCTTCGAATAAAGCCCCTAGCTACATTGCACATGATACTCTACTCCATTGGCTCTTATTATTCTTTTATTCAACTTTCTCTACATTAAAACGGGAATCCGAGATTTTATTTTAAATATGGGAATTTTTCATGGCCAGTTTGAATAAATTTTAGTTTCAAAAAAGACCAGATATGTAACGAGGGGTTACAACACGAGACTGGATTCATCCCAGTTTACATTGGTCAAGAGGCCTGAAGCTGGTGTAATGCAACACCGAAACTGTCTTTTTATACAACAAGATACGGATGCATGTGTTTTAATTTTCATTGCAAAGTTAAGATTGTCAAATGTCGAAGCCTTCCGCAGTACGGAATCCACGAGCCACGCCTGGTATTTAAGATCTTCGGGAAATGAGGGGACACAGCATCAAGTTCGCCGCCATTGTCTGCGGCGGGTGTGAGACGTGAAGCGGAGTGCTGCTGATGAGGACACCGCAGGTGTCGTGGGACTGCCGCGTCCTACCGCAGGACACGGACGCCGCTGTTCGGCCGGGGCCCCAGGGACGCAGGGTAGGGAGCATCAGGGTCTCCATGGAAACGCCGCGGCTAATCCTGTAGGGTGGCTGACACAGCGGGCCCACCGCGTCTCACGTTGCTGTCTCCAGCTCCAGGCGCTACAACACGTTGTTTTGATTGTCCAACATAACTACTACACATCATTGCCGTCACCCTTGTTATTCAGTACTCTGCAAGGTATCATTAACTCTTACACTAGAATTGATCGTACGTATTCCACGATATGTTGTCAGAGAAATTGCTCAAATGGCTCTGAGCACTATGGGACTTAACATCTGAGGTCATCAGTCCCCTAGAACTTAGAACTACTTAATCCTAACTAACCTAAGGACATCACACACATCCATGCCCGACGCAGGATTCGAACCTCCGACCGTAGCGGTCGCGCGGTTCCAGACTGAAGCGCCTAGAACCGCTCGACCACTGCGGCCGGCTGTTATCAGAGAACCGATGGTGATTTGTTCCATTGTGTTGCTATGTAGCAGTGCCTCACTGGTAAAGTAAAGCCTCCTAATAATTCGCAGAAGTATTACAATTACGATTATGGCTCCACGTCAGCTGTAGAACGTTTCAGAACATATGAAAGTCTGTGCCGGACGAGGACTGGAACCCGGCTGTACCGCGAGCGTGCGGCTCATCACTTAAGCTGTCTGAGCACGATTCCAGGCGCGGCTGAGCGTTTAACGTAAACACAGTGTCTCGGAAACTGCACTGCAGTGTTATAATTACGCAGGCCGAAGTGGCCGTGCGGTTCTAGGCGCTGCAGTCTGGAACCGCAAGGCCGCTACGGTCGCAGGTTCGAATCCTGCCTCGGGCATGGATGTGTGTGATGTCCTTAGGTTAGTTAGGTTTAACTAGTTCTAAGTTCTAGGGGACTAATGACCTCAGAAGTTGAGTCCCATAGTGCTCAGAGCCATTTGAACCATTTGTTATAATTACACATTGCCCATGTGAGCTGTGCTCACTTTATGTTTCATTGTGTATCGTGTTAATGAACTGTATGCACGTATTGACTTTCGCAGTCTCACGAACGTTACCGAAAGTGAGCACCTTTAATATGGGTAAAAAACATGAACAATTGCTCTAGCCACATCAGTGTGTCCATTTTCCGTATGTCTAGCAATTTTTGCGCAATAAATGTCTGAAAACACGTAAGTACTTACGAATAACCCTCTATGTTCCACCCGTCCCCCATTTGCAAAACGAAAATTCAGCAAATATTTCTTTATATTGTTACATTTGACTATAATGTTAATTAAAACAATCATACATTAATGACTTTCACACTGAAAAAGAAATTGCCACCAAACTCTAAATAACTGGGTTTCAATTGTGCAGTTCTCAATAATGCTTCGTTCTTCTCGACTGCACTGTGGGACAAAGGTTTTAGGTAACTCGGTCTTTCCTGTTGGTTAATTTCTACAGGTAACCACTGATGTTTCCGTTTTTTCTCCAAGGACAGGAAAACTACGTAGAAATTTACTCAGACTAGGTACCTAAGTTGCTGACAAGAATAACATACAGAAGAATGGAAAGAAAAATGAGGACCTGTTAGATGCTGATCAGTTTCGCTCTAGGAAAGTTAAAGGCACCAGAGAGGCAATTCCGTCGTTGAGATTAGTATTGCAGCGAAGATTTTAAAACAAGTCAAAACACGTTCATAAGATTTAGCGACCTAGTAAAAGCGTTCGACAATAAAACCAATACAAAATGTTCGAAATTTCGGGAAAAATGGGGTAAGCTATAAAGAATGATGGGTAATATACAATGTGTACGAAAACCAAGAGGAGATTGAAAAACCAAGAACGATGTGCTCGGATTAAAAAGAGAGGGATGCAGTTTTTCGCCCCTGCTTTACATATTATACATGGAAGAAGCAATGATGGAAACCAAAGAGAGGTTAGAGAGTGGGACTATAATTGAAGGTTAAAAGACATCAGTCATAAGATTTGCTGATGATATTGTATCCTCAGCGAAAATGAACTGGAATTACAGGATCTTTTAAATGGAATGAGCTGTCTCATAAGTGTCCTACGAACTACAGGCGTAAGGTTGCCTCCGTGTGGAACGGCCGGGCTAAATAAGGATCCAGGTGACGTGGCACGAGCTATCGGTCGTGCAACGGTTCAGAGTACAGAATACGAATTGATAGTAAATCGAAGAAAGACGAATGGAACGAAAAGCAGAAGGAAGAGAATAGACATCACAACTGCGGATCACGAACTAGACCAAGTTAAGGAATTTGGCCACCTAGATAGCAAACTGGTGGACGGTGCAAGGAGGTCATAAAAACACGCCACCACTGGCAAAAAGGGCATTCTTGGCCAAGAGAAGTCTGCAAGTATCAAACTTAAGCTTTAATTTTGGGAAGAAATTTCTGAGGCTGTACGTTTGAAGCAGAGTATCGTATGGTAGTGAAATACGGACTGTGGAGAAATCTGAATAGAAGAGAGTAGTAAAATACTTCGAAACTAAATTACAAAGTAAAATAATATAGAAGTAAGTTTCCTTCCAAAATTTATTTTCTTCTTGTTTTAACAACTTCTAATTCTTTCTTTATGAACATATCATATTATAACGACTTACTAGGAAACTTAACAGTAATAAAATACCGTCTATGTGACCTGAAGTTTAAAAATATATTTAAAAATTATGTATGAAATGCCCGTGTATTAGGGAATATGTATTCTTTGCAACTAATGCCTGGGATAGAAATTATCATTTCATGATACACGACACTTAACATCGTAAATAATCACTATCTTCAGCTATTTGAAATCCTACATGCGCTAAAATTAGTTTAAAAGCCACGTGCTACCTGTTTTATTATGGAAATTACATTACTTATGTGGGAACTTCCTAAAATTAGTTTAAAAACCACGTGCTATGTGTTTCATTATGGAAATTACATTACGTACGTATGAGAAGCTTCGCATTAATGTTTCACAAACGATACTGCGGATTACATCGACATCTCTTGCAACATGTAGTTGAAGAGTAACGTAACATACGTTATCAATATACTATTAAGTTTCATGTGGGGTAACAACGTTTCAATCTGTTTGTACGTTTAAACTGAGTATTTTTGAGGGACCATACAGCAATGCCATAATATGGGTGAGGGACTGTTTCTGGAGAAAATATTTTTTTATGCATTGATAAGTAATTATAACACCTTTCCGGTGTTTGATATTAAATTGTCTTTTTTCTTATTTTGTTAATATTAGACAAACTCGTTAGTCGATGTTAGTAAACATCTTACGTAAATTTTTATCGTTTAAAATCTTTTACTAGGTATTATGTAAAAAGAAAACTATACGCTATCTGGTACAAACTATGTTATGGAGATTGCATTTAACATAAGAGAAATAAATTATGTGAAACGCCATAATGTATACAAGCAAGCCAACCGCCTGTTTAAGCTTTTTTTCCTAAGTAAGACATATGAGCTGTGAGTAGGAAATATGCAGTCACCCAAGCAGTCATGTTATCATCTGCGTGAAACTCCCGACGCAATCATTGCAAAATATGTGGAAATCTCCAGTAAATAAACTTGTCTTTTATTATTGGAAATGAATCGTTATTTTAATTATTTTTATTTATTTCGTGTCAGGAGCAAACTAAAACATTATTGCATACATTGCTGCATTACATTACTACATGCACTATGGTTTATAAATTAAACCAGTGAAAGAATAATATACATATACACACATAGGTTACTGAAATCTGGTTTCGCAGGACAGAGCGGTTCCGGTTGTGGAAAGGGGCCAAGGTCAATTACTGTTAGTTATACAGAAACACAGACAACTTTATTCCTCAAACCAATGCACAATTTTCTCTTTAAGAGGCGGCCGGGGTGGCTGAGCGGTTCTAGAAGCTACAGTCTGGAACCGCGCGACCGCTACGGTAGCAGGTTCGAATGCTGTCTCGGGCATGGATGTGTGTGATGTCCTTAGGTTAGTTAGGTTTAAGTAGTTCTAAGTTCTAGGGGACTGATGACCTCAGAAGTTAAGTTCCATAGTGCTCAGAGCCTTTTGAACCATTCTCTTTAAGACAACAAACATCAATTCACTGCTGAGGACCCAAGAAACTTTTCCAGAATAAGTTAAGTGATTGTTTTTAAAACACCAGGATTTAGAGTAACGGATGAAGGCCTTACTTAAGTAAAATTACAGTATCTTCTCGGCTAAAGGCCGAAATAATATTTCAAATCAGCTCAGGAAACTCTTTAAAAGCCAAGCATTTACAAATTCTGGCTAAAGGCCATATTTAAGGAAAATTCAACTTAATTCGTCGGCTGGAAGCCCAATTAAGAAAAATTTCTTTACATAGTAAAGGAGAGACTTTAAGAATAAACCTTTACACAGTACAACAAAAAAACATCTTAAGAAAACTTGAAGTATATTGTCGGCTGAAAACCCAAGCAATTACTCAAGAATAATTAAAGACAACCTAAAGGTAAACATTTACAGAACACTTCTGAAGGCCGTTTCAAGAATTCAGGATAATAAAGAGAAACCTTGCAGACAAGGGTTTACATATTAAAGCTACAGATTCTGAAACAAACGCGGCTGAATGCCTAAATGCAGAGCAACAAGAATTTTAAATGGAACACAGCTGAAGGCCTAATCTTAAAGCTGTAATGAAGTTAGGCTGATGGCCATATAATAAACATAAAACAGACAGTATTAATACACGGCTGAAGGCCTGGCACAGTATTTGCGACCAAATAAAATGACAATCACAAACAACAAACAGTGGTGCTCAGAAGTGTTCCAAGGGTCGGCTTGGCGAGGAAGCTCTATCAACAGTTTAGGTGAGACAGGCAGCCAAACGTAACACTAAACAATCGGGTGGCAACGCGACCAAGGGACGGCTGACGAACTAACCAACAACCAAATCAATTCCTTCTCTCGCAACCGACCAACTGGCTACTCCAGTAGGTAGACAGCATTCAACTGCTCAGCGGAAATTACAGAAGCTACACACAGTTCCACGTAAACACTTGCACCAAGGACTCAGACAATCCTAAAACCAATCACAGTGGTTGGTTGGTTGTTTGGGGAAGGAGACCAGACAGCGTGGTCATCGGTCTCATCGGATTAAGGAAGGATGAGGAAGGAAGTCGGCCGTGCCCTTTCAGAGGAACCATCCCGGCATTTGCCTGGAGTGATTTAGAGAAATCACGGAAAACCTAAATCAGGATGGCCGAACGCGGGATTGAACCGTCGTCCTCCCGAATGCGAGTCCAGTGTCTAACCACTGCGCCACCTCGCCCCGGTTCCAATCACAGTGGAACAACAAGGAGAAATGACAAGTCTCACACACACAGAGCTTCCATTAGCGGTTGGTGACTATTTACACGTCGTCCGATGAGACGATCGACCGAACGACCAACCAAGGTCATCCCCACTCAAGTTATGATTGTCGGCAACGGTCGAGCAAGTCTTGGCTGTCTGGAGCTCACTGCAGCTGCAACCCGACTCAAGTCGATGTCCGTTCGGAACTCGGAGACACGGCGACCCGAGCACAGTGTCTCGGACCCAATCATGCAGAGGTAACTCTTGCCCATCGGCGGCGACATCTCTGCACGACGAAGGAACCGACCCACGTCCGGCAAGATGAGCAACTGACGAGACCCAGAAACGGTCAAAAGACCAAATACGCGTTGCCCGATGAGTCGACTGACCGAACGACAAACCAACGGTCGTCCCCGCTCGAGTCTCCTTCCGTCGGACAGTGCATGTGTGTCCTCAGCAGCTGGGGGACTACTGGCTGTGCAGACCTTACTGGAGCTCCATCCCGACTGAACTCCCGACAGACGACGACCCGGAAATACTAACGGTCGCTCCATAGAGAGTACGACAGTGCACTTATCGATAAGCGCTGCTGCTGCCACTCACGGGCAAGCAAACCAGTAACCTAGTGACGCCAGCAAATCGAATTAAAAGAAAAACAAGGCGACAGAACCATAAAAACAAGATGACGAGCAATAAACGGTATTACCGCGAGCCGCGTACGGCTCAGTTATATTAGCAAACATGTGTTAATTTAACTACACAATGGATGCCCAAAATTTAGCAACGTCCAGTGCACCTTGTGTAGCATTTACAAGATCTTCCATAGTGCACACAGTTGGAGGTAATGTGCATTGAAGCAGATGTGATGATCTGTTACAGTGCACATTACCTCCAACTGTGTGCACGACAGCTCCACAGTCACACTTGAGAGACACCACCTGGAAGCCCCATCCGTGCAGGTTGCTCTTCGATCTTGTGACACAGGAATGTAGGCGATTAAGTGATTACCATGTGGAACATTCTTCTGTGTGGCCTGGGGGAAGAGCTTCTTGTGGACTCAGCCACTCCTCCAGATACCGGCATCTGGCCTGCCGTCTCCTCTCAGGTGTTGGTGCGGAGTGTCAGCGAGTGCTTCTGTACTGCGAAGAAAGCTCTTTCTATACAGAAGTCTTTGCTGTGTTGGTTGACGGTCATGTAGTGGGTGGGCTTTGCATGTTAATGTCTTTTTCATTTCATTTTGTGCTGCTGTATCCCGTCGGATGTCCGGAGGGGCTATGCCGGATAAGTAGTGCAGTTTTTCCACAGATGTGGCTCTCAGACAAACCGTGATGATACGACATGTCTCGTTCTGAGCAACATCAACTTTCTTGGCGTGTGTGGATCTGCACCATACTGGTCAAGCGTACTCGCTCAGCTGCAGAGTAGCATAGGCCAATGCGAATGTATGCACTGTATTTGCCTATGCTACTCATGTTGTTCTTGTCAGCTTCCTAACAACATTTTTCCTGGCAGCCACTTTTTGCTTTGTTTTTAAGCAGCGCTCTTGTATGTGAGAGAACATTACAACATTAAAATCTGACTTCTGGTGAACTGAAAAGCCATGTTCCGTTTCTGAAGCGGTATCAAACAACACCATCGTCTTCAACACTAATCACGACAATTATAATAAGACGACGATTAACAAAAGTAAAGCGAAGGTATTTATGTGTAGTCGTTATATATCAGGTCATGCTGAGGGAATCAGATTAGGAAATGAGTTACTAAATGCAGTAGATGATATTGCCTATGTGGGCAGTAAAGACGATATACAATGTAGACTGTGAGTAGCAATTAGTGCGTTTCTCAAAAAGTGAAATATTTCAACGTCTAATATAAATTTCAATATTAAGAAGTCACTTCTGATACTACTAGTGTAGAGCGTGACCTGAAATGTGTGAGGTAAACAGTGCGGACAAATAGAAGCTTTTGAAACGCGGTACTACAGAAGAATGATCAAAACAAGATGGATAAGATCGGATTCGTGGTATAGAGAAGAGAACAGATATTGAAGCATAACTTCACTAACAAATGAAGGATCCTTTGATAGGACACATTTTGAGGCACCAAGAAATTTTCAGTTCGGTGATGGAAGGAGGAGTGTATAGTAAAATTTGGATACGGAGATCACAGTAAGCAGATTCACTTGGTTGTAGTTGTCACGCAGAGATGAAAATGGTTAGCGCTGGATAGACTTCTGTGGAGCGCTGCTTCAAAACACTTCAGACTGATGGCGCAATAACTAACATAACGTTTTGATAAGAAGCTTCGGTTTTCAGTCTTCTGACTGGTTTGATGTGGCCTTCCATTAATTCCTCTCCTGTGCCAACCTCTTCATCTCAGAGTAGCACTTACCTTCCCAATTATTCGCTGGATGTTGCATGCACTCCAGCCTCTCCCTTCCCCTAAAGTTTTTACCCTCTACAGCTCCATCTAATAACAACGAGGTAATTTCCTGATGTCTTAACAGGTGTCCTGTCTTCCAGTCTCTTCTTGTCAGTATTTTCCACCCATTCCTCTCCTCGTCGATTCTGCAGAGAACCTTCTCGTTCCCTACCATATTGTTCACACCATTCTTACTGGAGGCTATTATCTCGCGAGGCACGGTACCAATTATTGTACCTGTTATCTTCTACGAAATTAAATCTACAGCGGGAAGCAGATATCGTTCGTACTAATTTATTGGGAAGCTGAAAGTACGGAGGACACGTGTGTACTATACACATAAAGAGCGATGTTCATTGTTTAGGTTCCATGTAGAAGCGTCTAAGGTACAGTGTAGTTCCTTAATGAGATATGGCTTATTTATGAGATATTCTAATCGTAAAGCTGTCTCTTGCTCGCTTATTAACTGAACTACTTGCACACTTGCATAACTATGTACAGGATCAGCCGCGTAAGGTCGTCGCCTCTAATAGTTCAGAATCGATTTGAGAGGTGGAATCTATTGGTGGGTTATGTTAGTTATCTTTGGCTTTCATACAGCTGTCTTTTTTTATTCCTGTAGTCATTTTCTCTAACTACACAATTTTTTCTTCATTACATACCACCAAACTGGTACTGATGATCTTCGATATTCTTATGCAAATCTTCTCATCGACGTCCAGGCAGAATTTCAGTTTTATCTTATCGGACAAATGTGACACAGAACGTTTGGAAACTGACCATCTTGAGCGTGTTCAAAAAAATATATACACTGTTAATATGAGCGATATAATTGCCCGATAGACGATTACAGAAGAAAGTGATGGCAGCACCTGTAGGTTGTGCGCAGCATCACAACCGTTTCTGTCCACGCGTACTTGGCAACAAGCGTGAATTGCGACTTAGAACATCGCTTCACGTAGACAGCGCGCTATTTTTGTAGGTCAAGCTATAAATATTACATATAAGAAAGCTTTTTCTGTGAAGGCCAGCGCTTTTCAACTGAAATCTTCGGCGCGTGAGCGTGTGTGTGTGCGCGTGTGTAGAGAAAGAAGGGTGTTGATGAGAGAAGGTCGGTAGAGGCAGTTGAAAAACGGAAAACGTGGTAGAGGTGGGAGGTTTTTGCAAGCATTACTGATAATAGGTTCACAATTCCGGTGCTTGCCGCGACTTACCAGGTCAAAAGAGCACATACGCAAACAATAGCTTCACAAGAACATTTGAACCGCGCTACTCTTACAACAAAATTTCGCACAGGGCACTTATCTGAACCGCACCAAAACATTACATGAAGTCCAGAGAGCCCCGATGATCGAATGATGACTGTCTGTGGTGGAATTAGTAACGGCAGGCTGTGTCTTGACGCAGGCGTCTACGAAGTTCTCTGACTCCATAAAGACTTCATTCTTCAATTTATGGCGGTGGGGGAGTTTCCGCACAGCTTCTTCCGAGTTTAAACTTCGTCTCCGGGGAACGAAAATCATCCTGAATAATCGATGCTACTCTGTTCACCGGCTGTCAGCGGAATTCTCCGTAATAAATTCAAAATGCCTCTTCTTTAATTCCGCTGCTTTCAACTTTACAAGCTTAATCCCGGAGAAGCCACTCTGAAATGAACGACTTCCCAATTCGTTAACTTTTCTGTTAATGACGATCTCTCTAAGCTCTGTGGATTATCAGTTAACTCTAACTTTCCTTAGTACGACACATGATTTATTAAAAGAGCGTATAGCAAGTTGTAATGGCTTCGCTCATTGCCTCTGCCCTTCGCCAACTACAACGAACGTCGTTATGATATTTCTCGTCAAATTACGGTAAATTCACCAGCGTAGATCTGCTGTCGTAATAACTGCTGCCAGAATCTCATGTAAAATGAAATTTCCACGTATCTCTTCAGGAATAAATATCATTTATAGAACAACGATTCATATCAAATATTAATAAAAAAGCAACCACAGCCGTTTCCTGATATGTTTATTACGATACTGTGGGTTTCGTGATCCAAACTTCAATCTTGTTATTATTCGTAATTAATTCTCACAAAATGGCAGAAATATACAAGGTGAGTCACCTGACGTTACCGCTGGATATATTTCGTAAACCGCATCAAATACTGACGAACCGATTCCACAGACCGAACGTGAGGAGAGGGGTTAGTGTAATTGTTTGATACAAACCATACAAAAATGCACGGAAGTATGTTTTTTAACACAAACCTACGTTTTTTTCAAATGGAACCCCGTTAGTTTTGTTAGCACATCTGAACGGGGTTCCATTTAAAAAACGTAGGTTTGTGTTAAAAAACATACTTCCGTGCATTTTTGTATGGTTTGTATTAAACAATTACACTAGCCCCTCTCCTCACGTTCGGTCTGTGGAATCGGTTCGTCAGTATTTGATGTGGTTTACGAAATATATCCAGCGGTAACGTTAGGTGACTCACCCTGTGTACTCAAAGCAGTGTAATTGGCTTTCATAACGGTAGAAGGGGGCACTACTGGCTACCTAGCACAGTCCCTCGCAATTTCTATACACGCTGGTGCCATCATAACTATGTAGCACATTTCCAATCGTAACGCTTGACCTAAGACACGCAACAGACAAAGTTCATGTTTTTTGAAACTTTGAAAAATAGCGATTTACAATTGTAGATGATGGCTTATCACCTTTACCGTTTGACTATGTCTTGAAGAAAAGTCGTCAAATATCTGGAATTTGCTGCTAAACAAACCACAAAGCTGAACCAATGATTCTGGAAAAAGAGATGACTGAATGGGATAAACTGTCTGGCTCTTGTTGAAGGTTTGGTAACACCTTCAGAAAATCTGACAGAAATAGTTACTTAACTTCATCTTTCAGAAAAAACAACGAGTAGGACTGGTCTCAGGATTTCAGCTGAATAAAAAATCCTGACAAACGCAAAACATGCACCAAAACATCAATAGATAAAATAGAGACATTTTGGTGAATACAAATATCTTGAAGAAACCACCGTGCAGAATGGACGAGAAGAGTATTCAATAGATGTAAAAGTTAAAAAAGCGAATGTCTTATGGCACTGTTAGGTGGAATATCACATAGTGTGGGTTCTTCTGCCTAGCAGGAGTGCTTTTCCTCAATGGCTCCTTTCCTCTCGGATGAGTGAGAGCTGTGTCGTGTGCGTATTAGTGGAGTGTAGGAGAGTGTAATGGATGCATATATAGTGTAGTATAGTGTTTTGTTTTTTTGTAGCGTAATGAAGACGAGAAATGCGGGAAGGTGAAATCCGGTGCCAGCACATAGCGTACTCCTAACCGCACCAAGGGAACCGCCGGCTTAACATTCCCATCCGACAAACGTATCACCACTAACGTTGTCACGTGCCCTTCACTTATGAGACACTGGGGAGAGGTTTGGGATACAATCTACGTCATACCGCGGAAGCCACCTGACGGTGTGTGGCGGAGGGCACTTCTGATCCCCCATCCCTGTTCCACACGCTAATAGTATGTGGGAAAAATAATTGTCGGGAAGCCTCTTTATTACATCAAATTACCGGCATTTTCTCCTAGTGAGCATTTCGCGAGGTGTATGCGGGAGAAAGTTATATGTTATCCGACTCTTCCCGCGAAGGGCTCTCTCTAAATTTTAGCAGTAAACCTCTTCGTGATGAACAACGCCTCTCTTGTAACATCTGCATCCGTGTAACGCCCTCGCGCCAAGTAAACGGTCCCGTGACGAAACATGCCGCTATTCGTTCAACCTTCTCTATCTTTTCTATCAGTCCTACCTGGTAAGGATCCTAGATTCCTTAACAAACTCAAGAGTCCATCGAACAAGTGCTTTGTAAGCCACTTCCTTCGTGGATGCTTTAAGAATTCAAGATTCCTCATTTACTTTTTCTATTATTTGTTTTATGTGGTCGTACGACTTAACGTCGTTCTGGATACTTACTCCTAGATATTTAATGGTAGGTACTGCCCGTAGTGTAGTTCCGTGATCCCAAAGTGGTCCAGGTGGACCCCAGGGGTCCACGTGAGACCAGACGGGGATTCAAGTTGGCGTGCAAAAAAAATGGAGGTTCATAAGTTGTAAGTGAGGCTCCAAGAAAATTTTTAACCACCTTAATTTTTTGAGTACCTAGTGTATTTTAAGAAGGTCAGTGACTGCTACTTGTAAAAACAAGCATATTCGATATTCAGTACAACGCATATAGAGACTTGCAGAGTGCTGCCCGCACGCCCGCTCGCTCGGAATGCTTGCTTAGACGTGCAAAGGGACGAAATACGACTTGTGCTGTGCTTGCAAGCTTCACTAATATAAATACGAATATCAAGGACAAAACATTACTCATTTCTTTCCGGAATTTTGAAAATAAAAGTGTGAGTGAATCGATGTCAGTGGTTGCCAGTGCCAAAAACAAATAAATAAATAAATAAAATAAAAAACAAAATAAGTACCTGCCCATTTGTTAGCGATATATTAAATTTATAATAAACAGCTTTTCAAGTTTCTCAGTCTTATTGTTTGTACTAACAATTAGAATCAGTACTAATCAGTATTGCTTTGCTCTTATTGAGTGCAGTATAACTAAATAATAATACAGTCCTCTAATAAAGAGAATCTATGCTTATGAAACGAGGCATTGGTCTCGTGAAATAGGTATCTATTTTCTTTACTCATTAATTAAAAACCGGCTATTTAAAGTCGTGGCTGCTAAAACATCGACGATTAAACAATGGGTCTTAGCAGTTTAATGCTTTTGATAATTAAAAACAACTTTTCCGCTGGCATTTTGGTTTTTTCATTGCAATAATTAATTCTATTCTATTCTGTTAAAATATCCATCTCCTGTTCAAGTCTCCTCATGGTTACTAAAGTAAACCTTTTTTTTCTTTACAAGTTACAACTGATACAAAAAATGGCTGAATCTAAGAAGAAATGTCGACAAAACAGTGTTCATCATTTGAAATTTGGTTTTCTTCCATCAAATGCAGACAAAAGACTGCCAATATGTCTTTTATGCAACAAAGTTTTGATCAATGACGCTATGAAACCATCAGAGCCCGAAAATCATCTAATAAGGTGTCATCCTGATGAAATAGGTAGAGATTTGAAATACTTTCAAACATCGAAGGAAAAATATGAAAAGAGGCCCACCGTGGACAGTATTTTCGCTTCAACATCGCAAAGTAACGAGATGGATTTCGGATATTTTACAATATCTTGCTTATAGCGAAATCTTGGAAATGGTACACCATCACAGAACAGTTCATTTACCCGCTATTGAAGAGGTTTTAAAAACTGTTCTGCACAAACCTCCATTTGATCTACTCAGAAGAATTCCTTTAAGTAACAACACTGCACAAAGATGTATTCTAGAAATGAGCTCTGATATTGAAAGCTTCTTTTGTAATTATCTGCAAACAACTCCTTTTTCTATTCAGCTGGACGAGTCGACTTTACCTGATAATGAAGCATTATTATTTGCATATTTTCGATTTCTATGTACGAAGAAATTCACGAAGACCAGCTATTCGCGAAAACTTTGAAAACGGACACTAAAGGTAAATCAGTATTTAATGTCCTGAGTGATTTTTTTAAAGAAAAATCGTTTCGATTTAAAAACATTATTTCGGTGGCAGCAGCTGGAGCTCCTGCCATGTTCGGGCGATTTCGTGGGTTTATATGCCATCTTGAAAGAGTCATACCAGGATTAACTGCAGTTCACTGTGTCATCCACCTACAACACCTTTTAGCGAAAAATTGGAGTGATAAATTGCTCCAACGGCTTCAAATTGTGATTAATGCAATTAACAAAATAAGAAGCAATGCCTTGAATACCAGTTTATTTGCACTATTGTGCGATGAAAATGATGAAGATTTCCAACGATTGCTCTTACATACTGAAGTACGCTGTTTGTCGAAAGGTGCATGTTTGTCAAGATTTTACTGATTTTTCGAATCAGTTATAAAATTTCTGGAAACTAAAGATCCAGATTTAAAAGAAAATCTGATCTAATTTAAAGTAGATATTGCGTACTTGAGAGATTTGTTCAACAAATTTAATGACGTTAACTTGTAGTTAGAAGGGGACAGCCTAAATCGAATAAAAACGAAGCGTGTAATTTCGGTTTTTCTTGGTAAATTGAAATTTATGAAACAAATATTAGTTGGAGCAAATTCTTCCAATTTCCAAACTTGTCACAGGCCGAATGTCCTGATGAGGATATTCAGACATATGTCATATGCTCAGCATTGAATTACTCTGCATGATGACTTCAAAAATAGTTTTGAAGATATTCCAACGATGGAAATACCACCATGCATCATAAACCCATTTGATGAAACGGAAGTGGCGAATGTGGTATTACAAGAGAAGCTGCTTGAGTTAGCACCAATGAGGAACTGAAGATGAAATTTAAAATAGGCAATCAAACATTTTGACTGCAGGCGGAAATACCCGAAAAATATCCTGGGCTGTGGGAAATTGCGAGAAAATTTTTGATAGCATTCCCTTCGTCATAACTTGTCGTAAAAAGTTTTAGTATCGTTATCAACCTATTAACAAAACAGTGTAGCAGATTGAACATCACAGAACAGGGATATTTGAAGTTATTCCTTACAAAACTGAAGCCAAATATCGATAATTTGCTGTCAGTTCATCAAGTACATTCATCTCATTAAAATTATGACTATGTTTGTTTATTTGCATTTTAGAGTTCATTGTTGATGTTTTGTCGATTGTTAATTAGTAAGTTATCAATGTTTATTTTTAGTCGTATTAAGTACATAATCATAAGTATTATTTTAATAAACAGAACACAAGAAAATGTGCTGTATTTATTTTTATTTTTACCACTCCGAATTTAGGGTTGGGACTCGACTGTGACATTTTTCAAGAGTTTTGGAAATGTAGTAGAAATGTAAAACTTTGAAAGTGGTCTGCAGGAAAAAATAGTTTTGAAACCTGTGGAGTAGTTGCATAGCAGCGGATTTCTTTTCCTATGTATGCACAATATGTTATATTTATTTACGTTGAGAGTCAACCGCCAGAGCCTGCATCATCCATCAGTCCTCTGCGGATCACTCTCTAAATCTATACTGTGTTCTGGCGTTGCTACATTCTTATAGACAAACACAACTTCTGGGAACAATCTTAAAGAACTTCTGACGCTTTCCACTCGATACTATCAGACTTTGTTGGGGTACTCCGAAAATTACCTTTACATCTGACGACTTTGTCTTTTCTCAACAGCGATGTGTTGGGCGACTGAAACGCTGCCAGCCTGTGGTCGTTATCTGAGAAGGGAAGGACTGGACCAGTGAGACTGGACACCATTCACCATTACAAAACATTCTTCTCAGGCGTGACATTAACACCAAAACCAAAAGTTCAAAAGTACAACACTAGATATAAAATGGTCAAGCAATCAACCGTGGGGCTGATGACCTCTCGGGACAGGAGTCATACCCAGAAGTCGCCCAATTTTTGGACGCAACACAGTACACGGTAACAAGATAACAGCATCAATGGATGCTTCCAAAACACACACAGGTACCTAAAAAAAATCTCAACAGATTATATTTAAAAAGAAAGAAATGCCGCTCTGCCCAGTCTGTTAACAATCATCTCAAGCACAGGATTAGAAACGATCAGATCCAAACGATTTACGCACAAGGAAATTTTAATAAGGAATAATGAGACCCAAGCAGTTAAGGGACAGGTTAATTACTCCAAAACAGTGGGATTTAAAGAAATCAACCACGAGGTAAATAACAAGAAAAAAGGATAATTTAAACCCCAATGGATGCTTCTAAAACACACACAGGTACCTAAAAAAAAATCTCAACAGATTATATTTAAAAAGAAAGAAATGCCGCTCTGCCTAGTCTGTTAACAATCATCTCAAGCACAGGATTAGAAACGATCAGATCCAAACGATTTACGCACAAGGAAATTTTAATAAGGAATAATGAGACCCAAGCAGTTAAGGGACAGGTTAATTACTCCAAAACAGTGGGATTTAAAGAAATCAACCACGAGGTAAATAACAAGAAAAAAGGATAATTTAAACCCCAGGTAATATTTCTTGGAGACTGAGTTCTGTAAACTCTACACTTTAGAATAACATGCTCCATTAGAATTTAAAGAACACATGAGAATTCATGGGTGAATGTCCTGAATCAGTCTAAAATCTGGATCGATACTCGATAAACTCTTTTTTTTTCTTTTCTTTTCAGAAACGTCAGTGCGATACGGTATCAAATGCCACCCTGAAGTCAAGGAACACGGCATCACTCGGAGCGTCCTTGTCTACAGCGCTGTGGATCTCGTGGACGAAATCTCACCGAGGTACGGGGCATAGGTGGAAAGACAGGTAAACACGACCTTTAAGCTTCCACCTCTCCTACCCTTGTCAGCACAATACTGACAGCGAAAGTTTTATCCACCACGACGATTCGAAACGGTTCATCTCCGCTGAAAGCGCCTCTGCCCAGGTGTGCGTTGGCGATCCCGACTATGGAAGCGGATGATGCAAGATATAATGATTTGGAAATGGAACATGATTTGACAAAAAATATCTATGGGCAGAAATTTGTATAAAAAAGTAGTAGAACACTGTATCACAGTGGTAAAACCAGAAATTTTTTTTGTGCATGTGAACGCTTAACGATGAATTTTAAGATGTACAGAGATACTTCTGAAACGGATTGTTAGAAAAATAAAGGGTGCAATACAACTTAGAGATATCTGGAAAATGAGGAGTAACCAGGAGATCTTCTAAAATACACTGTCCGGTCACATTAAAGTGATCACCTGTCAAGAACATGAATAACCACCGTCTGCTGCGCAGACCACAGGCAGACGTGCGAGAAGAGTCAGTGTGGTTCTGGAAGGTACCGACATGGAAGTGAAGTCATGGCGACTACAGTGCCATGGCTAGCTGTGCTAGGTTTCTCAGCTGAGGATCCATGGCATGAAGAGCCAGATCGAGAGCCCACAGTTTCTAGGTTGGGATTAAATCCGGTGAGTTTTCGTCCAGGGGAGTACAGTTAATTCTCCATGGTGCTATGTGACATGTTGCATTGTACTGCTGGTAGATGCCATCTTCCCGAGGAAAGACAGCGGTGTACATGGTCCCCAAGGATATATGAGTACTTGTGTTTATCGTTTGTGCCACATCTCCGCAGCCGTCGTTTGCCCCTATAAACTGTGGCCCGTGAAGCACCATTGTCGTCTCCGCGCTGGTTTTGAATAGAACTGTTTTTTCATGCGCGGAATACATTAACCACCGAAGCACGCCGGAAGTTTACATACTGACCCTAAAGCCTATGCTCATGTTCTTTGGATGTCAGATGAATCGCTCCGTTACCGCTTTAAGACAACGACTGGACTGTTTTCCGCGTCCACCCGACAAGCTTTAATCTACCCTCCATGCTGGTGTCGTCACCTCGCATCTGGGAGCAGTTACTGTACACTGACGTTGGCGGAGGTCTCATTAAGGCGCCTGGACCATATGGGAAGAAACAACACTATGACGTGCCACCCTGTGGCGGCTACCTCTACTAGAAACTAGACACCATCCACGACGAAAGAAAAAATTATAATTCTAAGGCGTGACAACAAAACTGAAAGTTCAATAGTACAACACTAAATACAAAATGTTCAAGCTAGCAACCGTGAGGCTGGTGACCGGGAGTGCTTCTGGGGACAGGACTCATCCCCAGAGGTGGTCCAATATTTGGAAGCTACACAGTACACGCTAGCATGACAACAGCACCACCGTATACTTCTAAAGCACACACAGGTATCTTAAAGAAGAAATCACAACAAATTATATTTTCGAAGGATACAAATAAAGCTCTGCCTTGTCTGTTAATAATAGCCGGCCATCGTGCATGAGAGGTTCTAGTCGCTACAGTCGCAGGTTCGAATCGTGTCTCGGGCATGGATGTGTGTGATGTCCTTAGGTTAGTTAGGTTTAAGTAGTTCTAAGTTCTAGGGGACTAATGACCTCAGATGTTAAGTCCCATAGTGCTCAGAGCCATTTGAACTCTTTTTTTAATAATAACCTCAGGCACAAGATAAATTCCTTTAGAAACGATAAGATCCAAGCAATTCTAGCATAACGAAATTTTAATTATGAATAATGAGATACAAGCATTTATGGGAGAGGTTAATTACTCCAAAACAATTAGATTCAACACTATTAAGCACAGGGTAAGTAACAAGAAATAAGAACAATTGAAACCCCACGTACTATTACTTGGAGAGCTTGAGGTCTGTAAACTCTCTACTTTAGAATAACATCCCCCAGCAGGAATTACAGGAGATAACAACCCTAAAGAATTCATGCATGGCTGCAACCGACCATTAAAAAAGTCACGATTGCTACCTAGGTACAAGCTCTTAATGTACGTACTTTTTGTATTCATCTGGGACCTCTGCATCCTATATGTCATATATGCATATTATGTATTATGTTATGGGACCAAGACGCTTCTGTGTTCGAGTATTCTGTTTTTTGCTATTTGCCTGTTTAGGCGTTACTGCCATCTTCAAGTTATATCAGCTGGTCTTGATAACCATATGAAATCGATGTCTCCGTTGCTGTACCATTATTGTGTAAGTTTGCTCTACTGATATTGTTGGAGCTGTATAGTGGAGGTTAAACTTTTGCTGCAGCGGTTATCAGTATAGCTGTCGAATTATGAAAGTTTTACTTCATAATTCGACAACTATACAAATAACTTCCCCAGCAAAAGTTAAAATCTACTATAGCTCCAAAAATATCAATGGAGCAAACATCTACAATAATGGGACATCACGTGGATGTCAAGACCACCTGGTATAACCTGAAGATAGCAGTCTCGCAGAAACGGGCCTAGAGTAAGAAGCAAAATAATCAAACACAGTAGCGTCTTGGTCTCAAAACGTACATAATGCCAGTACGAATTTTGGTCATTAACGAAACCAATCATCATCAAGCGGGCGATGTGCCCATAGGTCCATTTACAATCAATGATACAGATAAATAATTTTCAAAATAAGTAAATAAGTACCAAACAATTTTAAAAAGTCTTTGATTAAGCTCCGGAGTGGGAAATAGACCAACGGGGAGGGAAAGCCGATGCATGAGTCAGAACGTCAATCACTTTTAATCGCTCATCAGACCGCATGACGAGAAGTGCGGCAGACTGAATTCTGTGAGGCAGTACATTAGCACCGACAATCACCACCTTGCCAGTTTGAAACACGCTAGTTCTATATAATCATTTTGGGGCCACGTACCTACGTGGCCGTGTCATGCATCGCCCCGTGGCAAACGGCCTCTTCCTGCGCAAGCTGCTGCCCACACTACCTCCACTACACGACTGTCTGGGCAGAGGCAGTTGAAGTGCTGCCTTCCTGATTCCAATTTGCTGGTCACCCTCTACACTGACGTGACAAAAACATGGTGTGGCGATATACACCTACAGATGGTGGCAATATCGCGTACACAAGGCGCAAGAGGGCAGTGCATTGGCGGAGCTGTCTACATCTACATGGCTACTCTGCAGATCATACTTAAGTGTCTACCAGAGAATTCATCGATCAACCTTCACAATAATTTTCTATTATTCCACTCCCTAACAGCACGCGCAAAAAAGAACACGTCTATCTTTACTTGCGAGCTCTGATGTCCCATACATTATTATAGCGATCTTTTATCCCCACTTAGGCAGACTTCAACAAAATATTTTCAGGTTCAGAGGAGAAGGTTGGTGATTGAAATTTTGTGAGAAGATCCCGCAGCAACGAAAAACACTTTTGTTCTAATGATGTCCACCCCAAATCTTGTGTCATGTCCGTGAAACTCTCTTCCCCATTTCTCGGTAATACGAAACGTGCTGCTCTTCTTTAAACTTTCTCGATGTACTCCGTGAATCCTATCTGGTAAGGAGCCCACACCGCGCAGCAATACTCCAAAAGAGGGCGGACAAGCGTGGTGTACACAGTGTCTTCAGTAGATCCATTCCACCTTTTTAGTGTTGTATCAATAATACGATCTCTATGCGTGCGTCACCTTCCCCAAAACTTTTTCACTGTGTTCCTTCCATTTTAAGTTGTTCGTAATTGTAATTTTTAGGTATTTAGTTGAATTTAAGGCCTTTACATTTGATTGATTTATCTTGTAACCGAAGTTTAACAGACCCTTTTAGCACTCGTGTAGGTGACCTCACAATTTTCATTATTTAGGGTCAACTGCCAATTTTCGCACCATATAGGTTTCTTTTCTAAGTTGTTTTGCAATTTTCTTTGATCCCCTGATAACTTTTCTAGACGATAAAGGACGGTACTATCCATAAACGTCCTAAGACGGATATGCAGATTGTCTTCTATATCGTTTGTACAAGTTAAGAACAGCAGACGGCATGTAACGCTACCTTGGGGAACGCCAGATATCACTTCCGTTTCATTCGATGACTTTCCGTCAATTACTCTCTCTGACAAGAAATAACGAATACAGCCTCTTAACTGAGACGATATTTCACAGGCACGCAATTTGATTATAAACCACTTTTGACGGACGGTGTCGAAAGCCTTCTGGAGGTCTGAAAATACAGAATCAATTTGAAATCCCTTCTTCATAGCACTCAACACTACTTGTGTGTAAAGAGATAGTTGTGTTTCACAAGAACGATGTTCTTTAGTCCGTGTTGACTATGTGTCAGTAGACCGTTTTCTTCGAAGTAATTCACAATGTTCGAGTACAATATATGTTTCAAAATCCTGCTGCATATCGATGTTAATGATATGAGGCTGTAATTTAGTGGATTATTCCTATCGCGTTTCTTGAAAAGAACTTGCTAAATACAATGAACAGGTATAATGAGTAAGGTGAATAAATCGAAGAAAGGCAAACGTAGCAGAAACGAAAACACCAAGAAACTTAGCATCATAGTGGGGATCACGAAATAGCGAAGTAAATGAAGTTAAGAAACTCTGCTACCTAGGTAGCAAAGTTCCATGACAGACGGATTAAGCAGCATATAAAAAGCAGACTAGCAGTGCCAAAGAAAAGGCATTTCTGGGCAAGATAAGTTTTCTACAATCGAATATAAGCCTTAAGTTGAGGAAGAAGTTTTTAAATCTGTGAGCAAAGGAATATGTAGGAAACACTCACTAGACGAAGGGAACAAAATGACCAAACATGTGTTAGGCATCGAAGAATAACTAAACGTGAAAAAGTCGGTAAGAGATTAGAACACATCCATTGTTGAACGCAAGTAGTACTGTGGGATGTGAACGTTAACAGAAGTCGCGGTGGGCCATACCATAAAATTGTTGAGCATGTGGAAACAAATCACTAGATGATTTGATACATACCACATAGACTAAAATTCTATTCGAAGAATATAACGTTGAGATTTACGTGCAGGAAGCAAGAGAATAACTACGTTTAAAGAAACAAACATTTATGTTGAAATGAAAACGAAACATCTTCGTATTATCCCTTTAAGACCTTACTCGATTATTTTTGAAAGATGGCATTTGAGTATGTGTACATCGTGTCTTATAGAGGAAGGGTTAAAGGCAGTCGTATCAGTTATGACGTGCGCAAGTAGAGAATGATAGCAGCGGCTGAGAAGATGTGAAATACATCTCGTTGCGTTGCCTCAAAGTGCATTTAATGGCCTATGCCTTCAGATCCCTCTACATGCAGTGACAGATCGTGTTCTGTGTGGTGCCAGCCAATTCCCTATCTGCACCTCACGCATGCTGCAGCGTGGCTTGCAGCACAGGTAACGAAGGAAATGTGTGGCTTGTGGATGATTTCTATGAAATTATCTTTGCTAGTGGTGATTTTCCAGGCGTCTCTGACAGCAGACTGCATTGGTCAGGAGTCACTCGGATCAGATAAAACGATTAAGACCTCTCTTTGGCGTTTTTTTTTTTTTTTTTTTTTAAGGATTCTCTCTTCCGTTCTTCACACTCTCAAAATCCAGTCTGCATCCCTCATCATTGGTGAGGACCATTCCCAGTATCTGTCGGTACGAGGTGTGGCGAATAAAATAAAAATAAAATAAAAGACACTGATGTGGTTTTTTTACAAATAATTTTTACAAATATTTTTTGTCCCCGTCAATCCTTCCGTGCCTATATAGCGATACATACAAGCCTTCCATTGCTCAAAGAAAAACTGTAGCTACTCAACTGCCACCGTTTTCGATATTTTCAGCGTTTTCCCGTTCACCTGTTCCACGGACAGAAAATGTGCTCCCATCAACACACGTTTCATTTTTGGAAACAGGGAGAAGTCGCATGGAGGAAGGTTTGGTTAGTATACAGGATGCTGCAGAGTGAGCTTCCACAGGTAGGGCACTGTGAGCTGGCAAATTATCCATGCGTTGTTCTTCGACAAACACGGTGTTTTCGTCCTCTTTCCCTTACATCGATTTGGACGTTTCTGTTGTGCTTCCGATTAATAGTTAGAAATCACGGCACTCGTTCACTCATAATAATGCCACTGATACAAAAAAAAAGAGATTTCCCTTCAGTGCTAAATTTTTTCATTCAAGCCTTTTTTGCAGGCATACCGATTCTGGAACATTTGTTACCAAGTCTGGTTGCTCGGTGACTTATTACGTGATCTCAGAGCAACGTTATTCCATCATCCTTTTCTTCTCTTCGTCGGGAACACTTTGGAAAAAAAAACCTTTGTCGCCTTTAATCCATAGTGGTAACTGATGCTGCTGTCTCCTAGTCAGTGTTTACTATGTCGGCGAACATCTGAAGGTTCTGATATTGATCCTGCTGTACTATGTCATAAGTTTTGTGATGGTTTCCTTCAGTTGTTGCAGTCACAGGCTGACCAGGAGTTTCGTCAGCTTCGATCGTTGCCGACCCTCAGAAAACCGTATGTGACGCCGATGAATAAAGGCACGTGACAGAGTATAATCAACGAGGAACAGCTTCACATTCAGCAACATTGCATTTTCGATTTTTGTAGTATCATGACGAATTTGAGAAATATGAGTTCCGTAATAAATGACAGGTAGTAATAGCGAATACACTATTCAAAAAACACTATAGGAGAGGGTATACTTGGAAAAGATGAGACACGGAAAGATACCAGTTGGATTATATCAAGGTCAGAGATTCCGAAATAAAATACTCGGTAGTAAGGCGTATCCAGGAGCAGAGGTAGACTCAGTCATATTGCAGACTTCATGAAGAGTATACTGAAGGTTAAGACAATCTTCTGGATGAATCAGTGTGGAAGGAAGTGGGATATTGAAGTACTAAGGAATGATGACATGCGTTTGAAGTATTTTTAAGGCTGTAGATACTATGATACTGAATATCGAAATGGATAGTTCAGTTGAAGAGGGATGGAAATCTCTAAAGAAGGTGTTCACACGACTGGGACAGAAAAATATTGAAACTAGGACGGTAATTGCGAAGAAACGTTGGGTAACAGAGCAAATGTTTTAACGGAACGACGGAACAAGGAAGTACAAAAGCGTTCAGGAAAATAACGAAAAAAAGAAATGTAAGTTACTTAGGAATGAATCACACAGGAAACGCAAGAGAAATACCTGCGGGAAAAATGCGAATAAATTGAGGAATAAATGGGTAGCTGGAATGACTTATTTAGCATATAGAAAAGTCAAAATAACCTTCCGTGAAACCACGACGTCAGCACCTAAACTGCAAGAGATATTGCACTGTTACACTCAAAGAGCAAATAGATGGAAAGAGTATATTGAAGTATCTGATGAAGTGACAGAAGAAGAAAAGTATCTCGATACGGAGGACACAGGCATTTCAGTATCAGAGTTTAACCGGAAATCTTGCGATCAGATAACGCGGAGGACTTTGATACCGCTCCATCGAAGTAACAAATTTGTTGAGGGAAGCGGGAACCAAACGACAATTCAAGATGGTTGGTAAAATGTTTAGTCTGGAAACCTTCCGATATACTTTCGATAAATATCATCGACATAATCCCACAGATATAAAGTGAAGCTTAGCACAAGCAAGGTGAAGACTAAAATCAAATATAGAAGAATGGAAAAGGAAACTGATGATCTGGTTACGTGACTATCAGTATAGCTTCAGAAGAGGTAAAGGCGCCATAGAGGTAGTACTACAGCTGTGCTTGATAATGGAAGCAGGAGACACATTCATAGGTTCCCTCGACGAGGAAAAGTATTGGGCAACATAAAGTTCTACAAGAGTTTGAAATGGTGCTTTTAATAACCTTGTACAATATTTTCACGAATGAAGAGTGAAAAATAAGAATGGAAGACCAGGAATAATGGGCTTGTATGAGAGAGAGCGTAAAACTTGCTCTAATTTTTCACTCCACCTGTTCAGTTGATACATCGAAGAAATAAAATGGAGGTTAAGGAGTGGAATTATATTTGAGGATAGAAGGATATCAACGATTAGATTAAAATATTGTTATCCTGAGTGTAAGTCGGAAGAAACCACTACGCACTGACAATAACCTGCAGAAAGGCGAAACTAATGAGGAGTAACAGAAAAGAGATCAGTGATAAACTTAACTTCCAAACGGGACCACAAAGCAGACGAAGCGAAGGAATTCTGCTGCATTAGGAGCGAAAAAACACATGAGGTACGATGGAAGGAGAACGTAGGCAAAGAGGGCATTCCTGGCTCAAAAAAAAGCACAAGTATCACAAATTTCAAGATTAAATTTATGAGAATATACTTTTGGAAGACAGAAATACAGGGTGGTCAAAAATAGTCTCGAAAGCTTGTAAGGTTGTTGCATGGTAGGTTGTACTGAGAATAATCGTTAAGAAAAAATTCGATTCTCTGGGCCGTTTCCGATTTAATTAGCAATGGAGTTAGACAATCAGGATGAACGAAGGAATGGTCGCGAGTAAACCAAAGACCTATGGACACTGGTTGTTAAATATTGACTCCTGTTATGACTGAATATGAGACTGGGTTCCTCCCAATTTACGTTGGGGGGTTGGTTGGGGTTGTTTTTGGGAAGGAGACCAGACAGCGAGGTCATCGGTCTCAACGGATGAGGGAAGGACGGGGAAGGAAGTCGGCCGTGCCCTTTGAAAGGAACCATCCCGGCATTTGCCTAGAGCGATTTAGGGAAATCACGGAAAACCTAAATCAGGATGGCCGGACGCGGGATTGAACCGAATGCGAGTCCAGTGTCTAACCACTGCGCCACCTCGCTCGGTAATTTACGTTGGTCAGGGCTGTAATGGAACACCGAAATTGGTTGCGTAGATAAATGAAACGCAAAAGGGACGGTTGTAGATGTTTTACTCTGCATTTCAGGCGAAGAACACGCTTGGCAATACCGTCTCTGGCAGGCAGCGTGAATATGCGCCGCAGGAACCTGATTGTTAAATGAATATTACATATCGAATTTTCTTGTTAAAAATTATTTCTCAGCATGGGGTACCCCAAACACCCTAACAAGCTTTCCAGACTCTTTGTGACCATCCTGTGTAAAAAGTGAGGAGGTCCTTCCAAAGAATTTGGGAGGAGGGGAACATGTGGTAAACATTTACAAGGGACAAGGTGATGCGATATGTGTTTGTATGACATACACTATCTTGCATGTTCCTTGAGGCAGCTGTATAGTATAAAAGATGTAGGGGAAAATTGGAATGCTTCTAACAAATAACTGGACACGTTGGATGCAAGATGGAAAGGTTACATGCCCGAGGAGTTTATGACGGGCCGGAAAATGCTGGCCAGAAGACTGATGTGTCCGAAAAAAAAAAATAAACGGTGCTCAACTTTTAAGTCAGTCAAGGACATCGCACTTCTACACCACAATGTCCCCTACAATCAAGGCTCAACAGTAAACTAAATCCTAAAGAAAAGCGAATCGACGATTCACACATGTAGAAGCTATAACTGTGCAGCTAGGAAACGCGCAGTCTTGTTTTTTTTTAATTCCACAGTTCCTGGTCGATACTGTAAAAAAAGGACCCTTTCTTTTCTCTTTCCGTTATCTTTTGGATACAATTTCGCCTTACACACTACCGATAGTCGTGTTAGCATCTAACACACTGGACAGTGTTCCCGCACCTTTAAAGCCAACAGAACAAGGGCATCCTCTGCTCAACTAGTGCGAAGCCCGCTAGCCGTATCCAATTTCGCGGTACCCTGGCCTATACGTTAGCAGTGGACAATGGGCTTTGAGCATAGCAGAGCGAATGAGGTACAGAGGCTTCCGCTGCCCACGGCTGCGAATGTATTGCATGACGCAGCGTCCCCAGGCTGGCAGTGCAGAACCTAATGACGGCCGCAGCAGCTATTCACACAGCGGAGTACTGCGGAAGGGCCGTGCCTATCCACTGTGGGCGCTTCTTTGATGTTCAGTTCACCCGCGGAAGATGATTTCGTTAGCTAATGTTTGACATCCAACATACGTAAATCATTATAGAGTATATGAAATTACGTCTTCTAGTATACATAATGTGGAATAATTAGTACTTCGTTTGAAAGGATGTAGATATTTTATTTTATAATACACAGAATAATACACACTTGTATCAATATCAAGAGCTCAGATGGAAACCCAGTTCTAAGCAAAGAAGGGAAAGCAGAAAGGTGGAAGGAGTATTAGAGGGTCTATACAAGGGCGATGTACTTGAGGACGATATTATGGAAATGGAAGAGGATGTAGATGAAGATGAAATGGGAGATAAGATACTACGTGAAGAGTTTGACAGAGCACTGAAAGACCGGAGTCGAAACAAGGCCCCGGGAGTAGACAACATATCATTAGAACTACTGACGGCCTTGGGAGAGACACTCCTCACAAAACTCTACCATCTGGTGAGCAAGATGTATGAGACAGGCGAAATACCCTCAGACTTCAAGAAGAATATAATAATTCCAATCCCAAAGAAAGCACGTGTTGACACATGTGAAAATTACCGAACTATCAGTTTAATAAGTCACAGCTGCAAAATACTAACGCGCATTCTTTACAGACGAATGGAAAACTGGTAGAAGCCGACCTCGGGGAAGATCAGTTTGGCTTCCGTAGAAATGTTGTAACACGTGAGGCAATACTGACCTTACGACTTATCTTAGAAGAAAGATTAAGGAAAGGCAAACCTACGTTTCTAGCATTTGTAGACTTAGAGAAAGCTTTTGACAATGTTGACTGGAATACTCTCTTTCAAGTTCTAAAGCTGGCAAGGGTAAAATAAAGGGAGCGAAAGGCTATTTACAATTTGTACAGAAACCAGATGGCAATTATAAGAGTCGAGGGACATGAAAGGGAAGCAGTGGTTGGGAAGGGAGTGAGACAGGGTTGTAGCCTCTCCCCGATGTTATTCAATCTGTATATTGAGCTAGCAGTAAAGGAAACAAAAGAAAAGTTCGGAGTAGGTATTAAAATCCATGGAGAAGAAATAAAAACTTTGAGGTTCGCTGATGATATTGTAATTCTGTCAAAGACAGCAAAGGACTTGGAAGAGCAGTTGAACGGAGTGGACAGTGTCTTGAAAGGAGGATATAAGACGAACATCAGCAAAAGCAAAACGAGGATAATGGAATGTAGTCGAATTAAGTCGGGTGATGCTGAGGGAATTAGATTAGGAAATGAGGCACTTAAAGTAGTAAAGGAGTTTTGCTATTTGGGGAGCAAAATAACTGATGATGGTCGAAGTAGAGAGGACATAAAATGTAGACTGGCAATGGCAAGAAAAGCGTTTCTGAAGAAGAGAAATTTGTTAACATCGAGTATAGATTCAAGTGTCAGGAAGTCGTTTCTGAAAGTATTTGTATGGAGTGTAGCCATGTATGGAAGTGAATCATGGACCATAAATAGTTTGGACAAGAAGAGAATAGAAGCTTTCTGAATGTGATGCTACAGAAGAATGTTGAAGATTAGGTGGGTAGATCACGTAACTAATGAGGAGCTGTTGAATAGGATTGGGGAGAAGAGAAGTCTGTCTCACAACTTGATTAGAAGAAGGGATCGGTTGGTAGGACATATTCTGAGGCATCAAGGGATCACAAATTTAGCATTGGAGGGCGGAGTGGAGGGTAAAAATCGTAGAGGGAGACCACGAGATGAATACACTAAGCAGATTCAGAAGGATGTAGGTTGCAGTAGGTACTGGGAGATGAAGAAGCTTGCACAGGATACAGTAGCATGGAGAGCTGGATCAAACCGGTCTCAGGACTGAAGACCACAACAACAACTACACACAGAATGCATTACAATCAACGATTACTCTTTCTTGATGTTTTAACGGCGGATGGAATATCCTACTAACTTTTGGGCCAGCATCCGGCACAGCAATATTTACTCTTGCGAAATTGCGGAAGTGTACTTCTATCTTCATGGTCAGATGATTCTTGAGTTAAAACCACTTAATGTAACAATACACTGTGACGTAAACATGCATTGAGGACAGATCGTGAATCGTGTCTCTCGACAGTTGGGTCGGCAAGAGCATTGCCAGCGAAGACGAGTTTTAATACCTCAGACGGTTTCAAAACATCGTACACTCCGCCGCAGACTTTGGGACATTTATTCCGCAAACAATACTTTTGACTGTAGTCGCACCATCTCTCCGGAACACCCCGCCACTCAAAATAAGCGAGGCTTATGAGTATCTGCTGAAAGTAATATATTTTCCGAAATTGAATGCGCTGACAGAACGGTTCAGCTCGCCACGAATGCCTCACATGCATATGCACCGTTATAGTCTTTGACGACAGCTTTACAATCATAAAAAAAATTAGTCATCGTTCACCGGAAGCTTAAAAAAATGGCACAGTTTTCCTCAAAAACTGTTCAAATGGCTCTGAGCACTATGGGACTTAACTTCTTTGGTCATTAGTCCCCTAGAACATAGAACTACTTAAACCTAACTAACCTAAGGACATCACACACATCCATGCCCGAGGCAGGATTCGAACCTGCAACCGTAGCAGTCGCGCGGTTCCAAACTGTAGTTTCCTCAAATTTTTGGTTGACGAATATAACACCAGTGTGTATTTGAATACTAAAATCGTAACCAAGTTGCGTATCTGAAAGTTTCCTTTATGAAATAACAAACTAAATCTTACTTTAAAGAATTTTGTTATATTGTCGTTATGTAAACACTACAGTCTCACAATTGACTGATCCGTCTTCACTTGATTTACGTGACGCTACTCTGTGCTAAATATTTGCACTAATAACAAGTGGTAATGGTCAACCACTTTAATTGTAAACACGTATGAACATCGCGCTCCGAGGGAAACTGGTCTACTTGAAAATCATGAAAGACGGTGCCAAATACATCACACCCCGTGGCAGTCGTATCGATTTAACATTCAGGCTATATATTTTGTAACGAATATACAAGATTTAACGAAAGCGTACGAAAAAACTTTCAGCACAAATTTCTCACATATAGATGAACAAAATATACATGGTGGAACAGATAATAGTGGCCCGGAGAACAAAGTTCCAGGGTACCGAGAAACACAGCAAAGAATAGCATATTCAATTCTAATCTGACTATAGAAGATGTGAAAGTGACCACCATTCATCTCTTGCCACTTTCGGGCAGGTCAGAAAGTTGCTGAAAGCGAATTGGAGCTGGACTGCTGTAATTGCTGCAACCTCGTCTGAAATGTTCTGCTGTAGTTCTTGAAGACTATGACGGTTGTTGCGATACACTTTAGAGTTGAGGGTTCCGCACACAAAGCAGTCTCACACTGACAGATCAGGTGACCTGGGAGGCCAGATAGGGCACTTACGGGCGCCACCAGACTGACCTCTGCTAACGACTCTGTCAGGCGTTAAAATTGTGTAAGTGTTCTCCACGGTTTGGCCGGCTCCATGGGGAGTTGCAACGTCCTGTTGGAAGTAACTGTATGTTTTTCCCTCCTCTGTTAATGCTACCATTCCTTCGGGACACTTTTATTTGCCCTACCCTGTGTTATATTTATATGGGTCCGGGAACACTTTACTTCCGGACACTACCTCATTTTCTGCAACTCTTTAAAGTACATCTATCTTCAGAAACAGACATACAATATGTACCTATGGCCATAAAAGTGAAATAATTATTTGTGTTGAACTGCTACCAGTCGCACACATGTTTATTTTATGATCATCCTGACACAAGCCTAAACGTTTCGAGCATGTTCTCCACATCTTCACGCGCGTATATATGCATACATATATAAATACTTGGGTGAATCATCGAATGTCTTAAGTAATCTAAATTAACATGAAAATCCTAAGGTACGATTTTATTAATCAATTCTGTCCATGAGAAGAACAGAGCACGAAACAGTATATTTACTATTTCTGTGTTAATTTAGATTATTTGGACATTTTATCATTTAATGTATATATACACACCTGAAAATAAACAGTAATATCAGAAATTGAGTCCACCTTGCTGTGAAACACCTTCTTATTCGTTTATTTCTTTACTCTCCCAAACTAGTTTCGGCGACAAATATCACCATCATCAGTGGGGTTTT
Organism: Schistocerca piceifrons; assembly: GCF_021461385.2. NCBI lineage: Eukaryota > Metazoa > Arthropoda > Insecta > Orthoptera > Acrididae > Schistocerca > Schistocerca piceifrons. Next base: position 227,339,322 of record NC_060143.1, read on the forward strand.
TTAATCTAAAACATGCAGAAAATAGCATGGTTATACACTCACAGTAGCACATTATTACATTTTTTACTATTCGTTCTTTTGAAATATAGTTTACTATGGGTACATTCATACTACCTTATTTATTGTATGTTACAGCATGTTTTAAGCAGTTATTGTCGCTGTTTGCGACATATTTTCTGTGCGCTTTTTTTCTGTTGTCGTTTTTTATTTAGCGAACATCATGTCATCTACAACCATCTGAGCGGCGGTTAGTAAACAAAATACTAAAAGGTGAACTTCCCATGTCAGCAACATATACTTGGGGTTGTGGTAGTGTTGTGGAAACTAGTTATTTGGTGCGTACTGAGCTGTTACTTAGCTATTCGTGTACTCAGGTTCGTTGGAAGTTGCTACAGATGACACGATGTTCGCTAAGTACAAAAAGGCAACAAAAAGAAAGGCGCACGGAAAATATGTCGCAAACACCGACAATAATTGCTTAAAACATGCTGTAACATGTTATGTTATGTTAACCGGGGACCTAGAAACGACGGAGAGGCTCCGTCCCCGCCGCAGCCGCAGTGGTCCACAACCCCACGACGAAGACCGCAGTTCACTTCACCCCTCCGCCGCCCCAAAGCGAACCCAGGGTTATTGTGCGGTTCGGCCCCCAATGGACCACCCAGGGAACGTCTCACACCAGACGAGTGTGACCCCTATGTTTGCGTGGCAGAGTAATGGTGGTGTACGCGTACCTGGAGAACTTGTTTGCGCAGCAATCGCCGACATAGTGTAGCTGAGGCGGAATAATGGGAACCAGCCCGCATTCGCCGAGGCAGATGGAAAACCGCCTAAAAATCATCCACAGACTGGCCGGCTCACCAGACCTCGGCACAACTCCGCCGGGCTGATTCTTGCTGGGGACCAGGCGCTCCTTCCCGCCCGGAAAGCCGTGCGTTAGACCGCACGGCCAACCGGGCGGGCCTATGCTGTAACATACAATAAATAAGGTAGTATGAATGTATCTATAGTAAACTATATTTCAAAGAAACGAATAGTAAAAAAATGTAATAATGTGCTACTGTGTGTGTATAACCATGCTGTTTTCAGCACGATTTATATTAAAAAACCCCACTGATGATGGTGATATTTGTCGCCGAAACTAGTTTGGGAAAATAAAGAAATAAACGAATAACAAGGTGTTTTGCAGCACAGCAAGGCGGACACAATTTCTGATATTGCTGTTTTTATATGCAAACATGGACCAAATGGAAGAGTTCCAAGATAAAATCACTAAAAATAAATAGTGTCGAAACACGTAGCGTTATGATAAGTTAAACACAATATAAATATAAATGTGTCCGGTCATAGTTTAACACAAACAATTATTAATTAATGCAACTCTTCCTTACCATAAATTCCGTCCGTAAGTATCAGTCTGCCGTCGCATTTTATCTGGAATCATTGGAGTTCTGTGTATGGTTTTGCATAAAGGAAGACTCTCTGTATCCTGTATCTACAGATTTCAAATGTCTCTCAGACCAATGTGTAGTGTGTTTGAACTGAGAGATCGTGAGGCCAGGAAACTGAGGCATCCCTTCCCCCTCTCCAGTACACCGTGAACATGGATACTTTTACTTCTGTTTCCGGTAGTAACCAACAACCTCCAGCGGACAGGCTGAGGATGAATACAGCATGGACACGAGGCGAACGCCCTCTTGGTCTGATCTGGCAGAAAGCAACTACCCGTTCTCGACTTACATCGTACAGCATGAGAATCAATACAGCACTGCTATGTGGCAGACGATCTGTCGTCCATTGCACTCCTGCTTTTCGATAGCAAAATAATTATCTCAGGACTAGGAGGGAAAAATGCGGCGCAAAACGGTTCAGAAACTAGACTGATGTAGAAATATTCACCATTTAATCCTTAAAACATTATTGCTATTGAACTCTTCGCTACGTGGAATGCCTTGTGAAACAGCCTTTGTAACTCACTGGTGCAGAGCATATCTATAATTATTGTACACCTACGTGTGGAAGTAGTTACTACCTTTTGTAGGTGTACAATGCTGAGTTGTTTCTCTTAATTTCTAATCGCACCATGTGTGTATCCAATGCACCCACTATAGAAACTTCTATTTTGTAGTTTAAGGACAGGTTCTCAATAAAACGTGTCTAAAATAAATATTTATTACATTTTTTGAAAGGTATACGCATCTAGAATGTTGGGAAGAGACTTTTTTTTTAATCCGTGCGTTACAAAAGTTTCTGCAGCCCATGTTCGAAGCAGTGGCACGGGCGCCTTGTGATGCGCTCAACCGTAGAGCGCGTTCACAAAATGACTTATATTGCAGTATCCGTGTAAACAAGTTAGCCGAAAAAGCTTACGACCAACGTGTGCCGGCAGCCGAAAACAGAATATTCAGCTCAGCCAGATCGGCTCTTCTTGCCAAGATGAAGGAGGGAATTGCTCCCCATGAGCAATTCGGGTTCGAGGAAGGGTTGATATACGGTCTTGGAATTGCAGACCAAACGTAAGTAACGAAAACACTTTTTTGGTCAAATTGTGGTCACAATTGGTCAAAACATAATTCTTGGTATGCAATACTAGATTAGCCATTTTGAGTTTTGAAAATCTAACATCATAATTGTTTTAAGCGGCATCAGAAATATGTTATAGCATGCAGTTTTTATGCAAATTGAATTAAAAGTATACAAAAAAGTTTTCCCTAAATTTTAAATAGATTTTTCTCGAGAAACGATGTTTCAAAATTGCGTTCTGTATAAAATAAAAGCGATTCAAACTATTAGCTTCCACTTTTGACCCCCGACAGGTAAACGCTTTTCTTGGGAGCTTATACCTATAATTTATAAAATTTGTTAATAGTAACTATTTCTTGTGAACCCATAAAGAGTGAAAAAACCTCAAAACTCTAACTCAGAGTCCGCGTTAGCACCATACCGTTAAATTTAAGGTTGTTTCTTTGTGTTTCGGTTCAAGGTCCTATAAATTTAATGTAATATCGACTGATGTTACACATTTTTGATTTCGGATAATTCCTCAGAGGCTACATTGCATGCAATCTCTGTACTTCAAACTCGCAGGCCATTGATGAAACCATAGGTACTGGTGCCATTTTTTTGTACTGAAAATCTAAATTAATGCTAATGGTATGAACAATTTTAACACACAAAAAGATCCTTTGTACGTCTTTTCATTGTCTATAAAAAACATTTCCCAACATTTCCTTTTTTTTGCTCATTTGAATGAGAACATGGCATTAACTGTAGGGATAACACTTTAATTTTTTCTTAGTTTTTCATAACACGGCTCAGTTACTTGTTTGTGTGCTTCTTCCGTTAATTTGGGCTTTGGTCTTAATCCATTATGTCGGAATGCAACACAGCTACAATTTATAGGGGACTCTAGAATTATAGGGATAAACGAAATGGACGAGTAGGAAACAATTAAACAGGAAAATAATCCTAACAGACATACGTCCGGAAATCAATGGTTTCCTCGATATGACGTAAACACAAGTAGCCGCGCGGGATTAGCCGAGCGGTCTAAAGCGCTGCAGTCATGGACTGTGCGGCTGGTCCCGGAGGAGGTTCGAGTCTTCCCTCGAGCATGGGTGTGTGGAGTTTGTCCTTAGGATAATTTAGGTTAAGTAGTGTGTAAGCTTAGGGACTGATGACATTAGCAGTTAAGTCCCATAAGATTTCACACATATGTGGACATTTTTTGTAAGCACAAGTGCAGTCGTACCAATGTTACAACACTGTCAATGTCTGAGGCTACGTTTATTTCGAAACGCTGTAAGTGTGGCCTAAGTTACAAAGCAATAACCTGGTTTCGTTTGATTATTTCATCTTTCCGTATACGTAAATAGTGGTAAATAGCGCTTCGCAAACAAGAGCACCTTCCAGGTCCCACGACTTGAACCCATTGGATGTTTTTGTATGGGGATATTTGAAAGCTCTTATGTATCCCAGCCCTGTCGATAGTGTTGATGGCCTACGGGAATGCATTGTGGATGGTTGCTAGGGCATTCCAAACACTCATGGGATTTTTAAACGTATAAGGGCAGCGATGCGAAAACGTGCTGGAGTCCGCTTTCACATGAACGGGGGACACGTGGTACTCCTGTTGTAATGTATTTGTGTTCAAACGTATATCTGCATTCTCGATCCTCGGAAGTTCATATCAGGTGTTCATATTCTTGATTGTATTACATAGTATTCGGGAAACTATTGGTTTCCGGACCCACACTGATGAGCCAAAGTATTATGACCACCTGCCTAATAGCTTGTTTGTCCATCTTTGAAACAAATACTTCTATCTGCATATCAGGGAGCTAATAGTTTGCTGATAGTTTTGCGGGGGTAGATAGCATTATATGTCTACGTGTAGGACCTGTGATTCACGTGAATAAACGGCCGCTGATTTTCGTACGCTGTGGTGGTGCCCGATAGCCACCCAGATGGATTCTAAACGATTTACATCTGGCCAATTTGGTCACCGATATATCAACGAGAGTTCACTATAATGCTTCTCAAACGACTGTACCACGGTTCTGGCTCTGACACATGAACAATTATACTTCTGAAAGATGATATCACTGTCGAGGAAGACATCAAGCATGAAAGGATACAGATGGTTCGCAGGTGTGAGCGTGTCTTCGATTACCACCACAGGTCTAATGCAAGCTCAGGAGATTCTCTCCCATAACATAATACTGTTCCCACTAGGCTACATCCGTGGCGCGCTGGAAGTTTCGAGTCGCCGATCACCTTGACGGTGTTTGTGGAGACGACAGTAGACCTAGTGTAGTAAAAATGTGATTCACCCGAGGAGCCGATACATTTCCACTAACCGACGGTCGAGTCCTGATGGTTCAGTGTCCACTGCAATCGTAATTGATTATGTCGTTGTGTCAACATGTGAACACATAGGGATGCTCTGCTGCGGAGCTCCATGTTCGACAACGTACGGTGAACGGTGTGTACCCAAACACGTATGCATACACTGAAACGTCCCCGTTGGAAAATTATGAATTACTGTGCTGGTAAACTTCTACGTTATTTGATACAAAGACAGCTGAGTAAAACTGAACGTACTCAGACAGTTCTCTCTTTACTTATTCTGATCATCACTAAACTGACACACAATAATTTTTTAGCTCAACGCAATCTGTCTTTCAATAATCCCTACAAAAGAATGGCCCTGACTAACAATAACCTTTACCTTTCATGAATCACTTACCTCACAAAAATCTCATTATTCGAACTATTGCAACACAGCGAGCGCCGATACTGACTGCTAAATAAAAGAATCTAACTACTGAAGGTACTAACTACTAACAGGCATAGTTAGCAAATGAAAGATATTGATACAGAACAAACAATGTATTCACTTTAATAGCGTTCAGACGCCATAATATATAATTTTGTGACAGTCAATTAAACAAATTTCCTTTTTCTGACGGACATACGTCCAGATCGTCGGCTCAAAACTCTGGCTTCTCTCTCTCCACATCCACCACTGCTGGCGGCTCACCTCCAACTGCGCGGTTCCCATCCAACTGCCCAACACTACACAAGCGAATATTCCAACAATGAGTCCAACCAGCCACAGACTGCACACAGCGCAGTCAGCGATTTTCATACAGAGCGCTACGCGGCGTTACCAACATAAACCCTAAACAGTCTACTTACAACACCATAATAGTGCTCTTTCGGCAGAGATGCCACAGATAACTATCTATCCTGCTTTACAGAGCAGACAAGCCTCCGAACCCCACGTTTTGTGAAGAGTCGTACACATCCAACCATTCAGCGCCTAGTGGTAGATTCTCTGTCCTTCTACGTCTTTCCGTAGTTGCTCACGACAGTAGCACGTGAACATTCGACCAGCTTCTCCGTTTTCGAGATACTCGTCCGCAGACTGAGTAATAATAATGTGTCCCTTGTCGATGTCGCTTATCTCAATGGATTTCCCCATTGGCAGCCCATTTCTTCGATAGGGTGAGCCCCTGTCCGCGTCTGCTATGCTTGTATTTTTGTACTGTGTCACGTGCCCACAACGCTACCAAGTGGCTTCCAACTTCGCGGTGGGCAGTGATCATAATGTTTTGGATGATCAGTATATGTTTATTGCGACTATTTGCTTCTCTCGTTGTCGTCTACCCACTCATTTCACCTGTACCTATGATAAACACATTGTAGATGTTACTTGATTTATGGAAAACAGTTCTTTTTCCCAGTAACACGCATGAGCATACATGTACACACTTTAGTGTTGTGTAATTCTTCGTCTGTACACAATACATGCAGTAGCGGCAAATTTGAATGATACACGCATTGCAGTATCAACGGAATTACCCATAATCTGTAAAGAACTAGATACTGTTTTATTCACGGTTCGCAGATTCTAGGCAGTTACTTTGTAGTTTAATACGATGTAGTGCAACTTCATGACCAATGCTGGTCGATTCATTAGTAGATACGGAGAAGTTATGGAAACTTTGGTGACTACTGGAAGTGGCATTTCGTGTAATTTCGTGGGGAGTGAATATTTTTTCTTAATTTGTGGCCGACTTGAAGCTTGGTGTCCTGCAATATATGTTAATGACATAAACACAATCACTTGAAAATGACATAAAAAGCCGAAACCTGTATCGTAATTAAATAAACAACAAGACAGTCAAATGGCGGTGTGTTCGCTTAAAACCATCAGTAATCACCTCGGAAAGTTTTCGATTTGGTGATGTGTTCCCTACAGGCTGTAATACGCAACGACTCCTCGTCATGTCGGAAGCAAGTTCAAAATCTTAACATTCTTCCAGTGGCAGCCAGTGCTAGCCGATTTTTTAAGCCAACGAGCCCAAGCGACCGTCAACATGTATCTCGAAAAGTGATACTGATAATCTGTCTTCACCGTTTTATGTTGACTGCCACTACATCGGTGTATGTTACGGGCGCTTATTTTTCTGTCAGTCTCACCACACCGCATACATTCCGCTATTTTTTTTATCTTTAGGCGTCTACTGTAACCAAAGTCAATGTATAATACCGTATCCAACATCCTTGTCTATTGTATCCAACGCCTAGACAATCATCTTTCTAATTTCGAGACTTTGTCCGTCTGTACAGTCTTTCTCCACTTCAGCTCCTTCCGACGGTATGTTAACTACTAACAAATGTCATAGGTATATTCTTCTGGTAAGGGTTTATGATAGAATTCTGTCCCATTGTTCCTAGCACCCCTTTATTTGTAGTTTTACCTGTCCATTTAACGGTTACTTTTCTTCTCTAACAACGCAATTGAAATGTTTGCCGCTTATTCTACCCGGGATATCCAGTAGTACACGTTTCACATTTGTGTAGTCTTTTGCTTCGAATATTCAGGTTCAGTTGGTTCTTCATCACCGCTGTTTTGCTGAAAATTGACATAGTGCCACCTAACTTCCCGCTTCAGTTTCAGCAAGCGAAATTGGTTCTCCTTTCAGACGGTACTAGTGTTATAGTAAATTCCTTCAGAGAAACTTCAAGATTGTAAATGATGTTTTCCAAAGAATTACGAGATGCTTTTTAGGAAATTGACTCTCTCCACATTTTGAAAAACGCACTATATTCAGTGCCGTACAACAAGTAGTGTCATATCAACAATTTCTATGGTACATGAGCCGGAGTCAGTAAACAGAGCACAATGCTCCATATTCGTGGGTGTACACGCTGATGAAACCTTGAACTGGAAGAAACATGTAACTGAGCTTCTCAAACAATTGAGTTCAGTTATTTCTACTCTTCATATAACTGCTGCTCTTGGAAACAAACGAGTTAACCCCCAGACACTTTTTTTCATATTTCCACTCAATAACGTCTTACATAACAATTTTCTGGAGTAATTCATCACTTAGAAAGAAAGTAATAATTGCACAAAAGCTAACTGTAAGAATAATATGTGGTGTTCTCCAGCGGACGTCACGTAGGTATGTCTTCAAGGAGTTGGATTTTAATTGCACCGTTATAGTACATAAATTCGCTAATAAAACTCGTCGTAAATAATCCATCACAATTTGAGAAGAACAGTGAGGTCCATACGTACAGCACTAAAGGGAGAAACGACCTGTTGTCACCCATTATTAAAGCTGTCGGTGGCTCAGAAAGGAATTCAATATGCAGCAACAAAAATCTTTGAGAGTTTACCCAGTACCGTATAATGTCTGATAGGTGGAAGAGCAAACGTTAAATGTAATTCAAATCCATTTCTTCTTCGCGACTCCTTCACGTTCCACGAAAGAATTTGCATTTTAAATTTGACAGCCTACCTTTTAAATAAAAAATATAAAAATAATGAAAATAAAAGTAACATTGTTTTTAAGCGTAGTAGCATGTGTAGGACCAAGAAATTAATGTGTACGTATCCCGTAAACAAATTAGTTTCACATCATTTAGATAACAGATTCGTTCAAACGATATAACGGTCCCTACGAAGGCTCAGTCATATTCAAACTCAGTTGCCAAAGATGACTCTCCTATGACATTCACCAGTGCTCGGCAAACCGCCAGTTCGCGAGACACCCGCGGCTCTTTGAATCTTTGGCCGCTTGACTGCAAAAAACCACCTGTGGGTTCAGACAAACTGTGCGACTGAAAGCGCGTGGCTCTTTTGCGAAGAACTAGAGTTGTAGATAAAATCCTCACCACCGTTTGGCAGCTCCATCCGCCTCTGTTCGTAGCGGCTACACCATCCCCCCCCCCCCCCCCCCGTCTCACTCGTCAGAGGTACCGTCCAGCGGCACTTTTCCCTTCAGTCGCGGCCCCTTAGAGAAAGAGATCACGAAATTCAGTTGGCCTCCACGCGCGTGGGAGATGTGGGCGATTCGTTTAGGATTTGAGTGAGTCACTGGAGGTTAGCAGTCTCAGCGTGGAGTGATAGAGCTAGTCGAGTCCGCAGACGAAAAAACTTCCAACTCAGAGCATAAAGTTAAACATATTTTTCCAACAGTCCTACAGGTATTTGTCTGTCATCAGTTTCAGAATTGTAATTTTTTGTGCAAAATGGATTTATTGTAGAATGAAACATTTTCTTCTAGGTAGCCTGTTCGACACGTAGACAAATAGGAAGCAAAGAAAAACGGGAGACAAAAACCATGAATTTTAAGTTGAATCGGCTGAGAGTTTCGACTTCATTCACCATTTAAATGAGTTTCCGGCCAGTCTTATTGGACGGAAAAATTGGCTCACAACAAATGTGGAGAGACGTTATATTACTGAACATGTGTGATTTAGTATTAAATATCCTTCGGGTGATGCAAGGAAGAGAGCGGTCATGGGACTTCAGAAAAATCAAGGAAACTTCTGTGTTTACTTAGTGCATGCAGAACTCCACAAACATTAATAATGCACATTGTACACAGACATTTCCTTAATAGATTTGCAGATCTATAGAATTGGTGATTAGCAACTCTATTATAGCTAAATCTGTTAATAATCGATCAGCTTAAAGAATATTTAGTTGAAATGGAGAGTGAGAACGCGCATATTCTGCGGCTTAACAATGTACATTGGTTATCAGGAGCAAACGTTTTGAAACGTTTCTCTTCCTTATTAACAGTAACTAAACAATTTCTCTTACAAAAAGGTGTTCACTATCCAGAATTACTGAACGATAACCGAATCAAAAAAGTTTTGTGTCATGGTAGACATTAGGTCTAATCTAAATGAGCTTAATCGTGAAGATACAAGGCTAAGCAGATTCTCGCGATTTCGTTAAAACAAGGATCGAAAAAATTACTGAATTCAGTTTACTCAAATATGATTCATTATTGGAAATATTCTACATCTACATCTGCATCTACATGATTACTCTGCAATTCACATTTAAGTGCTTGGCAGAGGGTTCATCGAACCACAATCATACTATCTCCCTACCATTCCACTCCCGTACAGCGCGCGGGAAAAACGAACACCTAAACCTTTCTGTTCGAGCTCTGATTTCTCTTATTTTATTTTGATGATCATTCCTACCTATGTAGGTTGGGCCAACAAAATATTTTCGCATTCGGAAGAAAAAGTTGGTGACTGAAATTTCGTAAATAGATCTCGCCGCGACGAAAAACGTCTTTGCTTTAATGACTTCCATCCCAACTCGCGTATCTTATCTGCCACACTCTCTCCCCTATTACGTGATAATACAAAACGAGCTGCCCTTTTTTGCACCCTTTAGATGTCCTCCGTCAATCCCACCTGGTAAGGTTCCCACACCGCGCAGCAATATTCTAACAGAGGACGAACGAGTGTAGTGCAAGCTGTCTCTTTAGTGGACTTGTTGCATCTTCTAAGTGACCTGTCAATGAAACGCAACTTTTGGCTCGCCTTCCCCACAATATTACCTATGTGGTCTTCCCAACTGAAGTTGTTCGTAATTTTTACACTCAGGTACTTAGTTGAATAGACAGTCTTGAGAATTGTATTATTTATCGAGTAATCTAATTCCAACGGATTTCTTTTGGAACTCATGTGGATCACCTCACACTTTACGTTATTTAGCGTCAACTGCCACCTGCCACACCATACAGCAATCTTTTCTAAATCGCTTTGCAACTGATACTGGCGTTATTTAGCGTCAACTGCCACCTGCCACACCATACAGCAATCTTTTCTAAATCGCTTTGCAACTGATACTGGTCTTCGGATGACCTTACTAGACGGTAAATTACAGTATCATCTGCGAACAACCTAAGAGAACTGCTCAGATTGTCACCCAGGTCATTTATATAGATCAAGAACAGCAGAGGTCCCAGGACTCTACCCTGGGGAACACCTGATATCACTTCAGTTTTACTCGATGATTTGCCGTCTATTACTACAAACTGCGACCTACCTGACAGGAAATCACGAATACATTCGCACAACTGAGACGATACCCCATAGGCCCGCAGCTTGATTAGAAGTCGCTTGTGAGGAACGGTGTCAAAAGCTTTCCGGAAATCTAGAAATACGAATCAACTTGAGATCCCCTGTCGATAGCGGCCATTACTTCGTGCGAATAAAGAGCTAGCTGCGTTGCACAAGAACGATGCTTTCTGAAACCATGCTGATTACGTATCAATAGATCGTTCCCTTCGAGGTGATTCATAATGTTTGAATACAGTATATGCTCCAAAACTCAACTGCAAACCGACGTCAATGATATAGGTCTGTAGTTCGATGGATTACTTCTACTACCCTTCGTAAACACTTGTGCGACCTGCGCAATTTTCCAATCTGTAGGTACAGATCTATCGGTGAGCGAGCGGTTGTAAATGATTGCTAAGTAGGGAGCTATTGTATCAACGTAATCTGAAAGGAACCTATCGGTATACATTCTGGACTTGAAGACTTGCCCGTATCAAGCGCTTTGAGTTGCTTCGAAACCCCTAAGGTATTTACTTCTAAGAAACTCATGCTAGCAGCTGTTCGTGTTTCAAATTCTGGAATATTCCATTCGTCTTCCCTGGTGAAGGAATTTCGGAAAACTGCGTTCAAGAACTCCGCTTTAGCGGCACAGTCGTCGGTAACAGTACCATAGGCACTGCGCAGCGAAGGTATTGACTGCGTCTTGCCGCTTGCGTACTTTAAATACGACCAGAATGTCTCCGGATTTTCTGCCAAATTTCGAGACAATGTTTCGTTGTGGAACCTATTAAAGGCATCTCGCATTGAATTCCGTGCCAAATTTCACGAGTCTGTAAAATATATATTGATTACTTCTATTGTTGCAAAGGAAGAACCGCTAATCAAGAGAAATCTCCTTCATTTACATTTATTTTTATTTGGCAAAATTAGAGAATATTAAAATATTTATTACGACTCTGGGCCTTGTTCATTTAGAACAATGGCGCTGACCTTTGCGCCAATGTTGCCCTACAAATTTTGCATTAAGAAATTAATTTTACCACTTCACGACTATAGGAGGTGGTGCATATAGAAATTGACAACACTTTTAAGTAATATTTGATAATATTTAGGCTAAATATTACATGGCCTCATCGAAAAATGGCTTCTCACACTACAAAGAAACAAAAGGAAAGGGATATTTTTGCAAAAAACAGAGATTGCAGCTACACTCACAGATCAAATTAATTGATTACAGAGTCGTTGTTATTTTTCTGAGCACGGATAATATTTATATCTTTGGAAGTTCACATAATAACATATTTCGTTACGACGTCAGTTTTGGTGTATTTACGAAGTTATTTAATATTACTTTCATCACGTCATGTGGCGCTCCGCTACAAAAACTGGAACAGAAGAGAATCGAAGCATTTGAGATGTGGTAATACAGACGAATGTTGAAAATTAAAGGTAAGGAATGAGGAGGTTCTGCGTAGAATCGAAAAGGAAAGGAATATGTGGAGAACACAAGAAGAAGGGATGGGATGATAGGACATCTGTTAAGACATCAGGGAATGACTTCCATGGTGCTACAGGGAACTGTAGAGGGCAAACAGCGCAGAGGACGACTGAGATTGAAATACAAGCAGCAAATAATTGAGGACGCAGGTTACAAGTGCTACTCTGAGATGAAGAGGTTAGCACAGGAGAGTAATTCGCGGTGGGCCGCATCAGAAAAGTTAGAAGACTCGTGATTCGAAAGAAAAGGGTAAATGTAAGGTTCCGCGTTCTTCCCCGACCGAGCACTGTGTGGTCCTCTGCCGATGAGGTCATCAGATGGGCTACAATGGGGCATGTGGTCAGCACAGCGCTCTCCCAGTCGTCGTCTGGCTTCTTCATGTGCGAACAGCTACTAATCGGAGTAGCTCTGCAGTTGGCCTTACGAGTCTCAGTGCATGCTATAATAGTCCTCTCACTAAGGAAAAGTGCTGTGAATCGAACCAGGGTCCTGCATATTGCAGTCTTCCACGCTGACCGATCAATCGAGCCTGTAAGGCACGATTTATTTCACTTTGAGGCAGTATCGGATGAGCTTTTCTCTTAATATTCTAGTTTTAACCTAAGCCGCGTTACTTCCCAGTAATTTCGTCCTCTGTTGTGCTTCGTGTATGCTTTGCCATCTCTGAAGTCAATTATCGAAGTCAGATTGGCATTATTAATGGTTTTGTAGTGTATTTCAGGGCACAAACCTATTCCAGTAAGAACACTCATGTATAGTTCCGGAAGGATCGGCAGGCTTACAGGTGGTATCACTTACCTGCGAATCCGCAACTTTCTAACCGCAACAATACAGCTAATCGTCCCCATAAATAAGCCATCGTGCCACGCTTCTGACAACGGAAACCCCGCATTGCAGCCGCCTCGGATTTAGTGGTAAGATGGCCCAGAGGATAGCCTGTCAAAAACTGAACACAGATGAAGCATGAAAGCAGGAAGAAGGTTTACTGAACTGTGGGAAGATTAGATTAGATTAGATTAGTACTTGCTCCATAGATCATGAATACGACACTTCGTAACGATGTGAAACGTGTCAGGTTAATAAAAGGCGTCTATACAAGATATTACATTACAGAAAGTATTAAATGACACTCAATATTTTTTTTTTTTTTTTGGATAGGGTGTGGGGAAATTACCCACTTACTATATCCAAAATTTCATCTAATGAGTGGAAGGAATTCCCATTCACAAACTCTTTAATTTCCTTTTAAATGCTATATGACTACCTGTCAGACGTTTGATGCTATTAGGTAAGTGGCCAAAGACTTTTGTGGCAGCATAATTTACCCCCTTCTGAGCCGAAGTTAGATTTAACCTTCAGTAGTGAAGATCATCCTTTCCCCTAGTGTTGTAGCCATGTACACTGCTACTACTTTTGAATTCGTTCGGATTGTTAATAACAAGTTTCATAAGGGAATATATATATATATATATTGTGAGGCTACAGTGAAGATCCCTAGCTCTTTAAATAAGTGTCTGCAAGATGATCTTGGATGAGCTTCAGCAATTATTCTCATTACACACTTTTGTGCAATGAACACTTTTTTACTCAACGATGAGTTACCCCAGAATATGATGCCATACGAAAGCAGAGAATGAAAATAGGCGTGGTAAGCTAATTTACTCAGATGTATATCGCCAAATTTACAATGACCCTAATAGCATAAGAAGCTCAACTCAAACGTTTCAGCAGATCTTCAGTTTTTTCTCCGGTGCAACACCTCATCAGTACATACACCTGAAAATTTTGAATATTCTACCTTACCTACCGAATTCTGATCGAAGTCTATATTTATTAATGGTGTCGTTCCATTTACTGTGTGGAACTGTATATACTGTGTTTCGTCAAAGTTTAATGAGAGCCCATTTGCAGAGAACCACTTATTGATTTTCTGAAAAACATCATTTACAATTTCATCAGTTAATTCTTGTCCGTTGGGTGTGATAGCTATACTTGTATCATCGGCAAAAAGTAACAGCTTTGCATCTTCCTGAATATAGAATGGCAAGTCATTAATATATAGTAAGCACAGCAGAGGACCCAAGACCAAACCTTGCGGACCCCATTCTTGATTGTTCCCCAGTTTGAGGAATCGCCAGTTTTTTGCATATTATGTGAACTGCTTACTTCAGCTTTCTGCATTCTTCCAGTTAGGTATGATTTAAACCATTTGAACGCTGTTCCATTCATACCACAGTACTTGAGCTTATCTAGAAGTATTCCATAATTTACACAATAATTTTGAGAGGTCACAAAAAATCCCAATGGGTTACTTCCAGTTACTCAGAGCATTTAATACTTCAGTAGTGAAAGTATATATAGCATTTTTCGTTGAAAAAGCTTTCTGGAAACCAAACTGACCTTTCGTTAAAACTTTATTACTGCAATATATTACATTTTCAAGAATTTTGGATAAGGCGGACAGAAGATAGATTGGGCGGTAGTTGTTGACATCAGACATATCCCCTTTTTATGCAGTGGTTTAACAATGGCATACTTCAGTCTATCTGGGAAAATACCCTGCTTCAAAGAGCTATTACATATGTGCCTAAGAATCCCACTTATCTCTTGGGAACAAGCTTTTATTATACTGCTGGAAATGCCATCAATTCCATGTGACCTTTTATTCTTGAGAGAGTTTATTATCTTCCTAATTTCAGAAGGATAGGTGGGTGGAATTTCAATCGTATCAAATTGTGTGTGTAAGGCCTCTACCATTAACTGTCTTGCTTCTTCTAATAAACGTTCAGATCCTGTTTTCTCTACAACATTTAAAAAATGTTGCTCAATGCCTTGTTGACCAACTTGGGTCCATGACTTCGTGGTCTCTGCGCCACACTCGAACGCTACCATCAGCTCTTACCAATTGAAATCAGGACTTATCTGACCGGGCCACAGTTTGCCAGTCGTCTAGGTTCCAAATGATATGGTCACAAATCCTGGAGAGACGCTGCAGGCGATGTCACGCTGTTACCAAACGCACCAGTGTCCATCTGCTGCCATAGCCCATTAACACCAGATTTCACTGCTATGTTCTAACGGATACTTTCCTCGTACGTCCCACATTGTTTGTTAGCACTGACATCTCTATGCAAACGCCACTGCATTCGGTTGTTAAGTGAAGGCCGGCGGCCACTGCGTTGGCCATGGTGAGAGGCAATGCCCGAAATTTGGTATTCCCGGCACTTTCTTGACACTGTAGATCTCGGAATACTGAATTCTGTAACGATTGCCGAAATGGAATGTCCTATGCGTCTAGCACCAACTGCCATTCCACGTTCAAAGTCTGTCAATTTCCGTCGTACAGCCATAATCACATCGAAAATCTTTTTACATGAGCCACCTGAGTATAAATGACAGATTCGCCAATGCACTGACCGTTTATACCTTGTATACGCGATACTACCATCATATGTAGATGTTCATATCGCTGTTCCATGACTTGTCTCACCTCGGTGTATTTTGGCCTAAGCCAATATTGTAGTTCGCCTGGTTACATTGTACTTAATCTGTGTAATTTAAGTTTCAATTGCAATATTTTTTATGCCTCTTAGGTTAGGCTTTTAGTGTTACCTTGTTGATTATAGTCATTATTCTCTGTCTGAGTGATTGGAGTATTATTTAGGAATTCCTACGAATTCAAATACGTGTAACATACGTGAAGCGTGAATTTTCCACTTTTAGTGAACTATTGGCAGTATCATTTCTGATAGTAAAGGGTACAGCAATCGGTGGGAATGATGTTTATTTCATATCTAGATTTCTTCGTTGTGTGGCCGTCTTCAGTGCTAAAAACATGTAAAAATCCAGTTATAATAACATAACATGCACGCCTTATTAAATGTAAAGCTGCATAAGCTATAAATGTGAGTCATAAAATACATTCCAGCAAACGTGAGTTTAAAGGTTATATTGGTATATTGGTATATTCACATAGCCCCAACTGGGCTACTCATGTCAGAGGCCGAGTTAGCACAGAGGCCGCTTTTACAATTACAGCGCAACTGGCTACAGTGTAAGTCATACCAATCTCCAAGGCCCTCTTTACATGTATGATACATTACCAACATATAGTAAATTTATTTTGCCTTCGCAACTTGCAACTTGTGTGGTTTATCATTTTATTTGTTACTCTATACTTTTTAAAAACCTATGTACATAAAAACAATAAGGTGGTTGTAACGAAAAGCAGTGACTATCGTTTTACAGTTGTACATGATGGTAACTGTGTGGACTAGCCAGTGGTGTTAGTTACTGCTGCACATTTTACAACTGAAAACACAATTTTAAAAAAGATACAAAAATCCCGACATTGTTTGCAAACAGTGACCTCAGTGTGAACTCAACCAGGCCAGTTGGGGCTATGTGCATATACAAATGTTTCTAATCTTTTAACTTACACTTACTGCTATGTATTTTATGACTGTCTTACATTTAAAGCTTATGTAAATCTACATTTAATAAGATATGCTTGTTACCTTATTGTAACTGGTTCACAGTGTTTTTTTTAGCACTGAAGACGGCCACACAGAGACGGAAATGTACACGGTGTTTCCGTAAGAACGTGAAAAAATTTAAAACGGCATAAGGTGGTTCATGGTGTGGGTTCCTGTAGTCATGTCCTAGTTCATGAACCACGGGCAACGTATGAGTGGCCAAGTAAGTGGTTCCGACAGTCGGGATACCAGTGACTTTGGAATAAGGCTGGGCATCTCGGACATGTTCTGAGTCGTGGTCACCTTTGTGCTCATACGGCAAAGACTACCAAATCCACCGGTTAGTCCCTCAACCGTTAGGGATAAAACCCGATGGGACTCGGGGCAAGTAAGGCTAGCATCCTGCTTCCCTGGTACTTTAAATATGATGCTGGCAACAATCAGAGCAAAATGCCTCAGACCTTTAGAGGTGACGGAGTCCCACCTCTAACTGACAAACCAGGGACTCCTAAGATACGACTTGGCAAACAAATGGTAATGAGATGGGGAGCTATTAATATCAGTGGGGGCTACTCTGGGAAGAAGGTAGAGCTGGCAGAGGCTGCAAGTAAGATGGGGCTGGACGGTTTAGGTGTTAGTGACATTCGGGTAAGGGGTGAGAAAGAAGAGGAAGTGGGAGAATACAAGGTCTACCTGTCAGAAGTCAAAGCCGGAATAGCACAATGGGTTGTAGGGCTTTACATCAGGAAAGAAATGGAACCGTCATTATATTCGCATTGTGAAGGGACAGATCAAGGTAAGATGGATAGTTTTTATGAGGCACTCAGTGACGTGGTTGTTAGAGTAAAGGGCAAGGACAGTGTTCTGTTCATGGGTGATTTTAATGCCAGGATTGGAAAACGAACAGAAGGGTATGAAAAGGTTGTGGGTAAATTTGGAGAGGATATGGAGGCCAACAGGAACGGGAAACAACTCTTGGATTTCTGTGCCAGTATGGGCTTAGTAATCACAAACTCCTTTTTTAAACATAAGAACATTCACCGGTATACTTGGGAAGGTATGGGAACCAGATCTGTCATTGACTATATAATAACAATCAGGAATTCAGGAAGGCTGTGAGGGACACACGTGTATTCAGGGGATTCTTTGATGAAACTGATCATTATTTAATCTGCAATGAAATTGGGATTGGGGGGCCGGAAGTGCAGGAGGTCAGGTCCATATGTAGGAGGATAAGAGTGGAGAAACTTCAGGATAAGGAAATCAGGCACAAGCACATAACAGCGATCTCAGAAAGATACTAGGTAGTTGAATGTAGTCAATTACAGTCATTGGAAAAGGAATGGACAAGGTACAGGGACACAGTACTAGAAGTGGCTAAAGAATGTCTTGGAACAGTAGTGTGTAAAAGTAGGATGAAGCAAACAGCTTGGTGGAATGACACAGTCAAGGCAGCCTGTAAAAGGAAAAAGAAGGCGTATCAAAAATGGCTACTTATAGAACTCAGGTAGACAGAGAAAGTTATGTTGAAGAAAGAAACAAAGCCAAACAGATAATTGCAGCATCCAAGAAGAAATCTTGGGAAGACTTTGGAAAGAGGTTGGAGACTATGCGTCAAGCTGCTGTAAAACCATTCTGGAGTGTAATTAGCAGTCTTCGAAAGGGAGGTAAGAAGGAAATGACAAGTATTTTGGACAGGTCAGGAAAACTGCTGGTGAATCCTGTGGATGCCTTGGGCAGATGGAGGGAATATTTTTAAGAGTTGCTCAATGTAGGTGAAAATACGATAAGTAATGTTTCAGATTTCGAGGTAGAATGGGATAGGAATGCTGATGGAAGTAGGATCACATTTGAGGAAGTGGAGAAAATGGTCAATAGATTACAGTGCAATAAAGCGGCTGGGGTGGATGAAATTAAGTCGGAACTCATCAAATACAGTGGAATGTCAGTTCTTAAATGGCTACACAGGATAATTGAAATGGCCTGGGAGTCGGGACAGGTTCCATCAGACTGGACAAAAGCAGTAATCACACCAATCTTTAAACATAGAAACAGAAAAGATTGTAACAACTACAGAGGTATCTCTTTAATCAGCGTTGTGGGTAAAATCTTCTCAGGTATTGTTGAAAGGAAAGTGCGGGTACTAGTTGAGGACCAATTGGATGAAAATCAGTGTGGGTTTAGGCCTCTTAGAGGTTGTCAGGACCAGATCTTTAGCTTACGGCAAATAATGAAGTGTTGTGAGTGGAACAGGGAATTGTATCTATGCTTTATAGATCCAGAAAAGGTATATGACCTGGCTCCTAGGAGGAAGTTATTGTCTGTTCTACGAGATTATGGAATAGGAGGCAAACTTTTGCAAGCAATTAAAGGTCTTTACATGGATAGTCAGGCAGCAGTTAGAGTTGACGGTAAATTGAGTTCATGGTTCAGAGTAGTTTCAGGAGTAAGACAAGGCTGCAACCTGTCTCCACTGTCGTTCATATTATTTATGGATCATATGTTGAAAACAATAGACTGGCTGGGTGAGATTAAGACATGTGAACACAAAATAAGCAGTCTTGCATATGCGGATGACTTAGTTTTGATGGCAGATTCGATTGAAAGTTTGGAAAGTAATATTTCACAGCTAGATCAGAAATGTAAGGACTATGGTATGAAGATTAGCATCTCCAAAACGAAAGTAATGTCAATGGGAAAGAAATATTAACCGATTGAGTGTCATATAGGTGGAACAAAGTTGGAACAGTTGGACGGTTTCAAGTACTTAGGATGCATATTCTCACAGGATGGCAACATAGTGAAAGAACTGGAAGCGAGGTGTAGCAAAGCTAATGCAGAGAGCGCTCAGCTACGATCTACTGTCTTCTGCAAGAAGGAAGTCAGTACCAAGACTAAGTTATCTGTGCACCATTCAATCTTTCGACCAACTTTGTTGTGTGGGAGCGAAAGCTGGGTGGACTCAGGTTACCTTATTAACAAGGTTGAGGTTACGGATATGAACGTAGCTAGGATGATTGCAGGTACTAGTAGATGGGAACAATGGCGGGAGGGTGTCCACAATGAGGAAATCAAAGAAAAATTGGTAATGAACTCTATAGATGTAGCAGTCAGGGCGAACAGGCTTAGGTGGTGCGGTCTTGTTACACGCATGGGAGAAGCAAGGTTACCCAAGAGACTCATGGGTTCAGCAGTAGAGGGTAGGAGGAGTCGGGGCAGACCAAGGAGAAGGTACCTGGATTCGGTTAAGAATGATTTTGAAGTAATAGGTTTAACATCAGAAGAGGCACCAATGTTAGCACTGAATAGGGGATCATGGAGGAATTTTATAAGGGGGCTATGCTCCAGACTGAACGATGAAAGGCATAATCAGTCTTAAATGATGATGATGATGATGATGATGATGGCATAAGGTAAAGCCACCAGTAGTTGGTACCTTAAGAAATGAAACTACTTTAATTTAATATTTATGAATACAAGTGGATGTTGGGTA
This sequence comes from Schistocerca piceifrons, assembly GCF_021461385.2. Lineage (NCBI taxonomy): Eukaryota > Metazoa > Arthropoda > Insecta > Orthoptera > Acrididae > Schistocerca > Schistocerca piceifrons. The sequence continues at coordinate 227,359,675 of NC_060143.1, forward strand.
CAAACACAATTAATCTTCAGGTTCTTTGATCCTTTGTGATTTGATATTTATTATAATTCACTATGTTAACGTACATTAATTGGTAAATAAAAATTATAAGAAAAGTGTGAGTGCAGTCATCAGTAGCTGACACTGGTGAGACACGAAAGTTTCAGTAGTTGACAGAAAAAATATTCAGTAGTTGACACTAAATAAATAATTTGTCTACACATCACAGTCAATACTGTTTTGGAATTCATATTTCAAATGTTCATTAGTGATATTTGAGAGCTGTAAAGGAAGCTTGTCAATAACCTGTGATGGACTAATAACACTAATATCATTTTCATCAACATAAAAAACTTTTTTCTGACAGTTGCAAGATTTTAGAGCCATTATTTCTATTTCACCATCCTCAAACACACGCTGAACAATACAAACATATTTGAAATATCTCTTCTTTCCAGGAAGAGAAACAAGAAGAAATTCGCCATTTTTATAAAATTTATTCGTATTATCTTCTTTGTTTGCTGTTTCTTTTTCTGTTATAATTGTTTGATCAGAATTTTCGTCTTCCTTGCCATCAGATGTCTGCGAATCACTATCAGAGAGCATACTAATGTCATCCATACTGCTGCCTGACTCACTCCATTCTTCATCTTCAGAATCTGAGGACACTGAAATTGTTCTTTTCTTGTGCACTTTTGGCTTTCTGCGATTCTCTGCTTTAGTTTGCTTCTTGAGTTTCTTAGCAATCCCAGACTGTTCTTTCTTCAGTATTCGTGCTTCTGCTCTCTCAGCTTTTAGCCTTTCTCTTTGTAGCTTCAGTTGTTCCTTGTTATGATGATATTCCTGCCATTGGTTAGATGTCACAACACTTGGAAATTTTTCTCTTAATCTTCTTTTCCATTGTTTTCCTGTATTCTGTGGCCAAAATAATGCACGTTTGAATGGGGAGGGGATTAGTTGGTCCCCTGATTTCCTATTAATATTTCCGCTAGCAGCACATTGAGGAAAATCAGAATTTTTCATTGAATTCTTGGCTGTGACACACTGGTCTGTTACATTAGTCTCCTCTCTTTCTTTATTTTGGTTGTTGCCTGCCAAGCTTTTAATGTCTTCCTGTTTTTTATTTTCGATTACGTCATTATTTTGTTTTTCATCTGGATGGACATTTCCTTCCTCCACTTTTTCACTTTGATTTGCCACACGCTTGTTTTGGCATTAACAGACTGGGAAAGGATAGAATTATGACAATCATTTTTAATTTCCTTCCAAAGCAAAAACAAAGACTGGTCATTTATATTTCTTTCCCAGACATCACTTAAAGACTCAAAACTTGGAAGTTTATCTTTCCCAATGTATGTTTATAGAACCTCTAATCCAACTTTTAAGTTTGATTTTTCAGAAGTAGCAGTTCTGTAAGTAGTAAGTGTAACGCCATCACTCACTGACGGAATTTTTGAGTAGTCTACAGTCTCTGGATTCCATGGAACAAGTCCAGTTCTCCTTAATCCATTCTGCAGGACAGACGGTTTAATGAACTCATCGTAAGTTTGTTCCAGTAAGGGTGCAAAATGGACCTTCTTAGGCACTGGCTGATCCAAATGTTCCAATCTCCACTGATGTATCTTGTTTTTCCAACTTTCCTTCAACAAATGAAAGACAGTAACATCCATAAGTTGAAGAAGATGTGTTGAATTTGGAAACAAAGCTACGAGTATTATCCCACGCTCATTACAAAACTTACTAGTGTGTAAGGTGAGAATTGACGCATGGCCATCAATAAACACAATGACTGGCAGTGGTATTTTCTTTTCTAGAAGGTAAGGATAGAAAACATTCATTATAAATTCAAAAAATTATGGACCTGTCATCCAACCTGTTTCAGATTTACCTGTTCCCCAATGTTTTGGTACACTCTCTGCTAATTCCTGTGGTATTCTAATGTATTTAACACTGTCAATGGAGGTTCTAAATCACCATTTGCATTTCCAGTCAACAAAACCGTCAGACATTCTTTCTCGTCACTATTCAATTGCTGGAACACATTTTTTTCTCCTTTCAGGGCCAATACTTTGTTTCCTTTGGGGTTCAGAAAGAAAGCAATTTCGTCTAAATTAAAAACTCTTTCGGGACTTTGAAGAATTGACTTAGAATTGTTCTCTGTTAAATAATTATCTATCTCATCAAACCAATTTATTATAGCTTCTGGCTTCACTCCTGCCCTGCTTGAAGTCATATTTTGTGACATTCTAATCCCAATATTGGGATGGCGCTTCAGAAAAGTATTGTACCAAGTTTTCCCTCGGTGGTTACAAACAAAGGGATTTATACGTTTCAGTTGTTCAATCAGGTGCTGCACGCTGTCCAGAAGTTCGAGTTTTGTAATGGGGAATCCGGCCTTAGCCATAGTACAAATCCAGTGTATTAATAAATCCTCCTCTTCTTTGGTAAGAACTGTATCAGGACCCATGCGACGATATCTAGGAGTCTTCCGTCTGGCTTTGTTCATTAAAGTAATTCCAGGAACCTAGAAACTTTTTGCTGCTCTAGAAACAGGCATTCCATTAAGTAGTGCATCGATGGCAAGATGCATTTGTCCTCTGGATAATTGAGCATCTTCCCTTTTACTGGTGGCATTATAATGAGCTAAATAATATAAAATATTATGTCAGAAATTCACATTACTTGAATGTCAGTAGTTGACATGGTATGAGCTAGTGGTTGACATAGAGTGTCAACTACTGGATCTACACATCCAACGATAAATTTAACACAAACTCCACAGAGCTAAGCTTATGACGATACAGCGAATGACAAATGAATTAAAAAAGTTGTTGGACTCAGTAGTTGACAGATGTGTCAACTACTAAAAATAAGGAACGTATTAGCACCAGTACTTGACACCTGATCCTTGACCATACCGTAACCTAAATTCACAAATACTTCACAAATTTGCTTACTTTGTTTAATACTGGAACCATCTAAAAAACTATACACAAAAAATAACAATATCTCATGTTTGCTTTGCCACATCAAAAAACTTACGTCCTTATCGATTTCGAGAAGAAAACCAACGAAAGCAGAGAAACAAAAACAGACTGTTACAAACAGAAGCACCGACTTCAAGATGGCTGCTAGAAAAATATAATAGTTACCAAATTACACTGTAGATGGCACCACCATACAACAACAGTTAAAACTCTATCTCTAAATAAAGCGATTTTCTCATTTTAAGAACTTTTATTTGAAAGTGTCAACTACTGGTGTTCTGTCAACTACCGGTGCCTTTACCTTAGGGTATGCTCCACTTAAGAATTTGATGTAGGGAACCTGGGGTAGTGGAGATACGGAAGTAAACTTGTCTATTTTTCTGTCCAGCATTACTGATTTCCAGCTTATTTACAACAAACATGCGTACAAGTTTACGCATAATGTGCTGTTTATTTACATGTACATTCTTTATTTCCTGCTAGGAGACAAGGAGGACGAGCCATGTCTTCTACCTGGCCATCTGGATGGCCACCTGAACTTGAGGTTCGTGCTAAGAGTTCTACCTGAGTTGTTGGAGAACGTAGCCTTGGCTAGCTGTCCGTGAGAGGATGCGGATATAACATGGCGGTGCACCTCCTCGCTTCAGTGTGGATGTCCGCAACCATCCCATTGCTGTATGTCCTGATCGATGGATTGGAAGGGGAGGAGATCCTATTCCATGGCCTGAAAGGTCACCTGACGTGAATCACCCCTATTATTTCCTATGGATATATCTAAAGCCACTGGCGTATGAGACCATAGTGCATACGGAGCTGGAATTAGTGGTAAGAATTGTAGTTGCCTGTGATGTGATTCTACGAGTATCGTTCAATAAGTAATGCCCCACATTTTCTTTTAAAAGCTATTAACATACATAGACAAACGTTGGTGCTTCATTTTTGATGTTTGTTCTGTGCGCCGGTGAAGTTTCGAACCGTTCTGGCAGATTGGAGAGCCGTAGTACAGTGTCAAAATGGCGGCTACGTACGACTCACGTTACAAGAAGCGTGCTGTTATTGAATTCTTGTGTGCAGATAAAGAAGCCGTGGTGAACACCCATAAGAGTGTGGGTGCACTGTATGACGATGCTGCAGTTGATAGGAGTACAGTTGGGCGACGAATAGAGAAAGTTAAAGCCTCAGGATATGCAGGAACAGAGCTCCATGATCAGCCATGCTCGGGACTTCCTGTCACAGCCACTGCTCCAGACATGCTGAATCGCACGGATGCCATCATTCGTGCTTAAAGATTCTCTACGGGGACCACACTTTCAAGATGACGAGAGTGTCAGTGATGCAGTGAAAACATCGTTACACCTACAGTACAAGAGCTTTTACCAGCAGGTAATACGTGCTCTTCCACAATATTGGCGTACGGCCATAGAACCCGATGGAGACTACGTAGAAAAATAGAACATAGATAAGACATGTTGATGTATATTGTCACCAGATTCTGACTCTTAACAATAAATATGTTCTGAGAAAAAAAAGTGGGGCATATGGGATACTTGTCAGGGCGCGTCAGAATCTTGTCCGCCGATGTCAGGCTTGCATTGAGGTTGATGGTAAATGGTTCAAATGGCTCTGAGCACTATGGGACTTAACTTCTGAGGTCATCAGTCCCCTAAAACTTAGAACTACTTAAACCTAACTAACCTAAGGACATCACACACATCCATGCCCGAGGCAGGATTCGAACCTGCGACCGTAGCGGTCGCGCGGTTCCAGACTGTAGCGCCTAGAACCGCTCGGCCACACCGGCCGGCTGAGGATGATGGCCGGCTGAGGATGATGGCCGTCTGTTTCAGTATATTCTGTAAGATACAGTACAAATGTTACGTTCATTGTGTCAACAATGGTATTTGCAATTAACTGTAAGTAACGTAAATAAAAAATTACACAGTACTATGATTTTATTCCTATTATCCCCTTAAGTTGGCTTCTCCAAACCCAGGTTCCCCGTCTCAAATTGTTCAGTGGAGCATCCCCTATGTCCTGATAAATTTTTGCACGCTCTTACGGAAACACCACTGCAACTGACTGCTGTACCATTTAACACTAGAAAAAAACACAGCCGCTGGGCAGATACTTTTCCCCCGTGGAATCAAACCTGATAATATCATTTCTCTCAGTGAATTTTTCTTCATTATTGTTTTGGGAATTTTTGTTATTGACTTTTAACCAGGAAAGTTTAGCTTTCCTCATTGTCCTCTTTTAAAATAATTATTTCAGGAGAATTTAGGTAAGAGTTCAGGGGTTTTGTGCAATAGCTGTGCTACTAATAAATGATATCACTGCTAAATTATCATGACACCTTCTCAACTGCCAGCCACTTCCACTGTCGTTTCCTTCGCAACATTTTTGTTTTCCGGGACCTCCTCAGTCCAGCCATAAAGCCACAGAGGGAGTAAGCCGCGCCAGGGGGCCCCAGGTGGCTGCAGCCCCCCATCCTGGATGAGTTGTGAGGCGGCGCGCGGCCGCCCTACGTGCACACCGCGTCCGGTCTCCGCAAATCACGGCCCCCGACTCGGCAGTCCGCACCGCAGCAGACTGCGCCGCACTCACTCAGGGTCCACCGCGAGAAATACGCGGGGGGCGGCTATTTCCTTTTTTGCCGTCGCCCCCTTCTCGCCACACCGCCCCCTGTTTTTCCTTCCATTTTTCCCCCTCCTCCTCCCCGTTTGTGAGTGCTGGCTCCGCCTGTCGGAGATTTATCGCGCCGGTGGTGGGCGTGTTTCATAGCAGCGCGGTATCCGGCCGGCCCGCTGTTTAAATTTCCATGAGCCGCCGTCGCGCTATCCATTAGGCGCGCTGCGCCTGTTTTGTCCGTCGCTAATTCAATATTCTGGCCCCTAGGGTGCTTTCCCGGACGACCAGCCCTTGTGCGTCGCCGCCTGGACCTGCCGCGCTGCCTCGGAGCGAAGTACGAGTATTCAGACCCACACTATGCATAGGGTTACCAATGACTCAGTAGCTGACCTCCGAAGGACCTGATCACCCGCTGGACCTTCATATTCACAAGGGAAACTCCCCATCGCATGGCCCTCAGATTTTATAACGATATGAAACGCCTGCAGCCGTCTTCATGATCTTATTGTGTAGCTACCAGTTTCGGCCCTTCAGTGCACCATCTTCAGGCCTTAGTTGATGCTTAAGAGGTTATCACGATCAATAGTGTGGTGTGTGTACTGTAAGACCTTCGGTACACACACCATCAGATTATTTGACTTGTCGCTCTAACGAAGTAGACGAGTGGCAGCAATATGTCTCGTGGTCTTATCGTGGCGCGTTAATCTTTTGCCGTCAGGTCAGACGATAGAAATGTCACTTGCACGCTTAGAGTAGCAGATTGACGGTGAGCAACTGTAAACAGAACTTGATTAATTTTCACACACATTTATTAAAATAATAAAAAACATAGATATTACGTAACTTGATTCTGGATGCTGTTTACAATTGACAATCTGAAGTTCCTTCGGTCTTGGTACGTTAATCTTATTCTCTCATATCTCTGATACTTGACAAAGTGTCTATTCATTTATCTTCATGGCTATGTACACGAATATGGTAATCTTATTAGGCGCAGACTGAAACTTGACTATAGACTGGTACAGACTAATGCAGACTGACTAATCGGAGGTCTGTACACTCGTTATAATACCTCGAGCTTTCAGGTATCACTGCGCGAGTGTGATCCGCGAGGAGAAAAGGTACTATGTTAGCAGCAATCTCATTGGCTGCGTTACATATTAATACGCGGATCGGCGGAAGCAGAATTTGGTCCGTCTTAAGACAGCGCCATCTCGTAGTGCGGAGACGGACGAGCGCTGCGCCTGTGCTGTTGTGCTTAGCGGGGCGCGCTCTATTGGCAAAGTTGTGTACGCCCTGACTACGAGGAACTATGTACACAACAAATACATACGCTGCGTCAGTGGCCAACATAACTGGCTTACGCACACTATCTGTAACTGTGACGTCAGCACTCCAACCATCAACTTCCCTCAGATTTAGTGGCGAAATAGCCCAGTGGATAGCATGTCAAAAACTGAACACAAATGAAGCACGAAAATATGAAGGTGCGCTGAACTGTTAAAAAAGAAACAAAATGGAAACAGTGAATAGTCCAGACAATATTGGTCGAGTTGGAGTCGTGGTTATGTGGTCATGATGATGGACTGCAAAGCGGTAGATAAGTCTTCATATCTCCCTCAGATTCCAGTTCTTTTTTCCTGAATGATGAACTTTCTCTCCAGTCATCGACGTGTCTGTTCTCCTTCTGTGACTTGGCAATTGTCATATCACACATTAAGAATATATTACATTAAGAATATATTACGGTCACAACTAAATGTGACGAACGGCGAAGGCAGGCGAGATGCCGTACAGACCTCTCACAGAAATGAAAACAACAGATAAACGAGTGTGAACTAAGTTACAACAAACGAATTCAAAACGGAAAGCAAGAGTGATAACATGTGGCACTTGTGTGGAATAAATAGGAGGTACGTACATCTGGCGGTCCCTTCCCTACACCTCGCTGTAGCAAACGGTCGTTACACCGCGACACAGATACATTACTTGAATACAGGGAACAGACACGTTAATGACCGGGCGGACAGTATAACGGTACTTTGCGGGCAGGAGTGTCAATTAGCATCATACTAATTAAAATGGGGGACAAATAGACTTTATTTTGGAAGAATTAAAAAGGGGAAAGTAATACGAAACTTTAATAACTGCACAGTATTACTAAGAAGCAACATAATGAAAAGTAATAAAAAGCAAAGTAGCAAAGACCAAGCGGGACAGAAAGATATAGCGGTGCGTTTGTTTTTTAATACATATAAAGGAACATGTAACACATTATTGAGCTCTCTACCTTCAGTTATCGCGATCGGGCTCGTCGATGAAAAAGTGGTACACGACTGCGAAATTCGTTAAGGAGATTATTTAAAGACTCTTCAAGCACGTTTAAAATACATTACGTGTGACAAAGTGATCAGAGACGTTTATTGTCGGGTGGAGTGAAAATGAATCCGACAACATAATTAGAATTTTGTGTTAGCTGGGAAAAATAGTCTTGGGAAACTATTATGGTTGTGGAACCCACGAAAGATGTGCGCAACGGAAAGCTATAGTTTACGTAATTCTGCATCTTATAAAATGGTGAAATGCGTGTGCGCGGAACATTAATAGAACCTTATCCTTGGACGGTTGCGGGGGTAACATACAAACAACGCGCCAGCATAAAAAATAATTCGCTTATTAACTACCAGATATTAATTAACGGGGACCTAAAATACTAAAAAAGAAGGATGGGATCGTAACCTCCAATCCCGATTCGTATTTCACATTTAATTAGTGGGGACCTAAAATACTAAAAAAGAAGGATGGGATCGTCACCTCCAATCCCGATTCGTATTTCACATTTAATTAGTGAAAGGAGAAGTGTTAATAAACAAACTACATTTCAATTTTACCCACGATTTTGGCTTCATTACGTAGTCTTCACTACATGATAAACAATATCTGTGGAAGTTGTATGCAACGTATCGTCATAATATTTAGCCAACCAATATTGTGGGACACCAAAAAATGTAAATGCATGAAATTGTTCTTACAGCGGATGTATAATGTGTGAGTGCGACGAACTATATTGAGAAACTGAACATCCATTACGTACTTGCATGTTTATCTGCCAAAATGGTCCTTGTCGCCACATCAGCGTAGCGTTCGAATAGAAGCGCTGGAACATTGCAAACCATTCAGAATAATCGAACATCTAAATACGCATAATGCTGGTACCACCAGGATGTGTTCTTTCTCCTCACCCCCGTGGCAGTAATTGAATTAAGAGTCAGCCGGGAAATACATTTAAATCAATTGACGACCATTGAGTTAGCGCCACGAATTTTTAAACGTCCACTGCCATGTATGAAGGCGAGTGACACCACGAGTGTCAACGTCGATTGAAATAGGAGGTACGTTCATCTGGCGGTTCCTTCCTTACACCTCGCTGTAGCAAACGGTCGTTACACCGCGACACAGATACATTACTTGAATACAGCCAACAGACACGTTAATGATCGGACGGGCAGTTCATAACTTTGTTCAAAAAATTATTGGGAACAAGGGAGATTTCAAGATGAATCTCCCGCTTTGTAGTCCAACACCGTGACCACAAAACCACGATGCCGTGGCTAATCACATTCGCTCGATATGGTACTCCTTGTGTTTGGACTGTTCGCTGTTTTTCTGTTTCGCTGATGGTAGCATTCGAGTGTGGCGCAGAACCCACGAAGTCATGGACCCAAGTTGGTCAACAAGGCATTGCGCAAGTGGTGTCGGCTCCACATTCGCTCGATATAGTACTCCTTGTGTTTGGACTGTTCGCTGTTTTTCTGTTTCACTGATGGTAGCATTCGAGTGTGGCGCAGAACCCACGAAGTCATGGACCCAAGTTGGTCAACAAGGCATTGCGCAAGTGGTGTCGGCTCCACAACGTTGTGGACTTTAACATGGCACAGACTGGATCATCTGGTCCGAATGAACCGATCATTGTCTGGAAATGGTTCCTTTCGGTTATCTGAAGACTATTTGTAGCCATTCGTTGAGTTCATGTTTCCAAACAACGGTGGAATTTTTATGGATGTCAATGCGCCGTGTCACCGGGGCAAAACTGTTAGCGGCTGTTTTGAAGAACAATTCGAGCTAATGATTAGGCCAACCAGATTCGTATCGAACATTTATGGGACATAACCAAGAGCCACTTCGTGCACAACGTCCTGCGGAGCCTTCCAACGACTTGTTGAGTCCCTGCCATGGCGAGTTGTTGAACTACTGAACTACGCTGGACAAAAGGAGGTCCGACACGATCTTAGGAGGTGTCCCTTGTCTTTTGTCACCTCAGTGTTATTACTTTCTTCTTCTCCTTTTATCTTCAACGGTTGTCTCGCCTGGTGACAGGGTCTTCTGTGTGGATCACTGTCTCAATTTTTTCCGATCGTGGGCCATGTCTAGAAAAAGATTTATAGCCTTCAGGTTGTTGTTATGCACAGTATCGGTCGTTTGATGTTTTGGTCGTCCCTTGGATCTCTATCCCATGACTTCCACTGTCTGACATGTCTTTGCTATAGCGTAGTACTGTGCACGCAGCATCTGTCCAAACAATGGCAAATAGCTTTCTCGCATTATCTTCTGGACAGTTGCGACCCCAAAACGATTCCTGATTAGTATCAATCGAACCGTGATCCAGTCGAGTTATGCCCCATGTTCTATTTAAGCATCTTAGTCTCCATCACACACCAGTCGCCATCCTGTCTCTTCTGTAGTTGGCCGACACCCTGTGTCATGGAGAGCAGGGGGGCGTATGACAGTCCGATAGATCTCTCAGTTCCTTCATCCTGCTGTTGTCATCACATCATCCACGCTGCCTGCGTCCTTTTGTTGCCCGAACTGTAAGCTGGCCATTGTTAGACACTGTATAACCGAAGTACGCCAACATATGCCCAATTATTACATTAGCTGAATACCTTCCTTGCGTGCGTACATGTCATCTGACTCCATGAATAACACCAGATCGCAAGAGCATTACAAGCTCTCAGCGTAGCTACAGCTCAATCCTGAGAGGTATCGCGACATCAAACTCAGACCTGAGAAATTAAGAATCATGTATTACCAGTACAAACACGAATCTGCCGTAAGGCCTTCCCAAAAACAGTAACGACGAGACTGAAGAAAACAGGAAAGTTCACTGTACTAAAGAAAAAGCGTCTGCAGTCGCCTGTAATAGACAATGAGCAGTCCGCCACTCAATCTCAAAATATAAGATGCGCCTAAAAAGTTCGGGGAATGGTCTCAGAAACTAAAGGTAAGTACAACGTGGAGTTTACGTGCAAACCGGTGACAAGTGAAACAATAACAAGTACAGAGGACTTGCAAGATACAACTAATTTATTACTGATCAACAGTTTAACCCAAAGGGCACAGTATTTACCAAAAATTTTGTACAAGTGTCTCTTATTCACAAGTCAGAAAAATACATTATACAAAACCTTTCTGATTGAATTACTTGCAAACAAGAACTTCTTATAACTTCTATACTAACTGTAACCACTTCAATAACAAAAGATAAAATCAGTTTCATTTAACAAAGGGCATTTGAATAATAAAGGTGGAATAAGTTTCTTTTAAATAGGTCACATGGGCAAGCGCAATAAGACAATTCACATAATTTCCAATTTCTGCTACCCATCAAGTATTTCTCTTTAACATGTACATAAGTTCAACTCCCGCTGCACGTAAAGTGTAATTCAGAACACTAGCCTCCTTCCTTCATGGTTTTGAAGGTAAATATATAAGCAGTATAGCAAACAGAACTGACGCCTTGGCGTCCCAATGCAGAGCAAACTTAACTTAATGCAAGATCCCCACTCACTGCAACCCGAAGAACTCAGTGGCCGCCGTATCGGTTGCCATTTTCCTCGCGGCCAAAAGAACCTCCGTTCCCTCTGGTACTGGTCTGCCAAGGCGTCGTACTCCGGACATCGATTTAGACATCGACTAGGTGCCCGCTGCAGTGCTGCAACAGAAAAGCAGAAACACACAGCCACAGCCAAAAGAAACGATGTTAACAGCCCCAGAATATGATAAGATAAAATTCTGCAAAGATAGATCACATCAAGACAAAGGCAAATTAAATATGGTTAAAAGCATTAACTGTAGACTTCATATTCCAAAATATGTAAAATTGCCCCAGCACAAACAGACTAGTTTTAAAAGGGCAACGATAATACAAGGCATAATATTATTACACCAGTACGTCGCAGTTCCAATACAATACTGACACTCATAAGAAAAGGTAGAAGATAGTGATAACACGGGTAGCCCCGATTGCAAAACTAGAAAGCTTGAATGTCTGCTTCTTCAATAGACAGCTGCGTGGTACATAGTTCAACTCCACTAGCCAAAATGAATAACACATTGCTCAGCGTACTGTGTATAAGACCATGGCCCAGTCACGCCTCAAGAATTTGCAATAACACGCCTGCTTCCACACTCCGAGCCACATACACCGGTCAAATCCAGCTAACTCCACGCAAACGCATTTTTTACTCTGTGAGCAGCGACACGTACCGGCCGTTCCGAAGCCAAAACCCAGTCTGCCCGCCAGTCCACCAGCACCACCACCGGCCAACGAGGCAAAAATAAGCAACGCCAGAGGGAAACAATCGATCCGGGTGAATCGAACGGAGAAAGCAACTGGCGGCGGCGCCTCCCCACGTATCAGGAAGAATAGTTACAGACACTATACCTTCACTGGCTTTCAAAGCCATCACCATTAACTACAACATATTTTTGACTCCGGTTCTGAAACCGTTGTAAACTGTCAGGAAACGATTCTCATGAAATCGCACGAAGCACCGTGGTCACTCGATGTTGGGTGTCCGCCCATTACAGAACATCAGCCCTAATGTCACAAACGCGATCCGGGGACCAAGCGACCGTCAGTGGTACGGTGTTCACTGTCTTCTGTATCTACACCGTGTAAAAATTAGTGATGGATCAGTCAAGCCCTTGCTGCTGAAAAACATTTTTTTCCCTTTTTCTTGGTGGAAAAGATGATGAAAACCACGCAGTGCTGTTGCTTGGAGTCTGCATCCTACTGGAAGCATCAAGTCTCATCTCCTGTAATGATGCAGATACACAACAATGCCTGACCACAGCCGGCCGTGGTGGCCACGCGGTTAAAGGCGCTACAGTCTGGAACCGCGCGACCGATACGGTCGCAGGTTCGAATCCTGCCTCGGGCATGGATGTGTTGATGTCCTTAGGTTAGTTAGGTTTAAATAGTTCTAAGTTCTAGGGGACTGATGACCACAGCTGTTAAGTCCCATAGTGCTCAGAGCCATTTGAACCATTTTTTGCCTGACCACAGTGCTTCAAGCGATTCCACAACAAGCGTTTGCTGGAAATTTGCAACAGCTTTACAACCGATGTCGAAAGTGTGTTGCAGTTAATGGTAATTACTCTGAAGGCCAGTAATGATATTTAGTTTGTAATTCTAGTTTCCTTTATTTTGTGGGACATTTCCCCGAACTTTTCAGACGCACCTTGTACAACAAACACACAACTGCTCCACTCTGCGTGGTAGGCCACAAAATCAGTAACATGTATCAAAGATTTCTGATTTGGATACTACAAATTTCGGAAACTTCCTTGAGCAATCCTGTGTACGGTGCACACACCACTCATGAGTCACTCAGTATACTCCATACGTACAATGAAGGCTTTCGCGACCGGATGTTTCAGCTGCCGAGAATTCTTCCGGGTTGTATGGCCGTGGTCCATGGAACTCTTCTATCCCTGACGTTTCGTCCAAAGCTACGTTGGACAACTTCGGAGGTGCTCCTGGTTGTGCTGAGTCTTGCCGACGTAGCTTTGGACGAAACGTCACGGACAGAAGAGTTCCATGGACCACGGCCATACAACCCGGAAGAATTCTCGGCAACTCCACACGTTGTTTTCCGGGAACCACCTAAACACCGTCCCGGCCACATTTCCTGTGTGCGGTTCTAGGCGCTTCAGTCTGGAACCGCGTGACCGCTACGGTCGCAGGTTCGAATCCTGCCTCAGGCATGGATGTGTGTGATTTTCTTAGGTTAGTTAGGTTTAAGTAGTTCTAAGTTCTAGGGGACTGATGACCTCAGATGTTAAGTCCCATAGTGCTCAGAGCCATTTGAACATTTTTTTTTTTTTTTTTTTTTTTTTTTTTTTTTTTTTTTTTTTTTTTTTTTTTTTTTTTGCCTCGCTCTCGACAGCTGCCAGCTGCCACTCTGTTCCGCAGCCGTACGTTTCCAGACGTTCCGGAAACAGTCGGGCAGAATGATGAAGAACAGAACATCAGAGAAAAGTAGAGCTCATGTGGAGTTTTATCGACAACAGATTTTCCCAAATCCCATTTGTGAATGGCACAGTAAATCGAGGATAAGATAGTGTTACTAGAAGCACCCTGCCCAGCACATCGTAATGTGGCTTGCAGAGTATGACGTAAAAGTAGCCTCGAGCGTATTCGAAGCGAATGTTAACCCACTGAGGTTACCGAACCATGAGATACTTCCTAACATCATGTCGTGAAGGGTCTCTACATGAGCCTCTTCTTGATTTTGTTTAGCATTCAACTTAATGTCCCCACCTCTGGCACCTCATTTCTGGGCAAAACCTGTCAACTATACAAAAAAAGTGTGTTATAGTGGCCACAATGTGTATTATCTTCATTTCACTTCACATTTCACTAAGAATTTTGGTAATTATCGGAGCCCCACACACTTGCACCCATATTCAATACATTTATGTACAATAAGTCAGTATGTACGTCCTTTCCTCCCCTCGCCTGACGAATTTTTCATACAACCATTTCGTCTTAGCTGCCCTGCAATTCCTATTTATTTTATTCCTCAGCGACTTGTATTTCTGTATTCCTGAATTTCCCTGAACATCTTTGTACTTCTCTCTTTCAACGATGAACTGAAATATTTCTTCTGTTACCCATGGCTTCTCCGTAGTTACCTTCTTTGTACCTATGTTCTTCATTCCAACTTCCCTGAGTGCCATTTTTAGAGATGTCCTTTCTAAAGCAACTGTATTGCCTACGGAGCTACTCCTCATTGCCTTGTCTATAGCCTTAGAGAACTTCAAGCGCATCTCGATTTCTTTGCGTATTGTTTCTACCTGACTTATCTCTTGAACTTCAGCCTACTCTTACTCACTACTACATTGTGATCTGAGTTTACATACGCTCCTCGGTACGCTTTTACGCTTTGCAATCCATCATCTGATTTCCATATCTCTGTCTAACCAAGATGTAATCTAACTGAAATCTTCTCGTACCACCGTTCCAAGTATACCTCTTGCTCTTGTGATTCTTGAACAGAGTAATCGCTATTAATAGTTGGAATTAATTACAGAACTCAGTTAGTCTTCCTACTCTCTCATTCCTTATTCCAAGCCCATAACCTCCTGTAACATTTTCTTCTACTCCTTCCCCTACAACTGCATTCCTGTCCCCCATAACGATTAGATTATCGGTCCCATCCCGGAGATCCGAATGGGGGGGTCTATTCCGGAATCTTTTACCAGTGGAGAGATCATCATGACACTTTCTGAATTACAGGCCACATGTCCTGTCGATACACTTTGTGTCTTTAATTCAGTGCTTTCCATTACCTTCTGCATCCTCGTGCCGTTGATCATTGATCATTCTTCTGCCTTTAGGGGTAGCTTCCCATCCCTAGAACAAGAGAGTGCCCTGAACCTTTGTCCGCTCCTCAGCCGTCTTCGTTCAAATGTGTGTGAAATCTTATAGGACTTAACTGCTAAGTTCATCTGTCCCTAAGCTGACACACTACTTAATCTAAATTATCCTAAGGACAATCACACACACCTATGCCCGAGGGAGGACTCGACACTCCGCCGGGACCAGCAGCACAGTCCATGACTGCAGCACCCCAGACCGCTCGGCTAATCCCGCGCGGCCCGCCGTTTTTGACAAGGCCGTTGGCAGAGTGAGGGTGACTTCTTATGTCAGAAGTCTTCGGCCACCAATGCTGATTATTAATCGAAATTTAAGCAGTGGCGGATTTCGAACCTGAGACCAAAGACTTCTTGATTACTTACCAAAGACGCTACCCCTAGACGACTGGTGCTTTACCTTTGTTCAAACATATGGAAACGTGATGCATGTTTTCAGTTTAGTCTGATTTAATTCGCTGGCGCTCTCACGAGTACAGTATAAATGAACAGATATCTGAAACTTCTCTAATTTCGATTTCAGCTCGTATTCTTGCCTCCACATCTCTTCGTTGTCTCACCACGTGGTAAGTACGGATCTGAGAGCCTTAAGTTCGTAGTTTGTGTCATTTTGCTTAGTTATTCTGAATTTTACACCCATTTTATGCACAATTTTTGTTTGAGACGACCACGTGTTCGCGGACTGTGAAAATTGTTACATGTCACAGTTACTGATTCTCGGGGTCACACTTCCAAAGTAGTTTGAGAATTTCGTCTATGGTGCAATTATTAATAGTTTACTTTTATCGATGAATTCTACTTTACTTGTTTCGTGACTCTAGCCAAGGGAATGACCGTTTGCTAAAATCCATGATACGTGTAGATGTTCGTGAATGTTTCCATTGAATGATTCCTTTGTCCCTTCCATATTTGAAGGGCTTATTTCAATAGCGGTACAAGTCCATTTTTGTTCATATTAAGATACAGAGTCCTAAACTTAAATGAGCCCTGAAAAATCTGCAGTTGAGATACCAGAAATGTTCAAGCATATGGCTTCTTGCTAGAGACCAACCTTTCTTTCTGTTTGTTTGGATCATTAATTTCAGAAGCATTATAGACAGAAAAGTGGAGGTAATGGACTTGTACCACTATTGAAATAAGCCTTTCATTTAATTATAAATCCTGCAGAGGTCTCCAAGACGCATTTGTAAAAATAATTCGTAACTCAGCCGAGAGTGTTATGAAGAACAACAACCATCAGCCACTTACTAGTTGATTAAATGGTTCAAATGGCTCTGAGCACTATGGGACTCAACTGCTGAGGTCATTAGGCCCCTAGAACTTAGAACTAGTTAAACCTAACTAACCTAAGGACATCACAAACATCCATGCCCGAGGCAGGATTCGAACCTGCGACCGTAGCGGTCTTGCGGTTCCAGACTGCAGCGCCTTTAACCGCACGGCCACTTCGGCCGGCTAGTTGATTAATCTATTAGTTTGTTCAGTTGTGCCTTGAATAACGGTGATACTTTTACCGGGGCACATGCTTATCAATTCCCTCGCAAACTTCTATTTTTGATTCCCACTGGTATCCATTTTATTTAATATTGATCCAACGACCATAACTGTGAAGCTCTGGCAGCTCATTTAATTTAAACATCAAAGGTTTTCCTTTCATGTATATCCAGATACCGTCTTCCTACTTCCCATGTAAATAAAAAAAAAAAAAAAAAAAAGCACCTCATGTTATTTACACCATCATGAGCACCGATCCCCAATCAGATCCTTCAAGTATAGATACTCCTTTTGCCCGATGCAGAACAGCAACTCGACGTTGCATCGACTCCCCAAGTCGTTGGAAGTCCCCTGCAGAACTTTTGAGCCGTCCATAATTGCGAAAGTTTTGCCGAAGCAGGAATTTTATGCACTTACCTCTCGATTACGTCGCATGTTGGACGATATGGATGGTTAAATTACTCGTTCGAATGTTCTAGAATATTCTACAAACCAATCGCGAATAACTGTAACCTGGTGATGTGAGACATTGTCATCCATAAAAATGCAATTATCATTTGGGGATATGAAGTCCATGAATGCTTGCGGATGGTCTCCAAGTAGCCGACCTCAACCTTTTCCAATCAATGATCAGTTTAGTTGGATCAGAGGGCCCAGTCCATTACAGCCCACGCCATTATGGAGCCACCAGCAGCTTGCAGAATGCCTTGATGACAACTTGGGTCTATGGCTCTGTTTGGCCACATTCGAACCCTATAATAAGCTTTTACCAACTGGAGCCCATACTCATATGTCCAGGCCACGGTTTCCCAGTTGTCTAAGGTTCAACCGGTATGGCTATGAGCCTGAGAGAGGCGTTGTAGGCGATGTCGTGCTCTTGGCAAAAGCACTAGCGTCGGTCGTCTGCTGCCCATTAACGCCAAATTTCGCCGTCCTGTCCTAACGGATACGTTCGTCTTACGTGGCACATTGATTTCCGTGTTTTCACACACTGTTGCTTGTCCTTTAGCACTGATTACGTAACCGCCGCTGCTATCGGTCGTTAAGTGAGGTCGTCGGCCACTGAGTTGTTCTTGGTGAGAGGTGATTCGTGAAATTTGTTATTCTTGGCACAGTGCTGGACACAATGGATCCCGTAATATTGAACGCCAAATTGCGCCGCACTGTCCTAGTGGATATGTTCGTCGTACGACGCGCAATGATTTCTGCGGTTGTTTCACGCAGTGTTGCTTGTCTGTTAGCATTGACACCTCTACGAAAACGCCGCTGGCCTCGGTCGTTAAGTGAAGGCCGACGACCACTGCACTGTCGGTGGTGAGAGGTAATGCCTAAAATTAGGTATCTGGGAATATCTAATTCCCAAACGATTTCCGAAGTGAATTGTCCCATGCATCTAGCCCCAACTACGCCTCGTTCAAAATGTACTTCCCGTCGTACGCCCATAATCACTTCAGAAACCTTTGTATATGAATCACCTGAAAATAAATGACAGTTCCGTCACTGCACTGCCGTTTTGCACTTTGTGTACTTGATGCTACGGCCATCTGTACATGCGTATAGCGCCATCCCATGACTTTTGTCACCTCACTGTATGTTGTTACGCAGCATCCAACGTTCTTGAAATAGTTTTGAAATACACCCTTTGTGTACTGTTCCATATGCACCGGATTAATCCAATATCTTGTTCTTTCACAACATTTCTTACAAGACGAATGGTAAACAACTGTACGAGGGTCACTCCAAAAGAAATGCACACTTTTTTTTAAAAAAAATCCATCTTTTATTCTACATGTTCGAAAGTTTTATAATGTGTAGATACATCCTTTAGGAACAATATTTTCATTTCTCCAAATAATTTCCATCCCTCTCAACTGCCTTACACCATCTTGGAACCAGCGCCTGTATACCTGCACAGTAAAATTCTGGACCAACCTGTTGGAGCCACTGTTTGGCAGCGTCCACAAGGGACTCATCTTCAAACCTTGTTCCACGAAGCGAGTCTTTCAGTTTCCCAAAGAGCTGATTGTCACATGGAGCCAGGTCAGGACTGTAAGCCGCATATTTCAGTGTTGTCCATCCTAGTTTTGTGATCGCTTCCATGGTTTTTTGACTGACATGTGGCCGTGCATTGTCGTGCAACAGCAAAACATCCTGCTTTTGCCGATGTGGTCGAACACTACTCAGTCGAGCTTGAAGTTTCTTCACTGTCGTCGCATATACATCAGAATTTATGGTTGTTCAACTTGGCATGATGTCCACAAGCAAGAGTCCTTCGGAATCTAAAAACACCGTAGCCATAAATTTTCCAGCGGAAGGTGTGGTTTTGAATTTTTTTTTTCTTGGGTGAATTTTCATGATGTCACTTCACTGATGTCACTTCTCTGGTGAAAAATGATGGAGCCATGTTTCATCACCTGTCACAATTCTTCCAAGAACTTCATCTCCACCATTCTCGCACTGTTCCAAAAGTTCGCTGCGTACCATTTTTCTTGTTTCTTTGTGAGCCACTGTCAACATCCTGGGAACCCACCTGGCACAAACCCTTTTTAACGCCAACACTTTCTGTATTCTGCAAACATTTCCTTCCCCTATCCTAATGTAACGTGACAATTCGTTCACGTCTGTCAGCAGTCACCAATTCGTTACTCCCTGCACATTGTCTGGAGTGTGTGCAGTACGAGGCCTGCCGCTGCGAGGACAATTCTCAATACTGCCGTGCCCGCTTTCATCACGTAACCTGCTTGCCCACCGACTAACTGTACTACGATCGACAGCAGCATCCTCAACCTCTTGTGGATTTTTCCCACTGTCTCGTTTTCACAGCACAGGAATTCTATGACGGCACGTTGCTTCTGACGAACGTCAAGTGTAGCAACCATCTTGAAGACATGCTGTGATGGCACAACTCACGGGAACAGGTTGAACTAAGTTTGAAAACAAGCGGGAAGGATGTGTATACACACTGTAGAACTTTCACAAATGCAAATGAAAACTGTATTTTTACAAAAATAGTGTGCATTTCTTTTGGAGTGACCCTCGTAACATGTTCTACGTCAGCTTCGACCCGCTCTTTATGCACTCGCAGTCACGACGACCACTGGCTGACTGCCTAAAATTTCGGTTACTGGATCCTGGCAGCGTGAGAACCCTAAATGACATTCCAGCGTCGTAGAAAGTTTCACAGAAAGTTTACACGGTGTGCCGTGACCTTTGTGAGTTGGTTGCGCTGCCTGGACGGGAGTCTACCTCACTCCTATCTGCCCGGTTCTCGAACTGCGAGCACCCGCGTGCGCCGCTTCCCCATGGCACACAAATGTAACAGCCAGCTGCAGCTGTTGAGTGGCTGCACGGCTTAACGTGGGATTATCTAAACTGCGCGGATCTGTCTCACTTGTCTCTAATTGCTGATACGCTATTACGCACCGCATTTGTGGCGCCCACGCATAGCGTTGCGAGAATAGTTGCCATGTCATTGATATGGACCAATCTAATGTGATTATTGAAATTTTCCGGGAGTAAAGAACATTCCATGAAGTTTTGGCATTCCAGCCGGATAACCTCGACTTCTTTCCACGATATTTCAGCTGACAACCATTCAGCCATCTTCAGGTGAGTGTTTTGCACTGGAGATTGCTAGTTAATATCGCCAAAATTGGCACCGAGACGCATGCGCAAAGACAGCTGTTAGCTTAGCAATCTCTATCGAGTTAAGCCCCCTGTTCGCATTTTGCTCCATCTACGGCCCGCAGCCGCATGCGTACTCACATACCATATGCGTGCTCTGTCGGAATGCGCACTGATGGAGCTAAAATTCAGATGTCAATGTTAATAAAATGGACTGTTGTTAGACGTGATATTGCTCATAATTATTTTAATTAAGAAATTAAATATTTCATCGGGTTTCACGCCTTATCCAGTTGATAGCCATCATCACGATTAATAAGATCTTGCGTTACACATGTTTCCACCGATTCCCTAATATCTGAATCGCAGAAGGATATCGTGGTGGCAAAATTTTCCGGCCGAGTAGTCAGTGCAATGGCGTGTGGAGATACAACGCTCGGTTATGGCTGACTTACTGGCTGCTAAAGGCGAGTGGTACTATAATGTTCAAGGCATCTTTCATGCACTGTACAAATGTTGACCCAATCCGAATCCGTGAAAAAAATTAATATTTCGGTCAATATTTTTAAAACTCTAATTCCTCTCTCTCAAAACCCACCCTATGGGGAAAGCGGGAGAGTTTTAGTTTTAGCGAATCAAAATTTACGAAGCAAATAAATATTTTTTATTTATCCGTAACCATTATCCACGCAAAAATGAGAACATGGATTTTCTTGAATTACAGCGCCAACTACCGAAAATCAAAACAAGTGTTTAAGACAAAATGTACGAATTTTTTTATGTAGAATCTGATTCTGCAGTAAAAAATGGGGGTGACCATTTGAAATTTTAAAGTTTCCTCCCGCCCCATCGCCAAGGGGCTGGGGTGGCGGGCTAATTTTAGTACCAGCAGATGTCCCCCTCGAAAATAATCAACTTTGGATTCTACATATTTCTTCGTATGAAGCTTATTTTTCGAGTTATTCTGGTTTGTCAGTTCAAAATTTACACCCTGCATACACGAAGGCGACATTGTTAGAGAATGCATAAGGTTTAACAGCACCTAATACAATGATTGGTAGCTGATTTTCAGTACGTAAGTTTAATACACTTAGATAGACAGAAAAGATCCGATAGCATTTGACTATCCGATGGGTAATCTGTCACTGAAATCAGTCATAACTATTAAATAAATATTTGTCTTGAGTTCTTTATGGTATTCTGATCACATAAATGTTGTTGAGAGGAAGTCATACGCCAGAATCTACATTATCTGAAGAATCTTAAAGTAGCACAATTCACCCACAAAGGAGATTGCTGACAAAAAAAATTTGACAGTTTGCATTGCTAATCGATTCGCATTACACCATTAATGATTCATAGAACACCTGTGCCCTCCGTCACAAGCTTCGTTAAACTACGTGAGAGTGTCACAGAAATGTTCAACAAATAGCAGTGAATATTTACAGCTACACGAAGAGCCGAAATCTTTAATCTCGGGGAGTCCATGTTCCAAAACATGTATGTCTTATAACGGGACTTAGACAGAGGAATAACAAGAATTTGCTTCCCCGTGTATCATTCATGAATGGGATAACAAAGAGGGAAAATTAATTTTGTGCAGTATCCCCGATACACTCCGCACGGTGGCTTGAAAAGTACAAATGTTAACATAGATGTGGATACATATTACTATTAGCCGCTTTGAAGGAGGCTATCTGTAGCAATGTCCGAGCTATTTTGTGTGTGTGTGTATCTGCTACTTGCTATCCTCTAGGGCCACTCCACCGCTGCCAGCCACTGCCACTGCCGTCCACACTGGGATCCATGGTTCGACTCTGCTCTGGTGCATCCCACAGTGCGGCTGCTGTTCCAGAGTGTCACACGCCTCTCTACCAGCCACCATGATTCACCACCACACCATCGACCGAGTGGTGGCAGCAAATCGACTGCTCCTCTCCAAGTCCACACTTCGAACCCGCATCAGCATCAGGCATCGACCACTTCTCCCGAGCTCTTAACTCTGAACTGCTTTACCATTAGAGGCGAAGAAGTGCCCTGATACTTTTCTCACCTGCTCCTTCGCGATGTGAGTGCGCCAAAACTGCCATTTATAGCCAGTCTGTGGTCGTTTACTTTATTTCTGCAATCTGAAAACTAACAGTTTTATCCTGGAACATTCGGTGTCACTTTATTGCAAAAAACTTGTGAGTGCCGCCACCCTATGACAAATCGCAGCTCCCAAAGATAGCGAGCGTCGAGCCATCAAAAGCTGTCCCGTGAAACCTTTCATGATACTTTGCCCTCTCAGCCTCAGCTTGAGGCTCCAGCGGTCCGGAGGCCGAAGACAAAAGACTCGCCTATTAGGTCGCCCTGTGGCTGCTTCACAACACTCAGATGTCATCTTAAAAGACACGCTGTTTGCGTGGGTGGCCTGGCTCCTTCGGTGAAGGACTCCAAATTCACACTCGCCACTACAACGACGGCTGGAGGTAGATCACTGAACTCAGCACTCAAACACTTTCTTCCTACTTCTGTAAAAGATGTACGCGGCCGCCTGCCTCAGGGATTGAGACAGAGGTGGCTGCTGCCAGGGAGTCAGCCAACTGGTGGTTACCAGCCGTCGTGCCCGTCCAGTCACTCTACTCACCCACTGAGGGCAAGCCGAAGTGAGCGAAAACTGCAAGCGTCACGCTTTCCCTCCCTGTAGACTATCAGAAGAATAAATTCAACATACATTAAATAGAATTAAACGAGTTTAGAGGAAATTCTCTATAATTTGATTAGATTAGATTAGATTAGTACTTGTTCCACAGATCATGAATGTGACACTTCGTAATGATGCGGAACGTGTCAGGTTAACAAAAGGTGTCTATACAAGATATTACATTACACAAAATATTACATGACACTTAATATTTTTAATTTTATTGTGGGGGTTGGGGAAATTACCCTCTTACTATATCCAAAAGTTCATCTAATTAGTAGAAGGAGTTGTGATTAAAAACTCTTTTAATTTCATTTTAAATGCTATATGGCTATCTGTCAGACTTTTGATGCTATTAGGTAAGTGACCAAAGACTTTTGTGGCAGCATAATTTACCCCCTTATGAGCCAAAGTTAGATTTAACCTTGAGTAGTGAAGATCATCCTTTCTCCTAGTATTGTAGCCATGTACACTGCAATTACCTTTGAATTCGTTCGGATTGTTAATAACAAATTTCATAAGTGAATATAAATATTTTGAGGCTACAGTGAAGATCTCTAGCCCTTTAAATAAGTATCAGCAGGATGATCTTGGATGAGCTCCAGCAATTATTCTTATTACACGCAATCATCATGTACTCTGACAGATAATACCGCTCCTTTGCACTAACACTGAAAATTACCGATCAGTCAGACCACTCATATCGAGGAATTAATAACCTGAGTGATAAATAATGAAACACGAGACTGTTCACAGCAGTTGATAGGTCATTTGTGTTCTTTAACCTTCTTGTTCAACGTCTGCTATCTTTGTTAATCTGTCTAGTAAATGTAAATATCACTTCTGTAGGAAATATATTATTTCCCTCAGTAAAACCACAAAAAAGTTATGCCGTTTGCGAAGGTGACAATTAAAATTCTTCGTATTTTCATCAACCGTTCTAATTTACGTGCCTGCCCACACGTAAACGGAAAAGGTAGATGGATCACCACACTTGCTATAGAAGATTTTGACATGAGTGTTTCTGATGAAAGCTGTTTGCAATTATTTTATCACCTTTTCCACGTGTGTTCATATGGTTTATGCAGTAACAGGTAGATTTATACCACCTTCAACTCTTCCTACTTAATACCATGCGAGTTACTTTGACGAAAGGTCTACGGATTAAAATTCTCGTAATAACTGGTTTGGCTTTGCATTTTTGTGACCCTCAAAATCTGGAATATCTGAACTGCGCTAATTTAATTCGCAATGAGCATTCGTACCTTATTAATCAAATGATATGCATATTTTAATCCATTACTACAGCTCATAATATAACAGCAGCGGCGGTTAAACAGATATCGCCTAATCTCATACAACAAGACTCACCCACATTTCAACTTTGGAAACTGTCAGTAACATTTTAAGGAAATCAGTATTAAGAAATAATGAAACAAGAGCCACTACTTGAACCAAATAAACGAGTAATTATTCTCACTTATATGTCTACAGCTGTGGGTTTGAGGGAGATATTGAATGTATGTACTGAGGCAGTGTTCATGACAGTTAAGTCGTGGAAGTCAATGCCGGCGATTTCGTCCAGCCAAGAACATCGTGTTACTATTAGTAGTCGTAGTAGCTTAATTCACCAACGGATCCCTTTTACAAGGCCACTGAACATGTTGTGATCTTACAGTTAAAGAACGAGTAAAATACGAATATTCGTGCCTGCAGGCATCTACATACTTACAGGTCCAGTTTGATAAGGGTGGTTGAAAACAGCTTAGCCTCATTCATCTTATCCCTACAGCACTGTTTCGCAAACAAGTTATTTAATAACGTAGAAAACTAGTGGCAGACTACACAATGCAAAACTACACACACTGTCAGCTGTTATCGGAACAATAGCGATGACGTCTGGTTTCCATTTTTTGTATCATAATTTCTCATTTGCTAGCCTGAAAAATTGGGTCCACATGCCTCCATAAGAAGTGAGATGTTAATTCAGAAAGAGTGTAAGATATTAGTGTTACTCATTACAGAGCTCTGGAGATAAAGTTTCCACAAAGTAAAAGAAAAAACTATATTTTTGTGTCACATTCTTAAAAAGACTCTACTCTGTGTGACATAAGTAATGTTTGACTGTGCAAAATGTATTGAAGTACATTTAACAGACGTTTTAAGTAGCTTCATTTTAGTAACCCTGTAATCTTCCTTTCCAGTTTATTGTACAACTTTATTCCTAGCTTGAAAATGCTGTTTATAGTATTGTAGTTATTCTTTCTCGGCAGTTCTAAGTTCTTGGTCAGAGGTAGAACAATATGTTTAGTAATTATCGATGTTATTTCTGATGTGCATGAGTGACTAGTATATGCGCTCATATGACGCAGTTAAAGACCACAATGTTTTGAACAGATCTTCAAAATGATCCTACCTACTGTTGTCAGATACTATTTCCACAGCTCCTTTCTGCATATTGTAAACGGTATTCATATTTTATGCGTTTGTTGCCCATGGAAGAATTCCACTGTTAAGAATTTGATGTGTATATGCATAGTGTGACCGCCTAGTCGTAATTTCGGCTGGGATCAGGATGTGCCGTCTCATCTGACATGAGTTCTGCACTACCAACTCAGTCGGTTTGCAAGAAGGACGAAGCCAAATCGCGTAGTTACCAACTTCAGGCTCACATTCTCAGCGTTTTATGGATAGTCATG
The DNA here is from genome assembly GCF_021461385.2 of Schistocerca piceifrons. Lineage (NCBI taxonomy): Eukaryota > Metazoa > Arthropoda > Insecta > Orthoptera > Acrididae > Schistocerca > Schistocerca piceifrons. Next base: position 227,385,501 of record NC_060143.1, read on the forward strand.
ATGGATACAGTTTACCTTAGATAAAAAGCTGACGATTAGTTTCTATAATCTTCGTAAATTATTCAAGATTGCCGCACTAAATGTGTTGCACAGTTATGAAAATTGGAACATAATCACTAGCATTGCGCAATACTGTTGCATGAGACCCATTTACAAATCACCGTCTACGTCTTAGCACAACACATCAGCCTGTGCCCTTTCCGACTTTTAGTGCTGAACGTGATGCACTCACTCCTAGGTTAATACAAATGTTACATTTTAATCTCTTTACGCATATCACTAATAAATTCAGATTTAAGTGAATTGTAAAACTGGTATAGGTAATTTTCTTTTAGTATTTCTACTCCTTCATACTGATCAACAGCCACAAAAACATAATTTAGCATTCTTCTTTTTAACAGCTTGATTTCTGCAGGTGTTTTAATACTCATATACGCTTGATACTTTAGTGAACGCTTATCTGTGAAAGTGTCTTTCTGAGTGTTATATATTGTTTCAGTGATACAAAGTCCGAATACGAAGCTAGTGTCAGTATTTGTGAGATTTTTAGAAATTCTACTTGAGGCCCAATTTTGGATTTAATAATTTTTACATGAATTAAAAGACATCTTGTATAGACTGTTATCTGAACTTCTTAACGAGCTTAAATTATCAAAACGGAATGACATTTTACAAATATGTGGCGTTAGATGTTTTTCAGATGGTATATCAATTTTTATCTTATAACAGTCTGGATAACTTTTCGACATCTTAGAAAAGGTGTGGTCATTACCGAAGTAAATCAGTTATTATCCACAGTTAAACTGCTTCTTTAAGTTTCATATTTAATAGCTGTGGAATATTAGGTCAGTTCTTGGAGGAAAATAGACATATTGATAACATGAATACACAGTATTAATCTTCACATTAATATTTATTTCGTAGTTCGTTATGAACCGCCTTTCGGGTTATTAGGCCGTCGTCAGATAAACAAGCAGTCCACGCAACTTCAGCGAAAATTCATAGCTGTATAAGATTTGAAACATCCCTTTAGAAAAATTAATGAATTTCTGTGCTGATAAGCCTCTTACGTTATTTGATTTTCAAACAGCTGAGCAAAACTGAACGTACTCAGACATTTCTCTCTTTACTTATTCTGATCATCACTAAACTGACACACAATATTTTTAGCGCAACGCAATCTGACTTTCAATAATCCCTACAGAAGAATGGCCGTGACTAACAATAACCTATACCTTTCATGAAGCAATTACTTCACAAAAATCATCGTTACTCGTACTACTGCAATACAGCGAGCGCCAATACTGCCAGCTAAATAAAAGATTATAACTACTGAAGACGCTACGCTAACTACTGATAGGCATAGTTAGCAAATGAAAGATTTTGATAGAGAACAAACAATGTATTTACCTTAATAATGTTCAAAAGTCATCATATAAGTTAATGGAATCCAGTATTACAAATTTACTCTTTCTGATGGACACACGTCCAGATCGTCCGCTCTCAAAACTCTGCCATCTCTCTTCCCACATCCACCACTGCTGGCAGCTCACCTCCAACTGCGCAACGGTTCGTGCTGTTCACTTCCAACTGCCCAACTCTACAACAGCGAATATTCCAACAATTCCAACCAGCCACAGACTGCACACAGCACAGCCAGTGATTTTCATAAAGAGCGCTACGTGACGTTACCAACATAAAAACCTAAACAGCCTACTTACATAGCCCCCATGCTCCCCACAAAAAATTTTACCAATTGTTTTGGGCAGTACCCCTTACAGATTTGAAAATATTTTTCATAATTACAATAACAAAGATATCAAATACACACACTTATTGATACACTGTTGGTCAAAAGCAAAAATTCTTCTCATAAAGACAGTCCTGATCATTCATCACAGTAGTAATTGCACTGCACGAAGTCTGATCAGAAAGAGAAAATGCACACGGAAGTAGTGGATTTCCATGCAGTCTTGAAGAAGTAGTGTTGTCCTTCTAATGGAAAGACAGTGCTGACTCTTGACATGCAGACAGGTAATGGGCCACAACAGAGTAAACCCACAGCAGAGTCATTCCCAAGTTTTGAAGAATATTGGTAGGAAGGTCATCACAGAGCTGACCCACTGTAGTCCTGGTAGAGATTATAGTACTGGTGGGCCACCAGAGGTGCAGACCCACTGCAGTTCTTGTAGAAATAATGGTATTAGTGGGTCATCAAAGGTGTAGACCCACTGTAGTCCTTGTAGAGATGGCCAGGAGCCATCTGTTGCGACTGTGCAGGTTCAGAATCACCATTAAAGAGTCTTGCAGACAATATAGCAAGTCCATAAACCACCACTTGTGCACTCACAAACGTTTTGGTATGTCCTTAAAACCAGCAATGCTGTTAACCAGTTCCTTGGTGAATTGTCAACAGACATGCGAGCACTAACAGTCCATTTTTTCACATATTGTGCATATACTATGACCAACAGAAACGTGTGCAGTGAAATGAAACTTAATTTGAAGAGCTGGTGTCTATACAATTATAAAGTATCGACGTGAGAATACAATTACAAAGGTACAAGATACATCATTAAAGAACATAACAATACAGATAACATTTATAGTAAGACAGGCTTTACAAAAGAACAGAAATAATCATATAATTCAGTGTTACAGGAATTATGACATAAGTAAATACATAAAAGATCAGAATAACTTTCAAAACATCAACTTCACACATGAGCATTAAAACAAAACAGAATAAATAATGTCTTAACATCTTTACAAAGTAAATAATATATTATTAGAAAAATTCTACAACATAACTCTTATCAGAAAAACACATAAAGACAGGAAGAACAGAAATACACAAGGGTACACCAACACATAGCTGCATAAGACAAAAGGAAAGGACAGGGTTTGTTTTCAGTGTAACATTTGGTGCTGCAGTCCAACCCAAAACTTCATTCCATACATCTTTCCTCTTATTTCAACACCTGTTCCCACAAAAAAATCCTATCCAAGCATGCTTTCTGTATTTTTATGTTCACATATTTCTTACCTCATTATTTATTTTCCATTATCTTTCCTCATCATTTATTTCCAAGAAAATCTTAACTAAACCTGTTGTCCATAACCCTACTTTCTTGTTCATATCCTCTTTCAAAATAATTATTATCCACTGTAAACTACTTTTTTGGCCAAACCATTTTCTTATAGCTTCTCAATGCATTTCTTCCAATTCATCACAACTCGTTCTCTTATATAGCCTACCCCATCTTAAGCTAACTTAAATCAACTGAGTTCAGATGCATAAACTAAGGTATGACACAATGCAGCAGCAAAAAAATTTAACACAAACAGCAATGACAAAAAATTCAAATTGGCAAAGCAAGCAGTAGTATATCTAAATTAGAAAAGCAAATGCAATATTACAACTAATATAAGGCAATGTGCAGCAAACAAGAAAAATAAATCAATAGTAAAACTGGGTTAATACAATTCAGTAGAATTATGCCTGTCAAACAGCAGCAGCAAATGCAATAACTTATATCTAAACATGACAAACCGACAAGAAGAAAAAATAGTACACTAAAGACAACAATGCAGATAAGGGAAATGTTTATTCACATCTTAGTGTCTATGTCATTAAAGTGGTGCACCATAACAACTTATTCTACAAAAAAAGAATTACCAAGTACTTGAAAAGAAAATTATGTATGCAGTTACTGTTATTAGTCCCTTCTTACTGTTCTTTCCTTTCCAAGTACTCTTTTTTTGAAGAATGTGGATCATAAAATTATTTTTAACAAATCTGTTGACAGAAAGTGTTCACATTAGCAAATGCATTTAATTTTATTTTATAAAACCAATGCTGCAACACAGCTGGAAACCAGATATCAAATGAAATAAGCAACTATGTACAAAGCAAAGCATAAAAACATCATTCAATAGCCACGTGGCATTTCATAAGTCGGTAGACATTCTCTCAACTCTCGTAGAAAGACACTTGTCATAATCAGTTGTGCAGATGTAAGAATATTTCTCATCAATTCATAAGCATTTCAGTAAGTAGCACAAAGTATGAGCTCCACAGTACAATCATATGTTTCCAAGTAATAGCATGTCATATTTGTGATGCTTTCTACAAAGGAATGTCAATAGCGAGGTTAATAGCCTCTTTTTTCTCCACATAATGGCTTTTTCTCCAGGCAATTGGCACAGCTGGGCGCCCACAATGCATTACGTCAAGGTGACTTAGCTTTCTTACCGAAATATTTACGACATCAGTTTCCGTTACAGTGACAGTCTCATTTAAAAAATTTCACAGATCGAAAAATTACAGTAAATGCGTAGAAACGAAATCTCATGAATAGCAGTGTTGTGATACATTCACACATGGACACACAAGTCATAACTCTTAAAGTACGATTCTTGGTTTCCAACATCCTTTTTCACAAACTAGAGACCCTAACTTCTATTCATTATTCATATACATATAAACACGTAATCACATTCCTCATATACGGTAGCATCAGTTTATTGATCATAAACATACCTCAACAGCATAATACACGTTGTCATCATAATAATAACATCATAAAAATTCAACCAAATATCAAAAACGTTGTAGCTTTCTGCAGTAATTTCAAAACCTAAAAAAAATTCTCTGCTCATTTCAATAGTGTCATCTACCTCAAACGTACTTTAAAAATCATGATCCCATATCAAATACATCATGCAAAGCTCTCATAATATCAAATGGTTCCAAAAAAATTTGAAGTGTTCACGAAGTACAGACAAAATACCATTTCATAAGTGTGAAGTTATCCAGCTGTGTAATTGCGTAAACATGTGTCACTGACGTAGTAAAAAAAATGTTTGTTTCTCTGTTAAATAATCAGATAGCTGTGTAATTCTGTGTTAGAGAAATATGGTACCGATGTGTAAAATTGTATAAGCAAATGCCATATTAGCTAGGGCTCCTTGTGCTTGCCACACACATGATACACGAATTAAGCATGTAGCCCCCTGAGGATTAATGTAATTATACCCTCAGGTGTTACAGATTACAGCAATGGAATGAAATGTATCACGGAAAAACTTTGTATCTTTGTAATTCAAAAATATTTAAAAATAAATTTTTAAGTACAAAATTAATCACTCAAATATGTGTATTGTAGCGCTAAACTGTGCGTCTTGTTGCAAGATAATCTCTGTCATTACTTAAGGGTAAAAAATGTGCCAAGTGTCATAATTGTAGTCATCCATAAGCAAAGTTCTGTAGAAGTCAATGTACTTACCTCATAATAAACAAAAGTGAAATGCTATGCATATAGATATCGTAGTTATTATGTACATTACCGTGATCAAGAAAGTACTGTACTGAAACGTATTGTTGTGCCTCAGAAAAGGATGTCTCATTGTAGCCATACCACAAAAGTTACCACTAAAACATGTTCTACTTTCCAGAAAAATTCAGAAAAACTGTGCAGATATAAAACAGATACAGCGCAAGAGCAACAATGTAAATTGTGTCACACATTAGTAGCGTCGTGATATAACCGTGTAGCTGTCAAAGAAACCAAATACTAAGTCATCTTTAATCTCACAGAAGGTACTTTAAATAAAGAATGTCTTTTCAAGTAAACCAAAATGTTACATTAAAATCTCATTAGCAGTATATGTTCTAAGTATGTACGCCTTATAGCCATTATGTAATCGTGCAACTAACAAGCAAGAATGTACAAAGAACAACACTGTGTCTTCTGTTCACTATAACATTGCATTCGTAATTACTGTCTAAATAAGTTCTCTAGGTTCTTGACTGGATAGTTAACTTTAAAACATTGTTGCATGTTAACAGTTTCTAAGTGTGACAAAGAGTACTAGTAACGTGAAGTGAAAAATTTTATGGGAAAGACCAAGTTAAAAAGCAGCTTCTCTCTCAATAAACGGTTTTACATGTGAAATTTGGTGCAATCTTTTACCCTTTCTAATGCGCAGAGTTTCAGCTTCAAAGTAATTATCATGTTGTATGCGTCGGTAAGGAATGCTGAAATTTTTCTCAAGGTTAGCGTCTATGTCATTCTTCTCTGAGCCAGCCGGAGCACGTGGCTGCTTGCAGTGCGAGTCATTGCTGCTGCCTTTGTTGTCACGCGTCGTTGCTGGGATTTGGAGATCTAACTTCTACAAGTTCACCTTGTCAAGAGGGCCCTGCCCTGATTGAATCCCAACAGTTCTGATGAAATTCAAGTCTGTCGTTTTGTCGGTAGTTTCCATAGTTTTTTTTTTTTTTTTTTTTTTTTTTTTTTTTTTTTTTTTTTGTCGGTCATGTGGTGGAGAATTTCTCCTGGAATCGTATCTTCGCGGTGGACCATTGCGTCTGAAACTGTTCTGTCTCCCTTGATAATAATTATGTTGATTCCCATATTGTCAGTTTCTTCTGATTGTCTCTGTTATAGTCATTATGGAGGAGAGGTGATATTTCCCTGTAATTATTACTACTCTGCCAACGGTTGTGTCTGTTTTGGTCACTATTTGCGTTGTAAGAATAGCCTTGTCGTGTCCAGTTATTATTTCTGTCATCGCGGAATTGTGACGAATGTGACCTGTAATTGTTGTGTTCCTGTTTTCGCGTCCTGCGATTGTCAGTGTCAATTTCCAATTCTTGTAACAGTCCCTGAAAAGCTTCGATGTCGTCTTTGCAATGTGCTGCCAAAATAATATGTCGTAAATATTCAGGCAATTTGATTAAGCAAATGCGGATGAGTTCTGACGGGCTGCATGGATTTGACAGACACTGTTTCTTGTGCAACATATCTTCAAAATATTTGACGAGACTGGAAAATTCAGATTGTTCGAAATGTTTCATCATTATGATGCTATGTTTTACTCGGTCTTGAGTAGCTTGAGACCAATATGCTGAGAGGAAGGCATGATAAAATTCTCCTTCACAGTGACAATCGTGAGTGACCGATCGCATTCTTACCGCTGGTTCATTCTCTAAATAGCCAAACATAAATTGTAATCTGTGCTCTAATGCCCAGTTGAGAGGAAAACAATGAGAGAATTGATGAAGTCACGCTTGTGGATGAATGTCGTTGCCGGAAGTCTTAAATGTTTTGAACTTACATGTAGTAATGAACAGCTTATAGTCAAAGTCATCGTGTCGGTGAGTCGCATATCGGTCATTGTTACTTCGTTTCGGCGGTTCCATCTCAAAATTCAGTGCGCCTTGCCAATTGCTTTCATGATTTCTGAAGTGCCCTGTGTTATTATTTTGTGGCTGTTCCGTATTTCTATGTCCCTCTTCCCGTATTGGAGCGCGAGTGTCCTCTGAAATACCTGTCTCAACTTATTTTGTACTTCCCGGATTTCCCTTCTGTACTGTGTATTGATTTTGATTTTGTTTGAATTTTCTAATTTGTTCCTACTCTTCTGTGTCAGTGAAGGCTACAGGTCTTGTGTCATTCAGATCATCATCTACCTTTGTAGATAAGTTAGTGAACTGATCCGAAAGTTTGGCTACTCTCTCCGATAATAAACTAATTTACGCAGTGTGTTTTTCTGAACCAAGTTTCAGAGTTTCCATTTGTGTTGAAAACGTATCTACTGTGTCCTTTAAGTTTTCCTGAGTTTTTGTAGTTGCGTAACTGACTCGGTAGATGCAACTGTGTCAATTTTAGGTTGCAAGGTGTCCTGATTTTCATCAACAATAGTTTGCAGTTCCTTTATGGCTGCTTCGTGATTCTGTAATGCATTTGATGGCGCGATAAATTAGGTGAGAAATGCTCACAAATTTGTGTTTTTACGTCATTACAGACCTTTTGAGATTTCGATTCGATTTTAAGTAACTCAGTAGTTAAACCTTCACGTGTTTGTTCAAGCGTGGTGTCTAACTTTTGAAGCTGTTGCTGTTTTTGTCTCTGGTGTTGTTTCATTGTGTCTAACTGTTGAAGCTTTTGTCCCATTTGTGGCATTAATTGTAATAACAATGCACTGGTGTCTGAAACATGTTCCTCAGTGCTATTCGACAGTGCATTTTAACCGGCAATATTCGCGCTTTGAAAAGCAGAAAATGCGTCTTGACTTATTTGAGAAAACGGTGAGGACATAAAACCTGAATCTACAGTATTTGCAAGATTGTGTCGTGTCATTTCGGAATCCTGAGGCTAGCTGTTGCCGACTGATCGATCGATAATGCTTCCCTGTTCACTAATTGTTTCACTGTCTACACCATTATTTGTTGCCCGCTCCATTTCCCTGGGCACAGTTACCAAATTACTACTTCTAATGTCTGTTAATTCATTACATGGTGGTGCTGATAAGCTATGCTCGTCGTCACTATCATTCCTCAATTTACTTTGGAGACTAGTATTACGTTTTTCACACACCATAATTGTCACAATTTTTCACACAGTAACACAGGAAAGCACAATTTGAAGAGTAAAACAAGAAAACACATTAAAGTAGCACTGAAAATAATATCTAATTAATTGCAAGCACAGTTGCGAGATACTTGGTGCAAATTTACATGCATGCCACATCTGTTTTACCGTACAACAATGAAAAACTACAACTACAAAGGAAATTCTCTCTACAATTACGCTCTAGCAATAAACAATAGCTACAATAATTACACAAACTACAAGAAAAGATCAGAAGATTCCAGTGAGGTATCCTCGGCTAAGGGTCGACATATGAAACGTCCTATTTGGAAAATTATAAATTACTGTGCTGACAAACCTCTTACGTTATCTGATTTTCAGACAGCTGAGCAAAACTGAACGTACTCAGACATTTCTCTCTTTACTTATTCTGATCACCACTAAACTGACACACAATATTTTTAGCGCAACGCAGTCTGACTTTCAATAATCCCTACAAAAGAATGGCCGTGACTAACGATAACCTATACCTTTCATGAATCACTTACCTCACAAAAATCTTCGTTACTCGAACTACTGCAATACAGCGACCGCCAATACTGTCAGCTAAATAAATGGTTCTAACTACTGAAGGTACTAACTACTGATAGGCATAGTTAGCAAATGAAAGATTTTGATAGAGAACAAACAATGTATTTACCTTAATAATGTTGAAAAGTTTTATATATACGTATATATATATATATATATATATATATATATATATATATATATATATATATATCTCAGTTCATGGTATCCAGTATAACAAATTTACTCTTTCTGATGGACACACGTCCAGATCGTCCGCTCTCAAAACTCTGCCATCTCTCTTCCCAAATCCACCACTGCTGGCGGCTCACCTCCAACTGCGCAACGCTACATGCTGTTCACATCCAACTGCCCAACACTACATAGCGAATATTCCAACAATGCTAACCAGCCACAAACGGCACACAGCACAGCCAGTGATTTTCATACAGAGCGTTACGTGACGTTACCAACATAAAAACCTAAACAGCCTACTTACAGATTTTCGAACAAAGATATGTGATTTTTTATGACTATATCGATACAAAACACAAGCATAAGGTAGTACTTTAAAAGAATAAATCTCATAATACAGTATATTCAAATACTAAAAATATATGAATGTACAAGCCAAAACTGTTTCACAACTGAGGGGGGCACAGACATTTATGTCATATCGACAGTCTGGTAAATTTGATGAACAGACCGAAAAAGGGGGGAGGAGCGAGAAAGAAGTCTATGTAAAGTGGTTGTGTAAGAGTTACAACAAGCATAGCGAACTATTAATTGATAATTATAGTGGAACGTTAAGGGTGTGTATTCAAGTTATTAATATGTTATCTTTAGTTATTTGTACATCGGAAACATGCTTTTAATTAGAGCTCATCAGAAACCTTGCTTTCCTTTATTAACTCTCGAGGATATTCATTGAACATTTTGAAATTGTATAAGTATAGACGTCAAAGATAGTAGTCCGATGTTTGTTTCTTCAAGGTCTATTGTATGTCAAAGTTTGAGCATTCATTGTTATAGTCAAGAGCGCAATGTGCGGCAAGTAGTACTGTAGTATGCGGTACACGACCTGGTTTAGTATAGTAATATCTGATACATTATCAAACGAGTTATACTGGTATAAATGACATGGCTGTTGAGTTGTATGTCGTAGTCCTGCCAGAATCCAGTCACAAATTTGGCCAGATACTACGTGGCTTGTACTTTGCTTACTGAATAACAGTAAGGATCGATATCGACACTCTGCACCTCGATATATCTCACTACCAGTTTTGTAGGTGCAGTGCTGCAGTACCGGTCGCCGCACGCTCGCTCACAGAGCCACGGGTGGGCCGAGCCGGCGCCAGAGGGAGCTGGGGCTTGGGGCGGCCATATAAATCTGCATTGTATGAGGGCGGCGGCGTCCTGAATGTTTAATGCCTTAATACATTACGCCGCCACTTGCGGGGTCGCCGCCGGCTCGGCCAAATCGGCTGCGTGTACTTCCCAGGGAGGCGCAGGTAGCGGCTCTCCCCCACTGCTCCACACACTGCACTGCGGGCAGTCAGTAGGAAAGGCGGCATCCGAACGTCCACTCGCCAGCGTTACATTACTGTGTTTGTCTTTCACCGTATCTGCGTTGTCACTTGCTGTTTACACGAAATATGCGCGAACACTCCCGGTGTTATTCAGAATTTGGTCCCTAACAAGCATCTGTGAGCGGGAGCGAGGGAGAAGTCTACTACCTAGCCCAGAAAGTAATAGGAATTTATTATCAGCAGGAACAAAACAGCATATTTAGGCTATGCTTTATTGACGCGTTTTGAGTCTTTGAGGCATCCTAAGAAATTGTTTAGAAACTGCAGATTACGCATTTGTGTAAACTGTCAAAATCTTTGTGTGCACCTTCGGTGAAGGCATGCTCGTTTCTACTTCATATGACTAATGTGTTGCCAATAGCTTTGGTGCAGTGGTAACACGTGTTCCTGACAGATCACGGAAGTTAAGGACTAGCAATTGGATGGGTGACCATACGGTCTGCTGAGCGCTGTTGTCAAGTGGGATGCACTCAGCCCTTGTGAGGCAAACTGGGGAACTACTTGACTGAGAAGTAGCAGCTCCGGTCTCGAAAACTGACATACGACCGTGAGAGCGGTGTGCTGACCACTTGCCCCTCCACATCCGTCTGGGTGAGGATGACACGGCGGCCGGTCGGCACCGTTGGATCTCCACGGCCTGTTCGGGCGGACTTTGGTATAGTCTTTTTATGACTAATGTGTTACTTGCAGTTTCTATACGATTTCTAAAGATGCCTCAAGAAACCGAAACGCGTTAATAATGCTTACGCTATTTTTGCAACCAAGGCTCTTTTTTTTCTTACTGAAAATATATCACGGTTGGTGCGCCACAGTCGTCGAGTTGGAGGACCTGTAGGAATTCAATACCTATGCAGGCGATTTTACAGGAAAATATCTTCAACAATTAGTCAGTTACACGTTCCACAAATGATTTGAACGATTCTTTTATCGAAGTGATGTGGAACGAGTCAGTTTCAAATCAGACCCCCACATTGCACGTGCGCACACGCACACGCACGCGCACACACACATACACATTCGCCTCTTCAGTGCAGTGCAAACCGGGGTCGAACTCTTACGAGAATAGGTGAAATGTCGCGAGTAATGAGGACAATTGGCCTGGGGTCGCTACATGTGTAGTGCGTCGATAAGTCGAGAATTTTGAGTCTGACGGGAGGCGTGTTAGGGTGGCCCATGAAACTGCAGTGACCACTGTGTCAGGAGGGCTCAGTATTCAGAGCATCTGACTGCTAGTTTTTAAGTAGAATGGATTAGAAGAAGTTGTCTAGGAGAAGTGACTTTAAATTATATTTAGAACTGGCCTCGCTACCTGTCAGACATTTTTTCCTCGACAAATGAACGAAAATTTTTGTTGCTCCTGATTGAACACATTTCTGAGTCACTGACTGCTTTAGCAGTGAGTAATAAAGATCCTCTGCCCCTCTGGTGTTGTAGATATGTCCTCGAATTGTGATGCACCATTTATAACGAATTTCACTAGCGAATATATGTACTGTGACGGCGGATTTAAAATGTCTAGGTCCTTGAACAGGTGCCTATATGACGCCAGTGAGTGAACATCACGTATTATTCTTACTGCTCGCTTTAGTGCAATCAGTGGCGTCTTTTTGAGTGACGAGTTACCACAGAAAATTATTCCGTAAGACATTGTTGAGTGAAAACATGAAATAATATGTTAGGAGAGTGCTACATTTCTTTCCAAGATTGGTAGTTGTACGAAGAGCAAAAAAAGCTGTACCTATTTCTTTGAAAAGCTCGTTAATATGTTCTCCTATTTGAAGTTTTCATCAGCACGAACACCCACAAATCTGGAGCATTCTACCCTGTTTACTGGCGCTTGCTCAGGTGCTACATCAATTGTTGGTATGACTATATTTGTAGCAGCGCTTCTTTTTTATTTTATGGTGAGCACATTTTCAGAGAACCATATACCAATTATTTGGATAATATCACTTACCAACTCCTCAGTAGGTTTCTCTCTAATGGGTTTCATTATAGGACTAATATCGTCTACAAAAAGTAGCAATTTTTCTTGTCCAGTGTTAAGTGGAAGGTGATACAGATACATAAGAAATAGGAGTGGACCCAAAATTGAGCCCTGTGGGACTTCTTTTGTGATTTTTTGTCCATAATCATTAAAATTTTATACCTTTCTGACATTGTATAAGCTATTTAGCACAACCATTTAACTCCGTTTCTTAGGTATTATTCCAACCATCTGTGCATAAAGCCATCACTTCTATAACACCTGAGTTCTTCTAAGAGAATGGCATAATCCACACAATCAGACGCCTTTGAACGACCTCAAAAAATACCAACTGGAGATATTATATTAATGAAGGCTAGTACTGTTTGATGAGTGAACGTATAAATAGTAGTCTCAGTGGAGCAACCCTTACGGAAGCCCAGATGAAGACTGAAACTGGGGGTACCATTTAATTTCGCATCGACCTTACCGTAGCGCCAGTTGTAGACTGACGGTTCATGTGGTCGCCAGTTGGTTGGTGTCTGCTTGACGCAGTGAGCTGCCTTCTTCATTGCACAATATGCTTCAAATCGAGATGGTAACAAAATGTATCATCCGTTCTCAACAGGAGCAGCTAATTTGCAACTGTGCGATGTGGTCTATCACCCTGCACTGTCCTTGCGTTGCCCCTTTAGCCCCGATAGTCCACCGATCTGTTGACAGGTGACTTTCTTTTGTTGCGAATTTATGAAAGACTCTGTCTATTTGCCTCCCTTTCCCAGTAATTTAAAGCGGACTGGCACGCCTTCCTGTTGTAAGTAGGCTGTTTAGGTTTTCTTATTGGTAACGCCAGGTAGCGCTCTGTATAAAAATCACTGGCTGTGCTGTGTGCAGTCGGTGTCTAGTTTGCATTGTTGTCTGCCATTGTAGTGTTGGGCAGCGGCAGCAGGATGTGAACAGCGCATAGCGTTGTGCAGTTGGAGGTGAGCCGCCAGCAGTGGTGGATGTGAGGAGAGAGATGGCGGAGTTTTGTAATTTGTCATGAACTGCTATATATATTATGATTATGAAGGTAAATACATTGTTTGTTCTCTAGTAAAATCTTTCATTTGGTAACTATGCCTATCAGTAGTTAGTGCCTTCCGTAGTTTGAATCTTTTATTTAGCTGGCAGTAGTGGCGCTCGCTGTATGGAAAGTAGTTCGAGTAACCAAGATTTTTGTGAGGTAAGCGATTTGTGAAACGCATAGGTTAATGTTAGTCAGGGCCATTCTTTTGTAGGGATTTCTGAAAGTCAGAATGCGTTGCGCTAAAAAAATATTGTGTGTCAGTTTAAGCACAGTCTTATGTATAAATTGTTCTAAGGGGACGTTTCACATGTCGACCCTTAGCCAGGATACCTCACTGGAATCTTCTGATTTTTTCTTGTAGTTTGTGTAATTAGTGTAGATTTTGTTTATTGCTAGTGCATAATTGTAGAGAGAATCTCCTTTGTAGTTGCAGTCTTTCATTGTTGTTGTGGGATGCATGTAGATTTGCACCAAGTATTTCGCAGCTGCGCTTGCAATTAACTAGATATTATTTTCAGTGTTATGTTAATGTGTTCCCCTATTTTTCCTCTTCAAATTGTGTTTTTCTGTGTCGTCGTGTGAAATATTGTGACAATAATGGCGTGTGAAAAACGTAATACTAGGCTCCAAAGTAAACTGAGAAAAGACAGTGAATACGGAAGTAGTGTGTTAGCGCCACCGTGTAATGAATTAACTAATGTTCAACATACTAATTTGGTAATTGTGCATAAGGAAATGGAGCGGGAGGCAAACAATGGCGTTGGCAGTGAAACAATTAGTGAACAGGGAAGCATTATCGATCGATCGGTCGGCAACAGCTCGCCTCAGAAATCCGAAATGACAGGACACAATCTTGCAAATACTATAGATTCAGGTTTGGCGTCCTCACCGTTTTCTCAAATAAGTCAAGACACATTTTCTGCTTGTCAAAATGTGAATATTGCCAGTTCAAATGCATTGCCGAATAGCACTGAGGAACATGTTTCAGACACCAGTGCATTGTTATTACAATTAATGCAACAAATGGGACAAAAGCTACAAAAGTTAGACATAATGGAACAAAATCTTCGAAAGTTAGACACAATGGAACAAAATCAGAGACAAACACAGCAAAAGCTTCAAAAGTTAGACACAATGGAACAAAATCTTCAAAAGTTAGACACCACACTTGAACAAACACGTGAAGATTTAACTACTGAGTTACATAAAATCGAATCGAAATGTCAAAAAGTCTGTAACGACGTAAAAACACAAATTTGTGAGCATTTTCAACCTATTTTTTCGCGGCATGAAAATGCATTACAGAATCACGAAGCAGCCATAAAAGAACTGCAAATTATTGTTGATGAAAATCATGAGACCTTGCAAGCTAAAATTGACTCAGTCGCATCTACCGATTCGGTTACGCAACTTGCAAAAACTCAGGAAAACTTAAAGGACACAGTAGAAAGACACATGGAGGAAATTAGTACATTACCAGAGAAAGTAGTTGAACTTTCGGATCAGGTCACTAACTTATCTACAAAGGTAGATGATGATCTGAATGACACAAGACCTGTAGCCTTCACTGACACAGAAGAGTATGAACAAATTAGAAAATTCAAACAAAATCAAAATCAAATCAATACACAGTACAAAAGAGAAATCCGGGAAGTACAAGATCAGTTGATGCAGGTAATACAAGAATTACATATTTCAGAGGACACTCGCAGTCCAACACGGGAAGAGGGACTTAGAAATACGGAAAAGCGGCAAAATAATAACACAGGGCATTTCGGAAGTTATGAAAGAAATTGGCAATGTGCACCGAATTTTGAGATGGAACGGCCGACCGACCTAACAATGACCGATATGCGACTCGCCGACATGATGATTTTGACTATAAGCTGTTCATTACTACATGTAAATTCAAAACATTTAAGAATTCTGGCAACGACATTCATCCACAAGCATGGCTCCATCAATTCTCTCATTGTTTTCCTCCCAACTGGTCGTTAGAACACAGATTAGAATTTATGTGTGGCTACTTAGAGAATGAACCAGCTGTGAGAATACGATCGGTCATTCACGATTGCCACAGTGAAGGAGAATTTTACCATGCCTTCCTCTCAGCATATTGGTCTCAAGCTACACAAGACCGAGTAAAACATAGCATCATGATGATGAAACACTTTGAACAATCTGAATTTTCCAGTCTTGTCAAATATTTTGAAGACATGTTGCATAAGAATCAGTATCTTTCAAACCCATACAGCCCCTCAGAACTCATCCGCATTTGCTTACTCAAATTGCCTGAACATTTACGACATATTATTTTAGCAGGACGTTGCAAAGACGACATTGAAGCTTTTCAGGGACTCTTACAAGAATTAGAAATTGACGCAGACATTTGCGGGATGCGAAAACAGGAAAACAATCACTACAGGTCACATCTGTCACAATTCTGTGACGACAGAAACAATAACTGGACACGACAAGTCTATTCTTACAACGCAATTCGTGACCAAAACAGACACCACCCATATGACAATCACTGGCAGAGTAATAATAGTTACAGAGAAAGATCGCATTTCCGAAGTAGTGAATACGACAGAGATTACCTTAGAAACGGACAATATGGGGACCAAAACAATTATTATCAATGGAGACAGAATAATTTCAGTCGCAACAGTTCAGCGCGCAGTTACGATTCAGGAAGAAATTCTCCACCACATGACCGACAAGAAAGAAATTATGAAATCTACCGACATGATGACAGATGAGATAATCATAACGACAGACCTGAATTTCATCAGAACTGGCGGGATTCAAACAGAGCAGGGCACTTTCGACAACGTGAATTTGTAGAAGTTCGGTCTCCTAATCCCAATAACGGCGCGCGCCAACAAAGAAACAGACAATGACTCACACCGCAGGCAGCCACCTGCGCCGGGTGGCTCAGGAAAAAATAGCATAAACGCTAACCTTGAGAAAAATTTTAGCATTCCTCACCGACGTATACAACATGATAATTGCATTCAAATCAAACTGTGATGAGTAAAGGTTTACACCACATTTCACATGTAAAACCGTTTATTGAAAGATAATCTGCTTTTTAACTTAGTCTTTGGTATAAAACTTTTCACTTCACATTTCTAGTATGCTTTGTCAGACTTAGAATCTGTTAATATGCAACAATGTTGAAGTTAAATATCCAGTCAAGAACCAAAAGAACTTATTTAAACAGAAATTACGAATGCGTTGTTATAGTGAACAGACGACACAGTGTTGTTATTTGTACATTCTTGCTTGTTAGTTGCACGATCACGTAACGACTATAAGGCTCACATACTTAGAACATTTACCAGTACTGCTAATGGGATTTTAATGCAACATTTTGGTTTACTTGAAATTTGGTGTATCATGAGGTAAGTACATTGGCTTCTGCAGAACTTAGCTTTGGAGGACGATAACTACGACACTTCCACAGAGATTATCTTACAGCAAGATGCACATTTAGCACTACAGGACACGTATTTGAGTGATTAATTTTGTACTTAAATCATTTATTTTTAAAGATATTTGAAGTACAATGATACAAAGGATTTCCGTGAAACATTTCATTCCATTGCTGTAATCTGTAACACCTGAGAGTATAATTACATTAATCCTCAGTGGGGTACACGTTTACTTTGTGTACCATGTGTTTGGCAAGCACAAGGAGCCCTAGCTAATATGGTATTTGCTTATACAACTTTACACATTGGTACCATATTTTTCTAACACTCAAATTACACAGCTATCTGATCATTTAACTGAGAGAGACAAACCTTTTTACTACGGCAATGACAGATGTTTACGTAATTACACCGTTGTATAACTTCACACTTACAAAATTGTATTTTGTCTGTACTTTGTGAACTGTTCATATTTTTCAGACCCATTGTGATATTATGAGAACTTTGAATGATATGTTTGGTATGGGATCACGATTTTTAAAGTACGTTTGAGGTAGATGACACTATTGAAATGAGCAGAGAATTTTCTTTAGGTTTTGAAATTATTGCATAAAGCTACGACATTTTTGAGATTTGACTGAGGTGTTTTGAAGTTATTTTTACGATGACGAATATGTATATGTGTAATAAGGTAAGGAATAATGAGTAGTGGTTAGGGACTCTGGTTTGTGAAAAAGGATGTTGGAAACCAAGAATCGTACTTTAAGAGTTATGAAATGTGTGTATATGCGTGAATGTATCACAATGCTGGCGAAAATTTTTTGGACGCTGTTATATTTACAGTATTTTGTTTCTACACATTTGTAACGCAAATTTTCGACCTGTGAAATTTTTATATGAGACTGTCACTGTAGCGGAAACTGCTGTCGTAAATATTTCAGTAAGAAAGGTAAGTGACCATGACGTAATGCGTTTTGGGCGCCCAGCTGAGAGGATGTCGCCTGACAAAAGAAAGCCATTAGGTGGAGAAAAAAAAGGGAGGCCATTATCCTCGCTATTGACATTCCTTTGTAGAAAGCATCGCAAATACGACACGCTCAAACTTGAAAACATATGATTACACTGTGGAGTTCTTAATTTATGATATTTACTGAAATGAAATGATGAGAAACATTTTATGTCTATTGTCTTTTTAGTTGAAAGATTGTTCACTGCATTATGAAATGCCATATGGCTAGTGAATGACGTTTGACGCCTTGCTTTGGCTATTTTTTTATATCTAGTTTCTAGCTGCACTGCAGCATTGATTAAAATAAAATTTAATAGATGTACTAATATAGTTATTTTATGACTACAGATCCAGTCAATAAGAAATTTATGATCTACTTCCAAGAAAACGAGGGCACATAAATAGACTTTTCCCTTCACAGGAATTGCATAAATAATTTTCTTTACGATTTGGTAACTTACCTGCTAGTGTAAGTTCTCGTGATGCATCACTCTAGTGTTAAGATGTGACATAGGTATTAGACATGGCAATTTTTAGTGTACTATTTTTTTCTGCTTGAGCTATGTCATGTTTAGATATATGTTTTTTTTTTATTTGCTGCTGCTGTTTGCCAGGCATAATGTTACTGAATTTGACTTTGTATTACGCTGTTAAGCCAGTTTACTACACATTTATTTTTCTTGTTTGCTGCTCATTGCCTTATATTAGTTGTAATTTATGCTGCTTGCTTTGCCTTTTGTATTTTTTATCATTGCTGTTTGTGGTAATTGTTTTGTGCTTCTGCATTGCCTCATTCCTTAGTTTAGTATCTGAGCTCAGTAGATTTAAGTTAGCTTAACAGGGGTAGACTATATAAGAGAATGAGTTGCGATGAAATGCATTGAGAAGTCATACGAAAAAAGTACAGAAAGCAGGTATAGATAGGACTTTTTGGAAATAATGAAGAACGAAGGGAGATCTCCGAGAAGTAAAGAAAGTTTTGTTTGCAAAATACTGCAGTAAAAGAAACCCTGTCCTTTCCTTGTGTTATCTCACTATGTGTTTGTGTACTCTTGTATATTTGTGTTATTCCTGTCTTTATGTGTTTAGCTGATGTTGTTCTGTTGTAGAATTTTTATAATACTATGTTATTTACTTTGTAAAGATGTTTAGACATTATTTATTCTGTTTTGTTGCTCATATGTGGAGGTGATGTTTCAAAAGTTATTCTGATCTTTTATGTATGTACTTATGTCATAATTCCTGTAACACTGATGTATATGTATATTTCTATTCTTTTGTAAAGTCTGTATTACTACTAATGTTATCTGTATTGTTATGTTTTTAATGATGTATTTCGTACCTTTGTTATTGTATTCTTATGTTATAAAATTGTAATTGACACCAGTTCATCAAATTAAGTAACTTGTAAGTTACATTTCACTGCACTCGTTTCTGTTGGTCATAGTATGGACAATATGTGAGAAGTAGGGACTGATAGTGTTTGCACGTGTGTTAATAATTCAGCAAGGGACTGGATAACAGCATTGCTGGTTCTAAGGACATGTCAAACAAATTTTTTGTGAGTGGACAAGTGGTGGTTTATGGACTTGCTATATTCTCCGCAAGACTCTTCGATGGTGATTGTGCACCAGCACAGTCGCAACAGATCGCAACAGATGGCTGCTGGCCATCTCTACAAGGACTACAGTGGGTCTGCATCTTTGATGACCCACCAATACCATTATCTCTACAAGGACTACAGTGGGTCTGCATCTTTGATGACCCACCAATACCATTATTTCTACAAGGACTACAGTGAGTCTGCATCTTTGATGGCCCACAAATACCATTATTTCTACAAGGGCTGCAGTTGGTCTGCACCTCTGGTGACCCACCAATACCATACTCTCTACCAGGACTACAGTGGGTCTGCTCTGTGATGACCTACCTACCAATATTCTTCAAAACGTCGAATGACTCTGCTGTGGGTTTGCTCTGTTGTGGCCAATTACCTGTCAGCATGTCAAGAGTCAGCACTGTCTTTCTGTTGGAAGGACACTACTTCTTCAAGACTGCATGGAAATCCACTACTTCTGTGTGCATTCTCTTTTACTGTTCAGACTTTGAAAAAAAAAGAAAAACACTGTAATTTTACTGTGATGAATCAGGACTGTCTTTATAGACTGTGAGAAAATGTTAGCTTTTGACCAACATTGTATCCGTAAGTGTGTGCATTTGATATCTTTGTTATTGTAATTATGAAAAATTTTATCAAATCATTATTGGCCACAGCCCAAAACAATTTGTAAAATTTTTTGTGGGGACCATGGGGGCTATGTAAGTAGGCTGTTTAGGTTTTCTTATTGGTAACGCCACGTAGCGCTCTGTATAAAAATCACTGGCTGTGCTGTGTGCAGTCTGTGTCTAGTTTGCATTGTTGTCTGCCATTGTAGTGTTGGGCAGCGGCAGCAGGATGTGAACAGCGCATAGCGTTGCGCAGTTGGAGGTGAGCCGCCAGCAGTGGTGGATGTGGGGAGAGAGATGGCAGAGTCTTGTAATTTGTCATGAACTGCTATATATATTATGATTATGAAGGTAAATACATTGTTTGTTCTCTATTAAAATCTTTCATTTGGTAACTATGCCTATCAGTAGTTAGTGCCTTCCGTAGTTTGAATCTTTTATTTAGCTGGCAGTAGTGGCTCTCGCTGTATGGCAAGTAGTTCGAGTAACCAAGACTTTTGTGAGGTAAGCGATTTGTGAAACGCATAGGTTAATGTTAGTCAGGGCCATTCTTTTGTAGGGATTTCTGAAAGTCAGATTGCGTTGCGCTAAAAAAATATTGTGTGTCAGTTGAAGCACAGTCTTATGTATAAATTGTTCTAAGGGGACGTTTCACTGTAACAGAAGTGAATGCAGTGTCACCAGACATGTTCGCAAAAAAACATGCGTTGCCGTTGAATATAGATTAATGAAAACTTTTAACCGGTTCCTAAATATAGTTGTTTGTTAACGAAAGCAAAATATTTACACCTGTAACATAGGATGTTTGTTAGAAATTGAGAAAAAATATAGTTCTATGATAGTCCTATGCATGAGAAACCCTAAGTGACCGACTTCGTTCATGTAGAACACGTTACGCTGTCAAATCTTATAATTGTTTTTAAAATACCCTGCATAATTAAAAAGTTGTATTTTTTAACCTAGATTTTGGAGAGTATTTCTTAGCCATTCAACAATATCGCATCTCACCTATGAAATTTTCTTTCTTTGGTACTTCTTGATGGGATGGGACACTCAAATATGTATCGTGCCGTAGTGTGGTTTTTAGTTCCATAGGCAGCTGGCTGATCGATATCCAATATTACAGCTGAAACAGCAAAGTTGCCGCCGACTCTTGAGACTGTGTTGAGTCTAGTCCACAGTGAACAGCGTGGGTCAAACCTCGCAGTTCTAGCTTCTAGCTGTCTGAATGGATGGCATAGCACTTATGTTTTTGACTCAGTACGTCTTTTAAATATTAGAGACATCGACGTCATTAGAGGTGGAGCAAGTGCTATAATTGGAAACCAACTGCAAATTATCGATTTGTCCCATAATGATATACTTTTACTGACGAACTTTTCCTGGTTTCCCTTTCTGGTCCCATACGCCTAATCTTTGTTTATTTTTCGTAAATTAAGTTCTTAATCGTTCATAGTCATCCTCCTTGACATACATACTAATATTATATCTTCTTGTTGTGCCTACTTAAAAATAGACAAAATTGCTTAACGATCTGTATAATGTGAAGGTCACAATTTACATTGTCGTAAATAGACCTTATTTTAGAGTGACAGTAGCTCGAAACGTATAAATATTCAACGGACTGACTGGCTGAACGACCCCACACTACCCAGTTCATTAATCACCTGTTTTGTGTATATATGGCCATACCGTTACATAAAATGTCCCTACTACATTAAATCCTTATTATATTGCGTTTCAGTATAAGTCAACACATAAAGGGCCTCCTTCTGCGGTTCCTGGAATTAGAATTCCTAGTACTTACGGAGGGACTTCAGAAACTGAGGTACACATGACCTCCGAGACAAAGACCACTGTGCAACAAGAGTGTCGCGTTCTCAGAAGATCACACGCCCTGATCGCTGCAGACACTCTTCTGCTGCGTTACGGCTAGCAGGTACATTACTGCACGAGACCGAAACAGCGCGTCAACTGCAAGTATACTACACAGTTGAAGTGTGAAGGCTAGTACGATTCCTGTGTGTAAATGCCTAAATTGCACAGAGACTCACCGTGAAATTCTGGCGGTATGTGAAATGTCTTGAAAGGAGGATATAAGATGCACATTAAAAAAAAGCAAAACGATGATAATGGAATGTAGTCGAATTAAATCGGGTGATGCTGAGGGAATTATAGTAGGAAATGAGACGCTTAAAGTAGTAAATGAGTTTTGCTACTTCGGGAGCAAAATAACTGATGATGGTCACAGTAGAGAGGATGTATAATGTAGACTGGCAATGGCAAGGAAAGCGTTTCTGAAGAACAGAAATTTGTTAACATCGAGTATTGATTTAAGTGTCAGGAAGTCGTTTCTGAAAGTATTTGTATGGATGTAGCCATGTATGGAAGTGAAAAAAATGGCTCTGAGCACTATGGGACTCAACTGCTGAGGTCATTAGTCCCCTAGAACTTAGAACTAGTTAAACCTAACTAACCTAAGGACATCACACACATCCATGCCCGAGGCAGGATTTGAACCTGCGACCGTAGCGGTCTCGCGGTTCCAGACTGCAGCGCCAGAACCGCGCGGCCACTTCGGCCGGCTATGGAAGTGAAACGAGGACGATAAATAGTTTAGACAAGAAGAGAATAGAAGCGTTCGAAATGTGGTGCTACAGAAGAATGCTGAAGATTAGATGGGTAGATCACATAACTAATGAGGAGGTAATGAATAGAATTGGGGAGAAGAGAAATTTGTTGCATAACTTGACTAGAAGAAGGGATCACTTGGTAGGACTTATTCTGAGGCATCACGGGATCACCAACTTAGTGGTGGAGGGCAGCGTTGAGGGTAAAAAGCGTAGAGGGAGTCCAAGAGATGAATACACTAAACAGATTCAGAAGGATGTAGGTTGCAGTAGGTACTGGGAGATGAAGAAGTTTGCACAGGATAGAGTAGCATGGAGAGCTGCCTCAAACCAGTCTCTGGACTGAAGACCACAACAACAACATGTGAAATGTTGCAAAGAGGTTGACCAAGGTCGCGCAGGCGCGTGTGATGCTGATCGGAAATTCCAGTTCTTGCACCATTCGAATTCCATCTAATTACAGAACGTACATACAGCCACTTCGGTTGCACAAAATTTTGTCAATTGACCACGGTTTCGAGTGCACTGCGGAAATCTTCAACAGAATAAAAGGTTACGTGGAATACATGTAATCACACACATGCATTCCATGTAACTTTTTGTTCTGATGAAGACTGCCATAATGCAATCGGAACCGTGGTCAATTGACAACCGAGGTGGCCGTATATAGATTCTATAACGAAATTGCATACGGTTGCCGGATCACGGCCAATAAAATGTTTCACGATTTCCATGTTTTCGGCCAAGTGAAACAACATCAGGGGAAAAGAGAGTTGCGTACAATGAGGACGACCACAAGCTGTTCTGGTATCGCTCCCTAGTTAAAGGAAGGATTTATATCACGGAGGAACTGAAATATCTGTAGAAAAGTTCTACTGTTGTTTGCAGAGACTTGGCGACGATGACGAAAAGTGGTGTCATTTATCTGTGTCACTTTGAAGTGTAGCGCAACATACAATAAAAGTTACTTGGCCTGTCATGATAATATGTAACTTTTTTTGTTACACTAGTACATGTGAAAAGGCCCTTTTTTTCTTTCTAGGTACCAGGTGATCAAAAAGTCAGTATAAATTTGAAAACTGAATAAATCACGGAATAATGTAGACAGAGACGTACAAACTGACACACATGCTTGGAATGACATGGGGTTTTATTAGAACCACAAAAATACAAAATTTCAAAAAATGTCCGACAGATGACGCTTCATATGATCAGAATAGCAATAACTAGCATAACAAAGTAAGGCAAAGCAAAGATGATGTTCTTTACAGGAAATGATCAATATGTCCACCATCATTGCTTAACAATAGCTGTAGTCGAGGAATAATGTTGTGAACAGTAATGTAAAGCATGTCCGGAGTTATGGTGAGGCACTGGAGTTGGATGCTGTCTTTCAGCATCCCTAGAGGTGTCGGTCGATCACGATAGGCTTGCGACTTCAGGTAACCCCAAAGCCAATAATCTCACGGACTGAGGTCTGGGGACCTGGGAGGCCAAGCATGACGAAAGTGGCGGCTGAGCACACGATCATCACCAAACGACGCGTGCAAGAGATCTTTCACGCGTCTAGCAATATGGGGTGGAGCGTCATCGTGAATAAGCGTCGTACGTTCCAGCCGGTGTTTATCAGCCAGGCTGGGGATGATACGATTCTGTAACATATCGGCGTACCTCTCACCCATCACGGTAGCAGTTACAAAACCAGAATCACGCACTTCCTCGAAGAAAAAAGGCCCGATAACAATAGATGTGGTAAATCCAACCCATACCTTGACTTTGTCGTCGTGCAATGGAGTTTCTACGACAGTTCGTGATTTCCCTAAATCTCTCCAGGCAAATGCCGGGATGGTTCCTTTGAAAGGGCACGGCCGGCTTCCTTCCCCATCCTTCCCTAATCCGATGAGACTGATGACCACGCTGTCTGGTCTCCTTCCCCAAAACAACCCAACGACAGTTCTAGGATATTCGGTAGCCCAAATTCTGCAGTTGTGGGCATTGACGGACCCTCGGAGCGTGAAATGAGCTTCGTCGGTCCGCAACACGTTACTCAACCAATCGTCATCTTCCTCCATCTTTTGAAACGCCCACACCGCAAATGTCCACCGCTTCACTAAATCGCCAGGTAACAGTTCATGATGCCGATGGATTTTGTACGGATAGCATCGGAGGGTACGCCTCAGTGCCAACCAAACAGTTGTGTATGGAATGCCGGTGCAAAGTGCGATTGCACGAGCGCTGACTTCCCCGTGCTTAGACGAACCCGCTACAGTCTCCATTTCTTCCTGAACCGTCTCAGCAGCATTACGCCTTGTGCTCGGTCGGCCACTACGGGGTCTATCGTCTAAACAACCCGTGGCCACGAACTTCGAAGTCATTCTCGCCACAGCTGCATTTGTCAACGGCCCTTTACCCGTTCGAATCCCCTTCCTATGGCGATAGGATCGTAACGCTGAACTAGCACATTCCCCATTCTGATAATACAGCTTCACTAAAAGCGCCTTTTCAGGTAACGGCAACATGCTGCGACTGCTGGCGCATCTGATTCTCTCTCTCATTACAGATCCTTTTATACACGATTGCCATGCGCAGTCACTGACGTTTTGCTGTCCATCGCCATCTGTCGGACATTTGGTGAACTTTGTTTTTTTGGTTCTAATAAAACCCCATGTCATTCCAAGCATGTGTGTCAATTTTTACCTCTCTATCTAATTTATTTCGTAGTTTATTAAGTTTTCAAATTTATACTGACTTTTTGATCACCCGGTATTTTCATTTGCAATCGTAGCACAAACCATTTTTGACCATTGCGGGACCTAATAAAGAAATGAGTAAAACCAACAATTTCAGTCTTAGCTCAACACTCAAACAAGCAGCGTTATACGAGTGATATCTTACCTTTTTATTTTTTTATTTTTTTATTTTTTATTTTATTTTATTTATTTATTTTTGTTTATTTTGAAGGTTCGATCGCAGTTTTCCAGTACCTTCGTCACAGAAGGATGCAGCTGTGCTTTCTACCAACGCACTACGCTTGGCCGCAGGTTATTGTCTGCGCCAAACTGCTGTCGTCGAAACCAGTGTTTCATGTCAACAAAGAGATGAAAATCACAGGAAGCTAAGTCCGGGTTGTGTGGTGGGTGGTCAAACGCATCCCGTCGAAAATTCTGCAGGAGCGTCTATGTTGTAGCTGCAGTACGCAGACGATCACTTTTGAAGGACAGTATCAGATGACCAGATTCCTCTTCAGATTAATTAAATAGTCATGCGGACTTTGTTACATTCACTTGCGGAGGTACTAAGCTACGTGCGCGCGATGGCTCATGTGTACAGACGTCTGTTTTCGCCAAGATCCTGGATTAGATAATCGAAGCATGTGGGCTGAATAATGAGAATCATGTGATCAGTTAACTTAGTGAGAGCGTTCTTTGTCCGACAGAGCCACGTGGTCGATCGCGCATTGTGATGTCAAGAAAGTTTCCAACTCGGTAAAAAAAACATTCCAGTTCGAGAGTGTCGGTTCTCGTCTATCGGTCTTGAATTGCAAAGTTTATGGGGATGAGGGCGTCCTTTGTGCTCCATCACACGTGCTGGTGGGGCGGCATGTGGCGTGAGGGTGGTTTGGACAGAGCAAGCGTGTCGGTTCCTGTCCATCGGTGCTGAGAATTTGCGTACTTTAGGACTGATATAGCTTTTAGTGTGTCACGTGATAGAACTTTGCAAACATCTCGGGCGGTTGTGTGAGGTAGGTACCGGCAGGTTTGAACCTGTTCAGAAAAATAAATTTGGGGGTGGAACGTGTCCTTTGTCCAGCACATAGTCGACAGGTTCCGTCCTGTCCAGCGTTAAGTGCTTGCGGGCGCGGAAAGATGTTTACGTAGTCATCAGACTCTGAGGCGAGCGCGGCTGACCGTTTGTGGCTGGACCCTGAGGCGCCGCTCGCCGCCTACCTGGCGCGCTGGCCTTGGGGGCTGTGCGGGTACCGCTGGTCGCTTGACGTCAGCCGGCCAGGGAGCTGCCGATGGAGCGGGCTCAGCCGGCCCCACGTACGTCAGCTGCGCTCTGGAGTTTCGCTGTGTGAGCATGGAGAAGTCAGTTGGGACACACCTGCATGACCGTAATGTCCGAAATAAAGAGTTATTTTCCAGGTATTTACAGAAGGCTATGTCCATCGCGTGTATGGAGGGTGTGTGACGTAAGTGGGGCGGCGTCGCAGCGATTGTACAGTTATTACACGCGCGCGAGAGCGAGTCAATTAACGAACGTTCTAGTGCGGACCAATCGTGCTGTTACATAGTCATGGCCGATTCCACTGTGGAGCAAACTTTGTCACCAAAAGTGTAGCACTGCATTCTCAATTGCACAAGGACACGTGGTGGACGGTGAGTGGTCGCCATCGACAGGTTTGAACGTGCCCAGGAAAACAACTTTGGCGCCAAAAGTGTAGCAGGGAACAGCCAACCGTTGTGTGATTCAGCTCTGAGGCAAACAATTTTGGCGGGAAACGTGCGGAGGCGACGAATACACGTGGTGAGCGGACAAGGGGCCGCTGTGACGTCAAACTCGGCAAGTTCCAGCGTGTCCAGCGAAAACATGTTTACGACATGGGAGCGATCGCTGGGCTCGCCCCCCGCGCTAGTGGCTGGTCGCCTCACATGACAGGCGTAGGCAGTGTCTCCGCGCGCAGGCCAGGGGGTGGCGAGGATTTGAACTAATTCAGTTGGGGTGCGGACGTCGTGGTGACAGCACTGCGATATCAAAGATGTGTGTGCTGACTGTGTTGGAGAACAAGTGATGACCGTACTGCTTGAAATAAAGTCTTCAGTCGCTTCCCTCTTGCAAAATCAAAGGACGTGACTTACGTTACTATAAGTGCAGTTTATTATTTGACGCGATTATGATAGGCTACCAGTGAAAAAAAATAAGTGACGGAAAAAGCTCGTACATGTGATCATTTATGGTGTTGAGATTTGAACTTGTGATAGATTTTTGTTATGGATGTTAGGAAAATGTATTTCTCACCGAGAAAATCGGACATCTTGAATAAATAATAAATGATAATAATAGATAGAAGTACAGTTTTCGAGACAATATCGTGTTGGAATTTGAATTTGGTGCAATTTTCTAATGGAGGTAGGCCTATAATAATAACTGATAATGAATGATAATAAATGATAATGAATGATAATAAATGACAATGAATGATAATGAATGTTAATAAATGCGAGTTCACAACGACAGCACCGCCGCTCATCTTTGCGCACCCGGCACACCCCAAGTATATGGCGGGTCCAAAAAAACCGTTACTACGAAACTGGCATACCAATCCTTGTACTTTTGTAGCCGTAATAGTTTTGTATGTCCATCTTGCAAGTATTGCCAGTAACCCAGGACGTTCAGTACGTTCTGACGTGTGCCGCTATAGATGTAATGGACCGTCATACCTGTGATCCACGCCACTGCGTTCGTCTTATGACGCGGAAAATACGTTTCCTCTGGAAAAAATACTGTGTCTGAAGAGACTGCTGTATAGATAGTGCGCCGCATGAACGCTATTATCCTTCTTGCGAGAGTCCAGACAGCCAATGCGTCGCCGCAGACCAGCCGATGGTCGTCGGTATCCAGCACGCCGCATTGCTGACACAAGGGCGAATCGGCCAAATGTATTGCGTACTTTTTATCATTCGTAGGGTATTTTCGGTTCACGACAATGTACCATGTTGATCTGACTGTTGTAGGCAGGTGGGGCTGGTGGACTGTGCGCCACACCACGTGTCAATTAACAGCTGGATGTTTCCGTTCCACCCTATTCCGGGCGATCTGTCGAAGAAGCAGATGGTACACGTCCTTCGGTGTCGACCGTCGGGTCGTCGGTAAACGCTATCGAACGTAACTGTGTTCCACGATGAACGTGCGCACATACGTTAAAGGGGGTGATATATGGCCGACACTGACTGGAGGAAGATGCGATGTTGGTACAAGTTCTTCGATGATCGTCCCCGTAAGCGAGTGGTTCCTGTTGCGCCACCGTTTGAGCATAGTATTAATATACATGGCACGCGTCGGCTGCCGCCGCTTCTGGGTAAAAACGGCCCTGCACTGGTATATATTTTACGACCGAACTTATCTTGCGATTTTCTCAATAACGCTTGAGAAGTACGCGCTACTGCTTACACATTTTGATGTCCTAATGGCGTACTAGGAGTGTAAGAAGTTTGAAGTAAATCCGCGTTCCAAACGTCGTGGCCTCCCCTTGTCAGATGTAGACGGAGGTGTAAACACGGGTGAGTGAGCCGGAGAAGACAGGACACAGGGTCTTTGCGCACCGTGCGACGCCCGCTTGCGCGGCAATTGCAGTCATTGCGCCTGTAAAGACGGCCATCAGGAGGAGCCGAGCACGTCCAGCTCTGCCGAGGACCTCTGCAAGTCTAGCCGTGGCGCCATAAAGGATTCTGAAGGGCCGCGCTCAACAGCCCAGGCGCCAGATAGCGGTCAGGCGGGCGTCGCGGAGCGCCGGCGGGGCGTCTCACGGGCTCGTAAACGCTACGCGACGCGATGCGTCCTCGGACGCCTGCCCTCGCAGCGAACATTTCCCCAGATAACCCACTCCCGCGCCAGCCCGTGCACCGGAATGGACTATTAAAAGCGACGTTCTGGCGGCTACGGAGACGGTAAGCGTTCGCAGCCGTCGGGGGAACAAAACGCCCAGTTCTTGAGAAACAGTAACGGCTGTCACGTTCTGAGTCGCACAGTCAATGCTCGTCTTTCGATTTGCGTCCGATAGCAGAGTGATGATACTGGAAGCAGACGACCGCACGACTCTCTGAAACCCATCTACCCCGAGAGCAGTTTTTGCTACGTTGATCTTGTCTTCAGCTAACGTCATCAGTTTCTCCGTATCTACATTACTGGCCATTAAAATTGCTACACCAAGAGGAAATGCAGATGATACGCGGGTATTCATTGGACAAATATATTATACTAGAACTGACATGTGATTACATTTTCACGCAATTTTGGTGCATAGATCCTGAGAAATCAGTACCCAGAACAACCACCTCTGGCCATAATAACGGCCTTGATACGCCTGGGCATTGAGTCAAACAGAGCTTGGATGGCGTGTACAGGTACAGCTACCTATGCAGCTTCAACACGATACCACAGTTCATCAAGAGTAGTGACTGGCGTATTTCGACGAGCCAGTTGCTCGGCCACCATTGACCAGACGTTTTCAATTGGTGAGAGATCTGGAGAATGCGCTGGCCAGGGCAGCAGTCGAACATTTTCTGTATCCAGAAACGCCCGTACATGACCTGCAACATCCGGTCGTGCATTATCCTGCTGAAATGTGGGGTTTCGCAGGGATCGATTGAAGGGTAGAGCCACGGGGCGTAACACATCTGAAATGTAACGTCCACTGTTCAAAGTGCCGTCAATGCGAACAAGAGGTGACCGACACCTGTAAACAATGGCACACCATACCATCACGCCGGGTGATACGCCACTATGGCGATGACGAATACACGCTTCCAACGTGCGTTCACCACGATGTCGCCAAACACGGATGCGACCATCATGACGCTGTAAACAGAATCCGGATTCATCCGGAAGAATGACATTCTGCCATTCGTGCACCCGGGTTCGTCGTTGAGTAAACCATCGCAGATGCTCCTGTCTGTGATGCAGCGTCAAGGGTAACCGCAGCCATGGTCTCCGAGCTGATAGTTGTAACACCTCCGATTTAAGTATCCCGCTCGATCGGGATCTGATAGCAGCCCAAATAATAATTAATTAATGTGGCCGTGTACCTAATGGGGCTGGCAATCGGATTTGACTGCTACGGAGTTGTTACATTCCATTTTGTCCTTCTCAAATGCTGTAATAATGAAATGTCCGGTGACAAGAAGAAACGCCAACACAGCTTCACTAATCAAGGACCTATATTCGTCTCAAAAATACAAAAGGAAGGAGACAGCCACTGCCTTCGTCATACATATTTAATAACGGCTAATCTCAGCACAGGCTTCCTCGCTATTCATTATTGTCACACGCAAATTCAATCACTGCAATCCAACACTGCAATCCAACACTGCAATCCAAATGATGCCGGCGCGGTAGACGCGAAACCACAAATATCGGCACAGAAATATCACTGATCACTCTCGTAATTATACTTCTTCAACTATCGCCGTATTATTTTAACACAAAGGGGTTAAACCGCGGCGATGGCCACTCCCTTTGTCGGTACAGCCTTGCATTACAGCAACAGGCCTCCACACGGCTCGGCCCACAACCTGAGAACTAACTCCACTCACACTCGTTCTCACAACCCGACACTATCGATTGTTTGCCCTGTCGACCTGTGCCGAGTGCAAACTTATAGTAGGGGCCTACGGACCCCTTACATCCCCAACCTGGAAAACTTCTTTGGAGCCACTGGCGTAAAAGAATCGGCAAGGGAAATAGACATTGCTACATCTGAACAAAACACATAGTGTAAATAATTAATGAAATTACAATTCAGCAAATAATCCCTCGACTCCGGTAGTGGGCTGCCTCCATAATAATATTCTACAAAAGGTTATTACATCTCATAACATGGCATTGTCCAAATTACAATTTTTTTTTATCAAGCAGCAATAATCCTCTATAGTCCACATTGAATGAAACACACAACATACAATCAAAAATTATTACTTGAACACATGACATATGAATTATTATACTACAAATTTGTTGTTACAGGTTTTATACCCATTCTCAGGTAATCGTCGATATGAAATATGCAATTCTAATTATAATACATCAGAAAATATAATGCAAATAAACATTCCCCTTTTTCAAATGTCCGTTCAACAACTAAATGTCCTAAATATATCTTAGTAGGTTTATTCGGGTCCTTGTAGCTCTCACTCTTGACTGGACCTCACCTGGAGTGTCATTCAGTTTTCCGGTCCCTCCACCTCTTCCTCTATAATCAGACAAATGATTAAAATGATTCCTTGGGTCATTACTTCCCTCTCGGTTTTGATCATTAGCTTGCTTGTGTTCCTGTGATCGAACAGATTCCAACAGCTCCAGTATCTCCGTCAAGGCCTCCCTATCTTTAATTAGGCTCCCAGATACAGTTTCTTGCATTCTCTGATTCAATCTTCTTTTCATCGCTGATATCATTATGTCCTCACTCAGGGGTTGTTCCAAGGTCTCGTTCAATTCCCACCAATGTTCGGCAAACTCTTTCAACATTCCTCTCCATGTATTAATTGACTTGCGGTGTAATAGGTCCTCAATTGCTGCACACTGATGACTTTTGGACCAATATTTCTTCAAGAATTCTCCTTCAAACTGATCATAATTAGTAGTCCCTTCCTTCTTCTTGACTCCCCAAGTGAAGGCCTCACCTTCCTTTGCAACCCTCTGGTTATCCTCTTCTCGTTGCACGGCTATAGCATTTCTCAGATTGACAGCCAGTTGGTTTTGCTTATCTCCTATCCCCTTAACCCCATCATTACATTGTTTCTGCATCTGCGTCACCTCGGCAATTCGATGATTGCAATTTGTTCCCACTTCGGTGATCCTTTCTCCCAATTCAGCTTTAGTTTCTTCAACATCGTCTTCTATCTTTTTTGTTAACTTTGTAAGTAGGCTGTTTATGTTTTCTCAGGCTGTTTATGTTTTCTCTATGTAAGTAGGCTGTTTATGTTTTCTTATTGGCAACGTTACGTAGCGCTCAATATGAAAATCACTGGCTGTGCTGTGTGCAGTCTGTGGCTAGTTTGCATTGTTGTCTGCCATTGTAGTGTTGGGCAGCGGCAGCTGGATGTGAACAGCGCGTAGCGTTGCGCAGTTGGAGGTGAGCCGCCAGCAGTGGTGAATGTGGGGAGAGAGATGGCGGAGATTTGTAATTTGTCATGAACTGATATATATATATTAAGACTTGTGATGATATTAAGGTAAATACATTGTTTGTTCTCTATTAATATCTTTCATTTGCTAACTATCCCTATCAGTAGTTAGTGCCTTCAGTAGTTTGAATCCAAAGAGAAATCCGGGAAGTACAAGATCAGCTGACACAGGTAATACAAGAATTACGTATTTCAGAGGACACTCGCGCTCCAACACGGGAAGAGGGACTTAGAAACACGGAAAAGCTGCAAAATAATAACACAGGGCATTTCGGAAGTAATGAAAGAAATTGGGAATGTGCACCGAATTTTGAGATGGAACGGCCGACACGACCTAACAATGACCGATATGCGACTCGCCGACATGATGATTTTGACTATAAGCTGTTCATTACTACACGTAAATTCAAAACATTTAAGAATTCTGGCAACGACATTCATCCACAAGCATGGCTCCATCAATTCTCTCATTGTTTTCCTCCCAACTGGTCATTGGAGCACAGATTAGAATTTATGTGTGGCTACTTAGAGAATGAACCAGCTGTAAGAATGCGATCGGTCATTCACGATTGCCACAGTGAAGGAGAATTTTACCATGCCTTCCTCTCAGCATATTGGTCTCAAGCCACACAAGACCGCGTAAAACATGGCATCATAATGATGAAACATTTCGAACAATCTGAATTTTCCAGTCTTGTGAAATACTTTGAAGACATGTTGCACAAGAATCAGTACCTGTCAAACCCATACAGCCCCTCAGAACTCATCCGCATTTGCTTAATCAAATTACTTGAACATTTACGACACATTATTTTGGCAGGGCGTTGAAAAGACGACATTGAAGCATTTCAGGGACTGTTACAAGACTTAGAAATTGACACTGACAATCGCGGAACGCGAAACCAGGAACACAACAATTACAGGTCACATCCGTCGCAATTCCGCGATGAAAGAAGTAATAACTTGACACGACAAGGCTATTCTCACAACACAAATCGTGACCAAACCAGACACCACCCGTATGACAACCGTTGGCAGAGTAGTAATAACTACAGGGAAAGATCACCTCTCCGTGGTAATGACTATCACAGAGACAATAAGAGAAACAGACAATATGGGAACCAAAATAAATACTATCAAGGGAGACAGAATAACTTTAGACGCAACGGACCAGCGCGCAGTTACGATTCAGGGAGAAATTCTCCACCATGTGACCGACAAGAAAGAAACTATGGAATCTACCGACATGACGACAGACGATATGATCGTAACGACAGACCTGAATTGCATCAGAACTGGCGGGATTCAAACAGAGCAGGGCCCTCTCGTCACGGTGAATTTGTAGAAGATAGGTCTCCAAACCCCAATAACGACGCGCGCCAACAAAGAGACAATAGGCAATGACTCACACCGCTAGCAGCCACAAAACGTTCTTATGACACTAACGACGCAGCTGCCGTAGCTAGTAATTACGTAAAAATGGAAGATATTAGGGACATCTTACTCCAAGAACACGACGTAAAACATAACAACGTTGCATATCCTGTGATTTGCATTACAGTAAATGACGTAAAATTTACGGCAGTACTTGACTCTGGCAGTCCCATTTCAGTAATCAGTGAAACAGCCTTTAGCAAATGCAACAAATCGAACGATTGCCCCACACTTCCGTTACGTAAGATTAAATTACAAGGTGCAATCTTTGGAAAAAGTGTAGATGTACGCCAACAAACCAACCTAGAATTCTTTTGTCAAAGCCACAGCTTCTCTACGAACTTCCTTATTGTTCCATTATTGTCGACGGAAATTATACTGGGAGTAGGCTTTTTGAATGAATACAAAGCAATCTTAAACTTTCACGATGCTGAAATAACTTTAGAAAAAGAAGGTAAGTCAATAGCTTTGAAATTTGAAGATTGGCTCTCAAACCATGATGAGGAAATTAATCGGCTTTACGTTCTGTTAGACAACAGTTCGGAGTTTTCTACGGAACTAGACACTAACAATCACTCTGCAAGTACTGACAGGGATGATATCGACGGCGCATTTGACACTAATAAGTTAATTCAGAATAAAATTCAAACAATTGAGAATTGTAATGACACTGATAGGCAGGACCTTTTTGAGATTTTACAAGCACATTCCACAGTTTTTACTCATAAAACAAGAACAATCAAGGGATTTCAATACCAATTTCGTGTTCGTGAGCATACTAAATTTTGTGTTAGACCATATGTAATTCCAGCACATTATAGGGACCGTGTTAGAACAGAAATACAATCTATGCTCGATGAGGGCATTATTGAGCCTGCAGTAAGCTCATACAACAATCCATTACATGTTGTTGAGAAGAAAAATGGATCGATCAGGCTTGTCTTAGATTCGAGACAAATCAATACGATCATTATTCCTGAAACAGACAGGCCGCAAACGTTAGAAGAACTTCTTCAAAATTTTAATGGTGTAAAAGTGTTGTCTTCCATTGATCTCAGATCCAGCTTTTATCAGATCGAACTTCATCCAGAATGTAGAAAATACACAGCTTTCCTTTGTTTCGGCGTTTGTTATCAGTTTCGGAAACTTCCTTTTGGTTTGAACATTTCTTCGGCAGCATTCATTGGTGGGTTAAATTCCATATTACCTGAGTTCTTAAAAAGTCACATCACCTTGTATGTGGACGATATTCTGATAGCAGAAGCTTCATGGGAACAACATAATCGCATCCTCAACAGCTTGTTACGTATTTTTGCAGAATCTGGAATTACAGTTAACTTGGAAAAGTCTGAATTCGGTAGGACAAAGGTGAAGTTTTTGGGACATATTATTTCTTCTGAAGGGATTCAGCCGGATCCTGAAAAGTTAGAAGCAATCAGAGCCATTCCAGTTCCATCCACAAAAAGACAAGTCCGCAGTTTTCTAGGTCTCGTAAATTTTTACCGTCGTTTTCTGAATATGCAAATTCTTGTTACACCAAAACTTTGTTCTCTCACTGGAAAAAATACTATTTGGAACTGGGACGAACAAGCACAATTGGAATTCAATTCTTTGAAAGAAGCGTTACTTCACGCGCCAATCTTAGCTCATCCAGATCTGTCACAAGATTTCTGCCTTAGCACGGATTCTTCTAAAGTCGGTCTTGGTGCCCATTTATTTCAAGAAGCCATAGAAAATGACACTACCATTCAGAAAACCATTGCTTTTGCTAGCCGAGTGCTAACCAAATCTGAAAAAAATTATTCCGTTACTGAATTAGAAGCTTTAGCTATCGTTTGGGCATTTAACAAATTCCGTTTCTTTCTTTCTGGTAAGCACGTAAAAGTATACAGTGATCATCGTGCATTACAATTTCTTATGTCTTCAAAATTAAATCATGACAGGTTAAAACGTTGGGCATTGTTTCTGCAAGAATTCCGCTTCACAATAGTCTACATTCCCGGCAAGGAGAACATTGTTGCGGACGCACTGTCACGCGCACCGGCTGGGCTTGAGAAAAGTACCACAGAAGGCAACCTCGAGAAAAATTTCAGTATTCTTTACATTCAAAAAGTCGCCTTTGAAAACTTCATCACCACATCTTTAAAGGACATTGCTCATGAACAAGATAAAGATCCGATTTGGAAAGACATCAAGAGCAAATGGCATGAAAGGACACACACACAGATTCGGCATTATTATCTGGTTAGAAACAACATACTGTTCAAACGCTGCACTGTTGATGACAAGCTATGGGTACTTTGCATTCCTGACGATTTTGTTAATAAGCTCATTTGGTACATTCATTTCAGCTACGCACATTTTGGTCCACGAAAATGTTATCATATTCTTCGAACGACTTGTTATTTTAACAATATGGAAAAGCGAATTCGAAGAGTCTTGTCTATTTGTAAACTTTGTCAAAAGGCGAAACCATCTACTGTCTCACATCGTGCTCCGTTGTTTCCTATCATTCCTTCTAAATTAAAAGAATTTGCTGCTGTTGATCTCTTGGGACCGCTTGTCAGAACATCTAATGGATTTTCGTACGTTCTAGTCGCTGTTGAACTTACTTCAAAATTTGTTTCTTTCACACCGTTACGTAAAGCCACTGGACGGTCTGTATCCAACGCCTTTGTTAAAAATTTCTTACGTGAAGTTGGACACGTTAGTAAAGTCATTTCAGATAACGGACCGCAATTCAGATCTGCTGTTTGGTCACGCATGCTTCGCAACCATAAAATCAAACCTGTTTTTATTTCATTGTACTCACCACATTGTAACCCGTCTGAACGGATTATGAAAGAAATCAATAAGCTTTGCAGACTTTATTGTCACAGAAAGTATCAGCATTGGGACAGATATTTACACTTATTTCAAAATGTGCTGAATGAAATGCCTCATGATTCCACTGCTTTACCACCTACTCTTGTACTAAAGAATGAAGAACCACCGAACAGAATCAGAGAGCTTGTACCTTTCCCAAATACACGTAAACTTCGACACAAAGACATAATTGATTTGGCTCTTAAAAATATAAAATCTGCAGCAGACAAAAGGAGAAAACTACACGGTAAAGCAAATACAAAGAAATTGTATATTGGTCAGAAAGTTCTCATTAAAGCTCATTCATTGTCACATAAGAAGAAACACTTGAGTCACAAATTCTTTCTAGTTTACAATGGACCTTACAGAATCCGACGTATACCACATGATAATTGCGTTGAAGTTGAAACTCTGCGTACTGGGAAGAGTAAAGGTTTACACCACATTTCACATGTAAAACCGTTTATTGAAAGATAATCTGCTTTTTAACTTTGTCATTGCCATAAAACTTTTCGCTTCACATTACTAATATGCTTTGTCAGATTTAGAATCTGTTAACATGTAACAATGTTTGAAGTTAAATATCCAGTCTAGAACCTAGGGAACATTTTTAAACAGAAATTACGAATGCATTGTTATAGTGAACAGACGACACAGTGCTGTATTTGTACATTCTTGCTTGTTAGTTGCACGATTACGTAACGACTATCAGGCTTACATACTTAGGACACATACTATATTGGTACTGCTAATGAGATTTTAATGCAACATTTTGGTTTACTTGAAAATACATTCTGGGTTTAAAGTACTTTCTGTGAGATACCAGACGACAGAGTGATTAGTTTATGTGACAGCTACACGATTTTTATCACGACGCTACTAATGAGTGACAATTTACAATGTTGATTTTGCGGTGTTTCTGTTTTATATCTGCACAGTTTTTCTGTATTATTCCGGAAAGTAAAACATGTTTTAGTAGTAACTTTTATGGTGTAGCTACAAGGAGACAGCCTTTTCTGTAGCACAACAATACGTTACAGCACAGTACTTTCTTCATCACAACAAGAAGCGTAATAACTACGATATCTATACACAAAGCATTTTACTTTTGTTTATCATGAGGTAAGTACATTGACTTTAGCAGAACTTTGCTTACAGAGGACGATAACTACGACAGTTCCACAGAATTATCTTACAGCAAGACGCGCATTTAGCGCTACAGGACACGCATTTGAGTGATCAATTTTATACTTAAAACATTTATTTTTAAAGATTTTTGAATTACAAAGAAAGTTTTCCGTGATACATTTCATTCCATTGCTGTAATCTGTAACACCTGAGGGTATAATTACATTAATCCTCAGGGGGGTACACGCTTACTTTGTGTACCATGTGTGTGGCAACCACAAGGAACCCTAGCTAATATGGTATTTGCTTATACAACTTTACACATCGGCACCATATTTCTCTAACACACAAATTACACAGCTATCTGATTATTTAACTGAGAGAGACAAACATTTATTTTACTACATCAGTGACACATGTTTACGCAATTATACAGTTGGATAACTTCACACTTATGAAACTGTATTTTGTCTGTACTTTGTAAACTGTTCATATTTTTTCGGAATCATTGTGATACTATGAGAGCTTTGAATGATGTATTTGGTATGAGATCATGATTTTTAAAGTACGTTTGAGGCAGCTGACACTTTTGACATGAGCAGAGAATTTTTTTAGGCTTAAAAATTATTGGAGGAAGTTACGACGATTTTGAGATTTGACTGAGGTGTTATGATGTTATTATTACGACGACGATGTGTATTATGTTGTTGAGGAATGTTTATTATGCTACGTATTTCTCATGATGAAATATTGAAGAAGTGTCGACGAATATGTATATGTATAATGAGGTAAGGAATAATGAGTAGTGTTTAGGGACTCTGATTTATGAAAAGGATGTTGGAAACCAAGAAACGTACTTTAAGAGTTATGAAATGTGTGTGTATATTCGTGAATGTATTACAATGCAGACGAAAATTTTTTTTGGACACTGTTATATCAATAGCATTTTGTTTCTACAGATTTGTAACGCAAATTCTTGACCTGTGAAATATTTTTATATGCGACTGTCTCTGTAGCGGAAACTGCTGTCGTAAATATTTCCGTAAGAAAGTTAACGGACCACCTACACATAATGCGTCGTGGGCACCCAGCTGTGTCAGACGCCTGGAGAAAAAGCCATTAGCGCGTGCCTTTCAGAGCACAGGAAAACACCTGGAGAACAAGCCATTAGGGTGTGCCTTTCATCGCTAATGCGACACCCTCGTTACTTGAAAACATATGATTACTCGCACTTTGTGCTAATTGCTGAAATGCTTATGAATTGATGGGAAATATTCGTACATCTGCACACCTGATTATGACAAGTGTCTTTCTATGAGAGTTGAGAGCTGCTGACTTACGAAATGCCACATGACTATTGAATGATGTTTTTATGCTTTGGTTTGCGTAATTGCTTATTTCACTTGATATCTGGTTTCCAGCTGTGTTGCAGCATTGCTTTTATAAAATAAAATGCATTTGCTAATGTGAACACTTTCTGTCAACAGATCTATTAAATAATTATTTTATGATCCACATTCTTTAAAAAAGGAGCACTTGGAAAGGAAAGAACAATAAGAAGGAACTAGTAACTGCATACATAATATTCTTTTCAAGTACATGGTAATATTTCTTTTACAATAAGTTGTTGTGGTGCACCACTTTAATTACATAGATATTAAGATGTGAATATACATTTCCCTTATCTGCATTGTTGTTTTTACTGTATTATTTTTTCTGCTTGCGCTATGTCATGTTTAGGTATAAGTTGCTGCTGTTTGCCAGGCATAGTGTTATTGAATTTGACTTTTGCTCATTTATGCTGCTAGCTTTGCCAATTTGCATTTTTTTGCATTGCTGTTTATAATAATTGTTTTACGTGCTGCTGCATTGCCTCGTCCCTTAGTTTAGCATCTGAGCTCAGTAGATTTAAGTTAGCTTAAGAGGGGGTAGACTATATGAGAAACTGACTATGGAGAATAGGTAAAGAATGCATTGCGAAGTTATATAAAAAGGATTTGGGCCCAAATGAGTATTGTACAATCAGAAATAATTATTTTGAAAGAAATATGAACAGAATACAGAAAGCATGCTTGGATAAGATTTTTTTGGTGGAAGCAAAGGTTGAAATAAGACGAAAGATCTATAGAATGAAGTTTTGGGATGGACTGCAGTACCAAATGTTACACTGAAAACGAACCCTGTCCTTTCCTTTTGTGTTATCCCACTGTGTGTTTGTGTACCCTTGAGTATTTGTTTTCTTCCTGTCTCTGTGTAGTTTCATAGAATTTTTTCTTCTTTTAATATTAAGCTACATTCACTATGATGAGGAATACTGTTATCCTCGAATATAATTGGCATTAATAATATGTTATTTACTTTGTAAAGATATTAGACATTATTCATTCTGTTTAAATGCTCATGTGTGAAGTTGATGTTTCGCAAGTTATTGTGATCTTTTATGTATGTACTCATGTCATAATTCCTGTAACACTGATGTCTATGTTAGTTCGATTCTTTTGTAAAGCCTGTACTACAAATGTTATCTGTATTGTTATGTTCTTTAATGATGTATTTTGTACCTTTGTTATTGTATTCTTCTGTTATAAAATTGTAATTGTCACCAGTTCATGATATTATTAACTCGTAAGTTACATTTCACTGCACACGTTTCTGTTGGTCATAGTATATGGACAATATGTGAGAAGTTGGGACTGTTAGTGTTTGCACATGTGTTAATAACTCAGCAAGGGACTGGATAACAGCATTGCTGGATCTAAGGACAATTCCAGAAACTTTGTGAGTGCACAAGTGGTGGTTTATGGACTTGCTATATTCTCCGCAAGACTCTTCGATGGTGAATGTGCACCTGCACAATCGCAACAGATGGCTGCTGGCCATTTCTACAAGGACTGCAGTGGGTCTGCACCTCTGGTGGCCCACCAATACCACAATCTCTACCAGGACTACAGTGGGTCTGCTCTGTGATGACCTACCTACCAATATTCTTCCAAACTACGACTGACTCTGCTGTGGGTTTGCTCTGTTGTGGCCCATTACCTGCATGCATGTCGAGAGTCAGCACTGTCTTTCCATTGGAAGGACAACACTACTTCTTCAAGACTGCATGGAAATCCACTACTTCCGTGTGCATTTTCTTCTACTGCTCAGACTTTGAGAAAAACACTATTTTACTGTGATGAACAATGTGGACTGTCTTTATGGACTGTGAGACAATTTTAGCTTTTGACCAAGATTGTATCAATAAGTGTGTGCATTTGATTTCTTTG
Source organism: Schistocerca piceifrons (assembly GCF_021461385.2). Lineage (NCBI taxonomy): Eukaryota > Metazoa > Arthropoda > Insecta > Orthoptera > Acrididae > Schistocerca > Schistocerca piceifrons. The sequence goes on from NC_060143.1 coordinate 227,426,970, forward strand.
TTATTGTAATTATGAAAAGAAAAATTTTTGTCAAATCTGTATTGGCCAGTGCCCAACACCATTTGTAAAAATTTTTTGTTTGGAGCATGGGGGCTATGTAAGTAGGCTGTTTATGTTTTCTCAGGCTGTTTATGTTTTCTCTATGTAAGTAGGCTGTTTATGTTTTCTTATTGGCAACGTTACGTAGCGCTCAATATGAAAATCACTGGCTGTGCTGTGTGCAGTCTGTGGCTAGTTTGCATTGTTGTCTGCCATTGTAGTGTTGGGCAGCGGCAGCTGGATGTGAACAGCGCGTAGCGTTGCGCAGTTGGAGGTGAGCCGCCAGCAGTGGTGAATGTGGGGAGAGAGATGGCGGAGATTTGTAATTTGTCATGAACTGATATATATATATTAAGACTTGTGATGATATTAAGGTAAATACATTGTTTGTTCTCTATTAATATCTTTCATTTGCTAACTATCCCTATCAGTAGTTAGTGCCTTCAGTAGTTTGAATCTTTTATTTAGCTGGCAGTAGTGGCGCTCGCTGTATTGCAGTAGCTTGAGTAGCGAAGATTTTTGTGAGGTAAGTGATTTCTGGAAGATATAGTTTAATGTTAGTCAGGGCCCATTCTTTTGTACGAATTATTGAAAGTCAGATTGCGTTGCGCTAACAAAATATTGTATGTCAGTTTAAGCACAGTCATGTATAAATTGTTCAAAGGGGACGTTTCATAGAAAATGTTCTAAGGGGACGTTTCAACTTTCCTTCCATCTTCTCCACGTCTCCCTGGACTTGGTCTCTGCTCCCCTGTAGCTTCCTCTCACTCTTGTCGATGTTCATCTTCAGTCGTTCTGGTAACTCCTGTATTTCCTTCTTCAGATTCCATTCCATCTTCATTTGCGATGTTTTGATCTCTTGTAAACCTTTCTCTAATGATGCGTTAATTTCTTGTAAACCTTTCTGTAATGATTCTCTAGTTTCTTGGAAATCTTCCTTTAGTGATTCTCTGAATTCTCGTAAATCTTCCTGTATTGATTTGTGGAATATTTCTCTCCTTTCTCTTGTTTCTCGAAAATATTCCTTTAATGATTCTCTAGTTTCTTGTAAACCTTCCTTTAATGATTCTCTGAAACCTTTCTCTAATGATTTGTAGAATATTCTTCCCTCTTCTCTAGTTTCCTTAACCTCCTTTAGCAACTCTGCTAACATCGACCGTATATCTGCATCACCTCGGTGATCCTTTGAAACTGGCTCATCTCTCGTCATTTGTCCCGGTGTCTCAGGATAACTAGTTGAATGTGCTAATGGGCTATCTAATGACAATCCATAACCACTGATTCCTGAATCATCTCTGTCTTCCTGTCCTATCCCTTTCCTTTCAACTACTGCCTCACAAACCTGCTTATCTTCAGTAGACATGTTTGGTTTATTTTTAATGCATAGGCAAGTAATACAAATTAACCTCTAGTAACCCAAAACACTCCTAATTATCATGAAACTAATCATACCTGCAGTATTTTCAGTTAATCCCAAAATTGATACAATACGTATGAATACTGAACATAACAACTCTCAAAACCTAATAACTTCAAATATCAATTCTCACATACACAGCTTATGTAAAATGTTCTAACCAAGATAAATCACACCACTCATAAAATCTATAAATGTAAAATCCCCAAAAACAATGACCATATCTGTATAATTACCTTTTAGACAGTGCAGTATGCATAAATAAGTATGCTATATTTAAGATATATTTCGCAAACTTTTCGGAAATTACTGTAATTGGGCACTTTTCCTAATGTGAAATTCCGTTTACCATTGTTTATTTACCACAAAAACAGTACACTGCAATTTAATATTATGCTAACCAGTCGTCTCCACTCACCAACCGACGTTACCACGAGTCACGATGTTTTGACGTTTGAAGTGGGCGTGGCACTGTACTGCTGCCGGAACCGCGTGAAGTCGCGCTGAAGATCTGTGACGAGTCGTCGTAGCTCTCCGTCGGCCGCTCCGTGGCGCTGCAGTCGGGCGTAGTTTGTAGTTCGGCCGCTAGATGCCGGGTCGGCGCTCGGTGTTTCGAAGTCGCGCTGCTCGCTGTGGCAGGACGTCGTAGTTCTCATCCGGCCGCTCCGTGGCGCTGCAGGCGGGCGTAGTTTGTAGTTCAGCCGCTAGATGCGGGTCGTCGCTCGGTGTCTCGAAGTCGCGCTGAAGACCGTCGGTGTAGTGCGTTTGTGCTTGAACTACTCCTTGCACAGGTAGCCGGGATGACGTGTGAAATCACCTCGCGGATCGAAGCTCTTTGGCGCAACTGCTACACGGGTCTGCGTGACGTCACTCAATAATTGCCTCGCCACAATACATTGTCGTCCGCATAACAGTTTATGGGTCCACATGAAGCTGTCCGATTTTCACTATTCAAAAAGCAATTCCAGTCACAATATTACTATTAAACACTTCTGTAAAGCTTTCGTGACGAATTCTTAGTTCGTTTTGCTGTTGTAATGTTCACACGTGTCTTTCTTTGGTGTTCACTTTTCACAGTTTTTCGCGCGGATTTACGCATTTGCACATTATAACACAGTTTATTGACACTATTATTCTTATCTAATATGGCGAGAAGAAACAGTTTAGTCACAATCGTAAGATATTATCACTTCGTATTGTTCAAAAATGCACTAATTCTTGTTGCGATTTCAAAGTTTATGCTCTGTCTCGATCCAAAATTGGAAAAAATATTTTCTCGCGTTAAACAAGATAAAATTACCTATTGTTCTTTACGATTCGTCCGAAAATTTCACTAGTCCTGTCACAGTCGCCAAGGGTGTAACACCTCCAATTTAAGTATCCCGCTCGATCGGGATCTGATAGCAGCCCAAGTAATAATTAATTAATGTGACCGTGTACCTAATGGGGCTGGCAATCAGGATTTCACTGCTACGGAGTTGTTACATTCCATTTTGTCCTTCTCAAATGCTGTAATAATGAAATGTCCGGTGACAAGAAGAAACGCCAACACAGCTTCACTAATCAAGGACGTATATTCGTCTCAAAAATACAAGAGGAAGGAGACAGCCACTGCCTTCGTCATACATATTTAATAATGGCTAATCTTAGCACAGGCTTCCTCGCTATTCATTATTGTCACACGCAAATTCAATCACTGCAATCCAACACTGCAATCCAACACTGCAATCCAAATGATGCCGGCGCGGTAGACGCGAAACCACAAATATCGGCACAGAAATATCACTGATCACTCTCGTAATTGTACTTCAACTATCCCCGTATTATATTAGCACAAAGCGGTTAAACCGCGGCGATGGCCACTCCCTTTGTCGGTACAGCCTTGCATTACAGCAACAGGCCCCCACACGGCTCGGCCCGCAACCTGGAAACTAACTCCACTCACACTCGTTCTCGCAACCCGACACTATCGATTGTTTGCCCTGTCGACCTGTGCCGAGTGCAAACTTATAGTAAGGGCCTACGGACCCCTTACATAGTCCATGTTACTGCGAACGTCGTCGAACTGTTCGTGCAGATGGTTGTTGCCTTACAATCATCCCCATCTGTTGACTCAGGTATCGAGACGTGGCTGCACGATCCGTTACAGCTATGCGAATAAGATGCCTGTCATCTCGACTGCTAGTGATACGAGGCCGTTGGGATCCAGTACGGCGTTCCGTATTACCCTCCTGAACCCACCGATTCCGAATTCTGCTAACAGTCATTGGATCTGGACCAACGCGAGCAGCAATGTCGCGATTCGATTGACGGCAATCGCGATAGGCTACAATCCGACCTTTATCAAAGTCGGTGATGGTACGCATTTCTCCTCCTTACACGAGGCATCACAACAACGTTCCACCAGGCAACGCCGATCAACTGCTGTTTGTGTATGAGAAATCGGTTGGAAACTTTCCTCATGTCAGCACGTTGTAGGTGTCGCCACCGGCGCCAACCTTGTGTGAATGCTCTGAAAAGCTACTCATTTGCACATCACAGCATCTTCTTCCTGTCGGTTAAATTTCGCGTCTGTAGCACGCCATTTTCGCGGTGCAACGATTTTAATGGCCAGTAGTGTAATTAGACACCATGGTCCGTTTTTGACGATGCCTGTACTTTGTCGATTGGAAACTACAGGGTACCGCAGATAAAAGTAGCCCTTGTATGTACAGGGAGATTTTTTCCACCGTGTACAAACTTTAGGGGCTAATCGATGAGAGGATACGCAACAAACAAGGTGTAATGAACTTATGTCCGAAAATCCACGGTTTCCATATCATAGACCATTTATTCATCACAGCATCTTCTTCCTGTCCGTTAAATTTCGCGTCTATAGGACGCCATTTTCGTGGTGTAACAATTTTAATGGCCAGTAGTGTAATTAGACACCATGGTCGGTTTTTGACGATGCCTGTACTTTGTTCTCGATTGGAAACTACAGGGTATCGCAGATAAAAGTAGCCCTTGTATGTACAGGGAGATTTTTTCCACCGTGTACAAACTTTAGGGGCTAATCGATGAGAGGATACGCAACAAACAAGGTGTAATGAACTTATGTCCGAAAATCCACGGTTTCCATACCATAGACCATTTATTCAATCATATGCGCTGCACTATGCAGCCACGGTAACAGTATGCATGGTTTCCTCCTAGTGGGTGTTACTTTTCCTCATCCTTCATGCCCTAGCGCCCTCTCCTGTCATAGTAACTGGTAATGTTATGTCCGATTGACTCCTCTTGCCTTGTAGTGGATGTTATACAACCTCGTACGCAATGGTTCGTATCCGAATCGACAGCTTGCCGACATGTTGTTTACGTACGGAAAACCAAATGGGAACAGGTGGCGGACAGCAAGATTGTATCAGAAGACCTATCCCCGTCGCTGTTTGCCTGAGAGAGGGTCATTTAAGGAAGCAGTAAATCATGAAGGACGTACCCGAAATGTTCGGACGCCAGACTTGGAGTGCAGTGTGGCTAACACTGTGGAAGGCGACCGCCATCTCAGTACCAGGCAGTTGGCCCGCCAGTACAGGGTAAGCTAGCCTACCGTATGGAACATTCTCCATGACAATTGCTACTACTTATCACTTACAGCGGCTGTGGGGCTTACTAGCGACAGACTTTCCACATCGGGAGCAGTTTTGTCACTGGTTTCTTCACCACGCAACCACTATGCCGGGATTTGTGTCATCCATCCTAATCACAAAAGAGGCAACATTTACGCTGAGTGGTATGTTCAAGTTTGGTAATAGTTATCTCTAGGATAGTATGCAGAATCCCCATGATTTAGTGACAGCGTATTATCAGCATCGGGGCAGCCGGAATGTGGGTCGGGATAATTGGCGACAGTATTTTGACACCAGTCTTCCATCGACCTCGCGTAACAGGCTGAAACTATCGGCGTTCCTTGTGGGGACTTTGCCTCCCTTGCTGGAACAAGTGCCATTGATGATTCGAAGCGTTATGTGGCTGCTACGTGCTGGTGCTCCAGCCCACTTCGGCGTTAACGTCCGGACGCATCTCAGTCGTGTCTCCCCTGGTCGATGTGTCGGACGAGGGGATCCAGTTGCACGGCATCCCGTTCACCGGATTTCAACCCGTGCGATTTCTGGTTATGGGGCCATCTCAAATGTATCGTGTATGCAGAGCCCATTCCAGGTGTGGGGACTCTGGAGCAACGTATTCCTGCTGCCTTTATTCATATGCAACCTGGCCGATGTGAACGTATCAGACAGAACATGCTAAGGCGCGTACATGCATGAGTTGAGGCACATGGAAACCATTTTCAGCACATACTGTAACTTTCGCTGCATAGTACAGCCCGTATTACACCACAGTCTCTGTAACAATGTATGATTGAATAAATGGTCTCTAGCACGGAAATCATGCATTTCCGGACATAAGTTCATTAGACTTTTTTGTTCTGTATCCTCTCATCGATCAATCCCTAGAGTTCGTACACGCAGTAAAAAATCAGCCTGCATAAAGGAAAAGTAGTGAAATCACAAAAACGAAGAGCTGAAATGGGCTTACCGTTTAATTAAAATGAGAAATAAGTTTGTGGAAGATGTTGGAAGTGACCCCCCGTAACATCAATATACAGCTGTGCACGTCGAAGCGTACTCAAATACACCAGCGTAAAGTTCGGGTATCGATGGCGGAAACTAGAAGGCTGTATTTTGCGTGCATTCGTTTCATAGATCTTGATCTCCAAGTGTCCTCACGGGAAAAAATAACAGGTTGTTAGATCCGGAGAACGTGCTGACCATAACTATTTGCTGGAAGTTCGTTCCTCAGTGAAGACATCATGAACTCGGTTCAGGGATGCCTTACATGTGTGGCATGTAGCCCAATGTTGCTGGAAGAGGCAGTATTGTCTTCCATATTCAGTGAGTTGACCACAAAACGTATAAAAAATTTTCGTATGTCGAACAGTGATAAGGGTAGTATCAAAAAATATCGGTCTAATGATGTGCGCTCCTTTTTCACGGCAGCAAACGCCGATTTTTGCGTCACGCAGTGGTTGTTGACACACAATGTTACGTTTCTCCGTTGCCCAGTACCTGTGTTCTGTGAATCAGCATGACCGCAAAGATGAAACCATGCTTCATCACTCATGATGTAATCGAAAGTGTCTAACAAACCATAGTTGTTATTATTCAAAAGCCACGTGCAGTAATTTGCAGGTTTCTGACCGCCAGCTTCCCGTGACTGCTGCTCAACAATCATGTGATATGACTTCAAATGAAGACTTTTCAATGTCCGCTGGTCATTCCTCCTACTTACATGCTTGTTGGGCCTGTTTACGCGTAGACTTCTTTCGCCTCTGAATTATTCTTCGGCAAGTGTCTGCAATTACTTCTGGTCTGCGAACTGAAAGAATACTTTGTCTTTTGGCATTTTGCACTGATCTGTAGGTGTGCCAGTTTTTAAACAGACTTTGTATTTCTCTCTCTGCTAGTAGTCCTCTATCCGAACAGTTGACCCCGGATATTCCACGAGTTTCCTTAATCGAACCTTTTCTTCACATACTCTTCCACAACTTCAATTCTTTCTTCTACCGAGAAAATCATTTTGCATACCACAAAGAGAAACCTCTAACTTTCACGGATGAAATAAACTGAAAAGCTAACAGCAGAATGCTAACAATAGGTAATTGCATAAAACTGTCCATTGTTGTAGCTATTTATTTCAGAAGTGGAAATACTGCGTTCGATTCAAAACGGAGGCAGGCTACTTTTAACTGTGCCAAAAGGCGTTCTGCTATAATCACAATGGCTCCGTACTATCGTTGTCTCTAGACATCCCTTTCATTTTCCTGCTCTGATCTCAGATGTCATTTTTCACACAGACTATTAGTCGACCACACTGTTATCGTACTGGGCGTGAGGCCGCTTCGCTCGGCTTATCTTGAGTTTTTATCGTTATATGCGCTGAACTACTTGATACTACGTGCACAAGTCTTGCAATCATTCTCAGTGCGATGCGCTTTCCTTAATCACTATTGTACTTGTTCACTGTAACGTTAAGGCATGTTTGCGATAACGGCCACGGGAGGCCAAGGGCAATAACATTCTGGTCAAGATATGCACCTGTTATTACTGTTGTCTTTGTAGTTGTTGTCGTTAGTCCACAGACTGGTATGATCCAGACCTCTACGCGGGTCTATTTTGAGCTAGCGTCATCATCTCTGCATAACTCCTCCATTACCTAACTGACGTTCTCTGTGTAACTCTGGATGTATCCTCCAAAGGATCCCTCCTTGTAACCAAGTAATGCCAGACTTCCTTTTTCCCCAGTTCATTTCAGTGGCTTGTAAGGCGCTTTTTCGCCCAATTCTTGAGTATTGTTCATCTATCTGGGATCCCTGTCAGGTAGGGCTGACAGCGGAGATAGAGAAGGTCCAACGAAGAGCGGCGCGTTTCGTCACGGGACCCTTTAGATGCGAGAGAGCGTTACGGAGATAATAAACAAACTCCACTGGCAGACGTTACAAGAGAGACGTTGTGCATCACGGAGAGGTTTACTATTGAAATTTCGGTACAGCACTTTTCAGAAGGAGTCAAACAACATATTACTTCCCCCCACATACATCTCGCGTATTGATCAAGAGGAGAGAATTCGTGAAATTAGAGCCAATACAGAGACTTCCCGACATTCATTCTTTCCACGCACTATTCGCGAGTGGAACAGGGTTAGAGGCATCAGATAGTGGACCGAAAGTACCCTCCTCCGCACACCATTAGGTGACTTGCAGAGTATGATGTAGATGTAGATTTAGAGGAGTCACTCATTATTTATTCAATCTATCCATTGAAAACTGTGTGTGTGTACAAAGAAGTATAGTTTACTCTCATAGGTAGAGACAAATAAGCCCCGACATTTGAAGATAAGCAGACTATATTTCTAACGCCAAACACAACTGACCTACTAAAGCAATATCATTCGAAAATGAGTAGAAAATAGGCACCCAGCACACTCTTTCATAAATTCGTCACAATGAAAACAAATGGGAGCCTGCACATCCGAACTATGTAAGTAGCACGTAAGTAAATTGGTTCGATATTGTAACAGATTGTTTTGAACAGATTCCCGCTTATGGCGTCAGGCTGGGCAGTGGGGTTGTTTCCATTTCGTGTAAAATAAATTCGGAATGCAGCAAATAGTAGTTATCAGAGTGGTCAATTGTTATCCAAATTCCCTTCGTGCAGAACACTGTATTAAGTAAGTGAGGCGACAAAACACGATGTGTCATAGCAGCAAACAGCAGTCCAGCACACGATGATATATGTCGTACCGTCACCTGACAACTGAGAACTAATTGTAAATGTAAATGTGTGTGAATTCCTAATGGACCAAACTGCCGAGGTCGTCGGTCCCTAGACTTACACACTACTTAAACTAACTTATGCTAAGAACAACACAAACACCCATTCCCGAGGGAAGACTCGAACCTCCTGCGGGAGTATTAATTACCATGCAGAGACGTGTTACTTACTATGATTTGTAATTCTCAGTACCAGCATTGTTGTCGAGTGGCTGTGCATTCAGGGTGACTGTGACTCGCTTAGCTAACTTTCGTAAGACAACAAGATGGCGGCGCCGTACTTTCAGTTATACTAAATACGAAAAACGATAAGGCTTTACCAAATGCATTCATAATGTTAACAAGCAGATCATATTGTTTAAAACAAGAAAAAAACTGTGGAATCTCTTACGGATATTCCCACCTACAGTTCCAAAATGCAGCTTTGAATACCGAGTCAAATTGTATGAAATCGGCGAAGATGATTCTTTCATAAATTCATCTTTGTACCACAGGAGACGTGAACATTTTTAAATTCATAATCGCACGAATAAAATAAGGCAAGGAGTGACGCATTAACAAGCTTCTGTTTCGTAATAGTTACCTCTCAACACTTTTTGCATTGAGCCTAACAGCTCGGAATAATATCAGCAAACAATCGCAAACCAAACTCGCCACGCAAATCAAACCTTCATGACAGAAAATAAAATGAGTTGATCTCACCCGATTTCTTAAAAACTGCAACGTGTGCTCAAAAAATGTGGACCTAGTCAGACAAAAGTAGCTTCCTTGTAACATCGGAAACACAGCTCACAGTGCCTCCTCCATTTTAGCATCCCAAATCCGAACAAGAAATTACCAAAAAGAATGGCGAACTACCTTCAAACGAGAAAGGCTATGTCCCACACTGAGAACGAACACTATTGGTAGAGAGCAAACTGGTCACCACAGATTTAAGTTTCTCCAGTGACCAAGCAAGTAGGTTCCTGAAGTATCCATGAATCGAAAGCGGTTGAGGAAGATCTCACAGATTATAGTAAACCAGTAAACTCCGGATTCTGTAAAGAATCTAACTCTCATGTGTAACACAACTTCAGATTTATGATTACTTTACAAATGAATGTATGTTTCAAGGATTTGACGTTAAGCGTGTAAGTTTGCATAAGCTATGTGATGCTTAAAGTGCATAAGCTAGTCTGCATATTTGCGTATGGTAAGTTCCGCTACGTCAAGACACAAACACTGCTTCTAACCATAGTACTTGAGCGAAAAAGTATATCTCTTAATGAGTAGATTATGAAAGCACTTTAACTTTTAAATTAGTCAATGATTATATGAAATATTAAAAAGAAAATGTTTGTTGCCTCTGGGAGCCGTTAAGTAGTCAGTCCGCAATGAATACTGGGTGACCGTGCCCCGTGTCAGTGTTTTAGTACTGCAGATATAAGCACTGCAATACACAACAGGCAAGATAGATTGTCAGGAAATGAAACTGCTGAGTAACAGGCACTTTTCAACATTATATCTTCAACTTTATTCTGCAGCGCCACATTTCAATTTTGACGCCTCTAATTAGTGGTAAAAGTAATTACAATTACATATGCTTAACAAAGAATGCTTACCTCAAGTAGTGTAGAACTTGTAGAACATCGTCAGTAGTTTTCCGGATCATGCCGTTGTTATAAGGTGACTTCAGCTTGCCAGGTAGATTGGGAGCGTCATGCTATGAAAGCTGGGGCCATAGACAGGGATTCGTGTGACATTGTTCTGCATGTTTTGTCCATAAATTACTTTGAGCAGATAGATGGAGAACCAACTTGTGAGGTTAAAGTATTAGACGTCCTGGCAACAAATAGACCTGAACTTATCCAATCAGTTGACGTAGATTAAGGTATCAGTGTTCACAGCAGGTCTGGAAAGAACGTTAAGCAAGGGAGGAAGATATTTTTGCTTACCAAGACTGACAGGATACAGATTTCAGCACATCTGAGCAGTCAGCATCAAATATTCGGTGATGAGGACAAAGATGTGGAAAACAATGGAAAAAGTTCAGTAGAATCGTACAATAAGTGCTAGACAAGTATGTTACGAGTAAGGTCTCAATGAACCCGCGATGGTTCAATAGTCGTGTTAGAAAACTGCTACCGGCACGTAAATAAAAACAAACTTCATCTCAGTTTCAAGAGACGTAAAAACCTAGCTGAACGAAGCGAAAATGAGCGTAAGGAAAGCAATGAGAGAAGCGTTCAATGATTTTGAAAGTTAGACTTTGTCAACCGATCTGAGTAAAATCCCTAAGAGGTTTTGGTCGTATGTAGAATGCCTGTAATTGCGTCACAATCGCCTATTCATTCACTCAGTGACCGTACTGGGAGCAAAAAGGAAGATAACAGAGAGAAGGCCAAAATACTGAATTCAGTCTTCCGAAACCGTTTCACCGTTGAATATCGTAAGATGGCACCTTCTTTCAATCGTCGTACGAATATCAAAATGGCAGACACTGAGATAACCCATCGCGAAATAGAAAAACAACTGAATTCGCTTAGCAGTGGATATGCGTCAGGACCAGATGAGATGCCTATAATTCTACAAAGATTATGCGAAAGAACTTTCTCCTCTTCTAACATTAATTTATCGTAGATCACTTGAGCAGCGAAGGATACGTAGCGATTGGAAGAAAGCACAGGTCATTTCCGTTCTTAATAGGGCCGTAGGACAGGGGCACACAATTATAGACCTATATCGTTGACGTCAATCTCATGTAGAATTTTGGAACATTTTTATGCTCTATAAAAACCAGCATGGACTCCGCAAACAGAGATCCTGCAAAACTCAGCCCGCTCTGTGCCTCCATGAGAGCCACAGAGAAAGTAAAGCTGTGAGGACGGAGCTTGAGTCGTGCTTGGGTAGCTCAGTTGGTAGAGCACTTGCCCGCGAAAGGCAAAGGTCCCGAGTTCTAGTCTCGGTCCGGCGAACAGTTTTAATCTGCCAGGAAGTTTCATGCCGGCCGCGGTGGTCTAGCGGTTCTAGGCGCTCAGTCCGGAGCCGCGCGACTGCTACGGTTGCAGGTTCGAATCCTGCCTCGGGCATGGATGTGTGTGATGTCCTTAGGTTAGTTAGGTTTAAGTAGTTCTAAGTTCTAGGGCACTGATGACGTCAGATGTTAAGTCCCATAGTGCTCAGAGCCATTTTGAAGTTTCATATAAGCGCACACTCCGCTGCAGAGTGAAAATCTCATTCTAGATCCACAGAGCTTTAGACAACTGCGATCAGGTTCATGCCCCGTTCCTTGACTTCAGTAAGAAACTGTCGCACACTGACGTTTAGTGAAAAAAAACTAGCTTATTGAGTGCAGGAGCAGCTTTGTGACTGCATTCAAGACTTTCCTGCAGACAGAACTCAAAACTCGCCCTTAATGGAACAAAATCGACAGATGTAGAGGCAATTTCCAGAGTACCCCTGGAAGTGTGATAAGGCCGTTGCTATTTACAATATATATAAAAATGAACTAGCGAAAGGCGTCGGATGCTCTCTAAGACTGTTCACAGACGATGCGGTTCTCTGTAACAATGTAGAAATGCCAGAATGTAGTAACGAAAATGCAGAATGACTCATAGAGAATTGATGAATGGTGCAAACTCTGGCAGTTGACCCTGAACGTAAATAAATGTAAAATATTGCGCACACACAGGAAAAGAAATCCAGTACTGTACAGCTACACTACTGATGCAAACAGCTGGAGACAGCGTCTGGCGTAAAATATCTAGGGGCAACTATCTATAGCGACCTTAAGTAGAATGCCGGCCGTTGTGGCCAAGCGGTTCCAGGCGCTTCACTCTGGAACCGCGCGACCGCTACGGTCGCAGGTCCGAATCCTGCCTCGGGCATGAATGTGTGTGATGTCCTTAGGTTAGTTAGGTTTAAGTAGTTCTAATTTCTAGGGCACTGATGACCTCAGATGTTAAGTCGCATAGTGCTTACAGCCATTTTACTCGTATCCTGTAATACTGCAATTGGCCTATAAGGAAACTAATCTTTTTTTTCGATGCTGGCGTGTCACAGACAGGTCAGGTATATCTTAGCATGTTAGCAATGTTTTCAAATACGTAATAACTTCTTGTTCATATTCCCCGTACTATATGATGTATACGCTTTATTAATTTTCAGTTCAACGAGCACTTGAGAATGGCTTCAAGCCGAAATCATGATTGTGTAAAATAAAATAAATGAAAAGTAACTGTCAAATGGCGGAAATTCTTTAAAAATATGTTTAATGGTATTCCATTACTCTAATTTGTTAAAAAGGAATACGCATGAATGAAATTTTTATTGTATTACCTAATCTTCGGTCACACAGTTTCCTGAAGCTAAACTCAAACTGATATAAAACATCTGATGATGACTTACTAAAATGTCGACACCACCCATGATACTATTTGTGTGATGCGAGGCTCATAAATACGGTAAAAGAATTTCGGTGCACAAAAACAGTTTTTCACGGCCTGGATATCTGCTAATATTAGCTGGAATACTGGCTAGGAGAGGAGGGAATGAAAGCCTAAGCCATACGAAATTAAAAGAAAGTATATTTAAGCCAAAAACTAAAATACAAGCAGGCCGTTCTTCAAAGTGCATACCTGTGGAAATATATTTCCTACTGGGTATCATTCTATACTTTGATGCTCCACCCAGTGCGTTATAACATGATTGCGTACTGGACTCGATATTGCTGGTGGCTGTCTTCCTCTGTAAATGTGTCTGTAAATGGTATACAGTGTCGTTGCTATTAATTTAGATGCACGTAAGTCATCAGAGCGAGTGCGCTTGCGGTTATGTTCTCCGTGTAACCACAGACGGCACGTAACTGCCTCCCTCTGTACTGGCGTAGCTGGACGTGCTAGGGGCCTAATTATGTCTAGCTACGTCAAGGCAAAACAGAATTCCTGAGATGGCCACCAAACTGTCGTCTCCAGGTTTTCTTTTCGTCACAGCACAGAGGTAGCACATAGATCGTGAGTCCGCTGCTCCTGCTGTGACGCTGTAGTGGGACTGCTCAGAAACTGGCTAAGGTCCGTTTTTTTTTTTTCCTTAAAATAAAGCTGAAAACTGACCACACCTAATGGTTTATCAGTATGTACCACACCAGTCCCATAGTTCCTATCACCCTGTACACCAATAGAAAAGGTGCGATAGGCTATAATGTCTCTGTCATAGTAAGATTCCAATCCTTGTAGTGCTTTATCACTACCTCGTACTACAGCAAGTGTTAACCATGAATTACCAGGAACAAGTTCAGTAGTGGTACATGAAAAATTAATGTTGCATCCAACAAACGTGATAGGACCAGTCAGTAGCTCTTCTTGAGACACATTATTAGGAACAAAACTGAAAGTGTCCACTGTCTTGTACACTGGCAATCTGCTCCTCCTGTATCTTCTAAGACGGTACGGCATGGCTGTGTGCTTCGTGCGGCTGTCTCGAGTCGACTGAGCATGCTGCTGCCTCAGAACAGGATGTACTTCCTGTCCCCCACCAGGCGCGCACACCGCCAGCGCGCCTTATCAGTTCCGATTGCGCAACCCACAGTTTGATTTTCCAGCAACACGGGCCTAGTAAATCTAAGGCCCGTGTTGCCCGGCTGCCTCGCTCAGCGACTAAGTCCCACTCAAGGTCACCCGCCTTACACAGCAGCATAAGGATAAGTCACACATGCCTCTAAGAAAAATGTTCAAATGTGTGTGAAATCTTACGAGACTTAACTGCTAAGGTCATCAGTCCCTAAGCTTACACACTACTTAACCTAAATTATCCTAACGACAAACACACACACCCATGTCCGAGGGAGGACTTGAACCTCTGCCGGGGCCAGCCGCACAGCCCATGACTGCAGCGCCCTAGACCGCTCGGCTAATACCGTGTGGCCGCCTCCAAGACTCACACGTTAAATTACTAATCATTGCTGTTCACAAACACTACCTTTGTACACTACTGAGTATGATAAAAGGTTATTGTTAGTACTTCACAATTCAAAGTACTCTTCCTAAGGTCAATTACTCTCGGCATAGCACGCAGAGTAGCGATTTTAGACGCACACTGAAATTCTAGCACCGTAACTGTCGGGCCCTTTCTTAACGACTGCTTCAGGGGTCAGTAATTCAGCGCGAAACCAATGACACACGAAATGATTCTCTCTGTCTCGTTACTCAATTATTCACCAAAAACTGATTCTAAAATGTAGTTTTGAGTGTGCAGTCACAGTTTAGTACTAAAAGGTTTTCCCCTGTTATTGTGAACAAAATGTGAATTTTACTCGTAGTTTAGCATTAACTCTTTTGCGCAAGAATTTGGGGGGAGCGGTGTTTGGACTGCGGTTTGTGAAGGCCTGGGCTTATTTTACAATAGTACTTATTAACAAACATACTGCATAAATCTGAAAAGACATCAATAGAAATGCTTCACACTTAATACCAAAAAAAGTACTCTGCCCAGGAATAAGTCTTATTTACAAAAGAGAAGAGTATAATAATAATAATTGTTATTACTATTGTTATTATAAGTAATTTATTATTGTAGATAGACAGTTATTATTATTATTATTTTTATTATTATTATGGCTATTATTAATTTATTATTGTAGACTGACAAACAGTTTCAAATACCAATCTCATTCGGCCACGGAAATGTACAAGCGGAGATACACAAATGTACACTGACTAAAAACAATCAAAAATCACAATATTCATAATACCACACCATAGTAAATTCATAAGTGGGCACCATAACAACACACCCTGTTAAACCCTTACGGTCATGCCATGTACGATGAGTTGAACTGTGTAACAGTTGCACTGAGTTCGCAAACACTTCAGCCACGGTCTGCCACCACTGTTCGAATTGCCCACTGCACAATAACTTCATCCTGTCAATAGCTGTCGGCTGCCCATTTTTAGAGGTGTGTTACAAAATCGCAATACATTGTAACAAATATCCAGTGTTCCTCGTCTCTGGCTGTGGTCGACAGCTTCTTCTGACACTGGGAAAAGACACTGCCCTCTCTCCAAGTGG
The DNA here is from genome assembly GCF_021461385.2 of Schistocerca piceifrons. Lineage (NCBI taxonomy): Eukaryota > Metazoa > Arthropoda > Insecta > Orthoptera > Acrididae > Schistocerca > Schistocerca piceifrons. Next base: position 227,442,839 of record NC_060143.1, read on the forward strand.
GCGATGTCCATTACAGCTTCACTACGTCCCACGTTGACCATTGCGACTTCCCTCAGGCTGTCTGCCGCTCGACACTCCACATTCCTGTTCATGCTTCCCTCTCGTTTGCTGACCGCCAATGAACTTTCTGTATACCCATCCTTCTGATCGGAGATTTGAAGGACTTCCGACGATCACTTACCTAAAAGAAATGGAACAATTACAGCCGTCCTTACGATGTTATTTATTATGTGTCTACCAGTTTCGGGGCTTCAGTACACCAGGCCTTAACAGAGGCTGAGGGGATCAACTCCAATCAATATGCTATTCTTCAGTGGCCAACATTTATGAACTGGTTTTCGGGGACTATCTGTAACAACGATGTTGTGATGTTACTATCAGCTACCAACTACCAATGAACTTGTCTCTCCTCAGAACTGTGGTCCTACTTGGACCAGCAACGTCCCATGTCGTCCGTACCACTGATAGTGATTTCCACAGCAGGAAACCTGGTCTCCGATAACGCACCACACGATTCTCAGCGGCTTCAGCAGCGGCCACGGAGCTGGCCACCAGGTGATGGTGTCGGAAACATTCGGTGCCGTACCCGGTCCTTCCGCACTGTCGCGTCGACGGGGAAGTCTGCGACTGGCGATTCTACAGACCGCATGCTGCCAAACGTGAGAGCAGCGCCTCACCAGCACGGGCGCTCCCAGCTCCTCGCAACGGAATAGAGGCGTGCCGCCCACCACGAAAATTCAGTTTCACAGCACAAATCAACTAAAGCAAATGTGAGCTTTGCCTCACTGGCATAAGAGAACCCATCTACTGTCATAGCAACCAATCTATTTACAAGACTATTCAACTGGCGCAAATTCTCATGAAATTTGTAATCTTTGTTCCCCCTAAGCAAAGAAGGGAAAGCAGAAAGGTGGAAGGAGTATATAGAGGGCCTATATAAAGGCTATGTACTTGAGGACAATATTATGGAAATGGAAGAGGATGTAGATGAAGATGAAATGGGAGATATGATACTACGTGAAGAGTTTGGCAGAGCACTGAAAGACCTAAGTCGAAACAAGGCCCCGGGAGTAGACAACATTCCATTAGAACTACTGACAGCCTTGGGAGAGCCAGTCCTGACAAAACTCTACCATCTGTTGAGAAAGATATATGAGACAGGCGAAATACCCTCACACTTCAAGAAGAATGTAATAATTCCAATCCCAAAGAAAGCAGGTGTTGACAAATGCTAAAATACCGAACTATCAGTTTAATAAGTCACGGCTGCAAAATATTAACGCGAATTCTTTACAGACGAATGGAAAAACTAGTAGAAGCTGACCTTGGGGAAGATCAGTTGGGATTCCGTAGAAATATTGGAACACGCGAGTCAATACCGACCCTACGACTTACCTTAGAAGAAAGATTAAGGAAAGGCAAACCTACGTTTCTAGCATTTTCACACTTAGAGAGAGCTTTTGACAGTGTTAACTGGAATACTCTCTTTCAAATTCTAAAGGTGGCAGGGGTAAAATACAGGGAGTGAAAGGCTATTTACAATTTGTACAGAAACCAGATGGTAGTTACAAGAGTCGAGGGACATGAAAGGGAAGCAGTGGTTGCGAAGGGAGTGAGAGAGAGTTGTAGCCTCTCCCTCAAGTTATTCAATCTGTATATTGAGCAAGCAGTAAAGGAAACAAAAGAAAAATTCTGAGTAGGTATTAAAATCCATGGAGAAGAAATAAAAACGTTGAGGTTCACCGACGACATTGTAATTCTGTCAGAGACAGCAAACGACTTGGAAGAGCAATTTAACGAAATGGACAGTGTTTTGAATGGAGGATATAAGATGAACATCAACAAAAGCAAAACGAGGATCATGGAATGTAGTCAAATTAAGTCGTGTGATGCGGAGGGAATTAGATTAGGAAGTGAGACACTTAAAGTAGTAAAGGAGTTTTCTTATTTGGGGAGCAAAATAACTGATGATGGTCGAAGTAGAGAGGATAGAAAATGTAGACTGGCAATGGCAAGGAAAGCTTTCTGAAGAAGAGAAATTTGTTAACATCGAATATAGATTTAAGTGTCAGGAAGTCGTTTCTGAAAGTATTTGTATGGAGTGTAGCCATGTATGGAAGTGAAACATGGACGATAAATAGTTTGGACAAGAAGAAAATAGAAGCTTTTGAAATGTGGTGCTACAGAAGAATGCTGAAACTTAGATGGGTAGATCACATAACTAATGAGAAGGTATTGAATAGGATTGGGGAGAAAAGAAGTTTGTGGCACAACCTGACTAGAAGAAGGGATCGGTTGGTAGGACATGTTCTTTGGTTTCAAGGGATCACCAATTTAGTATTGGAGGGGAGCGTGGAGGGTAAAAGTCGTAGAGGGAGACCAAGAGATGAATACACTAAGCAGATTCAGAAGGATGTAGGTTGCAGTAGTTAGTGGGAGATGAAGAAGCTTGCACAGGATAGAGTAGCATGGAGAGCTGCATCAAACCAGTCTCAGGACTAAAGACCACAACAACAACAACAGTTCCTCCTACTGTTCGTACCCCACTCCACTTCATGACATCATAGGTCATCTACTTTCTGTTCGTGGAATTGACATCTGACCAGTGGAAACAAATGGTACGACTCAGAGCCAGAAATATTACATGGTCCGTGAAGTTACTCGAGACATTCTTACTGCCCCACTTTTCGATGACAGCTCACCAGAGGTTAACCAGTGTCCGGAGAGGGTTTTGGCTCTGGTGTACTGCAAATTTCAAATGGGTCAAAGCATCTTACTGTTTGACATGATCAAATATGCAGATAAGCGATTTGTTGTGTTAAAGCTTTCACTTAACGTTTTCCTCAAATTTACGATTCATTTTTATATCGTATAAACAGCATACTGCATTTTAATTACAGTTGTGTCTGTCATCCTCCATTCTATACGTTATACGCGACGCGTGGACACCCACTCCACACTGAATCATAGACGTACACCGTAGTATTAACATACTTGTGATACATTTACAATGTATTCCTTTCCTATTACTTGTTGACGTTTACTATGACCACGAGTGCCACGTAGAACTCAGACTTCGGGCTACGCTGCAGGTACTGTGTATGTCATAATTATGTGTAACACTCCGTTTGTACATCCTGTCCGATTGTTAGTAGGTAGACCTCTGTCTAGATTTTTATTTGACACAGCGAACGTATTGCATATGATCAATGGACGTCTTTTACTTAACGTTTGTGTCAAATTTCTCTTGTGTACTTTATGTATAATCAGAAGACCGTGCTTTAACTACAGTTGTGAGTCTTATCCTCTTAGCGACCTTAGTAAAACTGAATACTCTCTTTATCACTTGTGAGGCAATGGGCTAGTTGCGGCGCCCTGGAAATATTCTAAGTTCGGAGTTGGTGCGGCCGCAAGGGCCGCTCGGCAACCCGGGGCCCGGCAGCAAACACGTGGTGCCGGACGTTAGCCGGACAAGAGGGGTAGCCCCAGCGCATGGTCCAGGCAGAACACATGGCTGGGAATTCCATAGTGGCGCTCTGTCGATGAAGGAGACACGCCGGGAATGCCATAGGTGGAGGAATTTGTGAAACCATCATGGCAGAAATTTCACAGTTCGTATAGAAATTAATAGTAGCTAGATGAATCATGATACCTCAAAAAGAAACATGTACATTACACCATCATAATCGTCGTGTAAATAGTGGTAATCAGATTTCCAATATCTTTATTAGTTAAAAGTTTAGTATCTGACGATAAATTATACAAGTAACACCCAGCAACGAATTTCCAAAATCTAAAGGGTTCATCTCATTTCGTCGATCGACGTGTCTTTAGAAAGCTATTAGTGTAAACCTAAATTGGTATAAATTATAGGCATGTAACTTGAATAGTACATGAGTTATTGGAGGTCAAAATGGCAGATTACTATCGATCGCGTCAGGCAATAAGTACTCCACAGTTACACGAAAAACGGTAGCAGCATGTTTATAAATATAATTATTCATCTATGTCTTTGTTTATGACCGATATATACTATTCATGAAGAAATTAGTTAAATATTTACTGTGTTTTAGAAGGCACAGAGACATGAGGCTACGGGCCTACCTTTTGTTGCTATTACTTTGATATATGTTCATTTAATTTGTTTATGTATTTAATAATGTGTGTTAGAGCGTGTTTATGGTCCAGACGTAGGAATATTTATTTAATTTCAGGAATTTAAATGTAAATCCAATATTTCGTACGTGCTTAAATGTGTTTGTGAGTGTACGTCTGCTTGGAGACATGGAGGGAGCGCTCTAGCTAATCACAGCGCTCGTTAATGGTGAGACCGTATGGAAGTGGGGGATGAGGTTTTTCGAGAGAGGACACGAGGCAGTTCTGGCAGTGCGGGTGTTCTGGTCAGTAGGGCACAGGACACGGCAGTGAGTGCTGGACGCGGAGAGTACAGCGCGACGGACGCGCAGTCGGCGGAATGACTTGGACGGTGGAGCAGTTTGCGCGTGGTCGCGGAGGATAGAAATATTTCGTAGTGCCGACTTGTGTACTATTGAGATTTCCGTGGCTTCTGCAGTGAAGACGTAGTACGCGTTTGGAAATGAATATCTCGCGAGTTATGCTGTTCTTCATAACTAATTACGTGAAGTAGGAATTTATTGTTTACCTGTTATTCAACCTACATTTTATTTAACTGCTGGACCATCGACACCAATAAGTGTTTTGCAGAAATATACCGCATTCTCAAAAGTACTTCTACTATGATACTCATCATTTAAAGTCGTTAAGCTAGTACCTGCAGATTTTGTTTAATTGCAATCTTTCATTTATAAATTTGTATATTACATTCATAATTGCGGAGTTATAGAAACCTTCGACCATTCGATTCATGTCTGGATTCATATCGTATACTGTAGACTCAGCAGTATTTGGCCTGTAATGCGGCAACTACCAATCCCAGCCCCTAGACAACGAAACCAGCCAAAACTTTTACAATTGCAACTCTGAGTCGAAGGGTATGTAGTTGAGGGCCATCACACCTCATTTGATTTCATTTATTTTTTTGGAAAGCCCGCACACTTTACAACTCATAACTAAAATGCACGGCTTGTTAGTAAAAATAAATGTGTTTCCTTGGTGACTGTTATCCCACAGTTACTTCGATACACTAATAAAAGTGTTAAACTCCTGTTCTTTGAATAATGATGTATAAATTAACTGCACATTGTCTAGCTGTTAATGGTTATACATCGTAATATTATGAGAGAAAATTCGCTTTCGTATTTGTTTATAGTTCAGCTGAAGTGTTGTTATGCTTCGTTATACCTACACATGTAACATACGTTTTTACTGTTCCTCCGTAACATATTCATGCCACCTTGTTTATGGCAGTTAGCAAATATTAAGTATATTTTAAGGTTTCGTTTTGCATAACTAATTATTCATGTCGTCATATTACTTCTCCGTTAGTACTGGTTAGAGAAAAATCAGTAATTAGCGCCAACTGGCGGGCCTTGCGTTCCTGAAGTACGTTGTTGCGGTGCCTGTGTTGTTAAGAACCATGAAATGTTCCTTCTGACAAGCGTGCATATCCGAAGTAACACTCAGTCTTTCTTCTTAACAACACAGCCGCTGCGATATCGTATATAACCGTCGATACTAGGGAGAAACTTATAATTAAAACGTCCTTCCCTGTAGGGGAAAAGCATGATATGTGTACATGTTGTGACGCAGGAACGACGAATTACGCAAGTTTTGTTCTGGCCTTTAGTCGTGCGCGGATAGCCGAAGCTGTTAAGGCGACTGATCGTGTAAAGCGAGAAACCCGGCTTCGCATCGCTGTCCGGCACAAATTTTTGCTGCCCTCATTCTCTTATACAGCTGATGGATGTACGTCTTCGCAGTTGCGAATACATTTCAAGTATGTCTTTCTGCAAGCTTTGACGCATTCCATTGGTTAATGTTCTGCCTCCCACAGCGCAGGCACTTCCTTGTCTATCGAGTTTTGTGTCATAACGATGTATATGAAGACCTATCAGTCTGGGTAAGAGTTTTAGCTTCAGTTTATATTTCCTTGTTATGCAGTCTTGCGCTCTAGTGTTACTGTCACGGTTTATATATGTTATTGCGATAATTTACAAAATTAGTCCATTTATTTATATAACAAATTACGCTGCTCATACAATTTATGACGATGTGGTCTGCCTTTATACAGTTATACACTGATTACTGCATTTTGTTGTGGTGTGTATCGAGCACTAGAACTTTTATATTGTTGTTGTGGTCTTCAGCCCAGAGACTGGTTTGATACAGCTCTCCATGCTACTCTACCCTGTGCGAGGTTCTTCATCTCCCAGTACCTACTGCAACGGATATCCTTCTGAAATTGTTTAGTGTATTCTGCTCTTGGTCTCCCTCAACGATATTTACCCTCCACGCTGCCCTCCAATACTGAATTGGTGATCCCTTGATGTCTCAGAGCATGTCCCACCAACCGATCCCTTCTTCTAGTCAAGATGTGCGACAAATTTCTCCCCAGTTCTATTCAGTACCTCCTCATTAGTTATGTGATCTACCGATCTAATCTTGAGCATTCTTCTGTAGCACCATATTTCGAAAGCTTCTATTCTCTTCTTGTCTAAACTATTTATCGTCCCCGTTTAACTTCCATACATGGCCACACTCCATACAAATACTTTCAGAAACGACTTCCTGTTGGTATTTTGCAGCAGTGGCTTATTAAACTGATAGTTTGGTAATTTTCACATCTGTCAACACCTGCTTTCTTTGGGATGGAATTATATTTTATATTAACAGTTTAAAATCCTGAAACGTCTTAGATCCAATTTACTATGTTGCAGAAAGGAAAACGGCTAATAGACAGGATGAAACTAGTAATGAAATAAAATATTTGTGATCTTCATTCTTAATGGCTTTTGAAACCATACGTTCCAAGCATGTTCAACCATGTCATTAGAAACAGCAGTTTAATCCATTCGCCTGATTCTTGCCTCCTAGAGGAACCAGAAGCGATATTGTATAGTTCTCAAATTACCCTCAACATCTATAAAAAAAAAACATCTGACATTCAGAAATCATACTGGCCCAAAATATGAGACTCGCCTGCAGCCTGACACGTGAAATGTTGCCTAAGCACCTTCGCACGCCCCTAAGAAGATCATTGTGCGTTAGGCAAAACATACATTCGTCGGCAGATACAGTGCAGTGCCACTAAACCAGGATAGGATCCATTCCAGATTTTCTCTTCCCCACGTTCTTCGCGCACCATGGCGCTGTGAAAGTGTACAGACGCGTTGCGTTTCGTTACTCTGGTGTGAGAAGATAGATATATCGTACCCTTCCGTTACCATCTTCTTATACTGTTTCTGTCCATTAAAAATCCTGCCTTCTGAAGCTGTATACGACTTAAACGTTACTTTATTAAACAGTTTATGAACTTTTAAGTCTCAGTTTTCTAATGCTTATTTGTGCAACGGATTTTTTACATCTATTCGTATGATATTTTCATCAAACTGCCATGGAGCGTCATTGAGAGAATCTACAACATGCAAACCTTTAATTCTGGTCACTGATATTCCCGAGTCTTTGTCTTAGAAGAGTTACTCTGCTGTACATGAGTATAATCTGCTCTTTGTTACCTCTAAGATGTTGGTGGGCTCGGCTTGAGGGCATCGATCTTCTATTGAAGTTCATACGCAGGTAAGTGAAAACAGAGCTACAATTATTTCTTTCTAATCATCGCTTATTATTTCCAATTTATTTTAAGCACCATTGTATCATCATATTATTCCGACTCGTTAAAATAAAATTTGTTCAATAACATACATACGTAAGAGTCATACCAACGTTTTGCCCTCAGTATTCTCGGTATCTCAATATTTTTGCAGCATACTGTACTGTATCTCCTGGGGTGGTTATCAATTTGAAGTTTGTGAATGCCATGTATTGATAATTATTGAATTAATAGCTGGGGATGTATGCCATAGAGTAAACAAACGCATTATGTTGCAATCTATGCCTTGATTAATATTCCACGGACATTCGAAATTCTGTGTCTGAAGTTTCTGTTCTGGCTGACTTCTTCTGTTGTTGGAATCTAAGAGGAAAGAACGATTATCTGAGGTTCATCTTGCTGTTACAGTCTATGTAAGTTGTAAACGAAACTAAAATGTAGTTGTTCATGACTTCAAACTTGTGTATGGTACATAACTATATGTAAACCTAAACCTTGCTAGTCCTGAGTAGACGTGGCCTGAACGGAACATTGACCATTGTTAGGAGCCATACTAGAAAATAATTAGTAATTTTCTTTCACCTCATTTTCGAGACGTGCCGCTGGTTAGGGCACTAAACTTTCTTTCAGATTCCACGGGCTACGCGGCGAATACGAATAATTCAATTTATTTTTCACTTTCAGATTTTCTCAAGTTTGCGAAATAACATCCCAGGCAGATAGCCCAGGTCACAGGATTCTAGTTCTACTATAAGATTTCATCTGCAAAAGACTATGCTTGTTATTTTATACTGCTATTGGAGAGGAAACCACGATCTAAATTTACGTGTTTTATTACTTCACATTGAACTGACCTACGAAATATTATCTGGTGCTATAAGCACATGAGTCTTAACTATACTTCTGGTATATGTTGAGGAATATCTGTGATAAGTCAAGAGAGAGACAATTAATTATTTATAATCCCGTTATCAACCTGAGTACAGAGCTTGCTTGCTGATTGCTGATCAGCGTCGGGCTAATAGTAATGTTGGGTTATCAATCATTGAGAGACAGTGTGCATAATTACCTAACAGAACTGTAAGGATAGTATTATTAGACATATTTCTCTTTTGTTTTGACGTCACTATATTACAAGCTATCAAAGCATATTCACAGTTTCAAGTCAAAGTGCTTAAGGACTTAACTATCGTTCATATTGCAAAACTAATTTCAAAGACAGTATATAAGTAATTGATAATTCGTACATGTAGCCTCTCTGGCAGAGAAGGAATTACTACTATTAATATTCAAATAATAATTATTACTATATTACTTTAATTATTTTTGTTAATTACTATATATATATATATATATATATATATATATATATATATAATTTAATTACATTACAATTTCCATGCCACACACCGTCATCACTCTCAAATCTATCACACTGTGCTTCCATTCTGGAGGACTATGATTCATATCGGTGTCCGGCTATCCTCATTTAAGATTTCTGTGATTTCCTTAAATCGCTCAGGCAGATGCCTAGATGACGTCTGTGAAAGAGCACGACTGATTTCCTTCCCCATCCTTGAAACAATCCAAGCTTGTGCTCCGTCTCTAATAATCTCATTGTCGACGGAACGTTATAATATCCCTTCTTATTAGATCTACTACTGCCCCTGACTGCTCCATTCTGCTCACCTCTCCGTTGTCCGCAGACGCTATCGACACTGCCTTGGCGTTCCCTCCACAGCGGATTTGCTTCCTTATCTCGCCCGTTCTCTTTTCCACTGACTACACCACATTGCTGCAAATGTTGTGCCAATGAGTACAATATTCTTCAAAATAATTTCCTTTTTTGGAGTACTTTTTACTTTCAAACATGTACATTAAATGGGGCTGGGTTCAGGGTGCATTTGGTTACCTATACAAATGTTTTAGTTACTGAAATGAAATGAAATCCTGAGAATCATAAGGGCCGAAAGCAAATTGTTATCGATACTGAAATGTTAGCATGTATGGACGCTCTTGACATCTGTTGGTCTTATGGTGTACCAGCTTTATCTATATATGTAGCCCCACACTGTATACATCAACATTCACGAACAGCTGTCTCACCGATTTCTGGGGTATTCATTTACGTGCTCAAAGCACAAAATATAATTTGGTTTCTCTTCACTGCTCAATTGCTATCTAGTGTTGGTAAGAAATCTTAGCGTCTACAGTACGTACGTGGTAGCAGAAAATCGTAATTGGAAGTATATCGGCAGTTTTATCTGAATCTCAAGCCACAGAATGTTCTTAACGAATGGTGATAACGAAGACCATGAAGTCAATCGTCGACTAGGTATCGCATTAATTCGAGTTGGGAACCAGCTGTTAACGCCACTGGACACCGCGATATTTAGGTTGGTATCTCAAGGTTTCTGATCTACTATCTGTTTGTTTATGCACTGTACCGTACCGGCATCACGTCAGTTACGAACGTGAAGGCACCATGAACAGAGGTTACACCAATGTAGAGTACGTTGACATGCACTTCGTGTATGCCGAAGCGAATTTCGGTCCCCTTGAGGCTGGGCGATTGTATGAATATGCTTTTCCTCTGAGTAGGCAGCCCGACAGGCGTATATTTAGCTGGTTACATCAGCGCCTTAGAGAAACCGGGAGTTTCGTTCACCATGCGTGAGAAGATCGACCCAGATCCATAACACCCTTTGTTGAGGAAAGGGTGTTACGCATTACACACCAACGTGCGAGTACTTCAACAAGGAGGATTGCTACCCAAGAGCATGTCCCGAGTCATAGCAGTGCGTGGCGGATTTTACATCGGTAAGTACTTTTGATTTTTCGTGGAATTTCAGTCTGGTTAGAGAATATCAGAGAACAGACAAATAATAATAGATAATGATAATAATATATGATCAGTTTATACAAATTTTACGCACTTGACAAGTACTTTTTGCGTAAGGTCCGTTCATCGTAAGTTTGACCGTGGGTGATTTTTCTGAAAATATTTCTTTGTCGTACTTCGTAAATTTCATAATTCCAAAGACTTTTCTCTTGCTGGACCACACCTAAATTTGTAACACGGAACCTTTAGCCATGTTAATATGCCGTTAAATTGGAACAATAGCTTGCAACATAAATGAAACACAAGATTAAATAATGGCACTGTATTCACAAAGTTCTGTACTAAATTATATTATATAGACACTTACATTAATTACGTTTCTGTGTGCAACTGTGAGTTCGCCTTGTTAGATTGCGACTCAATAAAATAGAATAATGGCGGTGTGTCAAATAATTATCTGCAGCGATGGCAGATATGCGTCCTATGTGGAGCGCTTCCAGAAGAAAAAGGTGCTGTCTTCTCGGCAAGACAACTGAACCGCGTAATTATTCTAATGTTTCAGTTGTGGCAAGCCACAATCGATACAACCGCTTGTACTGATTAATATCTTAAGTAATTCTTTATTTACCGGGTAATCAAAAGTCAGTATAAATTTGAAAACTTAATAAACCACGGAGTAATGTAGACAGAGAGATAAAAATTGACACACATGCTTGGGATGACATGGGGTTTTATTAGAACGAAAAAAAAAAGTTCACAAAATGTCCGACAGATGGCGCTAGACAGCAAAACGTCAGTGACTGCGCATGACAATCGTGTATAAAAGGAGCTGTAATGAGAGACAGAATCAGATGCGCCAGCAGTCGCAGCATGTTGACGTTACCTGAAAAGGCGCTTTTAGAGAAGCTGTATTATCAGAATCAGAATCTCTTGAGCGCGTCGTTTGGTGACGATCGTGTGCTCAACCGCCACTTTCGTCATGCTTGCCCTCCCAGGTCCCCAGACTTCAGTCCGTGCGATTATTGGCTTTGGGGTTACCAGAAGTCGCAAGTGTATCGTGATCGACCGATATCTCTAGGGATTCTGAAAGACAACATCCGACGCCAATGCCTTGCCATAACTCCGACATGCTTTACAGTGCTGTTCACAACATTATTCCTCGACTACAGCTATGTTGAGGAATGATGGTGGACATATTGAGCATTTCCTGTAAAGAACATCATCTTTGCTTTGTCTTACTTTGTTATGGTAATTATTGCTATTCCGATCAGATGAAGCGCCATCCATCGGATATTTTTTTGAACTTTTGTATTTTTTTGGTTCTAATAAAACCCCATGTCATTCCACGCATGTGTGTCAATTTGTACCTCTCTATCTACAATATTCCGTGATTTATTCAGTTTTCAAATTTATACTGACTTTTTGATCACCCGGTATATTCTGAACTTATATCTTCGTATTTTTTCCAATATACCCTGCCCATCCTGCAAATATGCCTTTAAATACTCTACCCATATCATCTCATGCGAGTGAAAGCCCTCGAAAATGCAGACTTTCCTCCTAGAGAGAACTTCTGCCCATGGGTGCAGCAACAGTGTATCCTGAATCCACTGTTTTTAAGTGGTATTCTGTTCACGGATAAGGCTGGATTTACCAGTGACGATATTTTTAACCACCATAACTGTCATATTTGGGCCAATGTCAATCCTAATGCAACACACGTACATGACATCAGTAGCGTTATTCGTTGAACGGCTGGGAATAACTGCTAGGAGCCCACATATTTGGACCACACTTCCTACCACAGAGAATAAACCGACAGCAGTACAAGAGATTTCTGCGAACTACCTCCAGATTTACATCATAATGCCCCACTGAACCGCAGTCTGAACATGAGGTTCATGCATGACAGTGGTCCAGCACGTTTTCATTTACATGTGCGCTGGCTTCGACCTCGGACGTATGGTCAACATTGGATAACTGGAGGAGGGTCTGTGCCATGGCCTCCACGGTCTTCGTATATAAGTCCCAGGTTTTCTGTGAATGGCATCATGTCTACGCTACCGAGGTCAAATTTCTTAAGAAATTACGCTTGCGGATTGAAGCAGCCTTCCAGCATTTACAGAATTACACAGGACTGCCTGAGAGGATTCACAACTAATTTCACAGACGAGTTTAGTGGTTTATTCACACTCATGGACAACATTGCGAACATCTACTTTAAAAACTAGAGATGGCATGTGTTCCAAGACACTGATGAAACCCAACAGTATCACTTGTGGACCTATGTTTATTGGAGCTTCTGGTTACTTTCGACTTGTACTTCCCATGTGCGAATTGCTGACCATCACTTCTGAAACACCTTGCATATATAGTGTGTGAGTGTGTGGGTGGATGGGTGTGTGTCCCGCGCCCGGGTTCCCGGGTTCGATTCCCGGCGGGGTCAGGGATTTTCTCTGCCTCGTGATGACTGGGTGTTGTGTGATGTCCTTAGGTTAGTTAGGTTTAAGAAGTTCTAAGTTCTAGGGGACTGATGACCATAGATAGTAAGTCCCATAGTGCTCAGAGCCATTTGAACCATTTTGTGGATGGGTGTGTGGGTGTGTGGATGTGTGTGTGGTGCGTTTCTCCTTGTTCTTTATGTTATGATTTAGTTACACCTTCATTACAAACATTAGAACTGTAAAAAACTTTGTTACTAGCTTATACATGGAAATTTTGTACAAAACATTAATAATAAGTATAGTATCAAACATTAATTAATATCTCAAAACATAAAGTGGGTTCATGATTTTTTCGTAGGAAGTATCATACGTTGATACTTGGTTAATAAACATTTCAGATCTATGAGGCTCGCAGTTTGTCTATAAATTTGATATTCATAAACATCTATTTTTCTCAAAGTTTTGTTTCTGTGCTTTATGTCCTTACGGTTTTCAGTGCTTCAAACGAAATGATCTAATGGAATTAATTGTTTTGAGAAACCATTTGGGGTTTTTCCACCGCCTAGTTGAAGGCTTTTTCTTTGATCCCACTTCGGCGACTTGCGACTTGCGCCTCGATGATGTTGAGATTAATTACTAAGCCATTAATAAAAATGTGAGGTCAGATCGAGGTTTTCGAAGTCACGGCACACTGTTATTCGTAATGCACTCCTAGAAGCAAAGCTTATGGCGGGTGGGGAGGGGGGAGAAGGTTGCGTGCTATGTAGATCGGTACACTTGTCTCAAAAATCGCAGTGCACAATGTTGTTAAGTTTGAATCGCCTTATCTCCGAGTCATAAGTACAAATAATAGTTTTCTGTTATATTTCCTTTTATTACTTTTGTTTAGCAACACTTAGCTCTGTTTGATTCTAAGTAAGTATGATCTTGACATGTTCCGTTTACAAAGTAAACACTGTTGTTTGTTTAAATTAACGGTCTGGCATCCAACGAATCAGTAATTTTCATACAGTGAGCCTGTAGAGTCCCAACCCTGGGCTATGCAATCTAGCACATTGTATGCAATTTCGTCACGTTGTGTAGATGAAAATTCTTACACTTGTGGCGTTTACCAGGTATATATCGACATCTGGCTAAAGAAATGTCTTAATTGATTAAGAGCGTCACACGCTACCGGTATAAACTAGATTCGTATTGAAGGATCGCGAAAGTACTTCCACTGATATGTCAAATCAGCGAGCCATGGAGGATGTGAACGTCTGCGTGAAAACGGATACGCGACACAAATCGAATCGCTTTCTTCATTTACACATTTCAAGTTACACCAGTAGCTGTATTTTCAAAATTCAGACGAGGCCAATTACGACGGTCATAAATATTCATGCATTTCGTGCCACCCACAGCTCGAACATTTTACCCGCATACTGATTAGTACAACACAAAGCATGCAAAACGCTGCTGTGTGAAGAGGGAAACCATCAACGAAATGCAGTGGAATGGGCTTTATGGAAAGACCTCTCACACTGTACTAGAAACGAACGAAAGAGAGCGGATCCGGATGTACATACCTGATCATTTGTTTATAAATACTAGCATAATAGCAAGTCGCTACGGAGCGTAAGTGAATCGCTTAGTCGTCGAGTAAGTCACAACTCTGTTGCAGTGCTAGTGGTGGTGATATGAAGAAGAGCAATGGTAACGATAAACAAGGCAAACATTGCATTATACCTACAACAACATTTGCCGAAGTTGACACGTCATCAGAAAGGAGCCCAAGGCATTTCGTAGAGTGGGAAAGAAATGACAGATGAAATATTAGCGTTCCTAATAGAGGAGTCAGTGTAATGTGTGATGATATACTCTCGACAGGAGTACAATGATGACTATATGTGATTAATAAGTGAAAGCGATATTGAAACAGGTGTTGCACCGTGTAGAATATCATCCTTGTCGGACAGGGAGCCACAAATGCTGTCTCCAGCGAAACGAAGTAAAGGACAATCTTTGTTCAAGAAGAGGGTACTAAACATAATTAAATTACGCACATGGAAGGTCATCTACAGCAGGGTAAAAAGCCATTATGAACAAATTTAGAGTAAGTTTCCTTCAATATTACCGTCTAGTGCATACGAAAAGCAGCGGATATTCAACAGAAGGCGCACCTGTTATAAAAATTGGTGTTTGCGCTTTTCAAGGATGCTCAACACAATCTACACTCACGCTCATAAATTAAGGATAATTGGAGATTGTGGTGCCACACAACGTAGCACTACACAAAACTGACGCCAATAGCATAGGCACATAGGGAACACACACGACACAGATCTGTAAGTCCACGGTATTGGTTATAAGTTGAGAAAACCATTCCGAAAGACATGTGCGACATAACGCCACTGTTTCCTGCGCATGTACCCCGACATCAATATGGGATATGATCACCATGCATACGTACATAGGCCGCACAACGAGTTAGCATACTCTGGATCAGGTGGTCGAGCAGCTGCTGGGTTATAGCCTCCCATTTATGCACCAGTGCCTGTCGGAGCTCCTGAACTGTCGTAGGGGTTTGAAGACGTGCAACGATACGTTGACCGAGAGCATCCCAGACGTGCTCGATGGGGTTTAGGTCTGGAGAACAGGCACTCCACTCCATTCGCCTGGTATCTTCTGTTTCAAGGTACTCCTCCACGATGACAGCTCGGTGGGGCCGTGCGTTATCATCCATCAGGAGGAAGGTGGGAATCACTGCACCCCTGCACCCCTGAAAAGGCGGAGATACTGGTGCAAAATGACGTCCCAACACACCTGACCTGTTACAGTTCCTCTGTCAAAGACATACAGGGGTGTACTTGCACCAATCACAATCCCACCCATCAAACCACGACCTCCATACAGGTCCCTTTCAAGGACATCAAGGGGTTGGTATCTGGTTTGTGGGTTACGCCAGATGAAAACCTCCATACAGGTCCCTTTCAAGGACATTAAGGGGTTGGTATCTGTTTTGTGGGTTACGCCAGATGAAAACCTCCATACAGGTCCCTTTCAAGGACATTAAGGGGTTGGTATCTGTTTTGTGGGTTACGCCAGATGAAAACCTCCATACAGGTCCCTTTCAAGGACATTAAGGGGTTGGTATCTGGTTCCCGGCTCGCGCCAGATGATAACCCGGCGAGAATGACTGTTCAGACTATACCTGGACTCGTCTGTGAACATAATCAGGGACCACTTTTCCTATGGCCAAGTGCTGTGTTCTTGATACCAGGCTTTACGGGCTTTCCTGTGACCAGGGATCAGTGGAATGCACCTTGCAGGTCTCCGGGCGAACAAACCATGTCTGTCCAATAGTCTGTAGACTGTGTGTCTGGAGACAACTGTTCCAATGGCTGCGGTAAGGTCCAGAGCAAGGCTACCAGCAGAACTCCGTTGCCGTCTGCGGGCACTGATGGTGAGATATCGGTCTTCTTATGGTGTTGTACACTGTGGACGTCCCGCACCGTAGCGCCTGAACACGTTTCCTGCCTGCTGGAAACGTTGCCATAATCTTGAGATCACACTTTGTAGCACACAGAGGGCCCGTGTTTCGACCTGCTGTTTTTGACCAGCCTCCAGTCGCCCTAGTATTCCACCCCTCGTAACGTCATTAATATGTGTTCTTTGAGCCATTTTCAATACACAGTCTCCATTAGCATGTCTGAATATGTCTGTACACTTACATGTTGCACCGTACTCTGACATGCACCAACACACCTTTGCGTATGTGGACTGCTGCCAGCGCCACCGTGCGGCGACCACAGGTCACATGCACGGCATGGTCATACCCCGAGGCGATTTAAACCCGCAAACCGCCCACCAGAGCGTTGTTTCACCGTGTGTCAGCATTATCCTTAATTTATGAGCATGAGTGTATATGATGCGAATGACAGCGACCTATTACCTTATGCATACCAAATTGCGCGAGACATAGATTATAGTGACTTCAAAGGAAGTAGTTAATGGTTGCATAATTTCAAACAGCGCTACAGAATTCGAAGACGTAAGTTAACGATGTTTCAAACAAAGCGTAAAATTGACGATGAACAGCAAACCGAAAATTTGGCGATGAGGTACACAAATTTATCCCACCCTTCAGAATAGAATTTATTTTAAACCAGACCAATCGGGATTTGAAGAAGAAATGAATATGAAAGGAACCCTGGAAATTAGAGGTACCAAGTGAGACGTATCGAGAGCAACTAGCATCAATGTCTTGACGAGTACGCGTACAATTATGCCGACTGTTAATCTGGATGATAACTTGGCTGGAAAGTTATTTATTGTCTGCGAGAAGTTGGAAGTGCTCTGCCCGTTACGATTCTTTCTCGTGTGAATGATCTTGCAAGAATAGTAGGGAATAATTACGTTACAGTAAAGAAGAATGGCAAAATGGACATAAGAGAAATAAGGTTAGGGTATGAGCACTTCTTTTGGACAACAGATGGTTAAAATAACTTGCTCTTTCTAGAGTGGTGGTATGCGTATACAAATCGTAGTTCTTAGCGCAAACTATCCCTCATGAAAAGTCTCTGATTTTGTAGCTCACACCGCCGGGAACTAGTGGACAAATCCAGCCTCTGGATATTTCTTTTTTCCGTGCCTATTAAACATATTACAGCCCTGCCTGCAGCTCCGCCTTAAGGGATAGCCAGTTTCACGATAAGTTCCACGATAGATTTCTTCAACTTTTTGTAGTCCTGTCTTCCTCAGTTGCATGTAATATTACGGTATATTAATAATTTTTACTTATGGACCGTCTGGCAGCAACTGAATAAAACACAATTTTAGTGCCATACGCGTTTCGCCTTTATTTTCTGCAAGGCATCATCAGTGGCCTGCAATATGTACATATGTTAGCTATTTAATTTACATTTTTGTAACTGTGCCTATAGGTTATAAACAGTTCTGGTTGTTGGTATTTCCTATTAAATAGTAATGTTTTGAACTGTACTTACAGGTTGCGTGGACAATTTCTTACATATTACTCTCCTATTGTATTTTATGTGTTGTTCTTCTTCTTATGAACGCCAATTTGCGGTTTTTTTCCACATTCGACAGCACTGTGAACTGAATGCTTGTTTTAATGTAATGTTTTGGTTTCTGTTGCTGACTGTCAAATGTCTTTTGCCAAAGATCGAATGTTATTGCCAACCCTATGAGTGCAACTATTGAAGTATCTGTGGTCTGTTCGTGTATGGATATGTGTGTGCGTTTCTGTGTGTGTGTGTGTGTGTGTGTGTGTGTGTGTGACTTTTTTTTGTGCTGAGTGTGTGTGTATGTGTGTGTGTGTGTGTGTGTGTGTCCAGATGGTATGGGGAAGAGTCTTTTGGTTTTATGTTATCATTTCCTTTACTAAGTGTAGTAGGGAGCCTGTGCTGATGTGAGTTTGTTCATTTATCACATGTTTGTTTTCTGCTATGGCCGTCTGGATGTGGAAGTTTTCTTGCATTTGTATAAGATGTTTGTCATGGTTGCTTATTCTTATTATTTTCATTTCTTGTTCCATGTTTGTGGGATGATGGTTATAGTGTTTTAAGTGCTCTGCAAATGTCGAATGGTTTGTTTCATACTTCCAACATCTGATATGTTCTTTGTATCTTTTTTCAAAATTCCTACATGTCATGCCTATGTATACTGCATCACAACTTTGACATTCAAGTTTATAAATTCCTGATTGTTGGAATTTGTCCCTCGTGGTAGCAGGCTGGCTTAGGTGTGATTGAAGGGTTTGCCCAGGCTTACATGCTATTTTGAAACCCTGTCTCTTTCGGATGTTTGCAACTCTGTGTGTTAGTTTATGTGTGTAGGTGATGGTGTACCATCTGGTTCTTTTCTGTATGGTGTTGTCATTGTGTGTGTTTGTAGGTTTTCAGCTTGTGAGTTCATTTGTATTTTGGGAATGTTGTGTTTGTTTTGTATTTGTGTTTTTATTTTTTGATTGAGCCTGTGTACCACATGTGTGTCATACCAGTTGTTCCTAGCTATTTGTATGATTGTACTCATTTCTTGTTCATAGTTTCTCTTGCTGAGTGGGATTCTGTTTAATCTATGTAACGTGTGTCTTAGTGCTGCAAGTTTTTGGCTGTGGGGGTGGTTGGATGTGGAATGTATTATTGTGTCTGTGGCTGTTGGTTTTCTAAAGATGTTAAATGTATGTTTGCCATTTTCTTTTTTAATTGCAATGTCAAGGCAATTTATTTGATTTTTTTTTTTCTTTTTGAAGTGTGAATTTTATGTTCTGATGAGCTTTGTTTATTTCTGAATAGAGTTCATCTATTTTTTCACTTGGCTCATCTACCATACAAATAATGTCATCCATATATCTGTACCAATATATGATTTTGAAACTTTCATTTGCGGTTATCTTTTCCAATTTCTGATTTTGTAGGTGACTGATGAAAATGTTTGCTAGTGTTCCTGATATTGGGGGTTCCACAGGCAGTCCATGAGTTTGTAGGTAATATTCTTTCTCAAACTGAAAGTAGTTTTGTTCAGTTGTCAGTCTGAGCAAATCTGTTATTTCATTTATTGCGTCTGTGGTGAGGTAGTTGTGGGATGAGAGATTTTGTTCTATGATCTCTATTGTTTCTGTGATAGGGATGGAGGTATACATATTTTCTATATCGAATGAAATCAGTGATGCTGTGTGTGGTACCTGTATGTTCTGTATGTTTTCTATTAGGTTTCCTGCGTTTATCACTGTTCTGTTGTTTTCTACTTTATAGTGATTTGTAACTAACTTTTGGAGGTGTTTGGCTATGTGGTATGTTGGGGCTTTCTTGAAGCTGACAACGGCTCTCATTGGTATTCCGTCTTTATGTACTTTCGGTTGACTGCGGAGTGTTGGTGCTTGTGTGTTTTTCTGTGTTAAGTAGTATTTCTGTTTATCTGCGAGTGTGTGTTCAATGTTTTTCAGTGTTCGTTTCACATTTACCTGGAATCGTGTAGTTGGATCTGTTTTCAGTTTTTGTATGGCATTGGTTTTTGTGATGTATTGCCCTTTATCCATGAGTACTGTTACATTTTCCTTGTCTGCTCTTGTTATTGAAATGTTGTCGTTTGTTAACTTTTGTTTTAACCTTTTCATAGTGACTGCTTCTGTTTGGTTGTTCTTATTGTGTGTCTGCTGTGTTTGTTTTATTATGCCTTTTATTTCTTCTTTTACTAGTTCTCTTGTCAGTCCTATGTTTATTTCACAATTATTTTGTTGTTCTTCACGTGTAAGGATGTGTTCAGTTTCTACTATGAGATTTTCTATGTAATGATTGTTTACTTTGCTACTGGTGCAGTGTTTCAAACCTTTTTCCAAGAGCATTTTCTCATTTTCGTGTAGTTCTGACTCTGTTAGGTTAACTAAGCGTGGATGGAATGTGTGTTGGTGTTCATGTGATTTCACATTTAAAATGTAAATGTATTTTTGCGTCCTTTTTACTGTTAGTTTCATTATCTTCTGTTTATGTTTGTTTTGTAAATGTTTCATTGCTGTGTATGTGTTGTGTTCAGTTTTTTCTACTAGTGCCATGAAAACTGCGGCGTTTCCTAGGTTTTTTGCCAATTCTAGATGAGTCTCATAGAGCATCATGTTTAGGTGCTGTTTTTTTGAATAGAGCATCTAAATTTCATGTAGTAACCAATATGGTTCTGCAAATGATTTCTACTTTTGTGCCACTGTAGAACTGTTTTTAACCATTACATTAATGTAACTTGGAATTAAATCGTTCTTTTTGCATGTTTTGTCGAATTTTGTGTGCTGTATCGTCTTATGGAGTTTCAGATGTATTTTCTTGAACCTTTTGTACACGTTAACAGGGAATGCTTGACATAGCTGTATCGACATCTTCAACTTTTTGTAGTCCTGTCTTCCTCAGTTGCATTTAATATTACGGTATATTAATAATTTTTACTTATGGACCGTCTGACAGCAACTGAATAAAACACGATTTTAGTGCCATACGCGTTTCGAATTTATTTTCTGCAAGGCATCATCAGTGGCCTGCAATATGTACATATGTTAGCTATTTAATTTACATTTTTGTCACTGTGCCTATAGATTATAAACAGTTCTGGATGGTTGGTATTTCCTATTAAATAGTAATGTTTTGAACTGTACTTACAGGTTGCGTGGACAATTTCTTACATATTACGCTCCTATTGAATTTTATGTGTTGGTCTTCTTCTTATGAACACCAATTTGCGGTTTTGTTCCACATTCGACAGCACTGTGAACTGAATGCTTGTTTTAATGTAATGTTTTGGTTTCTGTTGCCGACTGTCAAATGTCTTTTGCCAAAGATCGAATGTTATTGCCAACCCTATGAGTGTAACTATTGAAGTATCTGTGGTCTGTTCGTGTATGGATATGTGTGTGCGTTTCTGTGTGTGTGTGTATGTGTGTGTGTGTGTGTGTGTGTGTGTGTGACTTTCTTTTCTGCTGAGTGTGTGTGTGTGTGTGTGTGTGTGTGTGTGTGTGTGTGTGTGTGTGTGTGTGTCCAGATGGTGTGGGGAAGAGTCTTTTGGTTTTATCATTTCCTTTACTAAGTGTAGTAGCGAGCCTGTGCTGATGTGAGTTTGTTCATTTATCACATGTTTGTTTTCTGCTATGGCTTTCTGGATGTGGAAGTTTTCTTGCATTTGTATAAGATGTTTGTCATGGTTGCTTATTCTCATTATTTTCATTTCTTGTTCCATGTTTGTAGGATGATGGTTACAGTGTTTTAAGTGCTCTGCAAATATCTAATGGTTTGTTTCATACTTCCAACATCTGATATGTTCTTTGTATCTTTTTTTCAAAATTCCTGCATGTCATGCCTATGTATACTGCATCACAACTTTGACATTCAAGTTTATAAATTCCTGATTGTTGGAATTTGTCCCTCGTGGTAGCAGGCTGGCTTAGGTGTGATTGAAGGGTTTGTCCAGGCTTATATGCTATTTTGAAACCCTGTCTCTTTAGGATGTTTGCAACTCTGTGTGTTAGTTTATGTTTGTAGGTGATGGTGTACCATCTGGTTCTTTTCTGTATGGTGTTGTCATTGTGTGTGTTTGTAGGTTTTCAGCTTGTGAGTTCATTTGTATTCTGGGAATGTTGTGTTTGTTTTGTATTTGTGTTTTTATTTTTTGATTCAGCCTGTGTACCACATGTGTGTCATACCAGTTGTTCCTAGCTATTTGTATGATTGTACTCATTTCTTGTTCATAGTTTCTCTTGCTGAGTGAGATTCTGTTTAATCTATGTAACATGTGTCTTAGTGCTGCAAGTTTTTGGCTGTGGGGGTGGTTGGATGTGGAATGTATTATTGTGTCTGTGGCTGTTGGTTTTCTAAAGATGTTAAATGTATGTTTGCCATTTTCTTTTTTAATTGTAATGCCAAGGAAATTTATTAGTTTTTATTTCCTTTTTCAAGTGTGAATTTTATGTTGTGATGAGCCTTGTTTCTTTCTGAATGGAGTTCATCTATTTTTTCACTTGGCTCATCTACCAGACAAATAATGTCATCCATATATCTGTACCAATATATGATTTTGAAACTTTCATTTGCGGTTATCTTTTCCAATTTCTGATTTTGTAGGTGACTGATGAAAATGTTTGCTAGTGTTCCTGATATTGGGGATCCCACAGGCAGTCCGTGAGTTTGTAGATAATATTCTTTCTCAAACTGAAAGTAGTTTTACTCAGTTGTCAGTCTGAGCATATCTGTTATTTCCTTTATTGCGTCTGTGGTGAGGTTGCTATGGGATGAGAGATTTTGTTCAATGATTTCTATTGTTTCTGTGATAGGGTTGGAGGTATACATATTTTCTATATCGAATGAAATCAGTGATGCTGTGTGTGGTACCTGTATGTTCTGTATGTTTTCTATTAGGTTTCCTGCGTTTATCACTGTTCTGTTGTTTTCTACTTTATAGTGATTTGTAACTAACTTTTGGAGGTGTTTGGCTATGTGGTATGTTGGGGCTTTCTTGAAGCTGACAACGGCTCTCATTGGTATTCCGTCTTTATGTACTTTCGGTTGACTGCGGAGTGTCGGTGCTTGTGCGTTTTTCTGTGTTAAGTAGTATTTCTGTTTGTCTGTGAGTGTGTGTTCAATGTTTTTCAGTGTTCGTTTCACATTTGCCTGGAATCGTGTAGTTGGATCTGATTTCAGTTTTTGTATGGCATTGGTTTTTGTGATGTATTGCCCTTTATCCATGAGTACTGTTACATTTTCCTTGTCTGCTCTTGTTATTGAAATGTTGTCGTTTGTTAACTTTTGTTTTAACCTTTTCATAGTGACTGCTTCTGTTTGGTTGTTCTTATTGTGTGTCTGCTGTGTTTGTTTTATTATGCCTTTTATTTCTTCTTTTACTACTTCTCTTGTCAGTCCTATGTTTATTTCACAATTATTTTGTTGTTCTTCACGTGTAAGGATGTGTTCAGTTTCTACTATGAGATTTTCTATGTAATGATTGTTTACTTTGCTATTGGTGCAGTGTTTCAAACCTTTTCATGTGATTTCACATTTAAAATGTAAATGTATTTTTGCGTCTTTTTTACTGTTACTTTCATTATCTTCTGTTTATGTTTGTTTTGTAAATGTTTCATTGCTGTGTATGTGTTGTGTTCAGTTTTTTCTACTAGTGCCATGAAAACTGCGGCGTTTCCTAGGTTTTTTGCCAATTCTAGATGAGTCTCATAGAGCATCATGTTTAGGTGCTGTTTTTTCGAATAGAGCATCTAAATTTCATGTAGTAACCAATCTTGGTCTGCAAATGATTTCGACATTTGTGCCACTGTAGAACTGTTTTTAACCATTACATTAATGTAATTTGGAATTAAATCGTACTTTTTGCATGTTTTGTTGAAACGCACACACATATCCATACACGAACAGACCACAGATACTGCAATAGTTACACTCATAGGGTTGGCAATAACATCAGATTTTTGGCAAAAGACATTTGACAGTCGGTAACAGAAACCAAAATATTACATTAAAACAAGCATTCAGTTCACAGGGCTGTCGAATGTGGAAAAAAACCGCAAATTGGCGTTCATAACAAGAAGAACAACACATCAAATGCAATAGGAGCGTAATATGTAAGAAATTGTCCACGCAACCTGTAAGTACAGTTCAAAACATTACTACTTAATAGGAAATACCAACCACCAGAACTGTTTATAACCCATAGGCACAGTGACAAAAATGTAAATTAAATAGCTAACATATGTACATATTACAGGCCACTGATGATGCCTTGCAGAAAATAAAGGCGAAACGCGTGTGGCACTAAAATTGTGTTTTATTCAGTTGCTGCCAGACGGTCCATAAGTAAAAATTATTCATATGCCGTAATCCACGATAGATTATTTCTCATTTTGTTGCACGCCATCACATTCCTTTAGTTCTCATCAACCTGTTGTACCGATATGACTCTACATGCATTCCTTAAGTGTGTATACCTAGTTGAACGTCCTGCATGGTTTGTAACTCCCAATGAGTTCGCATTTGATCCTCATAGTGCAAACCTTCGCGATCCCTTTGGCGCGCCATTTTTCATTCGGTGTTTATGGTGCATTTCAAATTTTCGTTTTAACATTTCTTGAGTGTCGACGATGTACATTTTGTGGTTACATTTTCACGCAATTTGGGTGCATAGATGCTGAGAAATCAGTACCCAGAACAACCACCTCTGGCCGTAATAACGGCCTTCATACGCCTGGGCATTGAGTCAATCAGAGCTTCAATGGCGTGTACAGGTACAGCTGCCCATGCAGCTTCAACACGATACCACAATTAATCAAGAGTAGTGACTGGCGTATTGTGACGAAACAGTTTCTCGGCCACCATTGACCAGACGTTTTCAGTTGGTGAGAGATCTGGAGAACCCGTTGGCCAGGGCAGCAGTCGAACATTTTCTGTATCCAGAAAAGCCCGTACAGGACCTGCAACATGCAGTCGTGCATTGTCCTGCTGAAATGTAGGGTTTCGCAGCGATCGAATGAAGGTTAGAGCCACGGGTCGTAACACATCTGAAATATAACGCCCACTGTTCAAAGTGCCGTCAATGCGAACAAGAGGTGACCGAGACGTGTAACCAATGGCACCCCATACCATCACGCCAGGTGATACGCCAGATTGGTGAGGACGAATACACGCATCCAATGTGTGTTCACCGCGATGTCGCCAAACACTGATGCGACCATCATGATGCAGTATACAGAACCTGGATTCATTCGAAAAAATGGCGTTTTGCCGTTCGTGCACTCAGGTTCGTCGTTGAGTACACTATCGCAGGCGCTCCTGTCTCTGATGCAGCGTCAAGTGTGACCGCTGCCATGGTCTCCGAGCTGATAGTCCATGCTGCTGCAGACGTCGTCGAACTGTTTGTGCAGATGGTTGTTGTCTTGCAAACGTCCCCATCTGTTGACTCAGGGATCGAGACGTGGCTGCACGATCCGTTACAGCCATGCGGATAAGATTCCTGTCATTTCGACTGCTTGTGATATGAGGCAGTTGGGATCCAGCACGACGTTCCGTATTATCCTCCTGAACCCACCGATTCCATATTCTGCTAACAGTCATTGGATCTCGAGCAACGCGAGCAGCAATGTGGCGATACGATAAACCGCAATCGTGATAGGCAACAATCCGAATTTTATGAAAGTCGGAAATGTGATGGTACGCATTTCTCCTCCATACACGAGGCATCACAACGTTTCACCAGGCAACGCCGGTCAACTGCTGTTTGTGTATGAGAAATCGGTTGGAAACTTTCCTCATGTCAGCACGTTTTAGGTATCGCCACCGGTGCCAATCTTGTGTGTATGCTCTGAAAAGCTAATAATTTGTGTATTACAGCATCTCCTTCCTGTAGGTTAAATTTCGCGTCTGTAGCGCGTCATCGTCGTGGTGTAGTGATTTTAATCGCCAGTAGTGTACATGTTCCAAAAGAGGTTGATCTGTGCGCCTCCAGGACACACATTTTCTGTCAGATGGTGAGTCATTATGAGTTAAACTTTTTCCTAATTATTAACACAACACATTCTAATGAGCCTATGAAAGATTGAACTTGGGTCCTCGCACTCAAGGGGTTCCTTGTGAGTTTGAAAGAGATCGTGTAATAAGCCTACGGAAACCTGTATGTAGCTTCTGCAACATTGCAAAAAGATTTGACAAGAATGTGGCCACTGTACATAATTTCTGGCAGCAGTCATCACTAGAATGTAAGATCGCAAAAGGCCAGGCTCCGGACGGCCGGCCACGTCGCTGGACGGCGAAGAGAACCATTGTGTTCGGCGTATGGCTTTGGCGCATTACACTGGATCCAGATGCCCTGTGGCGTGTTTACCGCTGACCGTCACCGACCACCGATGGTGTCAAGCGAGAGCTGATTGGAGGGAAGGATGGAGATTTGTTGTGTTTTCTGAGGAAAGATAGTTCTACAGGTGATGGCCGTGTGTTACTCAAAAGGAGGTCAGCTGAAGGCCTGTAACCAACATGACTACGTGCTAGACACATTGGACCATTACCTGGAATTATGGTCTGTAGTACGATTTCGTATAACAGCAGGAGCTATATACATCTACGTGATTACTCTGCTATTCACAATAAAGTGCCTGGCAGAGGGTTCAATGAACCACCTTCATGCTGTCTCTCTACCGTTCCACTTTCGAACGGCACGCGGCAAAAACGAGCACTTAATATTTTCCATGCGAGCCCTGATTTCTATTATTTTATCGTGATGATCATTTCTCCCTATGTAGGTGGGTGCCAACAGAATGTTTTCGCAATCGGAGGAGAAAACTGGTGATTGAAATTTCATGAGAACATCCCGTCGCAACCAAAAACGCCTCTGTTTTAATTATTGCCCCTCCAATTCACGTATTATGTCTGTGGCACTATCTCGCCTATTTCGCGATAGTACAAAAGGAGCTGCACTTCTTTGTACTTTTTCGATGTCATCCGTCAGTCCCACCTGATGCGGATCCCACACCGTACAGAAATACCTCAGAATAGGGCGGACAAGCGTAGTGTAAGCAGCCTCTTTGGTAGACATGTTGCAACTTCTAAGTGTTCTGCCAATGAATCGCAGTCTTCGGTTTGCTCTACCCACAATATTATCTATGTGATCGTTCTAATTTAGGTTATTTGTAATTGTAATTCCTAAGTATTCAGTTGAATTTACAGCCCTCAGATTTGTGTGACTTATCGTGTAATCGAAATTTAGCTGATTTCTTTTAGTACTCATGTGAATAACTTCGCACTTTTCTTTATTCAGGGTCAATTGCCACTTTTCGCACCATACAGATATCTTATCTAAAGCTGTTTAGTCCCCCTTAAACAACCCAACAACCACCAACCCCCTCTTATCTAAATCATTTTGAAAGTCGTTTTGATTATCTGATGACAGCATCATCTGCAAACTATCTAAGACGGCTACTAAGATTGTCTCCAATGTCTTTAATATAGATCAGGAACAATAGAGACCTATAACACTTCCTTGGGAAACGCCGGATATTACTTCTGCTTTACTCGATGACTTTCCATCTATTACTAAGAACTGTGACCTTTCTGACGGGAAACCACGAGGCCAGTCTCACAATTGAGGCGATACTCCGTAGGCACGCAGTTTGATTAGTAGACGTTTGTGAGGAACGGTGTCGAAAGCCTTCTGGAAATCTAAAAATATGGAATCAATTTGAAATCCCCTGTCGATAGCACATATTACTTCCTGAGTATAAAGAGCTAGTTGTGTTTCACAAGAACGATATTTTCTAAAACCCTACTGCAAATCGACGTTAGTGACATACGCCTGTATTTCAGCGGATTACTCCTACTTCCCATTTTGGGCATTGGTGTGACTTGAGCCATTTTCCAGTCCTTAGGTACGGATCTTTCTGTGAGCGAGTGGTTGTGTATAATTTCTAAATATGGAGCTATTTTATCAGCATACTCTGAGAGGAACCTGACTGGTATACAAGCTGGACTGGAGGCCTTGCATTTATTAAGTGATTTAAGCTGCTTTGTTCCACCGAAATATATACTTCTCTGTTTCTCATCTTGGCAGTTGTTCTTGATTGGAGTTCACGAATATTTACTTCGTCTTCTTCGGTGCACTCTGAGTGCAAGTTTGTACGTAAGTGAGGTGATTCGATCTATTGTGTTGCCATTCATGAACAACGCAGCAAGGTTTGTTTTCCAACAGGATAACATTCGGTCACATACCGCTGTTGTAACCCAATGTGCTCTACAAGTGTCGACTTGTTGCCTTGGCCTGCTCGATCAACAGATCTGTCTCCAGTCGAGCACACAAGGGGCATCATCGGACGACAACTCCAGTCTCATCTGCAGACAGCATTAACCGTCCCTTTACTGACCGAGCAAGTTCAACAAGCTTGGAACTCCATCCCACAAAGTGACATCCGGGCGCCTGTACAACAAAATACATGCATTTTCACAAGCTTGCTTTCAACACTCTGGCCATTATACCGGTTATTAATGTACCAGCATTTCACAATTGCAACGACGTACCTCACGATTTCATTAACCTGTTATCTTGCAATGTTAATTACTTAAATATTTTACCTAGACACAGATATTCCCGAAATTTCATTACTCTGCATTTATTATTCTTTTGTGCTGCGATTTTTTTTCCGTCAGTGTATTTCCAATACTTTCAGACAAATAATTCTGATGTACGGAGTCATCAGTCACCGAATATCTCGGCAAACACTGAAGGAACGGTTGTTTAACGTTGTTAAATATCACTTACTGTATCAAAAGAAAGACGATGTGTAACGGGCAGTGAAATGAAAATGCGAGAGATCGATAAAAGTACGTAAACTTTTTACAATTTCAAAACAAATCGCTATAACCGCTAATACATTTATTCCACTGTGAGACAAGATCGTCAACGCCCTCATGGAAAATTGTAGGCGGTTGCCTACGGAACCGTGATCGCATCGAGTCGTGCACCTCTTTATCCGAAGCAAATCGACGGCCGGGAATGTCTTTCTTCAGATCTTCAAAGATATGGAAATGGCACAAGGAGAGATAGGTGAGGTATGAAGGATGTGTAAGGGCTTCCCAGCGAAACTTCTGTAGCGTATTCGAGACAACTTTGAGAGCTTGTGAGCCGGCCCTGATGTAAAGTTGTTTCCGCAAGCAACCACAAACACTTTTGCATGAAGCCGTAACCGCCTTGTCTGGCACTGGGTAAAAGTATTAACAGTTATGATTATCAGTTTTGAAGTAATAAGCAGTTTATTATTATTATTTTTCATTTCTCTTTAGCTCCTGACACCAACCCAATATGAATAAGAAATCATTACTGTGTCTTAACTGTCAGCTGTAGCGGATAGGGAATTAGCAATTACAACATAAACAAAAAAGCCCTTGTTTTATAGGGATAGTTTTATGATTTCTTTTACACATGATCGAATTCATAACTGCCAGCCTATCTTCCTATGCACCTGTGCACTGAGTAAAATTTTCCAAAAAATACATTACATCAGTGTTTATGCAACATAGCAGTATTTCTCGTATAGTGTATGTTGCATGTTGTCAAGCGTACCAGTCATAAGATAATATCAGACTTTTTGTGCTTAAGCCAGAATATACATGAAATTACGGTTGTAGTGAAGACAAAATATTAATCCTATAATATTGTCTCTATTTAGTATGTTAAGGTCATTACATTTTGAAGGTAACCTATTTACAGCTGGATTAGTTTACGGTGTATTAATTTACGGCTATCGAAAAGATTTCTTCTGACTCTAGCAAGTACTATTCTTCATTCGGTTATTTTATTTATAACTGCCAATTATATGATCTTTTGGAGAACTCGTTTTTGGATAAAACTGGAACGATAACAGGAGCTATAACCCGATTACGTAACAGCCTCTACTGGATTTCATCACACATAGTTTCTCAATTAATGCCTCAGCAGACTGAAACACATAGCTCGCTTTCGGAAGAGCAAAGCTGTAGTCCACGGCTCGTTTTGCACATGTCAATTTTCCTTTGTTTCCGTAACTTCCGTAAAGAGAAATGTGGTATGAACAAGAGGCGGTTTCCTCCCTCATCTCTTGAAGTTCGAGCTTGTTTTCCGAGTATGCCTTTGTCGTCGACGGGACGTTGCAGCTTGATCTTCTACATCTACATCTACCTAGATACTCCGAGCAAGCGCCATAATATCCGTGACAGTCGTATACACTGTTAATCACTTCCTTTCCAGTCCTACTCGCAAACAGAGCGAGAGAAAAACGACTGTCTTTATGCTTCCGTAAGATCCCTAATTTATCTTCACTTACTTTAGTCGTCCTTATGCGAAATGTAATCTGGCGGTAATAGAATCGTTCTGTAGTCAGTTTCAAACGCCGGTGCTCTACTTTTCTCAATGGGAAAAAAAAGAAAGACGTAATCTTCGCTCCAGGGATACCGATTTGAGCTCACGAAGCATCTCCATAATAGTCGTATGTTTATCAAAGCTGCCGGTAACAAAACTAACAGGACGCGTCTGAATTGCTTCGATGTCTTTCTTTCAGAGGATATCCCTTTCTGAACGCATGAAAAATAGGTGACTTTCGTAGCTTTTTTTTCAATTAAAATAAAAAGTAATATTAAATCTGATGATATGTGTTTATTCTTTATACCTTTGTCTGTGAGAAATCATTTTTCTCTCCACATCGGACTCCCCTCTAACTGCTGCGCCATTTGAAAAGCCCCCTTGCAGCCAGAACATTGGTCATCTCCGGTAATCCCCCAAGCTATTCTATTGGAACCGTAACAGCTTAATTTTTAATGAGCAATTTTCAATATATTTTCTGTCTCCGTACAAAGGCCAACTGAAAATATTAAGTTCTAACAAAATAGTGACGTGTTGGAACATATGCCATTTCTTTGCACGAAACATGGGGACAAAAGTGTGCACCGAACATACACTATTGAAAATATCGCAAAATGTCTGCGTACCCTGATAGAGAATTCAAATTAGAATGAAAATCGTATGTACCCTTCCCAAATTATGTTTTCCGCCAATTTGAATAAATACGGTTTCGAGAAGAATGTATTTAAAATTTAGGTTAAGTTTTATGGCAATTATTCCACATCCAAAAAGAGAACGTTTCCACCTTCTTTGTTACCATGGTGGTCCTGTGGCCTCTTTGGCAGAGTCTTTCATCAGATGCTCTGTTCGTTCGATACGCTCCTAGTCCGCTTTTATACAGAAGTTGTAACAGGCAGGTCTGACCTCAATTCGAGCACGTTCATAATTTTCTTAATTCCCGATAGGTCGCCGTCGATTTTAAATGCTGCCGCTTGGCCCACGATGTCGACTTCCTTTTTCCCGCTGTGAGTGGGTTTTGTAGACACTTCCCAACAAACTGCCTTCTAACTCTGAAACGGGGTCGTTGGCGGACTTGGCATGAACACTAGATTAAAGTAGATATCCCAGAGAACATTTTTAAGCAAAAGAAATCCAATTTTATGAAATTTTCACTTACTATCCAACTAATCCGACATGGTGGGGATTCCGAACACACCACTCAGTAATAGGTCACAGTATGTTCTGCATGTGATCTTCTTTACAAATGAGCCACACTTTTCTAAAATACTTACAGTAAACCGAATTCGAGCATTCGCCTCCCCTACTATTATCTGTACTTGTTTGTTCCATTTCATATTGCTTTTGAACGTTACGACTACATATCTAACTGACGCGGCTGTTTCAAGTAGTACACTGCTAACAAAAAGAAACAAAACTCCGTCCTGTCAGGCGTCGGAAGGCCCAGCGGTACCAACGGACCGCCGTGTCATCCTCAGCTGATAGGCGTCCCTGGAGCGGAACGGAGAGACATTCAGTCAGTACACAGCTCTTCCAGTCGTTGTTGATTTTCGTGACCGGAAACTACTAATACTGTAGCCGAACATTACGGGATGGTTTTTCCTGTTCAGTTTCCCTAACTTCCAGTTTCCTACGTTTAGAGCAAGCTTCCATTTATCATACCCACTAGAAATTTTGTCTACTTGGTTTTACATCCTCTTACAGTTAGTCAGCGACAACACTGTCCCGTATAACACGGCACCATAAGCAGATAGACGCAGATTGTTGCTCACCCTGTCCGTCAGGTCATTTACACTACTGGCTATTAAACTTGCATCACCAAGAAGAAATGCAAATGATAAACAGGTATTCATTGGACAAATATATTATACTAGAACTGACATGTGATTACATTTTCACGCCATTTGGGTGAAACCACCTCTGCCCGTAATAACGGCCTTCGTACGCCTGGGCATTGAGTCAAACAGAGCTTCAATGGCGTGTACAGGTACTGCTAACCATGCAATTTCAACACGATACCACAATTCATCAACAGTAGTGACTGGCGTATTGTGACGAACCAGTTGCTCGGCCACCATTGACCAGATGCTTTCAATTGGTGAGAGATCTGGAGAATGTGTTGGCCAGGGCAGCAGTCGAACATTTTCTGTATCCAGAAAGGCCCGTACAGGACTTGCAACATGCGGTCGTGCATTATATTGCTGAAATGTAGGGTTTCGCTTGGATCGAATGAAGGGTAGAGCCACGGGTCGTAACACATCTGAAGTGCAACGCCCACTGTTCAAAGTGCCGTCAATGCGAACAAGAGTTGACCGAGACGTGTAACCAATGGCACCCCATACCATCACGCCGGGTGATAAGCCAGCATGGCGATGACGAATACACGCCTCCAAAGTGCGTTCACCGCGATGTCGCCAAACACGGATGCGACCATCACGATGCTGTAAACAAAACCTGGATTCATCCGAACAAAAGACGTTTTGCCATTGCTGCACCCAGGTTCGTCGTTGAGTACACCATCGTAGGCGCTCCTGTCTCTGATGCAGCGTCAAGGGTAACCGCAGCCATGGTCTCCGAGCTGATAGTCCAAGCTGCTGCAAACGTCGTCGAACTGTTCGTGCAGATGGTTGTTGTCTTGCAAACGTCCCCATCTGTTGACTCAGGGATCGAGACGTGGCTCCATGATCCGTTACAGCCATGCGGATAAGATTCCTGTCATCTCGACTGCTAGTGATACGACGCCGTTGGGATCCAGCACGGCGTTCCGCATTATCCTCCTGAACCCACCGATTCCATATTCTGCTAACAGTCATTGGATCTCGACCAACGCGAGCAGCAATGTCGCGATACGATAAACCGCAATCGCGATAGGCTACACTCCGACCTTTATCAAAGTCGGAAACGTGATGGCACGCATTTCTCCTCCTTACACGAGGCATCACAACAACGTTTCACCAGGCAAGGCCGGTCAACTGCTGTACGACATCATGTAAATATAATTAAACTTAAAACACAAAGCAAACAAGTCTAACTAATTAAAGAACGTGGTGACACTCCGTCGTCGTATTCGTCTTAACAGAGGTTCATATACTGTGTGTTTACCAAAGGAGAGCTAAACATGTGAAGATCAATATTTGTAGTATAGCAAAGAATCTAGGAAAGCAAAAGAAAATTACCTCAACAGCATTTGTAAAGAGGTGGAGGAAAACATGGTTAAAGGAAAAACTGACTTGGCCTACAGAACAATAAAACAAAACTTTGCTAAACGGAAAGTAAAATCTTCAGGAACTATAAAGAACAAAGAGGGCAAGGTACTATTTGGATATGACACGCTGAAGAGATGGCAAGAATACATTGAAGAGCTATATCAAGGAGACCCTCTAACAGATAATATGATAGAATTAAGCGAAGAAGTAGAGAAAGAAGAACTAGGGGACACAATTCTGAAAGATGAATTTGAAAAAGCACTAAAAGAACTACCAGATAAGAAAGCGGCAGGTGTTGATGATATACCTTCTGAACTAATTAAGAAATCAGGAGACAAAATGAAAGCTACATTACTGCAACTCATACAGAAAATATACAAAACAGGTGAAGTTCCTGAAGACTATCAGAAATGCATCATAGTCCCCATACCTAAGAAAGCATCTACTATGGACTGTGAAAACCATCGAACACTCAGTCTTCTTTCACACGCATCAAAAATTCTAATAAGAATAATTTTGAAAAGAGTTGAAAACCAATTGAATAGCACTCTAAGTGAAGACCAATTCGGTTTTAGAAGCGGTGTAGGGACGAGGGAAGCAATCTTATCTTTAAGACTAATAATTGAGAAACAAATTTCCAAAAACAAACAAGTATTTATAGCCTTCGTAGACCTCGAAAAGGCATTTGACAATGTTGTATGGCCAGAAATGTTTAGAATTCTGAAGAAGGCTGGTCTGAAATATAATGATAGAAGGATAATCTTTAAAATATACCAAAATGAAACAGCCTTAGTTAAGAAGGAAAACAAAGAAGAAACAGCAAAAATAAGGAAAGGAGTGAGACAGGGATGCCCACTATCTCCAGTAATTTTCAACGCATATATCCAAGAAGCAATAGACAAAATAAGAGAGAATATTGAAGTAGGAATAAAACTTAACGGAATGAAAATAGATATGTTGCGATATGCAGATGATATCGCCATAATTACAGAAAGGAAAGAAGATTTAGAAGCCGCACTCAATGAAATGGAAAACACCTTAAAAGAACAGTATGGAATGAAAATAAATAAGAAAAAGACTAAAGTGATGGTGAGTGGCGCCCTGAACTACAATGAACCCATACGAATAACAATAAAGGGAGAGAAACTAGGGCAGGTTACAGAATTTAACTACTTAGGTAGCAAAATAACAGCAGATGGAAGGAGCAAAAGTGACATTAAAAACAGAATACAACTTGCCAAAATAGCATTCAATGGAAAAAGAAACTTACTGACGAGTAGA
Organism: Schistocerca piceifrons; assembly: GCF_021461385.2. Classification (NCBI taxonomy): domain Eukaryota; kingdom Metazoa; phylum Arthropoda; class Insecta; order Orthoptera; family Acrididae; genus Schistocerca; species Schistocerca piceifrons. The sequence goes on from NC_060143.1 coordinate 227,477,720, forward strand.
AATGTTAGTTTAGACGTAAGAAAGAGAGTCATGAAAACCTATGTGTGGAGTACAGCCCTTTACGGATGTGAAACTTGGACTAGTGGAAAAGAAGAAAAGAGAAGATTAGAGGCATTCGAAATGTGGTGCTACCGGAGAATGGAAAAAATCAGCTGGCGAGACAAGGCTACAAACGAAGATGTCCTCAGAAGAGTGAAAGAAAACAGATCTCTTTGGCGAAATATACAGAAAAGAAGAATAACCTTCATAGGTCACATTTTACGGCATAACAATTTCATTAAGAGAATATTAGAAGGAATCATTGAAGGAAGAACTCGCCGAGGACGACCTAGATTAAGCTACATTCAACAAGTAATAAATGACATCGGGTGCCAGACCTATGCAGATATGAAGAAGAAAGTTGACAAAAGAACGGAATGGCGTGCTGCTGCCAACCAACCTGTGGGTTGATAACCGAAGAAGAAGCAAAGAACTTGCCTGCTTACGAAACAGGAAGACTAAGAGCGGGTAATGGTTGGGAGAGGGAGGGGGGGGGGAATGGTTTCCGGTTGTGGGCGCGCCGTATAATCCTTGTAACATAAAAATATTGTGGCATATCTTTTAAAAATGTATTGTGTTAGGTACTTTCTGTGGTCTTAGTGAAAAATGAAAAAACCGGTACATTCAGGTAGAAATTTAAGTTAATGGATTGGTAATCGTTTATGCTGTGTCACCATGTAGTCTTCGCCACTGAAATTATGATTATGAGCGTGTATTCTGCCGTTAGAATAGAAACAGAAAGGAAAAAATGGAGTAAAAAGCATTGCTGGTCCCGTTGGATATACGCATGATTTGCCTCTGTCGGAAGTCTCCGGTCACAAACCACTGACGAGTGAGTAAAAACAAGAACTACGCTGAATAATGGGGTGCTCAGACGCTAGCACACTGGGCATCTCAGATGCAAGAGTGCTCATCCAGGAACTGAACACCTCAGAAAAATGTTCTGGAAAAACGGTTACTCGGAATGTCAGATGAGGCGCGTTCCGCGACCCACCATAACAGTACAACACAACCTGTCTAGACGGACAAAGTTACAGAGAAAGAGGCAGCCACTCACTTTATGCCATACACCAGTGCACAGTCGGGAAAATCGGGAGCGTACTGAGAAAGTACCGAGTAAGAATGTCTTTTGGCCGCCCAATAAGGCCAAAAATGATCTTGGTTAACGGATGGCCGAAGTGTACCAGATTCCGTTCCACTGTGGCAACACATTATTGCACAAACACGGCGCACCTTCGAGGGTCTTTGCCGAGATTACCATCAGCACACTCGATAATTGTATCTTAAGAAGTAAGTGGTCGCAGAGTACTCTTTATCCGAGATTCACAAGGTAGAATGCGAAGCGACTTTAATCTCAGCAAGGCTTGGAAAGCAGCACTGTGCCTAATTAAGAAGACAATCAGCAAACATAGCGAACAGGCACCCAGGGTGGATGGAGTGCCTACATCCATGCTGCCGCAGGGCAGCGCAGCTGACGATGGACCCATGTCTGATCGCCGAAATACTGTGTTTATTGGACACCTTGAACTGGCAGTGCACCCATGAACTGTTCCAGGAACAGATACGTCTCCCTTTCGTTGTATGTAAGGCCATATTATTTTCGCAATATACTTGAAATGTTGTTATAAAAATCCATTGAATTCGCATTATCAGCAATAATCAAAAATCTGTCTGGCGTATTTTAAATATTACAAGCTGGGACCAAATGATTAAATTCATAGTAAACAAAATCTATGCACATTTTCTATTGTACATGGAGATCTTGTGTTGTTTGCATTCATGAAGTCCTACATCCTCATGATCCATAAACCATAAAACGATATTTCTATAATTTTCTTTCTATATTTTTCTGTTGTTATATCTCTTTTCAGTGCTTTTGAGGTAGTTTCTTGCATGTATGTTTTGCGGTAATGTATCTGCAGTTTATGTGCAATAATCGTTAACGTCGCACGATCTCAGTGAATTAAGACGCAGCAGCTATTGGTCTCGTATTGCCGGAAGATGTAAACAACATATTCCAAATTGATGGCTTGTCCCATTGAAAAATTATTTTAGTACTTGGCATCTATCATTGGGTTCAGAGCTGTAAGTGAGCTTGTACAACTTTTTCATTAATACAGCACATTGTTCTGAGAAGATTGTAGGTGCCATAAACAAATTTCTAAATCATTGTTTAAACATTTTCCTTAAAATTCGCTAGAAGATCAGAGAATTTGTAACTACCCAAGAGTAATGCGACTGTGATGTTTTGAAACAGTATATAATTTGAAGCCAACAGGATCTTTTGAAGTCGGACAGTTTATAAACAGACGACGTCTAGCAAAAGATGAAGCTGTTTGCATAACACCTGCATTGCGTCTGTAATTAACTACATAATTCAATAAGTTATTCTCCAGACATTTCGTTGTGAGACAGATAATTGATCTACATTGTTCAAAGATATAGTTTGGTTTCTGTTCTAAAAGATTCTGCATGATTTCATCCCAGCACTGTTTCACTGTGTGAAAATAATTTTACTAATTGCTCTCTCGTTGATTAGTCACAGTCAAATTCCTCGTTCACAGCTTCTACATGTTTCTAATAGCAACTATCAGATCTTTCTAAGATGTCCTCTAATAACATTATGCAATCTCTATGACGACCACACTTATTTTCGACAGAGTAATTGGATACTGGGTAGTAAAGAGAATAAATTCCCTACATGTGATTTGGAACATAGTGGAATTTTTAAGTTTATACGTTTACTTAATTATTATGTCGTTTCAGCTACTGCCATTTTCAGATCTATAATTAACATTAAAGTTACAGAGTAATGGAACGTTAAAACATTCGTTCACCTAAACAAAGTTCAGTGTCTGTTATAACGAATCTTATGGCTAGGCGAGGCACCAACTATCAACTTGGCTCAAAAAATTGGAGAGAAAGGAATGACTGCGAGAGATGGCTGAATGAAAAATACATCGCCTTCATTTAACAGCTTATTTACATACAATATTACAGACGTGAGACCTGAGTTTCTCCTGGCGTATACAACTTTCAAATAACTTCCGGGAATTCAGCCAGGTAACACTTTCAGCGACCGCCGATATTTCGGCGGGAGAACACCCCGCCATTTTCAAGGCAAACTGCAACGGACAGGCGGCGTACATGCAAATTTTATACCTCGGTTCTCCAACAGAAGTAGGAAAGATAACCCACACACACACACACACACGCACACACACACACACACACACACACACACACACACTGAACACTAATGCCACCAAAGATGACCAAAGTCAGAGCTATCGATAGTGAGACTATAAATTCGCAGGTGAGGCAGCATTGACTCTGTTCCTCTGTTTTCTGACAAGGGAGAGAGCCGGATTCCAAACAGAGTTTAAACAGAAACCTCCATCCCTGTTAACGAGGTTGCTCGCTAATTTAATCTCAACTGCCTCCCTAATGACACTGTCCCAATAGCTGGACGTGCATGCCAATATCTCGGTGTTACTATATAACATGGGGTGACCAGTATCCAAGCAATGTTCGGCAATAGCAGATCTATTTGGCTGCTGTAATCGTGTGTGCCGTTTATGCTCAGTACATCTGTCCTCCATGGTCCTGATAGTTTGGCCAATATATGCCATGCCGCAGCTACAAGGAATGCGATATACACCCGTCTTACGCAGTCCAAGATCATCTTTAACGGAACTCAAAAGTGCTCTAATTTTAGATGGAGGTCGGAAAACACATTTCACATCGTATTTCCGTAAAATACGACCGATCTTATTGGACGTGTTTCCTACGTAAGGCAAAAAGGCAGTAGACTTAGGTGTTGACTCAGAATTATCATCAGTCACCCGATGTACAGTTGGTCGATAGCGCAACGCACGTTCAATCTGTTTATCACTATAACCATTTTGACGAAATGTAACTTCAAGATGGGACAGCTCAGCTGGCAAAGTCTCAGCGTCAGAAACGACATGTGCCCTATGTACCAAGGTACGAAGTACCCCTTCACGCTGAGCTGAATGGTGACAACTATTAGCTTGTAAGTACAAGTCGGTGTGAGTACGTTCCATGTACGCCGCCTGTCCGTTGCAGTTTGCCTTGAAAATGGCGGGGTGTTCTCCCGCCGAAATATCGGCTGTCGCTGAAAGTGTTACCTGGCTGAATTCCCGGAAGTTATTTGAAAATATTACAGACGGTTTTTAACGTTAGAAATTGAGTTAAACTGTAAAACCCGATTTAAACGAGTACAGTTTCACAAACAAAAAATTAACGTTTTTGACGACCATGATAAATATATGTGGGGATTAACTAAATATAACAAGGATTCATTATGTTTGCTTTACAATCACATATACATTACCTCCGTAAACTTTTGGCTTTAATATAGTTTGTTTTAATATTCTACTGTAATTATTAAAAACGTTTTTGTTGCTATAACTACACATGCTCGATATATTAATACCGCTTCAGTCTCGTCTAGTATAATCTGTTTTACGAGTTTACAAAATTTAGTAAAATATTTAACCAAACGGTCTGTAAGGCTATGTAGTCACAGATGGGATACTCCCTACAAATCGTGACAAATGACGAAGCTCAAGATCTCCAGCCACGTTTCGCTGTTAACTTGGGCTCAGTTCGAAGCTGTACCAATCACTGAAGACATTTGTGCTCCAGCCAATGAGATTACAGGCCGAAGTCGTTTCTGGAGGCGTCCTGCATAGCGATGGATACCAACCCGACTGTCTCCCGCCATATGGCCAGATAGCCAGGAGTGATGGCCATTTCTTTTCATAGCAGGAGCCCTTTGGTTGTCATCTGCGGAACCCTTGCAGCACAGCGGAATGTCGACGACATTCCACGTCTTGTTTTGTTGCCCATCATGGCAAGCCATCTGGGCTTACATTTCAGTAAGATAATGCACAACTGCAGATGGTGGGAGTTTCTACTACTTGCCTTGATTCTTGCCCAACCCTTCATTGGCCATCAACGTGGCCGGTTCCTCCCCCCCCCCCCCCCCCCCCAAACTGCGGAAGTTTGGAGCATTTTGGGCAGGGGCCTCCAACGAGCTCGGATTTCTGACTATATGAAGTGCCATTTGAGCAGAATTTGGCACGATATCCCTCAGGAGGACATTCAACAACTCTGACAATCAGTGCCAGTCCGAATAACTGTTTACATAAGGACCAGAAGTGTACCAGCGCATTATTGACTTGCTCAGTTTGTGAAGCATTTTCTCTTAAATAAATCATTCAGTTTTTAGTTGTAATCATTTGCTTATCTCTACATGTATATCACACCTACAGATTTATGGCCCATTGAGATAATTCCTTTGTCGTGCGTTTCGATCTTTCTTCTTTATTTTTATTTATTATTTTTCTTCAGTGTGGTAACCATAGTGAATAAATATTCACGTACCGTAACCAGGATAACGGTGTCTCATACGCAGAAACAAGATGGGGAATATATTTTTAGACTGTAAGTGGAGAGCGAGCTTCGATTCTAACCTTCCAACGCGAATAACACGTGTTGAATTAATGATTTCCGCTCCAGTTCTAGTTGTTACTACATGACAGGTTTCAGCTTTTCTGCTGAATAAATTTTCTAGTGGAATCTGAAATTGATATTGTAAGTACTTTACATAACAGGAATGTAGGAGTTTCTATATGAAAATCGTTAAATTTACAAAGATGTAGCTTATGTGGAGAAAATGAAAAATAGATAAATGTAGCTTACGTTGTGCTGCGGAAAAGCAACGTTAAATGATTTAAAGTTAAAAGTTCAGTTATTCATGGAGTCCTTTCAAGCCACTCTCCAGTTTTTAGCTGCGTTCGGATGTTAGTAAACCTTGTTCCTATCTTGTCGGCAGCCCACATCGCGTCCATGATACACTACAGGCCTCTACAGTTTCCTTTTTCCGCTCACACTTGATCTGAATACACAGTCCACTGCAACTGCTTCATTAAATGTAAACAGCTACCTTTAGCCTATCATTGGTAAGGAGTGTAATTTAAAAACATGATGTAATTTGAAAATTCGAACATATCAAAATATAAGTCATGTTAAGGCTGAAGCAAGCCGACATTTTCATTCTTCCTACGACACTATAGGGCACATCACTTTTAAATATACCCAACATTTGACGTTAGTTCACCACAGCACACTGAATATTACATTTTTAAATTTCTGTACTTAATCTTTAGATGTTTAAAATAAAATTTTGTGTGTTGAAACTTCTAGGATATCATTATGTTACGTAGTTAAAATTCATTACATCATGTGTTTACAATATCAGTTTGAATTTCCACTAAAGAATTGCTTCAGTATAAGAGCTGAAACCGTCCGCATGGTAAAATAATGAACTTTTTGCAGCCGTATTAACACTGTAAAAGACCACTGACGAAGATCTTTAGACATATCCTGAAACTACCTCTTTAGTTGTTTTTTCATTAACACTGACCTACAGAATTTTCTCACACAAAGACAACTCAAACAAACGTATTCATTCATTACCCACAATATACAAACCCAATGCAATCTGACTGCTGTACATGGACAACATGACTTCCAATAAAAATAAATAAATGAGCGTATGGCATTGGTGGCCAGGAGACCCCTCGCGGGGCGGTTCGGCCGCCGATCCACAAGTTCTTTAACGCCACTACGGCGACTTGCGAGTGAATGAGGATGAAATGATGATGAAAGACACACAACACCCAGTCATCTCAAGGCAGAGAAAATCCCTGACCCCGCCGGGAATCGAACCCGGGGCCCCGTGCGCGGGAAGACCACTAGCTGCGGACACTGTCAATAATTAACGCAAAAGATTGGCCGTGCATTGCAAGAAATCCGAAAGATAATACAAATCCAAAAAAATATGCAATTAAAGATATATGAAACTACCTCCAACTCTGTTAATTGCCTAAATTCATTTCAATCATGAATCCCTACAGCACAAACTCCATTATTTTTCATAAGTCACTTACCTCACAGAAAATCATCATAACACGAACTACAGCAATTACTGCAAGTAACAACTATAGCCAGCTAAATAAAAAATATTCTAGCTACTATAGATTCTAACTATTAGGAGGCATATGGTTAGCAAAAAGAAAGATTTTGTTGAAGAGCAAACAACGTATTTAGAAAATTTTACCTTATTCATGTGACATCTACTTCTAAAAATTATATAGTTGTCAATAATTCCACTGCCAGAACATTATCAACAACATTCATCATATTTTCTTATAAATACATCATTTCATCTCACTATACAATTCGTGTCCTACCAACACAGAGTCTCCACTAAGATAATCATGTCCATACACTTTCCTATCCACTAGCTAACTGCCAGTCAGTCCAACCACAGAATCTCTTGCCGAGGTTGCAGAACGCTGTCAGCGATATTAGCACAGTCTATAGCGCTGCCAACATACAAATAGGTTACTTACACTCCGTTTAGTCCGATTTTTGACAGTATATATGGGAAGCCTTCATTGAAGACATCTTTTTTTGAAGAGCTTTGTTGAAAGAGCTTGGGCAAGCCTTTGATCAAACTTGGCTGTTGTACTTATCGCTTCGCTTGCGTACCACGTGCGGCATTTTGATCTAGGTTGGCAACAGCCGAACTCGGTCGGCGAAATTTCGTTTTCCTGGTGTGGCGAAATCTCTCTGCTTCAGATTGGTTTATCTGTCTGAACAAGTGAGCTTTGGGGGAAGAAGGAACTTGGCGGCAGAGTATGTAAGAGGTTTCCTGACGGAAACTAGAGAACGGTACGCTACTTGTCGTAAGCGGGGCGCAGGTTTGGAGCGCCGCTGTTTGCTTACACTTGACTACGCTGGACACAGGGCTTTGTGGCTCACACGGAGTGAATGGAGGACACAGTGGCTTGGAGCAGGCTGTCTGCATATAACGTGTCTCTGGAGGAGAGATGCGTGAAGTGAGATACAGCTGTTGTGTTGATAGAATATGTGCTACAGGTGCTGTCGCCTGGCAATATTTCTGTATTTTTTATTTTTTATTTTTTTTTTTCTTACACTCCAATACCAGATGATGCATGCATTTCTTGCTTCTGATCTTGGTTATTAAATTTGGTGTTGTATATTCTGCAGCTTTATTTTAGAGACCAGATAGCTCCTCAGAACATACTCGCTAAATGCTGTTGTGTAATGAGGATGGTACATATAACCAAATAGTTCAGGTTCACTTGTTGAATCAGTTATTAATACGCTGCTATTAGTCCATTGCAGGGCTAGAATGAATAAAGTTTAAACAATAACTGTGCTAGTTGGTTCAAGGGCATTGTTTATGCAAATGTATAATAATGAGGTACTAAAAGTGTAACAGCCCTTATTGTACTGTATTTCTGCTGGACTCTAGAGAACTGTCAATTTTGAGGCAGTGCCTGTGACACGACCAGCCGTTTATAAAAAACAGAAGTTATGTTTCATCTCAGATTATGAACTGCTCAGTGAGCATTAACATCTGGTGCCATCGAGTCTTTTCTAAAGTGTGAAACGGTTTATTGGTTACTGACCTGGATACGTATCAGCTGCTTTGTTTACTTGGGCATCTTGAAACATATGAGAGACGCAGAGCTTCATTTTTTGCGTAAAATAAACAAAATTTAAATTTATTGCAGGATAAGGTTTTGGTTGCTTTCTTGAATTCTGAAGTTTATTGATTTAATTGACGGGTAATGTTTGTTTTAAATATTTGCTTCTGAAAGTAATTATTGTTCCGATGTTTAATACTGTTATAGTAATTGTGGACCAATCTAAAAGAGAATTTTTTATGTGGTCAGCAGCGACCGAAGTTTTATGCAAATTTGATCTTCAATGAATGTTTTTTCAAAAATGCTGCTGTAATCCAGACTCTATCGATGTCGCCGTAGAATATTTTTTACGCGAGTACCATGACAGTGATCATTCTGGAGTATGAAAAAGACGATATTCTTCGTAACACAAAAAATCCGGATAAGTGCGATGATTCGCGTACCGAACGCTCCGTACAAAATGAATTAAGTGTATAGTCCTTCCATCCCGGGATTCAGGAAGTTCGACGATGTTTAACTGTTATCAGTGTCGATACTGACAAGATATCAAAATACGTGACATAAAAACCCCTATCTTTTGATTCGATTGACGTAGAGGCTTAGTATTTTTACACCGCCAAGGGGCCGTAGACTTCGGCATGTGACATAAACTTCAACTTGGTACATTTAACTGTTTCTAAGAAAAAGGGATCTTAGCAGAGGGACAGTCAGGTCAGTCGGTTAACATTACAAGAAGAATACGTTTTTCGAGTGATATAATTACTTATTCTGTTGAATCTTGCTTCCTGCCAAATTTCATAATATCTACATCTACGTGATTACTCTGCTATACACAAAGTGCCTGGCAGAGGGTTCAATGAACCACCTTCATGCTGTCTCTCAACCGTTCCACTCTCGAACAGCGCGCGGGAAAAACGAGCACTTAAATCTTTCTGTGCGAGCCCTGATTTCTCTTATTTTATCGTGATGATCATTTCCCCCTATGTAGGTGGGTGCCAAAAGAATGTTTTCGCAATCGGAGGAGAAAGCTGGTGATTGAAATTTCATGAGAACATCCCGTCGCAATCAAAAACGCCTCTGTTTAATTATTGTCCCTCCAATTCACGTATTATGTCTGTGGCACTATCTCGCCTATTTCGCGATAATACAAAACGAGCTGCACTTCTTTGTACTTTTTCGATGTCATCCGTCAGTCCCACCTGATGCGGATCCCACACCGTACAGAAATACTCCAGAATATGGCGGACAAGCGTAGTGTAAGCAGCCTCTTTGGTAGACATGTTGCAACTTCTAAGTGTTCTGCCAATGAATCGCAGTTTTCGGTTTGCTCTACCCACAATATTATCTATGTGATCGTTCTAATATAGGTTATTTGTAATTGTAATTCCTAAGTATTCAGTTGAATTTACAGCCCTCAGATTTGTGTGACTTATCGCGTAATCGAAATTAGCTGATTTCTTTTAGTACTCATGTGAATAACTTCGCACTTTTCTTTATTCAGGGTCAATTGCCACTTTTCGCACCATACAGATATCTTATCTAAAGCTGTTTAGTCCCCCTTAAACATCCCAACAACCACCAACCCCCCTCTTATCTAAATCATTTTGAAAGTCGTTTTGATTATCTAATGACTTTACAAGACGGTAAATGACAGCATCATCTGCAAACAATCTAAGACGGCTACTAAGATTGTCTCCAATGTCGTTAATATAGATCAGGAACAATAGAGGCCTATAACACTTCCTTGGGAAACGCCGGATATTACTTCTGCTTTACTCGATGACTTTCCATCTATTACTAAGAACTGTGACCTTTCTGACAGGAAACCACGAGGCCAGTCTCACAACTGAGGCAATACTCCGAAGGCACGCAGTTTGGTTACATGACGCTTTTCAGAAACGGTGTCGAAAGCCTTCTGGAAGTCTAAAAATATGGAATCAATTTGACATCCTCTGTCGATACCATTTATTACTTCATGAGTATAAAGATCTAGTTGTGTTTCACAAGAACGATATTTTCTGAATCCGTGCTGACTACATGTCAATAAATCGTTTTGTTCGAAGTACTTCATATTGTTCGAGTACAGTATATGTTCTAAAACCCTATTGAAGATCGACGTTATATAGGCCAGTAATTCACCGGATTATTCCTACTTCCCATTTTGGGTATTGGTGTGACTTGAGCAATTTACAGTCTTTAGGTACGGATCTCTCTGTGAGCGAGTGGTTGTATATAACTGCTAAAGATGGAGTTATTTTACCAACATACTCTGAGGGGAAGCTGACTGGTATACAATTTGGCCCAGAGGCCTTGCCTTTATTACGTGATTTCAGCTGCTTCGTTACTCCGAGGATATCTACTTCTATGTTTCTCATCTTGGCAGTTGCTCTTGATTGGAATTCAGGAATATTTACATGGTCTTCTTTGGTAAAGGAGTTTCGGAAACCCGTGTTTAATAACTCTGCTTTAGCGGCACTGTCATCAGTGACTTCGCCGTTGTTATCGCGCAGTGAAGGTATTGATTGCGTCTTGTCATTGGTGTGCTTTGTGTATGACCAGAATCTCTTTAGGTTTCCTGCCAGATTTTGAGACAGAATTTCGTTGTGGAAATTATGAAAAACATCTCCCATTGAAGTACGCGCTATATTTCGAAATTCTGTTAAACTTTGCCAATCTTAGGAATTTTGCGTTCGTTTAAATTTGGCATGCTTTTATCGTTGCTTCTGCAACAACTATCTGACCCGTTTTGTGTACCACGGGGGATCAGTACCATCACTTATTAATTTATGTTGTATATATATCTCAACTGTTGATACTATCTCTTTGAAAACATTCCACAACTTTTCTGCACTTACATGATCAGATCGAAAGGAGTGAAGACAGTCTCTTAAAACAGCGTTAAGAGCATTTTTATCAACTTTTTTTTAAATAGATACACTTTGAGTTTCTTTTTGATGATTGTAGATGTTACGGAATTGAGCCTAACAGCAACTGCCTTGTTGTCGCTAATCCCTGTATGCGTCACGATAATCGCTGTTTGTCCAGATTTATTTGTTGCTAAGAGGTCAAGTATGCTTTCGCAACTATTTACGCTTCGAGTGGGCTCATGAACTAATTGTTCAAAATAATTTTCTGAGAAAGCATTCAGTACAATTTCGGATGATGTTTAATGCTAGCCGCCGGCTTTAAACGTATTCCGGGTCAAGGGGAAGTGCCGTACAGGCGTTAATAAGTGGGATCTGACTTGTAAGATTATTTTGCACTGTCAATGAACCTTAGATCCCAGTATATGAGAAATTTCAGCTTGATACGTCTACCTGTTTGTAATGTTATGTGTGTCTCACTGCTATTTTTTCTGTAACTAATTTGTGCCTGATACCGTAAATGTAAATGTGATTCAAAAAGTACTTGAAGTGAAGTGAAGCACAGCTGGACAGCAAGAAACTCTTTAGCGCGCAATCCCCGCAACGATAGTATTAGAGAATCTTTGAGTATGGACTAAAAAAAATTGATTTCTTAGAAAAAAAAGACGACTGTTAATCTGTATCTTGTGGAAAGAGGACGTGTTGCTAGGCCGTCGCTCAGAACGTATTGTTACATTTAATGAAAATTGATATTTTAGTGATAAAACCGAGTGAAGTATGTGTAAGAGTTGCCAAACATTTATGTATAAAAATTTTCTGGAAGTGAAGAATAGGAATATCTTGTTTTTGGAAAAGGAGGTGAACTGCATTTTCGTCGTCGTCTGTCAATCGACAGAATTTAATTGGATTATGTTCTTGTACAATAGTATGGTGCTGAACTCCACTGACAAATTTTGATGTAGCAGGACGTGTAGTTTGAAGGAAGTTTGTGTGTCAAGCTATCTCCTTTTCTCGCGAAAAACAAATTGCTGTTTGATGTTACTTACTTACAACAGTGGTCCCTTAGGTATGAAAAGCTACGAAAACGTGAGCTCAAAGCTATCCGCAATACGGCCAAGTAACTAACACAGTCGTATTTTAAACCTTAAAGAACAATAACTTCCTCCAGATTGCAATAGGTTAAGAACTGGTGCAGAAGCTGATCATTCAAGGAGGCAGCAACCAAAATTCAGGTACGAGTTACGACTTAAAGTAAGAATCTCAATCAAAAATCAATCTCTCTCTCTCTCCAAACACATATATAAGTATTGATATCATTTTTAAAAAAAGTCATTTTGCATGTTCTTGTGGAAAATCACTTTTAACCGCCGGATAGACAGGCAGACAAAATGACGGACAGAGAACAAAGTGTTCCTAGAATGATTCCGTTCTTACCGATTGAGATACGGAACACTAAAAAGGCAAACTGACAACAGAAACCGCAATAAGCCGTTAGATTCTTATGAAGAAAAAGCTGCAGCAATCGTCTACGTTCGAAGTGCCTGCACTGTGGAGGAAATTACGAGGGCTTTCTGAAAAGTTGTAAGGCGAAAATATTTTGCCTCCATACATTTAATATGATACCAGTTCGTTTGCATATTTTATTCGATGTGAGACTGCGATAGACGCTGGGCGATCGGATAACTGTCATATCTTTACTTGATACTGGGTAGCGCAATGCAAAATCATTTTTCTGTAGCGCTGCTTGTCTGAAAATTAATTTGAGATGGATACTGGCAGCAGGAAGTGAAGACCGTTACGGGTTCCCGAGGAAGCTGTGATCGACAGAGAAACTGGTAGCAAAAGAAGACGTGTCGAGTTCGTCCGAAAGGGATGTTTTTACTACCCTAAAGAAAACAATGTAGAGGCTCCGGCTTTGTGGCGCCAAAGGCGGTCTCACTGTGGCGAGCCGGCGAGCCGAAGCTGACGCTATCCTGCCGCTAAAAAGAAAGCCAGGTGCTGGAATGGAGGGGTAGAGAGCGATAACATCTTAAAAAAGAAGAAGGCATCCTATAGTATGGAGGAATGCTTGGGGGTCACATGCCGCGGACGCAATTTGACCTTTCGCAGAGCTTCTCACGTGAAATGCCGAGCGATGTTTCCCGCCATAAAACAGAGAAGTGAGTTTTATTGGCGGTTCTTAGTCGTAGGAGGAGATTAGGGTGTACTATAACAGGCTTTTATGTGGAATATGAACTGCAGGTAATTGGCTGGCAGCTTCATTACCCGTGTAGTGGGAAACACTGCTTTTGTGACGGGCGCGAGGATCCGTTGCAGGAAGAGTACACACAGACGTCTCGACTGTAGCTTTAAGCCGACGCACGGCGTGTAGAGCACTCTCCTAAGTGTGTCGAGAGGGACACATTGCCTTATGTAGCATTAACTACACGAAACATTCTTTTCGGTGTTCACAAAACGTTGTTTCTACAAGACCCAGCTTTCGGGCTTTGAGCGCACTTTCCAGTACAGAACTGATTTCAAAGATGGCAAACAAACAAAGATAAACAGATGTCAAGTTCTTAACTTGTAAATTCTCTACTTACTTTCTTAAATTCATCTCTGTTGACTAGTATTTACACTGGTATATTTACACTCTACACTCTATCTGGTATGTCATTCAGTAGGACACCTTTTACTTTACCAATAAACATGCAATGGAGTGGAGCTATGTGGACAGGAACGGGTATTTGTGTGATCACCTATTTATGGATGAAGGTCCCAACGTCCTCCTCCTATGCAGAAGTTGCAACACTATCCAAAAGGGATGAATAAATGAATGAATCTGCTCATTCAACAGAAACGTGCGATTACTCATATATCTGTGTTAAATTTCTAACATATATAATTGAGTGAGCTTTGCTCCCTTGTTCTCTGTGGGTAGGACTTCCATTGCAATATTGGTCAGCACATATAACTTTCATAGCACAGCTCGTGAACAGATAAAGAACTGTCTTCGTTGCTAGTTTGCCATCTTTGGAATCAGCTGTGTACTGGTTAATGGACTCATAACACGGAACTTAGATTGTACTAAGCCCAAATGTTTTGTAAAACAAGGCAAAAAACTTTCGCTTAGTTATTACGATGAAATAATTTATCTCCTCAGATCCGCAAGGCCCAACACTTGAAGCAGGCGACTTTTGTCCGCCTGCTTCACTTAAAACACCAGCGACCTAGATTTGATTACTTTAAATAATTACATGACGGTTTGAACAGCTTGAGGCTCGTGATACATAGGAATTAAAACGTTCCACATTTGTGAAACACACTTTCCTGACACAGATTTTGGGGAACCTAATTGACAGAGTGTACATAACAGAGAACATTTGTCAAAGAGTGCTCACTACAGATGTTACCCCTGCTCAAATTTTCAGATCACTGTGCTATGTGGGACGTTAAACTTATACAAAATGCCCACAAACACGGGGGCCAATTCCAGCTAGGATGACGAAGACTTACGTGAAGTTGTCAGAACATGGAACAACACGATATGTTCGCTCAACGGTTTTACGTCTAAATCCGATTGATGGGGCAGACTTGCAAAACAGACGCTTAGTAATATACCTAATACCTCACGGAAGACATAAAACCAAAGCAAATCATGGAATTTTATTTCACAATTCTTAGAGAGCTATACGAAAAATCTAACCATAAGGTGAAACTCATTACCATCAAGAGGAAACAGGAAGCTCCATAATTGAGATCGAGATAGCGTCCATGTGTTACATTGTAAGGTGTCAGGCAAATTCAACACCTTCCATGAAAACCCTGACATGATAAGCAAATCCAGTAATATGTCACATAGCTCCAAATAAATCGTGACATTAAATTAACCAAAGTAATACGAGTAACGAGTGAGCAAATGGAATACCCCAGACTAACACAAGAATGCCTAAATGCATGTTATACCTTCCCACGGTGAGACAGACGCAGTTCTGAGGGGAGAAACGAGAACAGAAGCCGAGAGCAGAACCGTGTTAAGCGAGAAGGCCCTACGATAAGGGACGGACACCCACGTCACCAGCTAACCGCTACGACAACACCACCTGCAAGTTTTTAGCGTGAGACTTTTTCGCGTCTCTGTTACGTTAGGACCACCCCCCAGCCCATTTTAAAAGCTAGAGCCCTCCAGAAGAACAGTATAGATCTTACGATAACACAAAAAGGGCCTCACCACCCGCAAGTTTTTAGCGTGAGACTTTTTCGCGTCTCTGTTACATCAGGACCACCCCCCAGCCCATGTTAAAAGATAGAGCCCTCCAGAAGAACAGTATAGATCTTACGATAACGCTAAAAGGACCACACCAGCTGCAAGCTTTAGCGTGAGACTTTTTCGCGTCTCTGTTACGTTGCAAACTTTAAAAACATTGCCCCACCACGAAAAGTATAACGTTTCTCATTGGATAGACAGAATTTTTGTAGGCAGAGCTTAAGGTTAACATTGAAACCCTGATTGGTCAGATGAAAACACAGACAGATAGTCTTATCACGAGAAGAGAGGAAGGAAGAAACAAATCCGCAGGGACCAGATGAAAACGAAGACAAGAAAATAACAATATCGTGTTGGGACGAAATTAATTGGGAGAATACTGACGAGGAAGATGAATTACCAGAGGCATTCACAACGAATGTAGGAGGAAAGGACGAAGTAATGAGTATTGCAGAGCTATTTGAGATGGAAACCAGGGAATGCGAATTCAATGAGGATAATGCACAGTCGACAGAAGTTGAAAATAAGTTACGAGTGGGCACACAACCTAACGTATATAATGAAGGAAGTTACGAGGCGATAATTAGAGCATTTAGATGCGATTATGTGGAAGTAGCGACGAAGAAGGAGAAGATAGACGAGGATGAGGAAAAAGTAGAGGATGTTGAAGAAAGCATAAATGAAGGAAGAAATAGGGAAGAGGAAATAAAAGAGAGAGAAGTAGCAGTCGAAGCTTATTCTACAGAAAGTTCGAATTCACAAGGGAAATTCCTAAAAAGACTCATGTATGATTCAGTGGAGGATTCGTTGATGCAAGAAGAAGAAGAACAGAACCAACCCTTTCAAATTCAACCAATTGTGAAGGCCATGGTAAAGCATATCCCAGTCAATATTGTAATTGATAGCGGAAGTGAACTGACTGCCGTCTCTGAAAATTTATTCATGCAGTGTAATGCCAATGAGGAATTGCCAGTTCTGAAAACACGTAAGATTAAAGTAAGAGGTCCTATTAGAAACAATGCTGCGGTAGTTACGAGACAAACAAGATTAACTCTTTCGTGCCAAGGTCAAAAGATCGAAGCCAACTTCGTGATTATACCTAAACTAACTGTAGATTTGATTATAGGTGCAGATTTTTTAAATGAGAGACGAGCGGTAATAGATATGGGGAAAGGTAGCGTAACATTCGGGAACGTCACACTTCTCTTTGAGCAAAAGCTAAAATTAGAAGAAATACCAGTCATAAACAAACAATTAAGAATGATGCGAGATAGAGAGGATGAAGAATTAGAATGGTATGCACAAAAGGGGGAATCGCCTCAACTCATGTTAGAAGTCCATTAAGAAATAGACGAAAAATTGCAAGAAGTTCAAGGTATTTCGGAACACAGTAAAAGAGAATTAGAGGGTATTTTACGAGATAAAGCAGAGGTATTTCTACCTAAGACTGGCAGTATTAAACACTTTCAGTACAAGTTTGAAGTGAAACAGCACAAACCATTTAGAGTGCCGCTCTATACAATCCCATTAAGCTACAGGAGTAAAGTATTCCAGGAGATATCTAAAATGTTAGATGACGATACTATTGAACCAGCAACCTCCAAATATAACAGCCTGCCCCATATTGTACAAAAACGAGATGGGAGCATCAGGTTAGTGCTTGATTCCAGACCGATCAACACAATCATAATCACTGAGACAGATCGCCCAGAAAAATTAGAGGAATTGATACAAAACTTCCACAGTGCTAAGATATTTTCATCAATTGATTTACGGAGTAGTTTCTGGCAAATAGAATTGGTCCCAGAATGTAGAAAATTTACAGCATTTATCGTATTCGGTAGATGTCACCAGTTTAAACGATTGCCATTTGGTTTAAACATATCATCAGCAGCGTTTATTAGGGGATTTAATACTATACTCAGTTCTGAAATTTTACAAAAAAATATTTGTTATGTTGATGATGTGATTATAGCAGAACCCTCTTGGGAACATCACAACGACACATTAAATCAGTTTTTACAGATCATGAAAGAGCATGGGGTCACAGTAAATATAACAAAATCCAAATTTGGAAGGCAAGAGGTCAGATTTCTAGGACACATAATTTCCGAGAAAGGGGTAATGCCCGACCCAGAGAAACTAATGGTAATCAAAGAATTCTGTACTCTATATAATAAGAAAACTCTCAGAGGATTTCTAGGTCTCACCGGATTCTATAAAAAGTTGATTTGGGTCGACTCTCTCGCAACACCACGCCTATGTGCATTTACTGGAAAAAACACGCCATGGGTGTGGGATCAACAAGCCAATGAAGAATTTTTAAAAGTGAAAAACGCACTAACAGCACCGATTTTAGCACATCCTGATCTAACACAAAATTTTTGTATGGCCACTGTTAGCGCGAAAACAGGTTTAGGAGTTGTTTTATTCCAAGAATACGAACAGGCAGGGCTAAGATCATATAGAACAATTGCATTTGCCAGTCGGGTACTCACAAAAAGCGAGAAAAACTATTCAGTCACGGAGCTGGAAGCATTGGCCATTGTATGGGGCTCCCAACGTTTTCGATACTTCCTAATCGGAAGAAAAACAAAAGTATACACTGACCACAAAGCTTTAGAATTTCTGTTATCCGCCAAACTAACTCATGGGAGGTTAGCCAGATGGATGTTAATACTACAAGAATTTGACTTCACTATTACACACATACCAGGTCCAGCGAATGTATTAGCAGATGCTTTATCACGATGTCCACAGGGTGCATCCAATAACATAGGTTTGGAAGCAGCAGAAGACCAGTTTACAATGTACTATATGAACAAGTACCTTCCGAAAACTACATTACGACAGCATTGAAAAACATAGGCAAAGAACAGGACAAGGATCCCGAAATACTAGGAATCAAACACAAGTGGAGAAGTAAGGATTTTCCAGACATTCGACAGCACTATCTCGTAAAAAACAATGTTTTATTTTTTAGACGAAATGTTGCAACGAATGAATGGTTAATATATATCCCAGATGAACTAATTAATAAGTACATATGGTATACACAATTAAGTAATGGCCACTTTGGACGAAAGAAATGCTTTTTAAAAATAAAACAAACAAGCCATTTTCCTAATATGGAAAGACGAATTAGAACAGTATTAGTCAAACCCAAAAAATGTATGAGGGCTAAACACGTCACTTTCCAAACCAAACCACCTATGTTTCCAATAATCCCTAAAAGATTAAAACAAATAGCTCCAACAGATTTGATGAGGCCCTCCCACGAACAAAAAGTGTATATATTTTCATATTTGTCGTTTTGGAACTTACTTCTAAATATTTTACCATGACACCATTAAAACAGGCAAAGGTCTTACTATAAGTAAAGCATTTAGACAAGATTTTCTCAGACAAGTAGGTCGAGTGGAACGAACAATTTCGGATAATGGCCCACAATACAAATCAGTGCAATGGCAAAACACGTTGAAACAACACAAAATAAAACCCATCTACATATCTAAGTACAAACCTAGCGTAAATCCAGCAGCATGATCTATGAAGGACATAGGCACTTTATGCCGATTGTATGCAGGCAAAAGACACAACACTTGGGATATATACCTTAAAGATTTTCAAGAAGTAATAAATGAACTACCACATAGCACTACACTACTACCTCCAGTTACTGTACTTAAAAATATTGAAACCCCAAACATAACCAGAGAAAATGTTAGATTTCCTATTGTACCATGTAGACAGTACAAACAAGTCATAGCAACAGCACTCTCCAATATCAGAAAGGCAGCCATTAAAAGAAAAGAAAGAGGAGATAGAACAGCAATTAAAAGAACATTGTTAGTAGGCCAGAAAGTATTTGTAAAAACACACCATCTCTCCAGGAAACAGAAACACAAAATACATAAGTTTTACGCTGCATACAAAGGACCTGTCATAATTAGCCGAATTGCTCATGATAATGCTGTGGAACTAATGAACCCAAAAACAGGCAAAACCTTAGGACTTCAACATGTGAGCCATATCAAAAAGTTTGAAGATTAATTTCAGTACTGGTAAATAATCAGCACAATATTTCAAGATTATGTTGCAGATAAGATCGTCAGGAGAAAGAAGAATGAAGAGAGCGGAAGGTGGGAAAAAAGAAAGTAGTTTCAAGAAAAACAAAAATAACACTTTAGTACCATAGATTATGGTGAAGGGATAAAGTGTAGATAGTCTAACAGAACTAAATACTAAAATGCTATACACCACGACACTACACAAAAATAAAAAACCAATTTGAGGTTTCTTGTACAAGTTAAGACTCAAAATATCTTAGAATTGTAACATGGAAAGGGGGCCGAAATTTGTAAAGCTATTTAAAAAGGCGTAATTCAATGCAGACATGTGTTAGATGATTATAAGTAAAACTTTTCGTAAGAACCATTGTAAAAACTCCAGCAAAGACCAGATGCAACGACCCACAAGTTGCAACGCGAGAAGTATCAAGAAAGAAAAGGACGTAATTAACAAGACACGATTCCTACAAGGCAGAAGTGTCAAGAGAAGGGAAAGGACAGTGAGACCAACAGAGGGCCCTCGTAGAGTGGGCAATAAATTTGCTCACTAGGCGGAAACCTGCTGGAACAAACACGGAGCCGCACAGTGACAGAGCCCTGCAGAGACGGGATGCCGAACACCGAACGGAACGCCGGAAGGGTCTCAGAACACCCCCACTCAGAGGAGCGAGCGAAAAATGGCCCAACGAGAAGACCGCTTGGGCAATCCACCACTGGCAAAAAAAAAAAAAAAAAAAGTGTAAAAGTCACACTACCACTATTAAACAGCACGCTGATGCACGAAACTGAAGAAAACGTCCACAAAGTAGAAATGACATGTCCAAACCATTTATCAAACTGTTACTAGGAGGAGAACTTCAAAAAGCGACTAGTTATCAATAAATATTTCCATATCCTGCCCAGAGAAGAACCAAGAATCAAGTAAGAAGCAGAGAAGAAGCAGGAAGAACAGAAGTTGAAGATTTGCAAGTTTGAGACGAAGAAAGAAGATGGGTGAAGAATAGACGACATACCTTCCCAAATCCCTATCCTATTGTAAACTAGTTGTCTGTGAAGTATTTCAACGAAAAACGACCGCTTTCAGCGACACATAACGATGACTTTCATGCATACAAAGCCAGTAAACCACGAGATTCTGCACTCACAGCTCCATTCCATTATGGGACCTCCACAACAGCGACACACACTTGCAAAGCCAACAAGGAACGACGAACGAAGCTGTACATCAAATACTTGCCCACATCCATCTCGCTCAAGTCCATCACCTCCGTGCAAAATCATTCGCCAACCTCATGCTTAAACATTCATAGGATTGTGTGAATGTGTGAAATCAAATTATGTGACGTAGGAATTGAGCAAAAGGAACGTGTGAAAAGCTAAATAAGATAAGCACATCAGACAGCTAATAAACTACAAAATAACAGTCATTGACTATGGACTTAAATAAAAAATTGACTATCGATAAAAATAACTCAATAGTTCTGAAATGGACAGTATATAAAGAACAAAAGTAAGGCATAATAAACACTAAAACTATATGCCACTTATTTTCTCCTCATAAAAATAAAAGAATAACTATATTTTACTTATTTTCTCCATATAATAACGAAGAATAAAAAATTATCTTGTTAGATGTTTTCCCTTTTTTTACGTTTGTACCATTTGTTAGGATAATGTCTCAATACTTGTGTATGTATATTTCTTTGTCAAAGCAATTCTTGGAAATAATTCTTATTTGTTAGTGTAACAATGTTGAAATGAGTGTCTAGAAACAAAAACATTTTACTTGTACATGATATTTAGAAAATGTGTTGGGAATAGATTTTACTTAATTACTAAATTTATAAAAAAATATATTTATAAGAAAATCGATGTGAAAGACTCCTCACTTTCGACAACAAACTTCTTGAAAAACAGACTTCACACTTAAATAAAGAAAGAAAATAATTAAAACTTAATAATAGCATAAAAATATTCCTCTCTTGTCATTTTTAAGAATATTGTGGAAGAATATAAAAATATAAATTAGTAATACAAACTAGCATAGAACCAGAATAACCCGGCTGAACAGTAGGCAACAAAATTTAGATAAAGCAATAATTTTTGACTGACTTAGACAACGATTCAATCATTCCCTAACTTAAGTGCAAAAATTAAGTTCGAAGGGTGGTGATATGTAAGGTGTCAGGCAAATCCAACACCTTCCATGAAAACCCTGACATGATAAGCAAATCGAGTAGTATGTCACATAGCTCCGAATAAATCGTGACATTAAATTCACCAAAGTAATACGAGTAACGAGTGAGCAAATGGAATACCACAGACTAACACAAGAATGCCTAAATGCATGTTATACCTTCCCACGGTGAGACAGACGCAGTTCTGAGGGGAGAAACGAGAACAGAAGCCGAGAGCAGAACCGTGTTAAGCGAGAAGGCCCTACGATAAGGGACGGACACCCACGTCGCCAGCTAACCGCTACGACAACACCACCTGCAAGTTTTTAGCGTGAGACTTTTTCGCGTCTCTGTTACGTTAGGACCACCCCCCCAGCCCATGTTAAAAGCTAGAGCCCTCCAGAAGAACAGTATAGATCTTACGATAACACAAAAAGGGCCACACCATCTGCAAGTTTTAGCGTGAGACTTTTTCACGTCTCTGTTACATCAGGACCACCCCCCAGCCCACGTTAAAAGATAGAGCCCTCCAGAAGAACAGTATACATCTTACGATAACGCTAAAAGGACCACACCAGCTGCAAGCTTTAGCGTGAGACTTTTTAACGTCTCTGTTACGTTGCAAACTTTAAAAACATTGCCCCACCACGAAAAGTATAACGTTTCTCATTGGATAGACAGAATTTTTGTAGGCGGAGCTTAAGGTTAACATTGAAACCCTGATTGGTCAGATGAAAACACAGACAGATAGTTTTTTTTTAACCAACATCGGTAAATTGTAGTAAGGAGAAGTTAGGAGAAGAGTTGCTTCCGAGAGGGCGAACTGGACGGAGCTGCGCCGGCCGTCGCCCCCCGACGAACACCAACAAGGTAATGAACGCACGCGATGCCGCATTTTTGAGCGTATAAGGCTTCACTCAAAACTGCAGAAGTCTCATCTGTGACATCCCCTTTTTACGTAATACTAGTGTCGATCGTCAGTTAAAGCTCCTGGTGTTCACATTTGCCACTTGAAGTAAAAATTTGAAACGCGATGATTTTTCTATTATATAGTTATTGAGAAGCCACATCAGCCACTGTAATTTACGACATGTTAGATAAGTAATTAAAGATAACTGAGGGTCACTGTAGACCATTTTGATAGTTTGCTCTTTTGTGAAACTTAATTTAAACCTAGATTATAGATGTGATCGATTGTAGAACTTGGAAACCCATTCAGGGAATAATCGTTCACATTTTTGTTGAATGCAGTTGGTTTTTACCATCCTGTATTAAAACATTTCCTTTTCTCAATAGTGCAATTTATAAACGATGTTCTGTGAGTAGAATAAAATTTCAATGGTAATCTTAACTGCTTTTTCGACGTTATTTTACTAGCTAACTAAAAATAGGAAAGCCTTGAACCCCTTCCTCCAAATTTAGTTAGTATTAAGATTCCTTTATAGGGAGTGCAGTGGAGCTGCCGCTGAAATCATTAATTTTTTGGTTATATCATCGCTAGTCTCACTGAACTCTTCTGAATTCTACATGTCATGTGTGGTCTGACGTCTCCTTACCAGCAACAGGTCCCAGGTTCAAACTAGTCAATTCCCTAAAAAACACGCTCAGAGCGTCGTTGCGCGAAAGTGGTAGGGAGACACGTTGTAGAACAAACAGACACCACGCAGAATGTTAGAACATCATCAAAAATTAGACCAATCGCAGACGCACATTGCTAGACGTACTGTAAATAGAAAAAGGGAACCACCATAACGAAATGGTGAATGAAATACAACAGAATTTCGAGAATTTTTGCTCTGTGAATATCACCGCTGAGGAATTGACTGACGAAGCCACACGACCGCTAAACAGAAAATCATTCAAGCTGACAATAGAGACCACTTAGCTGATCTGAATGAAATATTTAAATTAATTGCTAAATCATCAGCCAACAAAGCTGTAGGAGAGGACGGAATTCCCAAAGAGCTTTTTCACGCATTCCGGTACATCACTGGAACTGCTTTTACTGAAATTTTAAATGAAGTAATTAGTGTGGGACAGTGATTAAAGACATGACAGAGGGTAAAATGTTTCTCATACCAACGAAAAGAGGACTAAAAGTCTTAAAAATCTGCCACCTATTAACCTGCTGAACTTTGAGTACGAAACAATCCCCAGAGCCATCAACAGCTTGAGTCATTAACATCAGATTTTGATTCCCTGTTATGTCTGAAAGTAGAGAAGTCATTTTAATAGCTCCAGTGACAAACATTAGATGAATTCTTTTATTTATCAATTTTTATAGAACCTGTGATAATTTCAGACAGCAATATACAGTGAGAACAATAGAAAAAAGTGGGTGTAGAATAGAGTGTAGTAAAATTCTTATGGAATATGATCACTGCCATTTAGTGGACAGTTAACTGCATTACTGGACATTAAAATTCCTACACCAAGAAACAAGAAGAATGCAGATGATAAACGGGAACTCATTGGACAAATATATTATACTAGAAATGACATGTGATTACATTTTCACGCAATTCGGGTGCATAGATCCTGAGAAATCAGTACCCAGAACAACCCTCTCTGGCCGTAATAACGACCTTGATACGCCTGGGCATTGAGTCAAACGGAGATTAGATGGCTTGCACAGGTATAGCAGCCTATGCAGCTTCAACACGATACCACAGTCCTTCAAGAGTAGTGACTGGCGTATTGTGACGAGCCAGTTGCTCGGCCACCATTGACCAGACGTTTTAAACCGGTGAGAGATCTGAAGAATGTGCTGGCCACGTCAGCAGTCGAACATTCTCTGTATCCAGAAAGGCCCGTACAGGACCTGAAACATGCAGTCGTGCATTATCCTGCTGAAATGTAGGGTTTTGCAGGGATCGAATGAAGGGTAAAGCCACGGGTCGTAACACATCTGAAATGTTACGTCAACTGTTGAAAGTGCCGTCAATGTGAACAGGGGATGACCGAGACGTGTAACCAATGGCACCTCATACCATCACGCCAGGTGATACGCCAGTATGGCGATGACGAATACACGCTTCCAATGTGCGTTCACCACGATGTCGTCAAACACGGATGCGACCATCACGATGCTGTAAACAGAACCTGGATTCATCCGAAAAAAAATGACGTTTTGCCATTCGTGCACCCAGGGTCGTCGTTAAGTACACCATCGCAGGCGGTGCTGTCCGTGATGCAGCGTCGAGGGTAACCGCAGCCATGGTCTCCGAGGTGATAGTCCATGCTGCTGCAAACGTCGTCGAACTGTTCGTGCTGATGGTTGTTGTCTTGCAAACGTCCCCATCTGTTGACTCAGGGATCGAGACGTGGCTCCATGATCCGTTACAGCCATGCGGATAAGATTCCTGTCATCTCGACTGCTAGTGATACGACGCCGTTGGGATCCAGCACGGCGTTCCGTATTACCCTCCTGAACCCACCGACTCCATATTCTGCTAACAGTCATTGGATCTCGACCAATGCGAGAAGCAATGTCGCGATACGATAAACCGCAATCGCGACAGGCTACAATCCGATCTTTATCGAAGACGGAAACGAGATGTTACGCATTTCTCCTCCTTACACGAGGCATCACAACAATGTTTCACCAGGCAACGGCCGTCAACTGCTGTTTGTGTATCAGAAAACGGTTGGAAACTTTCCTCATGTCAGCACGTTGTAGGTGTCGCCACCGGCGCCAACCTTGTGCGAATGCTCTGAGAAGTTTATCATTTGCATATCACAGCATCTTCTTCCTGCCGGTTAAATCTCGCGTCTGTAGCACGTCATCTTCGTGGTGTAGCAATTTTAATGGCCAGTAGTGTAAATCTTTTAACATTCAGTAGTGTGTGTGATATGGGATTCCCCTGTCTGTGCTTCTCTCTGCGCAGTCTATGCAGTCATTTGTAACGCTGCAGTACACTGAACAAAAGTGTCCATTTAATCTCCTTGTAAACTTTTTGTCCTGGTTTTCTGGAACTGTAAGGCGAAATATCGTTCTCTCTGTAAGCAAGAAAATGTATTCTCATGCCATCTGTCACTGGCTGGAGCAACGTGTTCGCTTCAGGCTTCCCGCCATCTACTGGTGGGCAGAGTAGTAAGCTTCGCAATACTTTGATCTTTTTAAAGATTTATTTTACATGCACCTAAATTTAACAAATAATTTTGATAATTTTAGATACGTTATGTACGGATTTTGTGTCAAACTTTAGTAATTCTGTATGGGAAGTTTCATTTTACGGATGATGATGTTATAGTGCTTAGTAATAAGCACATTGTAGACCAGAGCGGGAGGAAATTCATAATAGTTGGACAGTGAAAGCTACGTTAATGACTCGTGTTGCTTTCTTGTATTCAAGAATCTCATTTTGAATGTGTTTGTACATCAGTGGCTCATGTGAAGGATGAACACACTTCTAATACGGACCTTTACCACTCAGAATAACTACCACGGTGTTGCACAAAGGGTTGGAGGTTACGCCGCGTACGAGATATTGACTGTTTTACATGGACTGCTGTTAAAAAGCGGCGTGTAGTATAACAACTCGGCTTCTTGTTCAAAAATTTATTCCTTACTAGCTGAGAAACCCCTCTTCGCTATATATTTATTTATAGTTGTGCTTGAGATTTCGCATATGTGGAATTTGCCCACTACTTATAAAGCTTCTTTGTACGCAAAGTTTGAAATAGTATGATAGGGAACTTAAACAAAGAGCTTGTTTGGTTTACTAACACAAGGGACAGAAACATGGAGCTGGTGCGGGGAAAATAACTAAGGTAAATACCCACAACACATAGTGCTCTTTCATGGTCATGGAACAGCGTAAGCTCCAGGCAACTGTGATCATTTAAAACGTAATTGTAAACTGTTAGAAACAAGCAGGATCCTGGTTATAAATCTCACTCGCCTGCACCACTTGCTCCCAAAATTACCCCTTCTCTAGTGTTGCGTTGGAGGGACGTCTCTCTCAGTGAAGGGTTTTGAGGAGCGAGACAATGCATGATGACCTCGATCAGATTTACATCGTGCCTCACTTTCAGAAGGATTTTCCGAAGAGCGAGTTAAAGCCGGACGTTCTTGAGCCACAGCTAGTCTTCATTGGATTTTTGACAGCACTAGTCCTCAGTCTCTTAGCCGTTCTGGTGCACTGATAGACAGTCGACAGTGTTCTGAGCGTTTACAAGCATTCGAAAATTCGTAAGCAAAACGAGATGGAAATGTAGTGAGTGGGCCCTCAAATCGCAAATAATACTTAATAAATTCGTTTTTCCTGGCAAAGAATATAAACGTAAATTATCGAAAGAAGCAAGGCAATGTCGTTAAGTCTTTAATGCAAACACCTAAATGAAAAAATTGTATATCATAACCAAGTAAATTCACTGTTAGTTCGTATTCGTAAAGACTAGACTACAGCTCTTAATTATGTCACTTAAATGAACTTCCAAAAATACATCTTTCACTGAGTTTAAAAAAAGCTGATATCACCATTTAATGATTATTTGGTGTACTGTGAAAATAGCAGAGCTGTCTGTTGGTTCCTTGGAGCACTACTCAATGATAACAAAACAGCCGAACTACTAAGCTGAGTAGACGATTTTAGATAAAATTTAAATTACGAAATCTTTTTCGTGTCCCAATTTTGATGGAATAAAGCCTGTTCGTTGCCCAAAGCTACGTTCAAGTTACCAATGAAAACCGGATGAAAATTCGTCTAGCAGTTTCGGAGATTTACATGTTCAAACAGACAGACATGACGGTTTACAGTTCTGTGCTTCGAATACAAAGTTTGTACTAACGACAAAATGAGATTTATGCTAAGTATTGCAATGTTTGTGAGTAGCATGTGTCAGTCCAATTAATATATTGATTATTAAATATGACTTGTGCGATTTTGTATCAGACTACATTAATTGAGCTTTGACCTGACCTGAACCGATGACCTCAGCTGTTTGGTCCCATAAGACCTTACCACCTGACATGGCATTCCACCAATGTTTCAGATTTAGTTTGGTCGTCCAACTAGTGGTTTCAAACCTACGATTACTGTTGCAGTTGTACCATATACATTGCTGAAATGCAGTGAATGTTGACTGAAAGCCAATGACGTGAAGTTATATTATTAATTCTCGTTGTGACGAATGTCTCTGGAAGAGACATCATTGTCTTATAACTATAGCGACGCTCTTCAAGCAAGAATGATTAAACTGTCGCATTCTTTTTTATCAA
The DNA here is from genome assembly GCF_021461385.2 of Schistocerca piceifrons. NCBI lineage: Eukaryota > Metazoa > Arthropoda > Insecta > Orthoptera > Acrididae > Schistocerca > Schistocerca piceifrons. Next base: position 227,505,888 of record NC_060143.1, read on the forward strand.
ATGTCAACTTCCTAAGTGACTAATTCGTTTTGCTATTTGCCACTGTATTATTATTGAAAAGTACTGGTATTACTCTCTTTACACTATAACACTGAGCAGTACTTTGATAAAATCAGTAACAATAAATTAAATAGCAATATTCGTACTTCACATTTATTTTTTTCCAAACAATAGTACGTGTACAAATTTCAGAGTAATTTCCATCAAACTAAATTAAATTTTAGATCAGTGGGTATCTTAAGAAAATGTCTTCCTATGTACATTTTACACGTATCTTTGTATCCATGTATGATTGGCAGTGTATTACCTGCTCTCCCACGTATGTGATTCACCACTAAGAGATCGAAATTCTGATTGTCATTTAGAATCAAATGCGGAATATTCATTGAAAATTATCACCTCATTCAGCAAGAATAAATAGTATTATAAAAATCAGGTATAGCAATTGTGCCACGCCATAAGGTACACTCCTGGAAATGGAAAAAAGAACACATTGACACCGGTGTGTCAGACGCACCATACTTGCTCCGGACACTGCGAGAGGGCTGTACAAGCAATGATCACACGCACGGCACAGCGGACACACCAGGAACCGCGGTGTTGGCCGTCGAATGGCGCTAGCTGCGCAGCATTTATGCACCGCCGCCGTCAGTGTCAGCCAGTTTGCCGTGGCATACGGAGCTCCATCGCAGTCTTTAACACTGGTAGCATGCCGCGACAGCGTGGACGTGAACCGTATGTGCAGTTGACGGACTTTGAGCGAGGGCGTATAGTGGGCATGCGGGAGGCCGGGTGGACGTACCGCCGAATTGCTCAACACGTGGGGCGTGAGGTCTCCACAGTACATCGATGTTGTCGCCAGTGGTCAGCGGAAGGTGCACGTGCCCGTCGACCTCGGACCGGACCGCAGCGACGCACGGATGCACGCCAAGACCGTAGGATCCTACACAGTGCCGTAGGGGACCGCACCGCCACTTCCCAGCAAATTAGGGACACTGTTGCTCCTGGGGTATCGGCGAGGACCATTCGCAACCGTCTCCATGAAGCTGGGCTACGGTCCCGCACACCGTTAGGCCGTCTTCCGCTCACGCCCCAACATCGTGCAGCCCGCCTCCAGTGGTGTCGCGACAGGCGTGAATGGAGGGACGAATGGAAACGTGTCGTCTTCAGCGATGAGAGTCGCTTCTGCCTTGGTGCCAATGATGGTCGTATGCGTGTTTGGCGCCGTGCAGGTGAGCGCCACAATCAGGACTGCATACGACCGAGGCACACAGGGCCAACACCCGGCATCATGGTGTGGGGAGCGATCTCCTACACTGGCCGTACACCACTGGTGATCGTCGAGGGGACACTGAATAGTGCACGGTACATCCAAACCGTCATCGAACCCATCGTTCTACCATTCCTAGACCGGCAAGGGAACTTGCTGTTCCAACAGGACAATGCACGTCCGCATGTATCCCGTGCCACCCAATGTGCTCTAGAAGGTGTAAGTCAACTACCCTGGCCAGCAAGATCTCCGGATCTGTCCCCCATTGAGCATGTTTGGGACTGGATGAAGCGTCGTCTCACGCGGTCTGCACGTCCAGCACGAACGCTGGTCCAACTGAGGCGCCAGGTGGAAATGGCATGGCAAGCCATTCCACAGGACTACATCCGGCATCTCTACGATCGTCTCCATGGGAGAATAGCAGCCTGCATTGCTGCGAAAGGTGGATATACACTGTACTAGTGCCGACATTGTGCATGCTCTGTTGCCTGTGTCTATGTGCCTGTGGTTCTGTCAGTGTGATCATGTGATGTATCTGACCCCAGGAATGTGTCAATAAAGTTTCCCCTTCCTGGGACAATGAATTCACGGTGTTCTTATTTCAATTTCCAGGAGTGTATGTATTAGAATACTCGTGATCAAATAAAATTCCTCCAAAATTGGTATAGTAGTGTGGGTATCACACCATCCATCGGTTTTGTAACGAAACGGTATCAGATACTTCCGTCTCATAAAACTCTAGTAGTAAGAACATGTACTCATGACGCCCCTGCTCTGATAAGACGTAAAAATGATATAGAACACATGAAACCAAATGTAGTGTCGCGTAGGTGGTACTAGTCAGTGACCACAGCTGGGTAATTCCTAAACATCAATGGATTCGAAAACCTAGATATACCGTGGGCAGGAATTGTGGGAAACCACAAAACGCTAGCAGATATAGACAGGTGCACTCTACATATAAAATTCAGTGGTTAGTTGTGGAAAATGACTGGGACGCCTGAAGCTTATTGAAAATTATGGAACCATAACCACCATAGGAACGTCAAAGTCTTCTACGTCTTGTAGTTCTTTCCAGTTCCAAAATGCAAGGAAATAACATAGTGCAACCAACTAGGAGGTGCTCGTACATATGGAAGAGAAGTAATGTATGTTCAAGTTTTCGTGTGATATGATTGCCACATCAAATGGGGCTGGTGGGATCGAACTTGTTGACTACGGTAGAAAAGCAATTGTGTTGTTCCTCAAGAGAATAATAATAGTGCCGAACTAAAGTTCGGGCAATAATACAGAGCTATCCCTAACCGTGAGCCCAGAAAGTAGGCATCCCCAAATCGAAGCAAGCAAAATTAACTACAAGTAAAAACAGATTAGAGAATTCTGCCTCCAAGCCAGTTACATATACGTTATCATCATGAGGAGGAACCTCCTGACAACAAGCGGTGTTCTACGTGAAGAGATTGAAAAGAGCCAATACTATAGGACAGAAATCACCATCCGTCGACTGAGAGACTGCGTGCACAATCATAACCTTTAAAACACATACATCTGACATATGTCGAAATGGTACAACAAATAAAAAGCTTAACGAAATAAGATACACTTATATGGATAAAAGCCCCACTTGTATTCACTGCTCCGTTGCTGTGGTTATTTACGCAACTAGAAATGGACTAGGAATAGACTAACAGTATTGACAAAGAGCTCTGGACCTGATTACCTGACAGAAATCCTACTTCAGTCAGTCACCAAACTATATCCCACTACAAATATAACACTCTAATGTGGTTACTTGAAATTACATAGGTAATTTCAGTGGAGGTAACAAATTACATTAATTACAGGGAAGTGATTTACCTGAAGACAAAAGAACATAAGTATCTTCAAACAGTTATTCGGAAACATCCAGGAAATAAAATTTGAAAATATGGAACACAATAACCCACAGACGAATTTAAGCAAGAACACTTTACTTTAAAAGAAGAAATTGAGGTTTGAAACAAAAAAAATTGCTCAAAATTTTTTTCTTAAATCACTATTTTGTCTGAGGAAATTATAGCCAATGTATACACATTTTAAAAAGAACATTATGAAAAGGAAATTGCTACTCACCTTATACCAGAGATGCTGAGTCGCAGATAGGCACAACAAAATGACTGTTGCAAATAAAGCTTTCGGCTAGCAAGGCCTTCGTCAAGAATACACTCCTGGAAATGGAAAAAAGAACACATTGACACCGGTGTGTCAGACCCACCATACTTGCTCCGGACACTGCGAGAGGGCTGTACAAGCAATGATCACACGCACGGCACAGCGGACACACCAGGAACCGCGGTGTTGGCCGTCGAATGGCGCTAGCTACGCAGCATTTGTGCACCGCCGCCGTCAGTGTCAGCCAGTTTGCCGTGGCATACGGAGCTCCATCGCAGTCTTTAACACTGGTAGCATGCCGCGACAGCGTGGACGTGAACCGTATGTGCAGTTGACGGACTTTGAGCGAGGGCGTATAGTGGGCATGCGGGAGGCCGGGTGGACGTACCGCCGAATTGCTCAACACGTGGGGCGTGAGGTCTCCACAGTACATCGATGTTGTCGCCAGTGGTCGGCGGAAGGTGCACGTGCCCGTCGACCTGGGACCGGACCGCAGCGACGCACGGATGCACGCCAAGACCGTAGGATCCTACGCAGTGCCGTAGGGGACCGCACCGCCACTTCCCAGCAAATTAGGGACACCGTTGCTCCTGGGGTATCGGCGAGGACCATTCGCAACCGTCTCCATGAAGCTGGGCTACAGTCCCGCACACCGTTAGGCCGTCTTCCGCTCACGCCCCAACATCGTACAGTCCGCCTCCAGTGGTGTCGCGACAGGCGTGAATGGAGGGACGAATGGAGACGTGTCGTCTTCAGCGATGAGAGTCGCTTCTGCCTTGGTGCCAATGACGGTCGTATGCGTGTTTGGCGCCGTGCAGGTGAGCGCCACAATCAGGACTGCATACGACTGAGGCACACAGAGCCAACACCCGGCATCATGGTGTGGGGAGCGATCTCCTACACTGGCCGTACACCACTGGTGATCGTCGAGGGGACACTGAATAGTGCACGGTACATCCAAACCGTCATCGAACCCATCGTTCTACCATTCCTAGACTGGCAAGGGAACTTGCTGTTCCAACAGAACAATGCACGTCCGCATGTATCCCGTGCCACCCAACGTGCTCTAGAAGGTGTAAGTCAACTACCCTGGCCAGCAAGATCGCCGGATCTGTCCCCCATTGAGCATGTTTGGGACTGGATGAAGCGTCGTCTCACGCGGTCTGCACGTCCAGCACGAACGCTGGTCCAACTGAGGCGCCAGGTGGAAATGGCATGGCAAGCCGTTCCACAGGACTACATCCAGCATCTCTACGATCGTCTCCATGGGAGAACAGCAGCCTGCATTGCTGCGAAAGGTGGATATACACTGTACTAGTGCCGACATTGTGCATGCTCTGTTGCCTGTGTCTATGTGCCTGTGGTTCTGTCAGTGTGATCATGTGATGTATCTGACCCCAGGAATGTGTCAATAAATTTTCCCCTTCCTGGGACAATGAATTCACGGTGTTCTTATTTCAATTTCCAGGAGTGTAGACGACACACAAACACACACACACACACACACACACACACACACACACACACACACACACACACTCGTAAATGCAACTCACACACTCGATGGCAGTATCAGGCAACTGTAGCCACACTGTGAGCAACAGCACAGTGCATGATGGGGGTGGCTACTGGATGAAGGTAAGGAGGGGGCTGGAGCAGAGTGTCCATGAACCCATTGTGGCCAGTTACTTTGCCCCACTGAGAGAATCTCTATTCTCGTAGATTAACACTTCAACCTATTAGCTGAAACCTACCCCTCTATATAAAACATACCAACCATTTGCCCCACTGACTCTCCACAGATCCTGTCACATGGTGCCCTGCAGGTCAATATTGATGCCACCTCCCTTTACAGTAACATCCCTGATGCCCAAGGCTTTACTGCTATTGAACACTGCCTTTCCCAATGCCCAATGGATTTCAGATCAACAACCTTCTTTCTAGTCGCCATGACCAACCATGTCCTCACCCACAATTACTTCTCCTTTGAAGGCATTAGCTACAAACAAATCTGGGGTATGGCTAAGGGCACCTGCATAGCACCATCCTATGCCAACTTATTCATGGGCCATCTACAGGAATGCTTCCTAAACACCTAGAATCCTAAACCCCTCACCTGGTTCAGATTCATTAATAACAACTTTGCAATATAGATCGAGGATGAGGACACCCTATCCACATTGCTCCAGAACCTCAACAACTTCTCCCCCATTTGCCTCCCCTGGTCCTACTCAACCCAACAAGCCACCTTCCTGGAAGTTGACTTCCACCTCAAAGATGGCTACATTAGTACCTCTGTCCGTATCAAACCTACTAATCACCAGCAATGTCTCCACTTCGACAGCTGCCACCCATTTCATACCAAGAAGTCCCTTCCATACAGCCTAGCCATGCCACCTGTGGATGTTGCATCTGCAGTAACGAGTGGTTCCTCTCGAAAAATACCAAGGGTCTCACTGAAGCCTTCACAGACAGTAATTATCCTCCCAACCGTATATAAAAAGAAACCTCCCGTTCTTAGTCTTTCCATTCTCCCACCACCTCCCAAAGTCCCACCGTCCAGCCACAGAGGAGCATTCTCCTCATTATTTAGTACCACTCAGAAACTGAATTACTTTCTCCGCCAGGGTTTCGACTACCTCTCATCATGCCCTGAAATGAGAAATGTTCTGCCCACTATCCTTCCCAGCCCTGCCACAGTGGTATTTCGCTGTCCACCGAACCTACACAATATACTCATCCATCCTTTCACAAGCCCTGCTCCCAACCCCTTGCCTCCTGGCTCATACCCCTGTAATAGACCTAGATGCGAAATCTGTCCCTACATCCTCCCTACTCCAGAGGATGCGTCTAATCAAAGGCAGGGCTATCTGTGAAACCTGTCATGTGATCTACATGCTAAGCTGCAAACTCTGTGCTCGTTCTATGTGGGCATGACAACCAACATGCTATCTGTCCACATGAAAGGCAACTGACAAACTGCGTCCAAGAAATAAGTGGACCACCCTGTTGCTGATCACGCTGCCAAACAAGACATCCTTCATTTCAATGACAACCTCACAGCCTGTGCCATATGGATACTTCCCACCAACACCAGCTTTGCTGAATTGCACAGGTGGAAACTTCCCGTGCAATACATCCTATGTTCCTGTAACAATCCTGGCCTCAACCTTCGTTAGTCATTGTTCTCAGCCATCCAGCTTATTCCCTGTTCCCCTTCCAGCACTACACAGCCCTCATTTCATCGTTACACCCAGCCTTTTCACTTTTCTTTTTTTCCCCTATCCATCTTTCCACCTCTCCCCTGCCCACTGTCTAACCAGCAGCACTTCACTGTCTGTCACCCCTACCCTAGTAACTCTCCCTCTCCCTGCCCCAGCCTCCTCCTTACCACCATCCAGCCGCCACTCCCATGCCAATACCATCATGCACTGGTGCTGCTGCTTGCAGTGTGGTTTTAGTTGCCTGAGTTGCGTGTATGAGTTGCGTTTGCGTGAGTTTTCGTGTATGTATGTCTCTCATCTATTTGAAGAAGGCCTTACTGGCCAAAAGCTTTATTTGTAAGTCTTTTTGTTGCGCCCATCTGCCACTCAGCATCTCCACTATATGGTAAGTAGCAACTTTCCTTTTCATAATATTGTTACATTCCATTCTGGATTTTCATTGTTTCATTTTAAAAAGAAGTTACCTATCAATTTTGGAAGACTAATAAAAAAATCAGAGAGGTTACCTAGTTTTGAGTTGCATCTGTTTTAGAAGAAAATGTTGTTTGCGGTAGGAGGATTTTACAAGTCACTAAATACTTAAATTATAAAAGAAACTTGGAGTGGTCAAAGTTGCCAATGATGAAGCCACGACAGAACATACTATCTGGGAACGTCTGCTATATTCTGATAAGGTTGGTACTGGTCAGCAGCAACTGAATCGGCACAGAAGATCTGATTTCAGGGAGATATTCCAGTGCAAGACAACATGGCAGATCCTGAACGATATCACCAGTTCTATTTCAAAAAGGTCCCAGCAGTATGACGCCTTTATCAACTCATACTCGTCCGTTTCACTACTGGAGGTTCCGACGGAAGGTCTAGCAGCAATACACCGAAAGTGGTTGAGGTCAACAGCTGTGGCAGACAGACAGTCAACAAAATGTGTTCGGCGATCATAACCGAAACGCCAGATTGGAAGCGTAGACGTGATATCGTAACTCGGCACCTAAAGGATAGAACCAGTGTGGCATGGGTTGGGATGTGGCTGTGCTCCTCACCAACAATAATGATGTATAGCAGTAATTATACATAGCATACAAAATGCTGCAGTTTCTTAGTATTTACGGTATTGGGTATAACCTTAAACAGAATAATATTATATTAATGTTGTAGTTGTATGGTTTGTTGCAAACTTCCCACGATGCTGAATTCAATTATCGTCAGCGCCACCTTCAATCTGCAACAGATATCCACAAACTCAACACACTTCTCAACAAATGAAAGTGAAGCACCCTGAATACATGGTGGGATTTCAGCGTGAATTATTATATGAAAACACCATCGGTGGGCATGAAAAGGACTAGAGCAGCAGTTCTCTGTGATCATATTTACTAAAGACTGCATTCGGCAATGCAGCAGAAAACACAGATTACTGGCGAATGCGAGCAAGTATACTTCATGCCTTACTAACAGGAATATAGGCATTACAGAAGAAAATAATCGTATACACTCAGAAGAAAGCCCCATGTGCCCCAGCATTCCAAATGAAACACAATGTCGTAAACTGGTAGACAGCAAGGGCAAATCTCACTGACAGATCCATCAGCTCACAGAGACACTCAACGGCATAAGTGGTTATAAATAAGCAGACCCTGACATATGAGTGTTGCTGCAAAATAAACTGACAAGTCACTCATACTGCAAGCATTGTAGTATGGTTGACACTATCACAGGCCGAACAACAGATTGCAACACAATTTCAGGTCTACGGAAATGAATAATTTTCAAATCAGCAAGATTTTTTCAACAAGTGTTAACCAAACAAATATCCAGAAAATAGTGTATATGGGCGTCAAAACGTTTCTAGTATCCAAGACGAGAAACCCGGATGGTTTACATATTCTTTCTTAAAATACGACGTCAACGAGGAAGTAGAATATAAAGCAGCTCTTCGCTGTCATGTGGAAATCACAGTTGTTGTGGAATGAGTTAAACACTAAAAAAACCACTCCGTCTACAGGCCACAAGTGGCCCATCAGGGCCATCCGACCGCCGTGTCATCCTCAGAGGAGGACGCGGATAGGAAGGGCAAGGGGTCAGCACACCGCTCTCCCGGTCGTTATGATGGTATTATTGACCGAAACCGCTACTATTCGGTCGAGAAGCTCCTCAAGTGGCATCACGAGGCTGAGTGCACCCCTAAAAATGGCAACAGTGCATGGCGGCCAGGATGGTCACCCATCCAAGTGCCGACAACGCCCGACAGCTCTTAACTTCGGTGATCTCACGGGAACCGGTGTATCCACTGCGGCAAATAAAAATTGATCAGATGTGATTAGGACTCGCGCATTGACGGTTCAGTACATGCTTAATTATGTATATAAACAGTCCATCTATCCATCTGGGGAATCGAGAAACTAGACCATTTTCGCCTGTTATTTATACTGGCAAGATATCGATCCCAGGGATTCCGAACGTTTAATTTCAGTAATAGCCTATAAATATGACATAGAGTCATGTAGGAGGCAGGCGATCGTTTTTATGCTAATCACTAGTTCTCCATTCAGGCTGACCGGTTCGAAATGGTAAAACTCAAACATCAGCCAAGGAATAATTTTATAGGTCATATGACGCGTTTCTGAATTTAACCATCACCAAATACCCAGGAGCGACTACTCCTCGTAGATATGGCGTTTCAAGTGGTATGTGAAACAAATATTCGCAGACTAGTCTGTGGATGTTTGTTTCACATACTACACACATCAACCCGTTCCTGAGAAAAAGGGTTTTCAACACTTGGACAGACAGACCGACTGACAACAAAGTGATCCTCTAAGGGTTCCGTTGCCACCGACCGAGGCACAAAACCCTAAAATCGGAGCAATAGTACACTGATAGATGATTGCTCATTTCTGAATTCATGATTTGAATAACTATTCACTCCCAGAAATAATCTCAAGGAATTAGTGAGACGTACCGAAAATAATAAAGCGCTCAACACTGCCTGCCTTCTTGTCCTCTGCTGAGTTTTTCAGCCATGTTTAAGTAATAGTCTGTCCGCTTTGTCAAATTTCCCTGTTCCGACGGCAAGCGAAAGGTGAGTGGGTGAGTGATATGCGTACCTAACACGTGGGCGCTGCTGGCATCTCCGGCTGCTTGCTACTACGTCTTACAGCCAGACAGCGGGCAACGTGTGGAGTGGACGTCCTGCATTGTTGCGAATAATTCTGCGAATTACATTTTGCCAGTGTGAGAGAAAACGACTTTCCTCCATCTCTCTCCTCCCCCCCTCCCCCCCCCTCTCAATCTTCCTCTCTCTCTCTCTCTCTCTCTCTCTCTGTGTGTGTCTCTGTCTCTGTCTCTCCCCAGTAAACTGTGATTACCCAAGCGGAAGCTGTTATGACATATATATTTGAGACATAGTAGCAACTAGTAGACAGCGAGCGGTCATGATCACATGGGATTCCAACACACACACGGCAGTGACGGTGGCGCAGGCTGTACGGTGGATATCTGCAAAAGTCATGCATGACTACGTAAATGAGGACCTCTGGGTCTCCTTGTTGAACTCTTTAATGTATTTCAAATACATTATAGGCCTGTCCTGCTCTGATCCTATGCAGGCGGGCGTCATCGTTCACAGTGTAAATTTAGTTACATGTTGTGTAAGTGCATTCATGACTTTTCCATTGTTATTTACAAGTCTTCAATAATCCTTTAGTGTCAGACGTCTCTCAGGTAGTGACATCATTGTTTTTAACCCATTACGATGTCATTGTTTTTATACCACTGGTGGTAGTCAGCAGCGCAGGTCGGACGGGTGTAAATACACTCCTGGAAATTGAAATAAGAACACCGTGAATTCATTGTCCCAGGAAGGGGAAACTTTATTGACACATTCCTGGGGTCAGATACATCACATGATCACACTGACAGAACCTCAGGCACATAGACACAGGCAACAGAGCATGCACAATGTCGGCACTAGTACAGTGTATATCCACCTTTCGCAGCAATGCAGGCTGCTATTCTCCCATGGAGACGATCGTAGAGATGCTGGATGTAGTCCTGTGGAACGGCTTGCCATGCCATTTCCACCTGGCGCCTCAGTTGGACCAGCGTTCGTGCTGGACGTGCAAACCGCGTGAGACGACGCTTCATCCAGTCCCAAACATGCTCAATGGGGGACAGATCCGGAGATTTTGCTGGCCAGGGTAGTTGACTTACACCTTCTAGAGCACGTCGGGTGGCACGGGATACATGCAGACGTGCATTGCCCTGTTGGAACAGCAAGTTCCCTTTCCGGTCTAGGAATGGTATAACGATGGGTTCGATGACGGTTTGGATGTACCGTGCACTATTCAGTGTCCCCTCGACGATCACCAGTGGTGTACGGCCAGTGTAGGAGATCGCTCCCCACACCATGATGCCGGGTGTTGGCCCTGTGTGCCTCGGTCGTATGCAGTCCTGATTGTGGCGCTCACCTGCACGGCGCCAAACACGCATACGACCATCATTGGCGCCAAGGCAGAAGCGACTCTCATCGCTGAAGACGACACGTCCCCATTCGTCCCTCCATTCACGCCTGTCGCGACACCACTGGAGGCGGGCTGCACGATGTTGGGGCGTGAGCGGAAGACGGCCTAACGGTGTGCGGAACCGTAGCCCAGCTTCATGGAGACGGTTGCGAATGGTCCTCGCCGATACCCCAGGAGCAACAGTGTCCCTAATTTGCTGGGAAGTGGCGGTGCGGTCCCCTACGGCACTGCGTAGGATCCTACGGTCTTGGCGTGCATCCGTGCGTCGCTGCGGTCCGATCCCAGGTCGACGGGCACGTGCACCTTCCGCCGACCACTGGCGACAACATCGATGTACTGTGGAGACCTCACGCCCCACGTGTTGAGCAATTCGGCGGTACGTCCACCCGGCCTCCCGCATGCCCACTATACGCCCTCGCTCAAAGTCCGTCAACTGCACATACGGTTCACGTCCACGCTGTCGCGGCATGCTACCAGTGTTAAAGACTGCGATGGAGCTCCGTATGCCACGGCAAACTGGCTGACACTGACGGCGGCCGTGCACAAATGCTGCGCAGCTAGCGCCATTCGACGGCCAACACCGCGGTTCCTGGTGTGTCCGCTGTGCCGTGCGTGTGATCATTGCTTGTACAGCCCTCTCGCAGTGTCCGGAGCAAGTATGGTGGGTCTGACACACCGGTGTCAATGTGTTCTTTTTTCCATTTCCAGGAGTGTATTTTGCAGTGTGAATTCAACGAGGGCATTCGTTTATACATACTTTGATTTTCTACTGTTACTTCTTACAGTGGCAAATTTCTCTTAGTCCGTCTTATCACACGTCATTGTTTTTTAATGTGTTAGTAATGCAGGAATAAGTTACTTGTGTACTTGATATACAGCAGTGTTTTTATGTCTTTAAATAATTCGTTGAGGTAACTGTTAGCCATTGAAATTCTCATTATTACTTTCTCCTTATGATTATGATCGGGTGTTTTGTATACTTATGGGAAAATTAGCCAAGAACGTAAATAGCGATGAGAGGTGGTCATACACAGTATGACCAGTCGAGTGATTATAGAAATTGCTATGGCATCGTTAAATTATTGTAATTCAGGCATGCCCCTTCGTATTTCCCGATCACACACAGTAATGTCTAACTGTTTTGCATAAGATAATATATACTGCTCTTTTTAACTACGATAACTCTGCTGGTGGCGCCTCATGATCCTTTTCCTTACTATGGGTCACAGAGCACACAAGAGAAAACTCGTATTTATAATAATAATTAGAAAGGGAGGGGGTGGGGCACTTTATTTAAGTCATACTGTTGGCTAGATTAATCTGGGTTGGCGTGGGAGGGCGAGACTTATTTTTCTTCCATCTTTATAAGTCTGGCCCAGATCAATAGGGGAGGATGACCATTAATTTTGGAGCCAGAGTGCTCACAGTGGATGGGTGACGTAGGATGACACACGTGGCAGATATCAACTGACGCCCTGACCATGAATGTACGTACCACTCACAATTGTCCAAAACATGTTATTAGTGACCTTAAGGTAAGAGCTTTACATGTTCCCGAACCGGTGCTGATAATCTTCTAAAAATAACTGATAATGGCGTTGAATATAGGTAGTAATTGTAAAAACGGTGCCAACTACTGAGGACAATTTTCAAATAATGATGCATAGGTCTACCACCTAGATCAACAGAATCATTTTCGTGTGTGTCCAGGTGAGGACAAGCAGATTCAAATCCAGAATGACACTCGATATGTTTTTAACAAATATTATTTTTATTTTATTTTTGTCTTTATTATACAGTGAAACTAAGGTCGAATTCGTTTTCGTTATACCTTCGGCCACGCCACACGAATAAATGACTGTTATTGCCAGGGATCTCAAGCTGGTTTCTACATTTTCAGAAAACATTTGACACTACTCCTCACAAATGTATTCTAATTTAGTCTCTAATCTAGTCTCGTATGAGGAAAACAAGCCAGAAACGTAAATGACAGCGAGAGGTGGTCAAATTTTGGAGTGCTTGTGCCATTGTTTTAACACACTCCGACGACAAACATTAGTAATGAACGTGTAAGTCTCTACAGTTTAACACGCCAATAGTTCATTCTGTTTAAATGATACACCATGCCGAAGACGTGTTGACAGTGAGCTTGAGATAAGATCATTACTGTTCCAGAACCAGCAGTAATATACTCCTTAAAATAACTGAGAGTAGCATTTAATGAGGTACAGTTTGTATGATCGATGGCAACTGCTGAGGATATCATGGCAAACAGATCTTTCACCCAGTTCAGCATAAGCGTTTCCTTATATGTCCAAAGGACAGGCAGTTCCAAAATCCAATTGTTTGACTCATTCGTGATTTCCTGTGAGAAAGGTCATAGTACGTAGTACCTGACGGTAAGTTATAAAGGTCGTGGTACGTAGTACCTCACGGTAAGTCCTCTGCAGCTGATTGCGGAACGATTCCAGTACACCAAGCTGCCTTTCGAGCAAGGATGTGGAATATAACATTAATCAGGGCTCGTATGGAAGCATATACACTACTGGCCATTAAAATCGCTACACCAAGAAGAAAAGCAGATGATGAACCGGTATTCATTGGACAAATATATTATCCTATAACTGACATGTGATTACATTTTCACGCAATTTGGGTGCACAGATTCTGAGAAATCAGTACCCAGAACAACCCTCTCTGGCCGTAATAACGACCTTGATACGCCTGGGCATTGAGTCAAACAGAACTTGGATGGCTTGTACAGATACAGATGCCCATGCAGCTTCAACACGATACCACAGTTCATCAATAGTAGTGACTGGCGTATTGTGACGAGCCAGTTGCTCGGCCACCATTGACCAGATGTTTTCAATTGGTGAGAGATCTGGAGAATGTGCTGGCCAGGGCAGCGCTCAACAATTTTCTGTATCCAGAAAGGCCGGTACAGGACCTGCAACAGGCGGTCGTGCATTATCGTGCTGAAATGTAAGGTTTCGCTTGGATCGAATGAAGGGTAGAGCCACGGGTCGTAACACATCTTAAATGTAACGTCCACTGTTCAAAGTGCCGTCAATGCGAACAAGAGGTGACCGAGACGTGTAACCAATGGCACCCCATACCATCACGCCGGGTGACACGCCAGTATGGCGATGACGAATACACGCTTCCAGTGTGCGTTCACCGCGATGTCGCCAAACACGGATGCGACCATCGTTATGCTGTTAACAGAACCTGGATTCATCCGAAAAAATGACTTTTTGCCATTCGTGCACCCAGGTCCGTCGTTGAGTACACCATCGCAGGCACCCTGTCTGTGATGCAGGGTCAAGGGTAACTGCAGCCATGGTCTCCGAGCTGATAGTCCATGCTGCTGCAAACGTCGTCGAACTGTTCGTGCAGATGGTTGTTGTCTTGCAAATGTCCCCATCTGTTGACTCAGGGATCGAGACGTGGCTGCACGATCCGTTACAGCCATGCGGATAAGATGCCTGTCATCTCGACTGCTAGTGATACGACGCCGTTGGGATCCAGCACGGCGTTCGGTATTACCCTCTTGAACCCACCGATTCCATATTCTGCAAAAAGTCATTGGATCTCCACCAACGCGAGCAGCAATGTCGCGATACGATAAACCGCAATCGCGACAGGCTACAATCCGACCTTTATCAAAGTCGGAAACGTGATGGTACGCAGTTATCCTCCTTAAACGAGGCATCACAACAACGTTTCAGCAGGCAACGCCGGTCAACTGCTGTTTGTGTATGAGAAATCGGTTGGAAACTTTCCTCATGTCAGCACGTTGTAGGTGTCGCCACCGGTGCCAACCTTGCGTGAATGCTCTGAAAAGCTAATAATTTGCATATCACAGCAACTTCTTCCTGTCGGTTAAATTTCGCGTCTATAGCACGTCATCTTCGTGGTGTAGCAATTTTAATGGCCAGTAGTGTAGATAAACGCTCTTCCCTCGTTCCACTTGCGAGTGTAACAAAAAAAAGGAAATGAGTGTAGTAGCGATACTAGGTACGCTTCTCCATGAACCACACGGTGGCTTGCGGAGTATGTTTGTAAATAAACGTGTTGAAGACATAGCGTGAAACATAAGTGATATTTGGGGTTTCCGAAGGAAGTTTTAAAGGCCCTCTGCTACTTTTAATCCACTCAATGGGGGACGATGTGAAAAACCCTGTTAGACAGTTCGCAGATGATACCTTCGTCTACCGGCTAGTAAACTCGCAATACGATGTACACGAATTACAAAATTATGTATGTCGGGTACCGTAAAGTGCTAATAGTGGCAGTTGAACCTCAACAATAAAAAGTGTGATGTCCTTCCTCCACATGAGTACTAAAAAAGTTCTACTAAATTTCGCTTATACGATAAACTACTCAAATTTGACAGTTATCGATCCATCCACCTTCATGTTACAATACGAACAATTCAAATCGGAATCAACAGATAGAAAATTTATAGGGAAGACTAACGAATGACACCTGGAAGGTGCAACAAAGCGATTAAGAGACTACTACACAACGCTTGTCCTTTCTCTCCTGGAGTACTGTTGTGTGTTATGGGATCCTTACGGGATTGAATTGATGGAGGATACTGTAAAAATTCAAAGGGAAGCAGCACGTTTTGCATTACCTCTATGTAGGGGAGGGAGTACTACAGGTTGATAAGCGTGTCGTAAGCGAAGGAGTTAAAACAAAGGCGTGTTAACAAACTTCCAGCATGGGTGGGTCAGCAATTTCTGTTAATCTGCACAACAAAAAACCAGTCCAAAGTTGCAAATTTTACTTTTTTTGTTCACTCGATGACTAGGTTCGTGCCGAGCCCCATTTTGAAATCAGCCTACCGGGCAGAAATCCAAATCTACACTCAGGTATAATACAGGTATTACCATATTTTAAATAAATAAAAAAAATGGTAATACGTGTTATACATGTGTGTGGATTTGCTTTTCTGCCCTGTAGGATGATTTGAAAATCGTTCTCAGCCCGAAACTAGTCATCGAATGAACAAAGTAAGTAAAATTTGCAACTTTGGACTGTTTTTTCGTTGTACTAAAAAGCGTGTTTGCGACGAGATCTTTTCACACAATTTCTATAACAAATTTTCTCCTCCGAAGACGCAAATACTTTGTTGGATCCCACCTAGATTTCAGGAGAGCATTTGACATGGTGCCCCATTGCAGACTGTTAATAGTCCGAATATCCGTATTAGGTTCTCTCATATATGAATGGCTCGAAAATTTCTTGTGTAACAGAAGACAGTTCGTTGTCCTCGACGGCGAGTGTTATTCAGAGACAATGGTATCGTAAGGAGTGCCCCTGGGAAGTGTGAAAGGGGTGCTCTCATTGTCTGTTTACATAAATGATCCAACAGAAAGGGTGAGCAGCAATATGAGATTGTTTTCTGATGACGCTGTTCTGTACAAACGAGTGTCGCCGTTGAATTAATGTAAGAGGATACAAGATGACTTACAACAATTTCTAGTTGGTCTGATGAATGGAAGCTTGCTCTAAATGCAGAAACATATAAGTTCAAGCATATGAGTAAGAGAAACCATCCTGTAATGTTCGAATATAGCATTGGTAGTGCGTTGCCTGACACAGTAAAGTGGATTACATATCTAGGCGTAACGATGCGGAACAATTCGAACTAAAAGAGTACTAAAACAGGGCTTCAGAAGGAAAGGCGAACGGTGGATTTCGTTTTACTGGGAGAATAATTTTAGCGAAGTATAGCTCATCTATAAAGGGGACCACATATAGAACAGTAGTCCGACCAATTATCTAGTAGCGCTTGAACGTCTGGGATCCTTTCAGGTCAGATTAAAGACATCGAATCAGTTCAGAGGCGACCCCCTAAATTTGTTACCGGTAGGTTTGATGAACATACGAGTATTACAAAGAGGCTTCTGAATTCAAATGGTAGTCAATAAAATTACAATACTGTCAAAGTTGCACAGAAGTTTCTTTTTAGTTAAATGGTGCCAACTTTAGGATCTTCGTAGCCCATTATCAAACAATAGTCGGAACAGAATGCACCACGTTACAAATGACATATGTAGTACATACAGTCTACCAAGGTACAAGTGCATTTCATCACGTGATTACATACCACATAGATGTTACGGTAAGACATACGTGGTATGTAATCATCTTGTCGATTGCACTTGTACTTTATTAGATTTTATGTACTGTATTTGTAACATGGTACGCCGGCCGAAGTGGCCGTGCGGTTAAAGGCACTGCAGTCTGGAACAGCACGACCGCTACCGTCGCAGGTTCGAATCCTGCCTCGGGCATGGATGTTTTTGATGTCCTTAGGTTAGTTAGGTTTAACTAGTTCTAAGTTCTAGGCGACTGATGACCTCAGAAGTTAAGTCGCATAGTGCTCAGAGCCATTTGAACCATAACATGGTACACTCTCTTCTACGGGATGGTTTAATAATGGGCTACAAAAGTCCGAAACAGGTCGCCATTTAAATAAAAATATTCTTTTGTGCAAGTCTGACGGTTCAATCAATCAAATAGGCAATCGAGGACCCTGGAGAGAACACGACACTCTTTTCATGGACGGCTATTGACTAAATTTAGGGCACCGGCATTTGAAGTTGATTGCATAACGATTCTACTGCCATCATCTGTTAAGTAAGAGGATGGTCGGCATTACACACAGATGGTAAAAGATATCGCCGTAGTTATTTCACAACCCAATAGAGGGAACTCTTGTCCTTCATGCAATTCCCATAAACCATTAGTTTACCTTAAATTATTGATTGAGATACACAAGAAGGGCCATGAGTGCACCTTACCTGTCGCGTTTTGAGAGTGGTTTTCTCTGTAGCGACCCCAAAGGTCCGAAAATGAATAATGCCGTGGTGTCTAAATACACACATCAAAAGAAGTTTTGCCTCACCTCGGTTCCCAGAGTTGTGGAACCTGTACAGAAAATTGTAATAGAAATCAATACACACATCATTTCCGCATTTCATTGCTCTCATTGCTTTATTGCTCATGAGGTCATTGCTCATTGCTTATGAGCTCATTGCTCATGTACCACCATACAGCGAGACCTTCAGAGACGGTGGTACAGATTTCTGTACGCATCGGTACATCTTATACCCAGCAACACGTCCTCTTGCATTGATGCATGCCTGTATTCGTCGTGGTATACTATCCACAAGTTCGTCAAGGCACTGTTGGTCCAGGTTGTCCCCCACCCCCCACCCCAAAGGCGATTATGCATAGATTACTCATAGTGGTTGGTGGGTCACGTCTTCCCTCCCTGTCACGTTCGATAGGGTTCATGTCTTGAGATCATGCTGGCCACTACAGTCGAGCGATGTGTTATCTTGAAGGAAGTCATTGACAAGATGTGCACTATGGGGGGCGCGAATAGTCGTCCATGAAGATGAATGCCTCGCCAATATGTTGCCTATATGGTTGCTCTATCGGTCGGAGAATGGCATTCACGTATCGTACAGCCATTAAGGCACCTTCCGTGCCCACCAGCGGCGTACGTCGGCCCCATATAATGTCACCCCAAAACAACAGGTAGCCTCCACCTTGCTTCACACGCTAGACAGTGTGTCTACGGCGTTCAGCCTGACCCGATTGCCTCCAAACACGTCTCCGACTATTGTCTATTTAAGGCATACGCGACACTCATCGGTGAAGAGAACGTGATGCCAATCCTGAGCGGCCCATTCGGCATGTTGTTGGGCCCACCTGTAACGCACTGCATGGTGTCGTGGCAGCAAAGATGGACCTCGCCATGGACGTAGGGAGTGAAGTTGCGCATCATGCAGCCTATTTCGCACAGTTTGAGTCGAAACACGACGTCCTGTGGCTGCACGAAAAGCATTATTCAACTTGGTGGCGTTTCTGTCCGGGTTCCTCGAGCCATAACCCGTAGGTAGCGGTCATCTACTGCAGATGTAGCCCTTGGGCGGCCTGAGCGAGGCATGTCATCGACCGTTCCTGTCTCTCTGTATCTGCTCCATGTCCGAAAAACATCGCTTTGGTTCACTCAGAGACGCCTGGACACTTCCCTTGTTGAGAGACCTTCCTGAGAGAAAGTAAGAATGTGGACGCGATTGTACCGCAGTATTGACCGTCTTGGCATGGTTGAACTACAGACAACAAGAGCCGTGTACTCCTTCCTGGTGGAATGATTGGAACTGGTAGGCTGTCGGGCACCACCGTCTAATAGGCGCTGCTCAAGCATGGTTGTTCACATCTTTTGGCGGGTTTAGTGACATCTCTGAACAGTCAAAGGGACTGTGTTCAAAAAATTGTTGAAATGGCTCTGAGCTCTATGAGACTTAACTGCTGAGGTCATCAGTCCCCTAGAACTTAGAACTACTTAAACCTAACTAACTTAAGGACATCACACACATCCATGCCCGAGGCAGGATTCGAACCTGCGACCGTAGCGATCGCGCACTTCCAAACTGAAGCGCCTAGAACCGCTCGGCCACACCGGCCGGCAAAGGGACTGTGTCTGTGATACAATATCCACAGTTAACATCTGTCTTCAGAAGTTCTTGGAACCGGGGTGATGCAAAACTTTTTCTGATGTTTGTATATGGGGAAAGCAAAGTTATTTCTACTTAAGTGCGTAACACACTATAAATTGGTTAAAAACTGTGATGACTTTAAAGAACGTGGCCCAGTCGGTAAAGTGACCCCAAAAGTGGAAGAAGAGATTATTAATGCTTTTTTTGAAAAAGCTGTTTTGAACATTCTATCAGTGGAAGCAAAATTCACTTTGAAACATCTGTCAAAACAAATTCGAGGCATTTGGTGGTCTCTTCCACGTTAATACACCGAAATATTGATTTGAAGCATGCCTCGGAGATACCAAGCAATTATCGACTTTGTGGCTGACTGGACGTATTATTAATTGTAGTTGCATTTTTCTCTCTTCATATATGATGTACGTAGATGTTTTAGTCTATTGCCAAATACATTTTTCCATTGATTAACACGACAATGGTCCAACTCGACAGACTGTACATTTCGGTTGGGGAGCATGGAGATAACATAGGAGAAAAATTATCTCTCATACAGAAGCATAAACAGAGTCTTTTTTTCCCTCGCTCTGTTTGAGAGCGTATCTTTAAATGACTGATAGCGGTACAAGGAACCGTGTGTCATGTAAAATACGATGGCTTGCGGAGTACGTATGTAGATGTAGATTTAGATGTACGTATAGAGAAATGACGAGCTTGATAAAATAAGAGAAATCAGAGCTCGCACAGAAGGATTTAGCTGTACATTTTCCCAACGTGCTATTCGACAGTGGTGAACCATGCTAGATGATTCGAGATTTCCGCTGGGATCGATTGAATGGTTTGTCTTCATAGAATGTCTTTGGTGGAATGGATGAGGCGTGCGAGGCCAGAGAGAGAGGAGGGCACTCGGAGACAAGGATGGCGAGTAGCTCTGCACGCACAAGTGGAGCTACGGAGTGTAACAGCTAGCGAGTGGACGTGCTTTGGTGCGGCTTCTGGGAGCAGAGGAGCGTGTGTGTGAAGGAAGGTACATGCACAGACTTCCGCTAGTTCGGAGGAAGAAGACGGCACGCCATAGTAGCCATCTTGTATAGAACGATGGTATGTCGCTTTTGGAACTTTTGAAATTTTTGGTCATTGGAAACGAGAGGACTGGTGTCTGAGTCACCCGATGTAGTGATCTTGTTCTAAAATGCTATGCTTTCAAGCTGATCTTCTAAGAGGGGGAGAATTATGGACGCCGCCGGTAACGAATAATTGATTTGGTTTGGTGGAAATAAGGCACGAACTGTAACCTGCTGTATTGGTCGAGAAGGATCTGTTGCTCTGCTAGTCAGAGCTAGGAGGTGGAGTAAGAGTAGTACAAAAGGCACGACCGGTGCCAGAGGTGGGTGGATGTTAAGAAACTTTAAGTAAGGTTAATCTGTAAATAGTAATTTGACAAAAGGTTTCTTTTCAGTTATTGTAACATCTCACTGCGTACGCTGATATAGTTCACTAGAATTTTTCGGGTTTGAGGACTCTGTGTGTTGGCACAGAGTAGTAATTACCGGAAATAATCTCTCAGGTTAATATGTTGGTGACTGTTCTTGGTGAGCCATGCACGGCTCGTGTTCATGCCATTTATTGCTTGTCATCATCTATTACTGTACTCCCACCTCGATTTCTTACTCCATTTACTGGCGTCACTAACTTCCTGCTTTACTTGCCCCTGAGGGGCAGCAGCAGCGCGTATCGATAAGTGCACTGTCACACCATCTCTGAAGCGACCGATAGTATCTCTGGGTCGTCGTGTGTTTCAGTGAGGAGTTCAGGACGGACCATCAGTGCAGTTAGGATGCAGCAGCAGTGAAGTCGGGGACGGAGCGCCTGTGAGGCGCCGACAGTCAGTGCTCGCTGACCGCTGGCGACACACATGAACTGTCCGACGGAGAGAGATTGGAGTGAAACGACCGTTGGTTGGTCATTCTGTTGGTCGTCTCATCGGCCGACGTATATTTGGTCCTTTCAGCGTTTCCCGACCTGGGCAGTTGGTCGGTTGGTGTGGAGCAGCAAGGAAATCTCCGTGGCGCGTTGTTTGGCCGGTCCCGCTAGCGGTCTCTATGTGGTGTCGGAGTGTGCGGTGCAGTTCCCATTGCTACGAGGTTCGTGGCTCACCGATCCTGGACATGAAACTTGAGTTTTGACTTAATCTAGCAGCAAGTCACGACTGTTCACATTGTGTCGTTTGGAGTTCGTTGTCGGCTGTTGGGATATTCCCGCAAGCAACAACGTGTGTTTTCAAGTTGGCAAATTTTAGCCACCGTCCAGTGGAGTTTAACTGTACTTGGTTATTGGAACTGAAGTGCACCAGTAGAATCTTCTGCCTTGTGACTGTTAACGTTGCGGTTACGAAAACAGGAAAAGTAAAAGAAAAAAACAGTTTAGCTTGTCGGTGGGTCCGTTGACTGTCTGTCGATTGGGTTGTCGTCGGATCGACAATGGTTGGGCCGACTGCCTGTCTCACCTAAGCGAGCGTTAGTGTTTGAATTCCGGGCCGACCCTCGGAACTTCTGAGCGCCCTTGGGTGTACTGCCTTTTCTTGTTTGTTCTTGTTGTTTGTACTTGTATGGCTTCTGGCCGATTTGTAGATTAAGGTTGTTTTGCCCTTAAGGCGTCAGATGGTCTGGGCCTTCAGCCTAATTTAAGGTTTTACGTAAAGCCTTTGGCATTTTTAAAATTAATGTTATTGAGTCTTAAGTCAGTAGACTGATGACCAAAAAAAAAAAAAAATTTTGAATTTAAGTTGTTTTGCTCTTAAAGTGTCAGATTCTTGGGTCCCTCAGCCGATTTTGAATTAAAGTTGTTCTGCTCTTAAGGTGTTAGATGCTTTGGGCCTTCAGCCTAATTTAAGAACTCTTTTACGTAAGTCCTTTGGAATTTTTAAAATTAATATTATTCAGTCTTAAGTGTTGGTGGGCCTTCAGCCGATTTTGAATTTAAGATGTTTGCTCTTAAAGTGTCGGACTCTTTGGGCCTTCAGCCTAATTAAGGAACTGTTTTAAGGTGAGGCCTTGCCTTTTAAATTTCTGATTTTGATTGAGCTTTAAGTTATTGGCTTTCAGCCGTTTTTAAATTAAAGTGCACTTGCCCTCAAGGTGCATTCAGCCGCTAATTAAGTTCCAAAACTAAGGCTGTGTTTTTTTTTTTTTTTTTAATTCTTGGCTCTTGTAATGTTTGATCAAATAAAAGATTGTATGTTCAAGTGTAACTGACAGCCGCTTATTTTGGCCACTTCCCACAACTCAGACTACCTGTCCTGTCCGGCGGGTTTAGCAGGGCGTCTCACCTGGTAATCTGAATTTTATAAATTGCATTTCCTTTGGTTAGCTAATTTTAATGATCGTGCGAGAACCTAAGCTGATCATTTTCTGCGTGAGCTTTGGTTAAATTATTTGTTATCAAGCGCTCTGGAAAATTAATGACAAGTTTCCTCTGGAATTGTTAATTTATTGATTATTTAAATGAATTGTCTTCAATAAAGTAGCCGATGCGTTACAACTTTGCGGAATAACTGACATTTATGTGACCTGAATCTTAATAGTCAAAAGTGTTTAAGTGCCACTGAGTTAAGTTCGCTTCTGCTATTTGCTGAGCTTTTTTTAATTTCAACTTATGGGATTGAATTTCACATTTGTTCAATGGTGGTTGTTTTATAAAACTGTTTTAATACTGATGTTAAATTTTTCTGGAGTATTGTCTTTGCATAAGCTCTTGTAAGTGGATCTTAGAAAACAAAACAAAAGGATTGCAGTGTAAGATGAAACTGATTAACTAATAATTGTTGGATCTTAAATAAAGGAAGAGCTAACACTTGCCCTTAACGAAATAAGTGAAATGGTAGGGCATGGTGTTGAATCTTCACCCACTGTGTAAAAGAAGTTATTGGGCTATTGAAAATTATTAAACTTTTGTAACAACGAGTGTTCAACTTTCAGTATTCAACCAGGCAACGAGTGTCCGACTTTCAGCGTACAACCAGTCCTCTCCTCTTCCCCACTAAATCCGTGCCTCTGTCTTTCAAGTGGAACGGTGCAGAAATAGTCTGAAGTGTGAATTTGTGGGTGGTCATGTAGATGTAGATTTAGGTAAAAAGGTGCGATACTCATTTCTTTCCTGTTTCTACTCTACTCCTCTCGACGGCCTCCGAGGCGCCGACAGCAGGAAGCGAGGGCGTCCGGACGCGGTGTGACACAGCAGGTGTTTCTGCGACCCACTCGGCATGAAATACTGCCGCTTGCCGCCCTTCTGGGACGGCGCGGCGCGCCAATCACGTATTCCCTTTCCCCTTGCGGCAGTTTCGCAGCAGAGCCAGCCGGCATTCATCAGGACGTCAAATATTCATGACGGCGCTCAGGGCGCGGCCCGCCAGATGTTCCGCGCGCCCGCTGCGAGCGAATGCTTTCAGGCGTCGCGGAGCTGACAGGTGCGACGAAGAAGGGTAGAGGGGAAGTGGAGTCCAGGCGACGCAGCTGCAAATGCGCATGCAGCACCTGCTACAGGGACTGATCTGTCGCGTCCTAGAGGGCATTCGTGGACCGCGCGCGATCTGAATTCTGTGTTACGGTCGCGCACAGCAATCATATGATCAGGTACGGAATAATTGCTTTTTCAACCCTCAGCTCTGTTTCTGTGGAATTCGGCCTGCCTGGAGCAGAAGAGCTCTATGGAACCGACACTTAAGTTGTATCTTTGACCGACGATAGTTCGATAGTTAAGTTTTCTGTCTGACGTAGAGTATCTCTGGCGATCACTTATAAACTACTGACACGTCTCCATTACTCGGTACTTATATCTTCTCTGACGTCTGATGCGTCATTCGGCATGGCTCAGTGCATCCAAGAGCACCTCTGAAGATGTCCAACACATCTCTGGATGAAACGTCAGAAATGAAAAATTTTCGTATACCACGAACATATAAACCGGGAGACTCCCTAGCATCTAGCTATAGAATGTATTTACTGCTCGAGTAAGACCAGATTTGTACAGACTGCATACGTCGTCTCGAGGTATAAAACATGGTTTCTACTACTAAAGCCAATGTGAAACTTGTTTCCTCCATGCTTTCGCTGTCTACAGATGTCAAACTAACGAAGCTATGGTGAATACCATGTTTCATGAATTAGAGAACAAACAAGTGATATTGGAGCAAATAAGCCCTCGGTCACAAAAATTAAGTCAAAATTAACCTGGTTTCGACGCTACTATGAGCGTCGTCTTCAGAATTAGACTAACTGTTCTAAAACATTTGAGGTATATAGTACATTAATAAAATTAAAGTTTGTACTGACTGGAAAAGATGCAGTACTTACAAGTGACATATTAAAAAAGATCTAAGCCGGAAAGGCGACGTCATGAACAGGGTTGCTCGTACTGCATCTTTTCCAGTCAGTACAAACTTTAATTTTATTGATGTATTATATACCTAATATGTTTTAGAACAGTTAGTCTAATTCTGAAGACGACGCTCATAGTAGCGTCGGAACCAGGTCAATTTTGACTTAATATTTGTGACCGAGGACTTATTTGTTCCAATATAGTTCTGACACGGTCATTGAACCTTAGCAGCTATGTTCAAAGTTTTACAAACAAGTGATTTGATTGATGTGGCAGGGGGGCCATTCTTAATGGGGAGACTAAAAGTGAAGATATATTCGGTGGACATCGTTGGAAAATAGTTACGAAATGTATTAATGCTCTCAGTTGATGACCGTTTGGTTGCGAGAAGGAAAATAGACGTATATGAATATTGTATAACACACACATGAAATAAAATTCACGACATCGGTTCACCTAACTGTTGCTGATCAGTCGCTGGGATCAATTACAGCTTACGAGTGCGCAGGAGTGTCCGTTCAGAAAGGTTTAAGGTACGAGGCGACATACATGGCGGTTGTAATTAACATTTCGCTACTGGAGCCAATGTAGAGGGAAAACTATTGATCATACGGTTACCCAACTTTATAATAATGATTTTCATATTATGCGCTCCAGGATTTGCGTTTTTAGTAGTGTTAGCGTCATGACTTGCTGTTAGGCACCGGTACTGGTATGGCAACATAGGGTTGTAGAACAAGCAACCGTGTGCATTGGACTTGCAGAGAGTCAACATGGATCTGGGCAGGTCCTTATTGGTAAGTTCGTTTCATGAAAACAACAGCAGGAGTGCTGCTGCTCTTCGCTAGTACCGACGCATTAAAGGAAAAGGAGTTCCCTTTCTGCACCGGAATTGAAGAACAGGATTTGGAAGTTAGAATTAACTGGAGATTTCGGATTTTCCCTTGGGAGAGGCCGACGGCCAAAAGCGGCACAAATTATTGGAGAAGTTACTGTCGCCATGGGTGAGAATGCTGAATGCAATGTGCAGTCCTCAAGCAGTGCGCAAGCTGTGTCACGACAGCTGAACATTCCATGGTCGTCACATTCAGCAACGTTTGTTACCTGGAACTTAAACATGACACACAATTAACAAATATTACGCTCTTATTTGTAAATTTTAAATGTGTTCCTTTCAATGCTTTTCCTGTCAGAGAGGTTACAGATCGTAGTAACTGACGGAAAGTCATGGAGTAAAACAGAAGTGATTTCTGGCGTTCCCCAAGGTATTATTATAGGCCCTTTGCTGTTCCTTATATATATATATATAAACGATTTGGGAGACAATCTGAGCAGCCGTCTTAGGTTGTTTGCAGATGACGCGGTCGCTTATCGGCTAATAAAGTCACCAGAAGATTAAAACAAATTGCAAAACGATTTAGAAAAGATATCTCAATTGTACCAAAATTGGCAGTTGACCCTAAATAACGAAAAGTGTGAGGTCATCCACGTGAGTGCTAAAAGGAATTCGTTAAATCAGCCAAATCTAAAGGTCGTAAATCAAACTAAATACCTAGGAATTACAACAACAAACAACTTAAATTGGAAGGAACACACAGAAAATGTTGTGGGTAAGACTGCTTTTTATTTGGCATGACACGTAGAAAATGTAACAAATCTACTAAGGAGACAGCCTACACTACGCTTCTCCGTCCTCTTTTAGAATACTGCTGCGAGGTGTGGAATCCTTACCAGATAGGACTGACGGAGCACATCGAAAAAGTTCAAAGAAGTGCAGCACGTTTTGTATTATCGCGAAACAGGGAAGAGAGTGTCACTGAAATAATACAGGGTTTGGGCTCGACATCATTAACAGAAAGGCGTTTTTCGTTGCGATGGAATCCTCTAATGAAATTCGAATCAACAACTTTCTCCTCCTAATGCGAAAATATTTTTTTGACACCGACCTACATTGGGAGAAACGATCACCACGATAGAATAAGGGAAATAAGAACTCGTACGGAAATATATAGGTGTTCGTTCTTTCCGGGCGCTGTACGACATTGGAATAATAGAGAATTGTGAAGGTGGTTCGATGAACCCTCTGCCAGACACTTTAACATGATTTGCATGGTATCCATGCAGATGTAGATGATATTTCTCTTCCGCATGTCCTTAAAAATGTTTCCACAAATCTTCATTGTCCTATGATCACTCGGTTTTCGTGAGTGCCATCTCAATTAGCGGAAATTTAATTATATGTAAATCAAGTTGGATGGTAGGTACCACAAACAGAGACTTTGTCGAAAGACTTCTTGGGAAGTGTAACTGAACGGCTTGCAGAATGCTCATACGAACCATCCTTGAATAACTTTTGGCGGTTTGGAACCCTTAGCAAGCTCCGTTAACTGAAGAATTGGAAAAAAAACTAAAAATGAGCACTATTTGACCCGAATTTGCTTAGGCAAAGCGGGGATTCCCTGTAATACTCAGTACTCCCAAAGAGATTCACTACACAAAAAGCACTGCACGTTTTACAACGCAGACAGCCTTTCCTCAAAACTTACGTCAGACTATGCCCAACATGAAACAAGAGAACTCCAACTATAATATCCCGTAAAGACGACGGTATTAAAATTAATGGACTTTGGGCAAGTCGAGATGTGAATAAGGGGTGACACATGAAGTTTGGAACTAACAGGACATTTAAGTAATTATAAGGCTGCTATTTTACTTTTAACTTGTGGGGTCCTGCCCACTCGTCTCGTAGAGTGTGCCTGACCGATGCTGCGTTGTCTGAATGCTACACAACAATCCAGGCAAATCACATTAATACTTTTTATTACAAGTAAGAAGAGTGACAATACTTAACTTGTATTTATAACAAGTGGTCTCAAGCATGGGCGACATCCAAATAATTAAGAGTCTTTTGCTATACGCAAATTTCATGCAAGTTTGTCACACGGTTTGTGGATCACTAATAACTTCTTTCGTAGTACTTTCTGCTAGGCTGTGCTGAAACTCTGCGAATACTGTCCCAATACTTAGCCGACACTGAGCCGCCGAAGCTGGCAGGAGCGGCGCTTATATTCTCTTCTTCCAGAGGCCGCTCCTGTCGTGGCGCTGTCCTTGTCAGCCGGCTATTGGCTGACGTCGCCTCGCTGTCTTCTCTGATCTTGCGTTCCCCATCTTCGTTCCGGCGCTTGTGGTTTTGTGGTTACAGCAGAACATAATTGTCTTTCAGTGTTGTGTCAACATAACGTACCGGATATCACAGTAAAGAAGACGAAGTAAATATTCCTGAATTCCAATCAAGAACAACTGCCAACATGAGAAACGTAGAAGTAGATATCCTCGGTGTAATAATGCAGCTTAAGTCACTTAATAGAAGCAAAACTTCCGGTCCAAACTGTATACGAGTCAGGTTCCTCTCAGAGTATGCTGATACAACTGCTCGCTCACATAAAGATCTGTACCTAAAGAATGGAAAATTTCTCAAGTCACATCAAGTAGAAGTAATCCGTTGAATTACAGGCCCATATCACTAACGTCGATTTGCAGCAGCGTTTTGGAATATATACTTGATAAACGTCGTGTGATTAGGGCCTCCCGTCGGGTAGACCGTTCGGCGGGTGCACGTCTTTCGATTTGACGCCACTTCGGCGACTTGGATGATGATGAAATGATGATGATGATTAGGAAAACACAACACCCAGTCCCTAAGCAGAGAAAATATCCGACCCAGCCGGGAATCGAACCCAGGCTCTTAAGATTGACTTGCTATCGCGGTGACCACTCAGCTACCGGCGACGGACGGGGACATATACAATATTCGAATATTATAAAATACCTCGAAGAAAACGATTTATTGACACGTAGTCAGCACGGATTCAGAAAATATCGTTGTTGCGAAACACAACTAGCCCTTTATATTCATGAAGTAATGAGTGCTATCGACAGGGGATGTCAAATTAATTCCACATTTTTACATTTCCAGAAGGCTTTCGACACCGTTCCTCACAACCGTCTTCTAACCAAAGTGCGTGCCTATGGAATATCGCCTCAGTTGTGCGACTGCATTCGTGATTTCATGTCAGAAAGGTCACAGTTCGTAGTAATAGACGGAAAGTGATCGAAGAACACGGAAATAATATCCGGCGTTCCCCAACGAACTGCAGAATGACTTAGGTAAGATATCTGTATGGTGCGAAAAGTGGCAATTGGCCCTGAATGAAGAAAAGTGTGAAGTTATTCACATCAGTACTAAAAGAAATCAGCTAAATTTCGATTACGCGATAAGTCACACAAATCTGAGGGTTGTAAATTAAACTGAATACTTAGGCATTACAATTAGAAATAAACTAAATTCGAACGATCACATAAATAATATTGTGGGTAGAGCAAACCAAAGACTGCGATTTATTGGCAGAACACATAGATGGTGCAACAGGTCTATCAAAGAGACTGCTTACACTACGCTTTTCCGCCCTATTCTGGAGTACTGCTGTGCAGTGTGGGACCCACATCAGGTGGGACTGACGGATGACATTGAAAAAGTACAAAGAAGGGCAGCTCGTTTTTTACTATCGCGAAATAGGGGAGATAGTGTCACAGACATAATACGTGAATTGGAGGGGCAATCATTAAAACAGAGGCGTTTTTGGTTGCGGTGGGATGTTCTCATGAAAATTCAGTCACCAGTTTTCTCCTCCGATTGGCAGCCACCTACATAGGGAGAAATGATCATCACCTTAAAGTAAGAGAGTGGAACGGTAGGGAGACAGCATGAAGGTGGCTCATTGAACCCTCTGCCACGCACTTTATTGTGAATAGCAGAGTAATTACGTAGACGTAGATATAGCTGTAGAAAATGAATTGTAGCTGAATAAACAACTAATTAATGTGACCAAATTACAGGCCAATTTTTGGCAAACATATTAAGCCACTGTGATTAAAAACAATTCTGCTACTGTAAAAGTCCTCACAGTGGCATAATTTTACTCTTAATAGTACTTCATCAAGTGACCTTTCTGTAGTCAGAAATTGATGTGCCGATCACACAGGTGGCTGACATCTGTGAGTCTGAACTCTACATCTTGGCCCTCGACTGCTTAAATCGCTAACTAGCAGAACACTACAGATTAAGAATATTTTTAACTGAGGAAACGTTGGTAAATAACGAGTACAGTCTGGGACACTAAGATAAAAAGGAGATATGCGTATAAGTTAATTTGTCTCGATATTTATTGTCCCTTATCTCAGTCTGTAAAAGCGGAACCCTTATAGAATCACTTGGTTGTCTGCCCGTCCGTCTGTCTGTCTGACTATTAAAATCCCTTTTTCTGAGGATCATCGTCCCTTGGTGGCGTAAATACTGTCAGCTTCTCAGTCATTGCAATCAAAATATACGACCATTTTTTGATATTCGCAAACTCACTCATCACAACATATAGGGTGCTTCCCGTTGACCTAGAAATATGAAATCCTGTAACAAGAAAAGCTTCGCAGCACAAGTTAAGTAAAGAATCTTGAACTAATTAAAATGTGATTGCATAACAGAAAAAATCTTTTGCTATTTGAGCATATATTGCGTTCATCATCCATCAAAAGGCTAATAGAGGAACATTGCTCCGTGCGAACATAAAAAGCCAGTTGCAGTCATGTTTTAGTAAGCAAATACGAAATTTTTTATTAAATCTTCTCTCTCTGAATACACAAAGTGAAGTCCCCTGCTCGCTTCATTTTGTATGTCGGGGTAGTCTGAGTTAATTCTCGTAGAGATTTTGATACGGTCTTGGAATTCCCGGTACCGATATCTTTCCAGTATCGAAATCGATAACAGGCAAAATTCGTCAAGATTCTCAATTCCCTGGTCAGATGAACTATATACAGGGTGGATAAAAATTGTGTCCGACAGTTTTAACCCTGGATAGCTGATGCCAGTAAGAAACAAAATTGCTGATGTTGAAGGTCGACAATGCACCATTTTTAAACTCGGTGCCACACGCTCCGACTGGCCGCCGGATTGCCCTGTTGCCGGATGCTCTGGACAACGCATGACCGCGACTGCTTTGCCTGCCGGAGACTGCGATGTATCCAAGGCGACCCGCACGCTTGGTGGCAGCGTGCCAACCTGGGGGCGAATCCACCAGCGTCCCGACACATCCATTGTAGTTTCGTGATGAGACGTACCAGGAACAAACCGGTCAACAGCTGTTAGTTCGCGTACAGAAAGTCTTTTACAAATAGTGTCGGCCCTGAAAAGGGCCTTTTTCGTAGCTAGGACATTGTTTACTTGAAGCAGTTACTCGAACTGGCCACCCTCTGACGCGATAAAAGCTTAATAACGTCGAACGGTATTTTGCCGAACTCTTTCAAAGATTCCTGGCATTGCCCTGATGTGATGGGCGGATTGTTAAATGCGATCCATAAATTCCTCTACGTTCCTAGGTGGATCGCATCCGGGTGGGTGAACAAGAACCTTGAAGAATCCCCACAGGAAAAAGTCCGGTGGCTTGAGGTCTGGTGATAGCGGGGGCCATGTCCTACGAGCACCTCTGCCAATTATCCGGCCGTCGAAGAGTTCATTTGAACATCCGCTCACAGCACGACTGTTACGTGCGGGCGCCCCATCATGCTGCAACCACATGCGTAGCCGTATGTCCAGGGGAACATCTTCCAGCAGGCCGGGTAGAGTTTCTTGCAAAAAGTGGAGGTAATTTGCCCCAGTAAGTCGAGGAGGTAGATAGACTGGCCCAATGAGATGGTCACCCTGAATGCCTGCCCAAATGTTGAGCGAAAATCGTTCCTGGTGTCCATGGACGTATGTAACGTAAGGATTACCCTTTGTCCACTAATGAACGTTTCGAGTGTTGTAAAGGCCATCCCGATGGAAAGTCCGCTCATCGGTGAACAACACAATGTCGGCGAAGACGGGATCTCATGCAACACGTCGCAGAAACCACAGGCAAAACCCTAGCCTATGTTCATAGCCTGCCACAGGATTTAGATCTTGGACAGGGTGGAAACTAAATGGATGCTGGCCGTCGTCCCTCAAAAGCTCCCAGACTAACCGGTGAGTGGCTCCCATGTCGTGTCCAACCGCTCGAGTACTTGTTGTAGGTGCTCTCTCGAAGCACTCGAGTACAATCTCTTCAAATGCACCATCCCGTCTTGTTAGAGGTCTTCCAGCTTCACCACGATACCCCACGAAAGAGCCTTTTCGCCAAGTCGCCAGTGAATTGTTGTAAACGTTTGCGGGTGTGGGTGGCGTCTTGCTGGGTACCGTTCCTCATACAACAGTCGAGCTCCATGCGCATTACCGTCGGTTAGTCCGTAAACAAAAACCATATCTCGCTGTTTCTTAAACGAACACTGAGCCGCCATGCTTACTGTATGATTAAATCGCAGGTGACGTATGTGTGCTCCGAAGCGTAGCTTACATGTGAATGCCTCTGACGTAAGGTGGAAACAAAGAGCAAGACCTATTCGACACGTGTGCGTATCACATTGGGGCAGTGACGAGGTAGAGGGACGGTTCTATGTGTGAACCGACATCCATAGCGCTGCCCGTCAACAGACGAAGGGCAACAGGGCAATTCCACGGCCAATCGGAGCGCGTGGTGCCAAGTTTCCGTAGTTTAAAAATGGTGCGTTGTCGTCTCACACAACATAAGTAATTTTGGTTCGTACTGGCATCAGCTATCCAGGGTTAAAATTTCCTGACACAATTTTGCTCCACCCTTTATATTTATATATATTCATAACGAAGTTTGTATAGATCCCTCACTGCACAAGTGCTACTCGCAACTGGCCAAGTTTTACTAATCCAGTTAATTGAATCACACAGCATTCCACAAGTCACTACGTCCCAGAGCCTAGTTCTCCACTGTGATACACATATATTAGGTATATAATGCCTAATTACGAGAACAATCACAACTGCTTTCTTCTCGGACCAGTATCAATGCCGAAAAAAATGCAAACATAAAACTAAAAAGTATAACGACGTGATAGAAACATGATACACGAAATTTCATCAGTGATGTGATACAAAGTTTTAACTGCTCCTGTGCTGCAGAGATTAACTACTAAAGAAAACGCATTTATACTCTAGAAAAACAGTAAATTATACTTTAAATATGACGGTAAGCAGATGCTAAAGCCAGAGAGTTCCAGAAATTCTGCGAATCCGTTCTACGTCGCTGTTTGGCACTGACAGCCATTACTAGTTTGTTTGCATTTCGCAGTTAAACACTGTTAGACAAGCTACGTGAAGTTAACACCAGCGGATCCGCACGTCTGTGTTTGACACCTTGATGCGGTGTGTAATGTTTCCAGTTGAATAATTAACTCCGAAGTTGATTTCGGGAGGAGCCAGTGGTAGTTCCTGTCATGTGCAGTATATGAGTAACCGAAGCAGCGCTTTTGCCGCGGTGCTCAGATGCAAAGCGCGATAATGTAGCACCACATACAGAATGTTTCTCTTTCTTCGAAAGGCAGATAAAGATCTGTCCACTGAACAAAATTTTCGCCGTTGCTGAATACCGTAGATTAATTTTTACATATTTTGTAACTGTTAACACTGTTACATGGTGTTTAATGTGCTTTACCACTAATCTAAAGGTTCTAGGTTTATTCCAGACTGCTAAGACTTGAAAAAAATGTGTTGTGACTTTTCAAAAGAGGGAATATCATTGGAAAAGCTTCGAGGCACCTTCTCGACATTCTGACTGCAGTTATTATCCAACTGTAACTGCATAAGTATACCTAAATCTACTGCAATATTTGTATTAACAAAATACTATAAGCGAATCTCCATTTGATTTATTTCAGTATAATCAGTTCCAAAGGTAAACCTGCGTGCCACCTGAAACTCGCAGCCTGTAGGGGACAGCGTGTTACTTTGGTATTTTTTTCGGACATTTGGCTATAGCCAGCTCTGTAATAGAAGTTTAACATATTTTCTTATTCAGTTTTAAATGATAGCATTGACTTTTCATGTGCTGCAGTCGTCTTCTGGAATTATTCCGGAGAATTAATGATTTTCCAAATATAAAAAAATGTACTAAGGTACAAGACGCTGCTGTATCTAGGATTAAACATTCTATAAAAATTTAAAAATGTTCCAGCACAGAAAATGTTGTCAGTACTTTATTCAGTCATCTATATGTTTCATTATTTCTCTACTACACACGAACAATCAAATTAGGCACAAGTCTTATCAGAAACCAGTTACAGGGAGGGTAAATCAATTTCGAAATGAAGCTACTGGAAGCTAAAACAAATTTCCAAATTCAAGACAGTTAAAATGGTTAATGCATTAACAAAACTGAGTTAATTTGGGAAATATCGTATGTTCCATGGTAAAAGGTCTTCTGTGCTACGGTACAAGTGTGATTTTACTGTCCACTATGCATAACTAGTTTTAAAGATGTATGGAATTTAACTGGCTACAAAAGTCTGTAACTAAAGCGTTGAGAGTACATGCCAAATAGGATCTTCTTACTACTCTTAAATGTGTATAATCCGATAAATTGCAGTAGTTTAAAAGGAAAACGTCCTTTTCATGCTGCATATTAAGTGTTTTGCTTATTTTGAGCACCCAGGCATGGGTAGCATTAGTTACAAAGCATCTTTAGTGGTTGTACCGAAATATTTTTCAACTTCTTCGTTTGCATATACAGGTTCACGTTTGCACAAGCAAATTGTAAATTTGAGAAAGTACCTTCAGGTTTTTATACCAAAATGGAAAAGTACTAACAAGTCAGTGCCTAAGTCAGTACTTTCATTCCAGCTCGCAAACTGGTTGAAAGTTTGCAGTTTTCCTTGTGGTCATTGTTTTCAACGTATAGGACTTTGACTACCAATTTACGTGTGTATAGTGTCATTCGTTTCTATAAACGTTGTCAACTTTCTCAGGTTTTGCTTTCAATTGTTTTTTTGTGACTACATATTTGATGATTTAAGGTCTCTCTCTCTCTCTCTCTCTCTCTCTCTCTCTCTCTCTCTCTCTCTCTCTGTGTGTGTGTGTGTGTGTGTGTGTGTGTGTGTGTGTGTGTGCGTGTGTGTGTGTGTACTATTTATTTTTATTTTTCCCACATACATTTATAGCCTTGCGAGATAATAGAATTTATGATCATCTGTTGTGGCAGTAATAAACGTATGTGAAAAAATATAAATAAAAAAGTGCACACAAACACACATACACACACACACACACACACACACACACACACACACACACACACCGAGAGAGAGAGAGAGAGAGAATGAGTGAGAGGGAGAGAGAGAGAGAGAGGGAGAGAGACAGAAAAAGAGAGAGATAACTTACAACAGAACACATATAGGCACAGAAAAAAACAAATGAAAGCCAAGTTGGCAATGCATATAGAAACTAATGACACAATACACTCAGGATATGTCACTTAAAGTGCTATATGTTGTAAATAGTGACCAAATGGAAAACCGCAAACTTTCAGTTGTTTTCTACCTGAGAGAAATATGTCTGACTTGAAAATAATGGATTAGACGCTGATCTGTGAGTGCTAAGCTTTTGAAAATGTTGGCTGGAATACTCTCTTTCAAATTATAAAGATTGCAGGGGTAAAATACAGGGAGCGAGACGCGATTTACGATCTGTACAGAAACCAAATGGCGGTCATGAGTCGAGGGGCACGAAAGGGAAGCAGTGGTTGAGAAGGGAGTGAGACAGGGTTGTACATATCACTGATGTTATGCAATCTGTATAATGAGCAAGCAATAAAGGAAACAAAATAAAAATTTGGAGCAGCAATTAAAGTCCATGGAGAATAAATAAAAACTTTGAGGCTTACCCATGACATTGTAATTCTGTCAGAGACAGCAAGGAACTTGGAAGAGCAGTTGAAGGGAATAGACAGCGTCCTGAAAGGATGATGTAAGATGAACACCGACGCAAGCAAAACGAGGATAAAGGAATGTAGTCAAATTAAATCAGGTGATGCTGGGGGAATTAGATTAGGAAATGAGACACTTACGGTAGTTAATGAGTTTTGCTACACGGGAAGCAAAACAACTGATAACGGTCGAAGTAGGGAGGATATAAAATGTAGAATGACAATGGCTTGAAAAGCATTTCTGAAGAAGAGAAATTTGTTAACATTGACTCTAGATTCAAGTGTCAGAAAGTCCTTTCTGAAAGTAATTGTAGGGAGTGTAGCTGTGTATGGAAGTGAAACAGTGGGGATGAACATTTTAGACAAGGAGAGAACAGAAACTTTTAGAAATGTGGTGCTACGAAGAATGCTGAACATTAGATGAGTAGATCACGTATCTGAATAGAATTGGGGAGAAGAGAAATTTGTGGTTGACTGAAAGAAGGAAGTGGTTGATAGGACACATTCTGAGACATCAAGGGATCCGGAATTCAGAACTGGCGGGAAGCGTGGGTGGTAAAAATCGTAGAGGGAGACCAAGAGATGAGTGTATTAAGCAGATTCAGAAGGTTGTAGGTTACAATACTTACTCAGAGATGAAGAGGCTAACACAGAACAGAGTAGCACGGAAAGCTGCATCAAACCAGTCTTTGGACTGAAGACCACAATAACAACTGTGAGTGCTTTCCCATTTTGTCATGAAAACCTCAGTTAACTGTTTTTAGTCTCTAATTTACATGTGCAAACGTTAACCTGTACGTGCAGTCCAAAGGACGTGTAATATTTCAGGACAACCACTGAAAATGCATTGTATCTAAGGCGTAGAGCGTCTGGTTGCATAAGATAAATAAAAAAAAACTTAATGTACTGTACGCAAAAGGCGCTCTTCTTTTGAAGTGCTGAAATTTATGTACAAACGCTGTAGAAATGGCCAAACAAGAAACTTGATATAATGCGAAATATTTACAAATGCTGCAGAAAACACAAATTTATATCTAGCAACAACAAAAACTGTAGAAAATGGCGTAAAATGCTTGTGGCGCTCTCTAGTGCGCATTTCTTCATGTTGTTCCAAAACCAGTCACCAGAGAGCTGAACCGACGAAAAAACATTATGTGTTCCTGGGTTCTGCTCCAGACTATACTGTCAGGAGGAGAACATATTAGGCTGTCCTACAACGAATCACATCGTGGTATATTTCATTTTTAGACGTTTAGAGGAACTGCAAAATCTAAAGAACAGCATGAACACTCTATATCAGAAATTAGCGATGTGGAACGGAAGAGGATGCCAACTATTGGTAAGAAGTGTATAAGGTAATTATATAAAAATCAGTTATGATGCAGCACGTGTTAATGTGGTCATGAATAGAGATAAAGAAAATCTAATAGGCTACTACGAGAAGCGCAGTGGTAGAATAGTTTTCCATTTACTAAACGACGTCAACGGCAGTTACTCAAGTCTGAGTGCCTGCTTCACGACCTTATGTTGACACAATCTCAAAGTAACAGAATCGATAATTTCTGCTATTTAGAGTCTTTGTTGATCGAGATGTTAAACTAAGAGAGAGAAAGATCTAGCAGAGAATATTTTCGGTATACATTACAACTGGGGAAATGTCTGCATGGTTTTCAGTTAATTTCGTTCTAGGAAAAGTCACGGTGATACGGGAACATAGGAAATACTTAAGAGATGTTTAACAAGCCTGCGAGTGAAAGGAAACATACCTTAGTGTGTTTTTCTGTGTTCGACAACGAGAGTATCAGCGTAAGGCGGTATGGAATAGTGGGAAGTTAAAAAACAAGGAAAGAAATGAAAGACATCATAGTCTTTAATATAGGTCAATAATTGGTTAGCTTAATGGAAAGGAAGTAAACTCTAAAAACAATATGTGCATTGAGTATGTAGAGGCTAACGCAAATATAGCATAGGCAAATTATAAATAACCAAAGCAAACTCTGAAAATATTCCAGAAAGAAACACAAGAATGTAAATTATGCGAACCAATGAATTATGGCTAAAATGAAATCAGATAGGAGCACAAAGATCCAAAATTATATTTATGGATATGGAGGAAATGTGAATCGGGTGGTCCTCGTAAAAGTTGACGGCTTGCCTAAGAAGGTGAACTATAATGTAGGAGGGCGGGCAGATGTATGGGAGAAGGCGAGGTTTCAAGCCTACGACATGCAGATGATAAATGTCTCTTAGCGACAAGGAAGTGGTAGGTAGACGGCAGAAGTGCGTAGAAGGTCTGTATTATTTGTTATACTACTTGAAGATTGATGTTATAGAAAAAGGAGGTTTTGCAATGTTGTCATATTTGGCACAGCTTTGAGTAATGTGAACCACAAAGAGTCACTAACAGTCAGTGACACGTATCTGCAATTACTTGATTCATTTGAGGAATATAATGAACGCCATACGGGTGCTAAGGCCCCAACATCGTAGATTTAAGTTTACAACTGTCTCTGTTATAACAATATGATTAACTGCAACGACTTTGGCCCTTACTTTTCTAGTTATAACCAGATACCTCCACATCGTGAAAAACACTTTATATTGCCACCATTAGGTAATTATACATCCAGCATTACAGAGCGTCCCTAATGAACGTTGCATACTTGCATTTCCATTTAAGCGAGGGCAGTTAATAAGATCGAAATGTTCCATTTCTGTTAATTTACACTGTCTATATAATATTCCACAACACAGACGATATTGTTAAAACTTACATTCTTTGAAATATAAATTGCCTGTCACCTCGATACTTCTAGATCATATGTTTACTTACTATTAACAGCCATCAACAAAATCTTTATATTTTGCCAGAAGCCTATACTAGGGAAAAAACTATTTCAGCGAAATTCTTTTTACTCCTTACCTAAAAACTAATAATGTTGAGAACTACTCTTACAACGTCATCTCACTCTAACCACAGAAATATTGTTAACCTTCGTAATGACTCTGGAAAGCAAATTCGCCATATGAAATACAGTAATTATAATAGTGTCCGCTTATGTAATTCTGAAGATAGGAATGATGAATCTTCATATTATGTAAATTCACCAATAAGTATACTTTCGTTCTAGAGAATTTCGAAGGATGAAAAGTAAATGAAAATCACTGTGAGTCTACATTATGCAGTACTTGAGCATGTAAAAATTATGGAATGTAAAAATTATGGAATATATCATACTCATTATATACATCACCTGCGGCGCTGAGCACGATAAAATATTCAGATATTTGAGTACTTGAGCTACATTGTTAATGAAATTCTGAGAAAAGGAGGAGGAATACAGCGCCACATAGAATCACTTACACACCAGCTGAACTCGGGTTGCTTTATGATACAAACGTTTGTCCCAGTTGCTGTTTTATAGTTTAAGGGAATCTGTGCTCTGGTTTTGGTTGTCATCAGTAAGGTTTTCGGATGTTTATGGACTGAATGTTTCTGGTTTCTGAAATGTGATACTTTTCCCTTTACTGACTATATAGATCTTCTAATGTAACATATTATTCATATTCGTACATTGCTCATTACCACCTTTTATGTATCCGAGAAATGTACTTAATAAAATTTTGGAACAAAAAGTTAGAATGTAGCCATCATCAACAAGTTCACGCTGTCTTCCTCTGTCAGTGTGGATTATACTCCCCCCTCCCCACCAGCTTCCGCCCATCTCTAAGTTTTCTTTAATAGTCTATAGGTGTCGAGCTAGCTATACATTCTATGC
Organism: Schistocerca piceifrons; assembly: GCF_021461385.2. Classification (NCBI taxonomy): domain Eukaryota; kingdom Metazoa; phylum Arthropoda; class Insecta; order Orthoptera; family Acrididae; genus Schistocerca; species Schistocerca piceifrons. The sequence continues at coordinate 227,545,586 of NC_060143.1, forward strand.
TGCTATCGCAGCCCTTTCGTCGGAATAATAAAATCTTCTACTTTTCCAAGCGGGGTCAACACTTTAATGTCTGCATAAGTGTTAAACTATACGCATTTCCTCAGTCCATGTAATTAACTCTTGTCTGTTACCCAATATTTCAGAACTATTTTTTAACGATCATTGACGTTGCACCTTCAATGCATTTAAACAAAGACATAAAAATGTGTAAGAACTATAATACCGTTGCCATCAATTCGGCTTGGATAAGTAATAAGAGGTAATGTATTTCTTGATTCCATTTGAAGAATAAGAGTTTGGAATTTTTGATAGTGCGCTTATATAAGTTGGTAACGTGTCAGCTTTCGTTTCGTGTAGTGAAGTGTGTGGGGTCCACCAATCGTCCCACTAAAAGCGCCTGTAACAATTCCTCGAGCTGTTCTATCAGTATGTTACGTGTCTTATTTTTGTTTCACGTGGCTCAACGACAAACGAACAATGCTCAGAACTGGTTTTGAGGAGAGCCTCTTAAGTTAGGTTCGTCTGAGTTGAATTGCACTAACTAAGAATTCTCTCAAGTGTCTCAGGCGGTACAACTGTCACAGGGAAAATTTGTGAAAACTACATACACAATATTTAGAAAGAATGTACAAAATTGCACCACATTTCACTCATGCATATAGAATTCAAAATATCTTGTCATTGGATGTGTTCATGTGCATAAATAGCAGTCCCCAAAATTGTTGTGAAGGCCTGCTACATGCCAACATTATTTATCCTTTCTCCACTGTAGTGACCAAAAAATTTTCAAAATTTATCCGGTACATGTATTGTTGTACTGACGCAATCCTAATCAGGGATTTGTATAGAGAAGCATATTTTATCACATAGATTAAGCTCAAAACAACATTCTTTTAAGGTAATTACAAATCTACAGACTCTTTCTCAATGATGATATGTAACATTAACTCTTTTGTACATGAATTATGTTCTTGCCATAATATTTTTAATGCGCGACGGTGCACAAGTTGAGAGGCGCCTGATTGTTACGCGCGGCGGCCTACCTGCTAAGGGGTCGGTATTACCGAGTCCAGAAACAACTCGTGGCACACATACAATGTCCTGGCTCTGTAAACATTAGCATATTCCATTCATGATGAGCGGACGATGAATTGCGACGTTCATATCCATTGCTAGTTCCTGAATTAATGGACCCTCGCTATCCACTTTCTCTATGAGGAGATTTGGATTCACAATCCGTCTCATTAGATACCCGACTTGTACGGCATCGAAGGCAGAGCATTAACGAAACGCCGTTTTGCAGCACCTCTAATCGTCCTAATTCTTTGCCCAATCAAATGCAAAAAATGCACACAACTTTCATATTTATAAGGCCACTGTGTTTCCTTTATTACAACTTAGTGAGCACCACTATTTCGTCCTGTAAAGGGGTGCCACAGAATATTCTAATCTGGTTTCACGGTATGTTTGTGATAGATTTTCTGTTTCTTCTACTGAGGTAGTTTCACTATCAATCATAATATACCAGAGTGGTAAAAAGTTACAATTGCTTGCAGTACTTATGCCAACATCTCGGACTATTCAGCACATTCACAAAACATCTATATAAATTATTTAACAAAACGAAACAAAAATACTTCTGTTCAGTTAGGTTTGTTAAACCACAACAAATATGAGTGAGCAGCATTAAGATTAGTTTCTGCTGCCAAAGAACAGAAGACCTACATCTTCCAGGCAATGGTCATTAGGCGAAAGATGAGCGAGACGAAATCTTCGGCAAAATAAAGAACGTTCCCTTGTAAAGAAAAAAAGGAATAAAAGCATAAATTAGAAAGATTTTTTTAAATGTAACAATGGATTTCTTCATACAGAATGTCGCAAACATTTTAGTTGTATAGTTAAATGTCAAAATGTTCTGTATTGCTATCATATCATCATCTTTTTTACGTTCTGCTTGTGGAATAAGAATGCTAGCATATACTGTACAATTTCCAACGAAAATTAACCTCTGAGTTTGACATTTTCTTCTATATCTGTTCTTCTGTATCTATCGACGCAGGTGAATTTCTAGCTTTAAAGTAAATAGCCATTACGAATCTTTTAGGCCGTTTATAAATTTTCCATCTAATAGCTCTAGAATCTCATGTATGAAACAAAAATTCATTACTAAATGTAACCTTAGACTACTCCATTAAGTTTGATTAAGCGAAATGTCTTACTGCCACCTTTATCTACACTTAAACGTGCTAATCCCAAATTAATGCTAGAAATTACAGTACGTACTTTATTAATTTTAACATCTGAATATTTCTTCTTAAAGAACCACAATTTACCACAAACTAGATAATTTTGGCTGATTTGTGTCAAAAACTAATTCCATTATTAAACAGTATTTCAGTAGCTCTTCAGGCTTTAGCGGCGATCTAAAGACATCTTGGGTTGTCGGGAGTTCTGCCGGATATCAGCGTCGTACTTGCAAGATATTTCGGTCACGTAGCTCGTAACCTTCGTCAGGTGCGACCTGAGACGGCTCCTCGAGTGGACCTGGTCCAGTATTTATGCCTATGGCCTTCCCCCTCCACCAACGGCTGCAGGCGCTTCCTCTGTGGTCCGCGCCCATTCCCTGCGACCTGCTGGAACGCTGCTGCTCCGTTTTCCGTCTGCTGCGGTTCTAGGTGTTCCCTCTGCGGTCCGCGCCCACCAAACCCGCTCCTGGGGGTTTCATCTACGGTCTGGGGTACCAAGCGTTCCCCCTGCGGTCCGCGCCCGCTCACCACGACCTGTTGAAGCGTTGCCACTCCGTTTTTCGTCCGCTGCGGCTCTGGATATTCCCTCTGCGGTCCGCGCCCACCTGTCCCACTTCTGGGTGTTCCATCTTCGGTCTGGTGCTCCTGGCAGTCCGTCAGGGGCTCGTTTTCCATCTCCATGGAGCCCCTGACGGACTGCCAGGCGCACCAGACCGAAGATGGAACACCCAGAAGTGGGACTGGTGGGCGCGGACCGCAGAGGGAACACCTAGAACCGCAGCGGACGGAAAACGGAGCAGCAGCGCTCCAGCAGGTCGCAGGGAATGGGCGCGGCGGACCACAGAGGAAGCGCCTGCAGCCGTTGGTGGAGGGGGAAGGCCATAGGCATAAATACTGGACCAGGTCCACTCGAGTAGCAGTCTCAGGTCGCACCTGATGAAGGTTACGAGCTACGTGACCAAAATATCGTGCAAGTACGACGCTGATATCCGGCAGAACTCCCGACAACCCAAGATGTCATTAGATCGCCGAGAAAGCCTGAAGAGTTACATTAAAAGTCTCTACGGGGAGGAGATGTATCAGAATATCAAGAAGCTGGACAAGCTTCGGCAGAAGAAAGGGAAGATGATGAGTTCTCTCAGTTTTTTGCTGAGGTGTCGAGATGGAGATGTGGTACCAGTATTTGCCAGAATTAAACATCACATCAACTGCAGAGCGGCGAACAAGATAAAACGCAGAGCAAGCATGGTACTGGTGAGAGAGAGGATTCGAGATATGCGCCACAGGTTAGGTGTTATGGCCAGGGAGCTGTTACACATTCATCTGTACATGGCAGCCTCCTTAACAAGAGAAGATTGGGATTGGGTAGACCGTGCCTCCTGGTCTTTAGCTGAGTGTGCTAGAAGGAATGCTTCATCTTGCCAATCTGCAAAGTTTGGCCACATGAGTAAGAAAGCACTGCAGATGGAAGAGACACGCACTGTGACGAATCTGAGTGGCATACAGTTTGATGATATAACCTTAAAGGTACTCAGCAAGGGTCTCAACTTTGCTACGACCCCTAGAAACGTACCCATTTCAGGTTTCGTCAGTGCAGTAGAGCAAGTTGCAGCCACACTTCCACCTAATGTGGCAGAGGAAGTCCGCCAAGAGACCTGCAGGGCCCTCACCAAGGCCAGGCCGCCGAAATCGAACATCACAACCGAGGAGAGGCTTGCACTCAAGAAACTCCGGGAAGACAACAGCATTGTGGTACTGCCAGCAGACAAAGGGAACTCCACTGTCATCTTGCAGTGGGTGGATTACGATGAGAAAGTACGCCAACTTCTGGAGGATCCTGCATACAGAATTCTGGAGTGTGACCCCTCAGACAAGTTGGCCAAGAAGACTAGTGCTCTCTTGAAGGAAACAGGGATGTCCGATAAGATCATCAGACAACTATGGGAAAAAGCGCCAGTGCCACCTAGACTGTATGGTCTGCCTAAAATACACAAGGAGGACGTGCCCCTACGTCCAATTGTCAGTAATATTGGGGCACCTACGTACACAACAGCCAAGTACTTGAAAGGTCTCCTGTCTCCATATGTGGGGAAATGTATTCACCACATCCGCAACTCAGAAGATTTCCTGCAACGCCTCAAGCAACTGCACATCACAAATTCGGACATCATGGTTAGTTTTGATGTGGTATCGCTGTTCACCAGGGTCCCACTGAAGGACTCACTAGAACTGATTGCAGAGAAATTTGACGGTGCTCTGTTGGACCTGTTCAGTCATACACTGACATCCACGTATTTCCTGTACAGAAACCAATATTACGAGCAAACTGAAGGTGTAGCCATGGGCAGCCCACTGTCCCCTGTGGTTGCCAACATGTTTATGGAGAGTTTTTAGGAGAGGGCATTGGAGACAGCCACATTTAAACCCACATGCTTCTTTAGGTATGTGGATGACACCTTCGTGATCTGGCCACATGGGATGGACAGGCTCAATGAGTTTCTCGAACATCTTAACTCATGCCACCCTAATATCGAGTTCACTATGGAACTGGAGAAGAATGGCCAGCTGCCATTTCTGGATGTACTAGTCCAGAGGAAAGCAGATGGATCAATTAGCCACAGTGTGTACCGAAAACCAACACACACTGATTTATATCTGCAGGCCAGCAGCTGTCACCACCCTGCACAGAAGAATGGGGTTCTGAAGACTTTGGTCCACAGAGCACGGGCCCTGTCAGACCAAGAGAATCTACCTATAGAGATAGAACATCTCAAAACTGTTTTCTCCAAGAATGGATACACAGACAGACAAATTGAGAGGGCACTCCAACCAGCCACTATACCACAGGTTCCTGAAGAAGACCAAGATGAAGCAAAGAAGGTGGCATATCTGCCCTATGCTGGCTCTATTTCTGCCAGAATCAGTAGGATCCTCCGTAAACACAATATCAAGTGTGTTTTCTGTCCATCCAACAAGATCAGGGGACTGCTGGGGAGTGTCAAAGACGACCTGGGATTACGAAAACCAGGGATTTACAATATATCTTGTCAATGTGGCATGTCCTACATTGGCCAGACGACAAGAACTGTGGAGATCAGGTGCACACTAGATTAAGACAGGTGACTAAGTCAGCCATTGCTGAACACTGTCTAGAACTAGATCATGCCATGAAGTATGAGGATACCAAGATTCTAGCACAAACACCCAGATTTTGGGACAGTGTTATAAGAGAATCGATAGAAATCAAAATGGCTGACGATCTTATGAACTGTGACACAGGGTACCAGCTAAGCAGAGCCTGGGATCCGGCTCTGGAATTGTTAAAGGAGCAACGGGGCCAGCTGCAACACTACACAAACAGAAGAACCAGAGACATGGAGATGGAAAACGAGCCCCTGACGGACTGCCAGGCGCACCAGACCGAAGATGGAACACCCAGAAGTGGGACTGGTGGGCGCGGACCGCATAGGGAACATCCAGAGCCGCAGCGGACGAAAAACCGAGCGGCAACGCTTCAACAGGTCGTGGTGAGCGGGCGCGGACCACAGGGGGAACGCTTGGTACCCCAGACCGTTGATGAAACCCCCAAGAGCGGGTTTGGTGGGCGCGGACCGCAGAGGGAACAACTAGAACCGCAGCGGACGGAAAACGGAGCAGCAGCGCTCCAGCAGGTCGCAGGGAATGGGCGCGGACCACAGAGGAAGCGCATAAGGCCATAGGCATAAATACTGGACCAGGTCCACTCGAGGAGCAGTCTCAGGTCGCACCTGATGAAGGTTACGAGCTACGTGACCGAAATATCGTGCAAGTACGACGCTGATATCCGGCAGAACTCCCGACAACCCAAGATGTCAGTATTTCAGTAGGATTAGTAAATAATGATCCAAAGATCCATAGCCTACATTCCGTATCTGAAGTCACACAACAACTGTTTTTACGAACTACATGACGCTGTGCAATATACCGTCCGTAACTACGTCCCCATCACCTCAGAATACAGATAACCAACCTACGAAGTGCAGACTTCAGAAGATACTTAGGGGCTAATACATAATAAACATCCGGTGGTTCAGGATATACATCAAAATCAACCTTTATAAACAATCAACGTCTTAGATGATAGCCAGCATGAACAAAATCAATATGTGTCATTAAAGCAACGTCACAAATACTAAAATAATTCTAAATGAATGATTCATTCTAAACGAATATTCAAATCCGATTTTTCCTTTAAGTTTACTGTAAGTGGCTGTTCCTCCATAATATGTTCCAAAATATATGCATATTGTCGCTTATAAATTTAATCAAATTCTTCAGACAAAACGACTTTATAAACATTTGTTCCGAATTTGCCAAATTATAGTTCTGAACAATAAGGCATTTAAATATTTTCCGTCTGCTACTTATGCATCTTGGCGTTTCCATTCACCAAAATGAAATTAAATAAAACATTTGTGTTACAACTGTTAATATAAAAAGTAATATTTTACATGCTCTCTCGAACTTCTATCGCTCATAAATTTAATAAGCGCTTTCCTACGTATCGAGTCCAGTTGCGATTTAGACTTAAAATAAGAAACATCGTGAAGTTTGGTGCAGTATCAGCACTTGTTAGACCGTAAATTTCTGCTCTTTATTCCTGAACAAGTGACAGCGTCACACCAGATGATAGTTCCTAAGAACAGCACCGCCACGACTGAATATAGGCTTTTTCACCCTGTTTTATCAGAACCATCAACCGCTGAAAAAAGAGGGGTCATGTGCAGCCTTCTCCATGCATTTAGTCTTTAACAATACGCGACATGTTGTTTTAAAATGTGCATAACTCAATAAAAGACTTATTACTTTGGCACACGACGGGACGTTAAACACCAGTCTTCTTCTCCTCCCTATCTTGGCACCAAGCGCTGATCATCTCTAATGTATTTCACAAAAGCATTCTGATTATTTCATCCCTCTATATTATAGTTTTATTAGCGAACAACGTCTTTCCTATGATGAGCCCTACTGAGAAAGCTATAAACAGAGCATTTATCATACTTTGTAAATGATTCGTAAGATCGAAACAAAAATTTTGGAAAGTGACTGTAGTCAGCAGTGTGAGTATTTTTCGGCGGTTAGTACTCACACGACGGGCGACAGATTTATTCATTAGAGCAAAGGTGGTCCACGTCTGTTCGTGGAAATTGGTTTGTAACTAGATGTTAACTCGGCTTCACCCACTAAGCTACTGGCCAGTAGTGGATACCTTTTTGATTAAGTTACATATAATGTTTGGTTATAGTCGGCTAGCTCTCTTCCTTACTGTGTCAAAACGTCATTTCTTTTGATCACGTGACGAAACACAGGTATATGATCTTGATTTAGGTAAATGTTCCTGTTATTTCACGTCGAAATACAATCTAAGAGAATGTGAAAATGCTAAAAAAAAGAGTACTTATAACTCGCAAATAAGGAAAGTGTACTTTTTTAACAATAGTTACAAAAGTTTACAAAAAGAGGTAAAGGATGCAATTACCACACTTGATTCTGTTTCAAACAGCAGTACTCTGTCACCTAGTACCGAGGTAACGTTCATAGCCGACAGTAATTGCTTTAAAAATTGCCTCATGTCCTATTATGTACTGTGTTGGTTCACGCACTGTGAAGAGTTTTTTAAAAGAACGCAATATCTCCTAAATATTTTACGGACGCTCGAAATTTAGCACGGGTGTCGATGTTTGATGCTTTTAACAATTCCCATAACGAAACTCTGTCTCGAAATCTTATCCAAGGAAATTCACGTCGTGGGTAAATTACACAATCAGAAGAGCACAAGCACTTTTTTCACTGCGCTATAGTTATTGTCATGTTACTGACGACAGTGCCACTAAAGCTGAGTTATTAAATACGTTTTTCCGGAATTCCTTCACCAACGAGAACGAAGCAAACATTCTATAACTCGAATCAAGAACAGCTGCAAACACGAGAAACCTACAAGTCGATATCATCGGTGCTGTGAGTTAATAAAAACAAGATTTCCGATGTAGCTTACGTATCCATTAGATTCCTTTCAGAGAGTGCTCATGATGTAACTCCATACTTAGGAATTACATAGAATCGCTCGTTCGATAAATATTCCACCTAAAGACTGAAAAGTTAAACAAGACACACCAATACTCGAGAAGGGAAATAGGAGTAATCCGCTGAACTATGGACTCATATCATTGGTGTCGATTTGCAGTAGGATTTTGGAACATATATTGTGATCGAACATTATGCAATCAAGAAGAAAACGATCTGTTGACACACAGTCAACAGAGATTCAGAAAATATCGTTCATTCAAAACGCAACTAGCTTTTTGTTCTCACTAAGCTGAAAATGGTTCAAATAGCTCTGAGCTCCATGGGACTAAACATCTGAGGTCATCAGTCCCCTAGACTTAGAACTTCTTAAACCTAACGAACCTAAGGACATCACACACATCCATGCTCAAGGCAAGATTCGAATCTGCGACCGTAGCAGCAGCGCGGTTCCGGACTGAAGGGCCTAGAACTGCTCGGTCACAACTGTCACTAACTAATGAAAACTATCGGCAGAGGATCTAAGACTGATTCCATATTTCTCAGTTCCCAGAAGGGTTTCGACATAGTTCTTCGCAAGCGCCTTCTAATCAAACAGCGTGCCTATTGAGTATTGTCTCAGTTGTGCAACTGGATGTGTGGTTAACTGTCAGAAAGAACACTGTCTGACGGAAATTAGTCGCGTTAAACAGAAGTGATTTTTGGCGTTCCTCAGAGAAGTGTCATAGGCCTTCTGCAGTTTCTGATCTATATGAAAGATTTAGCATACTATCTGAGCAGCCCTCTTAGACCGTCTGTAGACAATGCTTTGTTTGCCGGGTATTAAAGTCATTAAAAGACCAAAGGTAACTGCAGAATGATTTATACAAGATATGTGTATGGTATGAAAAGTGACAATCGACTCTAAATAATGAAATGTTTGAGGTTATCTGTAGACTGCTAATTCAATCAAATATCAAATGATTACAAATTACGAACAACTGAAATTCGAACGATCACGCAGAAAATATTGTAGGGAAGGCAAACCTAAGACTGCGTTTTACTGGCAGGACACTTAGAAGACGCAACAGATCTTTTAAAGAGACTGCCCTATACACTAAGCTTGTCCGTCCTTTTCTGGAGTACTTCTGCGCGATATGTGTTTCTTACCTGACAGGATTGACGGAGGACGTAGAAAAGGTTGAAAGAAGGCAGCTCCTTTTGCATTATCACGAAATACCTGGGAGAGCGTCACATATGCGATACGTGAACTGGGATGGCAATCATTAAAACAGACACAGTTTTCGTTACGACGAGATCACGAAATGTTTATCACCAAATTTCTCCTCGGAAGGTGAAAGTATGTTGTTGACACCCACCTACATAGGGAGAAATGAGCATCGCAATAAAGTAAGAGAAATCAGAGCTCGCATGGAATGATTTTAGTGTTGGTTTCCTCTGTGAGCTGTTCTGGAGGGTAGCTGTAGAGTTGTCTGGTATGATGGACAGTCTGTCAGGCGCTATCCTGAGAATTGCAGAGTAGTCATGTAGACGTAGACATAGAATTCTTTGTGGAGATGATGTAGAGATGCAGAAGGAAGCGATGAATGAGAATTCGTATCAAGGAACGGATTCGAATTCGGGTCGCCTGCTCGCCAGGCAGATGGACTAACCACAACACAATCCAGGTTCAAACTGGTTCAAATGGCTTTAAGTACTATGGGACTTAACTTCTGAGGTCATCAGCCCCTAGACTTAGAGCTACTTAAACTAACTAACCTAAGAACAGCACACATATCCACGCCCGAGACAGGATTCCAACCTGCGACCGTAGCAGCAGCGCGGCTCCAGATTGAAGCGCCTAGAACCTCTCGGCCACAACGGCCGGCAACAGTACCATTCAGGCACAGTAGCTTTGCACAACTGCATGGACCATGCTACGCGTCCCTCCTGAACACAAATTCCGATTCACGTCTCAGCGCACGTGGCATTCTCATTAAAGTCGAACAGCACTGTATTGGAGTAGCCTGAAACCCAGGCATAGGTGCTTTAATCAAATGAAACTGTTTGGTTCCAGAGACTTTTTCAAGTCTCAAATATCCAGTACGCATATCAGAAGACTGAAACAATGAATGAAAATTTGTGCCAAGACCTGGATTCTAATATGAATTTGGACCGAGAAGGGAGGCGTGCTGAGGTAGTCTGTGCAGTTGTGCAAAAGCACTGTTCCACGGTGGCGTAGTGGTTAGTCCATCTGCCCACGTTCGAACAGCGGCCTTGGTACAATTTTTTGTTCTTGGCTTCAGTCTGCATTTATGCATCATTGACGTTTGAGACTGGAAAGACCTCTGGAGCCATATAGTTTCATTTGTGTGAAAACGGACTGAGCGATCGGGTTGTGGTTGAATGGGTGGAGGGAGATGGAAAAGTTGTGGATGTCGGGATAGAAGGAGAGTTGGTAGTAATACTTCATCAACAGCTTTAAGCAGCAGCACTTAACCATAGATCTGTGAACAGACTTTGAGCCATAATACGTGCGTCACAGCCTTCGGCTCCCAATAATCTGCTAAATGGTTTCATAGAACTGGAGATGTCTGCAGCTTGCGCTACCTGGGTGGTGGGGGGGAGAGGGATAGCTACGACTGGCCTGGGGAGGGGGGGGGGGGGAGATGAAATGTTGAAAGGAGGACCCGCATACATTGGGAAGACATTAAGCCGACCTGATGTTGCAGTCAGGGAAGGTGTGCCAACGCGGTGACCCCCCACGTGTGCAGAGTACGATCTATGAGGTCCACTTCGACGATCTGGAATACCTTGCAGTGGGAATGCACATGCGTATTTCATCGACGCGAAATGGCAAGCGCTGCCTTACTGTAGCGTAAGCTGTAGTCATATACGTTTTTCTTACTGGCTGTGCTGGTTGCTTGTTCCATCGCTGTTCGAACTGCTAACAAGTGAATTCACGAGTTGAAGTCTGTGCTGTTACATCAACAAAAGTGTATGAGCCAAGACTAACGGATCGGTTGCAGTCACCTAAATTGCATGTCTTTGTATTCTGTCTTCACTTATGTAGCATTTGTATGGATGTTGCGCAGAATTCAGGCAAATCAGTTTATGTTTAGCTTTGTTAAGTATGAATTCAAGACGTTTTGCTCAGATTGTGAATGCATTTAGAGTCTAGCTGATTGTGTTGATTACGAAATCAAGTTGGACGGTCTTTAAGTGAAAATCGTAAATTGCAGATTGGTTTCCCATAATTTCTTTACGATTAACGTAGTTACCATTGTTATAATAAATGCAGCTTGCCTGTCTTAATTGTAGGGATCAGTAAACGCACCATTACCAACCATCCCTTCCACTCCAGTGTGATCCATTATATTGTGATGTGTGATTTGCTGTTTTGAAGGTGAGCCCTGCGAACTAGCTGTGTGTATCACCCAGACGAGTCTGCATTTCCTGTTGCTGCAGGCATGTCGATCAAGGATGTTCCGAGACTAGGATATCCACGAACTAAGGAGCTGAGCTAACTATAACCGGATACACGTTCAAATTTACAGAACAGAGCAGATCCACTCGATGGACCAAGTAGTGGGGATACCAGCGATCAAGCGTCAAGGATATGTCTGGATTATTCTCATCAGCATATTTGCTGGGACACTATTCCGAGTAGGGCAACAGGGTCGTTGACTAATGAGAATTATGGGCCGAGCAAGGAGAATGTGAGGCGTTGGGAATTGCCGTTCAGGCATTATGCGTACAATGTATTGGGAAGGAGAAAATTCGAAATTGCATTGAAGGTATTAACCAAATAGGTAGATATTTTTTTCGTGTTGTCACCTTCCAGTCCTGATTATCTCGTGATATTGGTTCGAAGGTGCAACACATACAGATGATTGGTGGATATGGGCGATCGAAATGAAGGTAGGTATTCTGTAACGAATTGCCAAGGCAGTTCCGTTGTTACAGACCCGGCAGAAATGGCTACTTCCGTACTAGCTTTTCTGAAGCATGATTAGAGCTAATCAGTCACATACGGTTAGGGTACTATCACCTGGTACGGTTCGGACGGTGGGAGAAACAGGTTTTAATTATAGACTAGTAGCCCAAGATGTATCTGCAATCCTTGCCATAGTATCTGTTGTCATTCGTGACACGGGGTTGATCTCCGACCATCTCCTTCTTCCCCTCTCTGACACCTTTCACTCCTCTTCCCTCTGCCCATCTGCTCCTTCCTTGCCGCGCGGAGTGGCCGCGAGGGTTAAGACGCCATGTCACGGATTGCACGGCACCTCCCGCCGGTGGTTCGAGTCCTCCCTCGGGCATGGGTGTGTGAGTGTTGTTCTTAGCGTAAGTTAGTTTAAGTAGTGTGTAAGTCTAGGGACCGATGACATCAGTGGTTTGGTCCCTTAGGAATTCACACACATCTTAACATATGTTTCTTCCAACCTCTGTCCATCCCATCTTCCTTCTGTAAGTCCATCTCGTCCTTCCACCTCCTCCCCTGTTCTCTGTCGATTTCCTCGTTTTCTTTGTCTATTTCACCTTCTCCCGCCGGCCGGTGTGGCCGATTGGTTGTAGGCGCTTCAGTCTGGAATAGCGCTGCTGCTCCGGTCGCAGGTTCGAATCCTGCCTCGGGCATGGATCTGTGTGATGTCCTTACGTTAGTTAGGTTTAAGTGGTTCTAAGTTCTAGGGGACTGATGACCTCAGATGTTAAGTCCCATAGTGTTCAGAGCCATTTGACCATTTTGAACCTTCTCCCTCTCTCTGTCCAGATCTCCATACCTGGATCCATCTTCTTCTCTCCCCCCCCCCCTCCCGCCCTCCTCTGTTAGCATCTCCTCCCCCCTTATCACTTCCCATTATCACAGCTACTCCAGTGGGAGGTTGCTGGTCCTTACCCCCGCAGTATTTCTTTCCAGGCGCTATGTAAAATGTAAACGAAGTGTCATGGAAATCGACCCAGGGGTTTAGGAGGGAACATTTACCCGCAGATTTGAAGATGTTCGCACTTTCACAGACGTCTAACATATTTCACTCACAGTTGTACACATATTTCATCTCTAGCGAATTTCGCTCTTCATTTTCGTTTTCACGCGGCTCCATATTTGTGACGTCATATCTCCTGTACTATGTGTTGTACCATGATATAATATTGCAAATACTGTTCGCTAATAGGATTATTAGTAAACCGAAAACATAGTAAGCGATAAACATTTTTCCTTCCACCATTCTGAGGAGGGGATGTGGGGGTTTTATGTGTTGTACCATGATATAATATTGCAAATACTGTTCGCTAATAGGATTATTAGTAAACTGAAAACATAGTAAGCGATAAACATTTTTCCTTCCACCATTCTGAGGAGGGGGTGTGGGGGTGGGTTGAGAAGGGGGTGTCAGCGGCCAAAAGTCTCTTAAGTTTTCTGCAAGTTAGTTAGTGCTCTCATCCCAAATACTGTATCAATATAGTGTATCTGTATGTATACATGTATGTATGTATATTTTTTTGTTTCTGAGTACACTTACACTGCTGTAAATTTATTTTAAAATCTTATATCTCTTCAGAAAATGTCTTACAACTGCCGCGTGGGGTAGCCGTGCGGTCTGAGGCGTCTTGACACGATTCGCCCGGTTCCCCCCGTCGCAGGTTCGAGTCCTCCCTCGAGCATGGGCGTGTGTATTGTCCTTAGCGTAAGTTAGATTAAGTAGTGCGTAATGTTAGGAACCGATGATCTCAGCAGTTTGATCTCATAGTCCATATCACAAATTTCCAATTTTCTTACAATTATGTCGACATGCAACACACACTTACGAGTCGGTAAGCACAGTACAAGGAAACATGGCAGCAATAGTAACTGTATTCTATAAACGACGATTAATTATTTAAATAAATTTACAGTGGGCTTGGAAAAAGTTAAGGAAATGAACGATAAGCTTCATAACTCGCTATTAACCCACAAATGCACGCTTTCATGACCAAAAGAATACGCATCTACATCTAATTACATGGATACTTTGCAAATCAAATTTAAGTGCCTGGCAGAGGGTTCATCGAACCACCTTCACAATTCTCCATTATTCCAATCTCATATAGCGCGCGGAACGAAATTTTTCGTCGGAAATACGTAAGTTACATTTCTCTGTGCTCTGTTCTTGTTTGGTGGAGCCCACATGTTTTACCATGGTGGACGATGAATAAACAAGAATACAACCACTTTGTTTGCGTTGGACGAACTTCGTATGATTTTCATCTGAAGCGTGGTCTGTATGTGGCATTGAGATTATTTTAGGCATCATTCTTCCTCTTACGGAGAACATATGGACTATTTTATACACTGCATTGTTTCAGTTTTCTTATTACACCTTCCATTGTCGCATAAAACACAGTTTAATTATAGATCATCTGCTCCAGAAAAATTTATTATTTTTGCACTATCTGTTCTACACGACAACAGTAAGTTAGTGCACTGAATTTACGTTTCTAGTCACGACTAGCCTTACACTCCTGCACGCAGCGCTAAGAGAGAGCGAGTCGTAGAACAAGATGCAAACGCAGACTCGCTATATTCACGGACCTGTAGTGGGAAGGATGGACGCCACTATAGCACTGCAAAGCAGCACACTGATTTCTACCGTATGCAGCCAATTATCGCTAGACTCGGACTCATTCAGCTTCCAATCCGTAACTACCAGTAAAATTGATTTATCATCAGGCATTGACAATCTCCACACCACATCCGCCAAATGTTGCAGCGCTTAAACTAATTGCAAACATATATTTGGAATCATTACTTATAATATGGATGTGATGAAAAGTGAGACTGTAACAGGGTATGTGTGACTTGTGTGTATATGCTGAACGAAGGCGTAAATAGATGACCCTGAGCTGCTTCCCTGAATTATTTCCTCAAGTTACTTTCTGCAAGCCCTCGCGTGGTTTATCTATCGTTTTGTTTCATCTTGTATATAACGCCCGACGTAAATTTGTTTCAGTGTATAGATCCATTTATAAAATGTTTCGTGTAACACGCTGAATATATTAAAGGGATGACAAACTAGAAGCGGTGGTTCGCCGTATTCACGTTTTTGCGTTCGCTTATTTCGGCCTGTCCTCGCTTCTGAGAAAATTTTTCCCCTTTCGCTATTGCGGAGAAACCGCAGGCACGCGTTGCGAAGAGAAAAGAGAACATCAAATGCTCTTCAGACAGAGGGGGTTGGCAGTAGTTGGGGAAAAGAGCAGAGTGGAAAGGTGGTGGGGACAGGGGGTTTGTTGTAAGGCCGCCTAAAGAGGCGACGAGGAAGCAGGTGGCACAAGTGCTGTGGCAGAGCTTCCCGCCACCTCCACCACCACCGCCGCCCCCGCCGCCGACGCACCGTGAGAGAGCGATTTGATTGATCACGGAGACGCAGTTCTTGCGGAGACCGCCGGAACCATTAGTCACGTCGCCAGAGGTGGCAGCACTGCGCAGTGCCGGGGGATTCCCCCAGCGCTCGCCTTTCTTGCGAGCGAGCGCCCCCTGCGTTCATTAGTCATGTGCGTGGCGCAACGGGGGCTTAGCGACAGGTGGCAGTCTGCCGCTGAATTAATATTGTAGCCTGCCCCGGTCCCGAGCCGCGCTGTTTCTGCGAATAATGAACGCTCGCGTCATTGTTTAACGTCGCAGCGGCCATTGTTGTTCCGCGCTCCGTCCCGCAGCTGCCGCACTCTACGACTGTGGCGCTTTGTAGTCCGACAGCCAAGTAACGCTACAGTGGAGCCACCTGGGTGCTCTTCTCTCCACTGTGGCTTCCGGAGCGTTTTAATTCACGCGCGTGCCTTTTCATAGCGGAGGCAGGAACTGGGCACCGCAAGTGCGAGACTGCTTTCAGAGGCGACGCAGAGGAGCATTCCGTCCGCGACGTGCGCTCGCGAGGCTGCTGGTACTGCAGCTGCTTTCGTGGCGTCGTTGACTCATATGTAGAGCACTTACAGGAAAAGACAATAACAAGATATCCTCATTTATTTACTCACACTTGTGCACCTGTATGCACAAGAGTCCTTCCACCCATCGACGTTACCCCTGGCCTCTCCTACGTGTCTCAGAATATAATGTTGTTTTTCCTTAGCACCTCATTTGTCAATGTATGTCACCTTTCTTTTTCTTCCTCTGACACCCCTCTTTCTTTCTCTGTAGGTCCGTACGTGTTTGCGCGTGCGCGCGTGTGTGTGTGTGCGTGCGTGTGTGTGTGTGGGGGGGGGGGGGGGCGTAAGTTCAACGCCTACAGCAGCTTTCCACTTCCTGTGGTTTTCCTGACTCACAGAAGGCCAGTTCTGGAATATTTGATTTTCTCTGCATTAGCAGCCAACTTATTCTGCTTCACTGACGTATTCATTCGAATCAACTGATATCATGTAACTTGTATGTTAAGTAAAATCTTGCTAATGCCCACCGGTTAGCCGTATCTTAACGCACTGCTTTCGGGGCGGGAAGGTGTGTCGGTCCCCGGAGCGAATCCACCCGGCGGATTAGAGTCGAGATCCAATGTGCCGGCCAGTCTTTGGATGGTTTTCAAGGAGGTTTTCCATCTGCCTCGGTGAATGAGGGCTGGTTCCCCTTATTCCGTTCAAATGGCTCTGAGCACTATGGGACTCAACTGCTGAGGTCATTAGTCCCCTAGAACTTAGAACTAGTTAAACCTAACTAACCTAAGGACATCACAAACATCCATGCCCGAGGCAGGATTCGAACCTGCGACCGCCCTTATTCCGTCTCAGTTACACAATGTCGGAGATTGCTGAGCAAATACTTTCTCCACGTACGCGTACACCATAATTACTCTACCACGCATACATTGGGGTGACACTCGTCTGGTGCGAGACGTTCCGCGGGGAGAGGGGGGGGGGGGGGGGGAGGGTGTCCACTAGGGGCAGAATCGCACAATAATCCTGGGTTCGGTGTGGGAACGGCGGTGGGGGTGAAGTAGACTGCTGTAGCTTGTTGTCGGGTTGTGAACCACTGAGGACGAAGCTTCACGGTCGTTTCTAGGTCCCCAGTTCCGTACGATATAACACAAAATCTTTCCTATCTTCAGTGGAGTAACGAAATGAATTAAAAGAAGTACTGTTGACAGTGGTCTGTTTGACGATGTATGGTTGCAGTACCCTGAGAACTCCACCTCAACAATCACACGTTCACGTTCGTTTTTAAATCAGGAGCATTTGATTTAGAAGCTGCCGAAGGAAGATTAGCACATTCATTTCTTAAAAACGTATTGCATATTTTTGTTTTATGACTAGGGTCCATTCTTTAAGGGCCCATAAAAAGCGAAATATGCAGGTATTTATGACCTAAAACTTATATATAAATAACATTGAGAAGTAAAATGTGACTCTATGTATGTTTAATGAAAAATATTTTTGATAATTTCGTTATATACTATTTAATACAAAATTTACCTCTGAACAAATTGTGAGTATAGTACTTCATTTTCGTAGTGTTTAATACTAAGCAGTACATTTTTTAAATGTCTCAATGTGTTTGACAAAAACACCCAGTACAGTCAAAGCAATAATACTTTTCCAAACAACGAATCCATATTTTCACTACTACAAACCACTTGTCTAAATCATTCTAAATTACATCACTTGCCATTAAAATTGTTACACCACGAAGATGACGTGCTACAGACACGAAATTTAACCAACAGGAAGAATATGCTGTGATATGCAAATAATTAGCTTCTCAGAGCATTCACACAAGGTTGGCGCTGGTGGCGACACCTACAACGTGCTGACATGAGGAAAGTTCCCAACCGATTTCTCATACACAAACAGCAGTTGACCGGCGTTGCCTGGTGAAACTTTGTTGTGATGCCTCGTGTAACGAGGGGAAATGCGTACCATCACGTTTCCGACTTTGATAAAGGTCGGATTGTAGCCTATCGCGATTGCGGTTTGTCGTATCGCGACATTGCTGCTTGCGTTGGTCGAGATCCAATGGCTGTTAGCAGAATATGGAATCGGTGGATCCCAACGACCTCGTATCAGTAGCAGTCGAGATGATAGGTATCTTATCCGCATGGCTGTAACGGATCGTGCAGCCACGTCTCGATCCATGAGTCAGCAGATGGGGACGCTTGCAAGACAACAACCATCTGCACGAACAGTTCGACGACGTTTGCAGCAGCATGGACTATCAGCTCGGAGGCCATGGCTGCGGTTACCCTTGACGCTGCATCACAGACAGGAGCGCCTGCGATGGTGTACTCAACGACGAACCTGGGTGCGCGCATGGAAAAACGTCATTTCTTCGGATGAATCCAGGTTCTGTTTACAGCATCATGATGGTCGTATCCGTGTTTGGCGACCTCGCGGTGAACGCAAATTGGAAGCGTGTATTCCTCATCGCCATACTGGCGTATCACCCCGCGTGATGGTATGGGGTGCCATTGGTTACACTTCTCGGTCAGCTCTTGTTCGCATTGACGGCACTTTGAACAGTGGACGTTACATTTCAGATGTGTTACGACCCGTGGCTTTACCCTTCATTCGATCCCTGCGAAACCCTACATTTCAGCAGGATAATGCACGACCGCATGTTGCAGGTCCTGTACGGGCCATTCTGGATACAGAAAGTGTTCGACTGCTGCCCTGGCCATCACATTCTCCAGATCTCTCACCAATTGAAAACCTCTGGTCCATGGTGGCCGAGCAACTGGCTCGTCACAATACGCCAGTCACTACTGTTGATGAACTGTGGCATCGTGTGAAGCTGCATGGGCAGCTGTACCTGTACACGACATCCAAGCTCTGTTTTACTCAATGCCTAGGCGTATCAAGGCTGTTATTACGGACAGAGGTGGTTGTTCTGGGTACTGATTTCTCATGATCTATGCACCCAAATTGCGTGAAAATGTAATCACATGTCAGTTCCAGTATAATACATTTGGCAATGCCTACCTGTTAATCATCTGGATTTCTTCTTGGTGTAGCAATTTTAATGGCCAGTAGTGTTCTTAATCCGCCTGTCAGTCTTGTTTCTACAGAGTTGCATTGGATCCCAAGGTGCATTTCAGGTTTCTCCAAGATCTGCAATTGTATCTGTGTGTAGTTTTGTACCTGGAAAAACTCCTCTCCATATCAGAAGACGTCACAGGAGCGTTTTTGAAGGCGGCGAGATCATTGCGGATCAACTTTTGACTGTCTTTAAATGTTACTGCTTTCCCAGATAAATTGTCACTAATTTAGCACATTGTAGACTGTCCAGGACTGCTCTGAAGATAACTTTTCAATCTGTTGTTCACTTTTACAGCCACATTAGCGTGACCTCGACGCACCACACTCCACACATGTTGCTCACTATCCAGAACAACACACAGTTGAGCACTGGCGGCTTCCAGTCGTGTGATGGTTTTTGATACCACAAAGATGGCATTGATGTATGCCTAGTTTCCAGACAAGGTATCTGTATAGACCTTTTTCTCTTGATTCATAGCTATCCAGATCACAAAATACTGTATTTTGGTATTATTGCTGCAGAAATACTCAGCAGCCAAGAACCCCACCGAGTGAGTACAGGAAATGAGGGGGGAGGGGCTGCGAAGGAGTTTGTTCCTTGAATTTTAGCACCCATATCGGAGCATTCAAGTAGAGTTTCTTTCCACAGGAAATTAATATGTCCACATCAGTGTAATTTGATCGGACCTGTTCTGCAACTCTGTGTAAAGCGTGGCCAACGTCATCTCAGCTTACACCATCTGGCCAACGGTAGCTTCATAGAATTGTCAAATAAAATCGCAATTAGCGATTTGCCCTTTTGGAAAATCGGATTTTCTACCGGTAATCAATGTCGTTCAAAAATGGCTATGAGCACTATGGGGCTTAACTTCTGAGGTCATCAGTCCCCTAGAACTTAGAACTAACTAACCTAAGGACATCACACACATCCATGCCTGAGGTAGGATTCGAACCTGGGACAGTAGCGGTCGCGCGGTTCCCGACTCTAGCGCCTAGAACCGCTCGGCCACCATGGCCGGCAATCAACGCCGTACTTGCACGATATTTCAATCGCGTAAATCTCAGTTCTCATGAGGTGGTCCCTGAGGCTGAATCCATCGTCGAACGGGTCCAGTATTTATGCCTATGTGGGATCCGTACCAGATCGGTTTGACGGAGGAGATAGAGAAGATCCAAAGAAGAGCGGCGCGTTTCGTCACAGGGTTATTTAGTAACCGTGATAGCGTTACGGAGACGTTTAATAAACTCAAGTGGCAGACTCTGCAAGAGAGGCGCTCTGCATCGCGGTGTAGATTGCTCGCCAGGTTTCGAGAGGGTGCGTTTCTGGATGAGGTATCGAATATATTGCTTCCCCCTACTTATACCTCCCGAGGAGATCACGAATGTAAAATTAGAGAGATTAGAGCGCGCACGGAGGCTTTCAGACAGTCGTTCTTCCCGCAAACCATACGCGACTGGAACAGGAAAGTGAAGTAATGACAGTGGCACGTAAAATGCCCTCCGCCACACACCTTTGGGTGGCTTGCGGAGTATAAATGTAAATGCAAATATGTAATGAACAGGCGCTCTGTCATCGGTCCGCACCGAGCTTGGTGCTTCGTCCGAGGTAAGCGCCCTGAGACCGAGCGCCCACTAGGGACGGTTGTCGGATTATTTTCTGGCCGCTCGTTTTCAAACTGCCGTTCGTTCTCGAAATGACCACTCACAGGAACTTGATTTGCTGTTTACGACTCTCTGTGCACCCTCTGTTGGCGGTGCTCGGTTATTCGCTCTGTTGCCATTTCCAAAATTATTTACCCCTGAGTTTGGACGCTGCCTCCGTTGCGTCTTTAGGAGATCGAGTACCGGACTGCAGGTGGAGCTAAGCTGATATCCAGTGTCTCGGTTGATAAGATTCTGTGTGATCTTTACTTCGCACTATTCTTTAATAACGCCATCTCAGAATCTTGAAGTATGTGTCAGGTTATTGACGTAATTGTAATTCATCCAATGATTTAGTCCCAAATAGTGTTCCTGTATAGCTGGCTTGGAAGCCTGCTTCAGGTTGGTGTGCCGTTGATGCTCCCTACAACAGATATCGACTGTCCTGGTGGTCTGGCCGATATATGACATACGACACTGACATGGCATGTGGGGAATACGCGACTTCTTTAGACCATGATTCTCCTTTACACTCTCTAACAAAGCCTTAATTTTCGTTTCTGGGCAGAAAACTCCCTTGGCGTCATGTTGTTGTTGTGGTCTTCACTCCTGAGACTGGTTTGGTGCAGCTCTCCATGCTACTCTATCCTGTGCAAGCTTCTTCATCTCCCAGTACCTACTGCAACCTACATCCTTCTGAATCTGCTTGGTGTATTCATCTCTTGGTTTCCCTCTACGATTTTTACCCTCCACGCTGCCCACCAACGCTAAATTGGTGATCTCTTGATGCCTCAGAACATGTCCTACCAATCGATCCCTTCTTCTAGTCAAGTTGTGCCACAAACTTCTCCCCAATTCTATTCAATACCTCCTCATTAGTTATGTGATCCACCCACCTAATCTTCAGCATTCTTCCGTAGCACAACATTACGAAAGCTTCTATTCTCTTTTTGTCTAAACTATTTCTCGTCCACGTTTCACATCCATACATGGCTACACTCCATACAAATACTTTCAGAAATGGCATCCTGACACTTAAATCTATACTCGATGTTAACAAATTTCTCCACTTCAGAAACGCTTTCCTTGCCATTGCCGGTCTACATTTTATATCCTCTCAACTTCGACCATCGTTAGTTATTTTTCTCCCCAAATAGCAAAACTCCTTTGCTACTTTAAGTGTATCATTTCATAATCTAATTCCCGCAGCGTCACCCGATTTAATTGAACTACATTCCATTATCCTCGTTTTGCTTTTGTTTATGTTCATCTTATATCCTCCTTTTAAGACGCTATCCATTCCGTTCAACTGCTCTTCCAAGTCATTTGCTCTCCCTGACAGAATTACAATGTCATCGGCGAACCTCAAAGTTTTTATTTCTTCTCCATGGATTTTGATACCTACTCCGAATTTTTCTTTTGTTTCCTTCACTGCTTGCTCAATATACAGATTGAATAATATCGGGGAGAGGCTACAACCCTGTCTCGCTCCCTTCCCAACCACTGCTTCCCTTTCATGCCCCTCAACTCTTATAACTGCCATTTGGTTTCTGTACAAATTGTAAATAGCCTTTCGTTCCCTGTATTTTACCCCTGCCACCTTCAAAATCTGAAAAAGTGTATTCCAGTCAACATTGTCAAAAGATTTTCTAAGTCTACAAATGCTAGAAACGTAGGTTTGCCTTTCCTTAATCTAGCTTCCAAGATAAGTCTTAGGGTCAGTATTGCCTCACGTTTTCCAACATTTCTACGGAATCCAAACTGATCTTCCCCGAGGTCGGCTTCTACTAGTTTTTCCATTCGTCTGTAAAGAATTCGCGTTAGTATTTTGCAGCCGTGACTTATTAAAATGATAGTTCGGTAATTTTCACATCTGTCAACGCCTGCTTTCTTTGGGATTGGAATTATTATATTCTTCTTGAAGTCTGAGGGTATTTCGCCTGTCTCACACATCTTGCTCACCAGATGGTAGAGTTTTGTCAGGACTGGCTCTCCCAAGGCTGTCAGTAGTTCTAATGGAATGTTATCTACTCCCGGGGCCTTGTCTCGACTCTGGTCTTTCAGTGCTCTGTCAAACTCTTCACACAGTATAATGTCTCCATTTCATCTTCATCTACATCCTCTTCCATTTCCATAATATTATCCTCAAATACATTGCCCTTGTATAGACCCTCTATATACTCCTTCCACCTTTCTGATTTCCCTTCTTTGCTTAGAACTGGGTTTCCATCTGAGCTCTTGATATTCATACAAGTGGTTCTCTTTTCTCCAAAGGTCTCTTTAATTTTCCTGTAGGCTGTATCTATCTTACCCCTAGTGAGGTAAGCCTCTACATACTTACATTTGTCCTCTAGCCATTCTTGCTTAGCCATTTTGCACTTCCTGTCGATCTCATTCTTGAGATGTTTGTATTCCGTTTTGCCTGCTTCATTTACTGCATTTTTATATTTTCTCCTTTCATCAATTAAATTCAATATTTCTTCTGTTACCCAAGGATTTCTACTACCCTCGTCTTTTTACCTACTTGATCCTTTGCTGCCATCGCTACTTCATCTCTCAAAGCTATCCATTCTTCGTCTACTGTATTTCTTTCCCCCATTCCTGTCAATTGTTCCCTTATGCTCCCCCTGAAACTCTGTACAACCTCTGGTTTAGCCAGTTTATCCAGGTCCCATCTCCTTAAATTCCCACCTTTTTACAGTTTCTTCAGTTTTAATCTACAGTTCATAACCAATAGATTGTGGTCAGAGTCCACATCTGCCCCTGGAAATGTCTTACTATTTAAAACCTGGTTCCTAAATCTCTGTCTTACCATTATATAATCTATCTGAAACCTGTCAGTATCTCCAGGCTTCTTCCATGTATACAACCTTCTTTTATGATTCTTGAACCAAGTGTTAGCTACGATTAAGTTGTGCACTGTGCGAAATTCTACCAGGCGGCTTCCTCTTTCATTTCTTAGCCCCAATCCATATTCACCTACTACGTTTCCTTCTCTCCCTTTTCCTACTACCGAATTCCAATCACCAATGACTATTAAATTTTCGTCTTCCTTTACTATCTGAATAATTTCTTTTATTTCATCATACATTTCTTCAATTTCTTCGTCATCTGCAGAGCTAGTTGGCATATAAACTTGTACTACTGTAGTAGGCGTGCGCTTCGTGTCTATCTTGACCACAATAATGCGTTCCCTATGCTGTTTGTAGTAGCTTACCCACATTCTTATTTTTTTATTCATTATTAATCCTACTCCTGCATTACCCCTATTTGACTTTGTATTTATAACCCTGTATTCACCTGACCAAAAGTCTTGTTCCTCCTGCCACCGAACATCACTAATTCCCACTATATCTAACTTTAACCTATCCATTTCCCTTTTTAAATTTTCTAACCTACCTGCCCGATTAATGGATCTGACATTCCACGCTCCGATCCGTAGAACGCCAGTTTTCTTTCTCCTGATAACGACGTCCTCTTGAGTAGTCCCCGCCCGGAGATCCGAATAGGGGACTATTTTACGTCCGGAATATTTTACCCATGAGGACGCCATCATCATTAACCATACAGTAGAGCTGCATGCCCTCGGGAAAAATTACGGCTGTAGCTTCCCCTTGCTTTCAATCGTTCGCAGTACCAGCACAGCAAGGCCGTTTTGGTTAGTGTTACATGACCAGATCAGTCAATCATCCAGACTGTTGCCCCTGCAACTACTGAAAAGGCTGCTGCCCCTCTTCAGGAACCACACGTTTGTCTGGCCTCTCAACAGATACCCCTCCGTTGTGGTACGGCTATCTGCATCGCTGAGGCACGCAAGCCTCCCCACCAATGGCAAGGTCCATGGTTCATGGGGGGAGGCTTGGCGTCATACTTGAGAATAATTCTGCTTTTGGCAGACATTGGTCCAACATACGGCAAAATAAAACCTTCTTTGCCTCTCCTTGTACGTCTACTGACCACTCTGGCGAAGAAGTAGAGCACACTACCTTCTGAATATCTCTGGAAGAATATGCGTTGCTATAGAACACAGGCTGTAGACGTCTTTTCTCCATCGTCAAGTTGTCTGGATCCGAAAGGCCAGAGTTTTGAGCACGTCGTTCTTCTGCGCCGGATGGTGTCAGCTACTAGCTTGCAGGTACAGATCGGTTTGAGTTAGTTTTCGGTGAATACAATGACCAAAAACGTTATCCGCCTTCCTCTGGCCAAGAACATCTAAGAATGGGAGTTGTCCATTCTTCTCCATTACCACTGTGATTTTTATGTTAGTGTGGCGTACGTTCAGGTATTCTAGAAAATCAAGGAACTTTTCCCTCCAATGGAGCCAAATAACAAAAATGTCATCCACGTGTCTGCAGAAATATTTCGGTTGTTGCGAGGCCAAAGCAACTGACTCATCTTCTAGTCTCTCTGAAAATAGGTTCGCCACCACTGGTGAGGGCGGGCTGCCTTTTTCCAACCCTTTTGTTTGTTCATGGAGCTGATCCACATACAGGAAGTACACTGAAGTTAAAGTGCGCCTGAACGAGTACAGAAGAGTCCCGTCGATTTTTTCTCCAATCTTGTCTAGTGATTCATTCCGTTTTCTATGAACACCTGAACTAATGCCGCCCTCTCAGTTCTCTCTCAATGTAGATGGATGTGTTGTTAACTTCTCCAAGAAGTGGAGATACGTCGCATTCTCCAATAGTATCTTGCAAGATACCGTCATCTCACACAAGTCCTCAAAGAATGACTGCACCATTAATGACAGACCTATCTGCTCAAATAAGAGCGTTTGTCTGCTATCATTTTCAGCACTTCACACAGCAGCTGTGTTTGGCAGTATTGCAGTGTTGTCCCACCCTAAAGCTCTTTCCCGCACTAAATTACTAAATACTGTTTCCCAGTCAGTGCTGAAGAAATTCTGTCCAAAATATTGAGCAAAACGTAGCCGCTTCATACCTCTGGAGCACTTTACTTTCGGCATGTTGAACCAGACTGAGTTTGTATTCAAGCTGAACAGTGCGACCACATGTGCGATGTCAGTTGGTTGGAAGCTGCCTTTTTTTTGGTATCGAGAGTATGTCTCGGTACCACCCTACAATGTCTTACGTCAGCGAACCGACTATTGTGTTACACTGCTTGTTTCCTAGAGTAGTAATTGTTGTGTTTATTTGTGACAATTTCGCCAAAAATATGTTCATGTGAGCCTCATTTTCCTGTTTTTATTGTTATGTCTTTAAAAATACAACGAATTACTCTTGGCCTTAATATGATCTTTTAAAGAAGGTGAAAATGTCTTTTTACGAACAATGAAAATACGTTTTTCTACACTACAATACGTGGATTCGTGCATACGTAGTTATAAAATTCACGAAAAAAGACATGTCATTAAAATTGTGACGTATTATGTAATTCAAGGTGGAGGAAGGGGGAGAGGGGAGAGAAGTAAGGAAAGGAAAGGAAACGAAACGAAATGAAAGCAACTATTGATGTCAGTTGATGTCAGCTGCATCGAGGCCTTATGTCGAATCTGTGGCGATGAGTGAATGAGTGAAAATGAGTGCCGTACTGAGATTCAGATCAGGGATCTGCGGCGTACTAGGCAGTTTCGTTAACCACTGCAGCACCCGGACACACTGTTTGCCGCAATTGCGTAGACTATCTCGCTATACCCGTCGGCCGACCCGCGTTCCCACCTAGCGACAATTACCAGCGGTCTCCGTCAGTGTCCTTCATACTCGCTACTTTGAGATTACCACAGGAGGTCGAATGCAAATGCCCAACTGAACAGAAACCAGGCATTCGTATAACTGGTTCACCTCGATGGATAATGAGTCCACACTTTCAGTACAGATACACAGCTATGTGCCATCTGGTGTCTTGTTGCTAGGTATGATGTTGTTATGTCTGCTTGCAATGTGCTTGTGTTTTCCCTGAGTGCAAAAATGGTTCAAATGGCTCTGAGCACTATGGGACTTAACATCTGAGGTCATCAGTCCCCTAGAACTTAGAACTACCTAAACCTAACTATCCTAAGGACATCACACACACCCATGCCGGAGGCAGGATTCGAACCTGCGACCGTAGCGGTCATGCGGTTCCAAACTGAAGCGCCTAGTACCGCACGGCGACACCGGCCGGCACTGCGTTGAGAATTTTATTTCAATTAAATTAGCATATCTTTCATAGAACATATGTTTTGTTTGGTGGTGTCTGTTGTCCCTGTTGTGTGAGTTTGCGTTTAACAGTTTATTTAGCTTCTGGTCTTGTTTCTCGAGCTTGTTTTCTATTTCTGTTCCTATGTGAGATTCCAACTGCTCAGTTTCGTCAGAAAGTATTGCAGAACGTTTAATGTGATTGCTTAGTTGTAAGTGTGTCTTTTGTAGTGTAGTCTTGAGTCGTTGTTTCTTCGACTACAGTTGTTGGATTCCTGTTCCAGGCTGTACAAATTCTACTCTCCTTTTCGAGTATAAACAAAAATTCAATGCATTCCTCATGTTTGCATGGCGTAATAATGTAGATCTGTGGCTGACCTTAGCTGGCAGCCACAGGAAACACACAAAGAAAACTAAGAGGTAAAATGGGTATATAACTTAAATAACAACAAAATTCGATGTAACATGTTTCCTAGGCAAACATGATCTGTATGAACGTACTTCAGAAAAATTATAGAAGAAACCGCAGAGGATGCCACAAGTGTGGTGAAACATATTTAGGTCTTAAAACAAAACGATAATTTCGTGCATTTGCAAAAGGCGGACCCATCCTCAATTCTTTCTTTCTTTTGCTTGTGCCTGCTTTCCGCAATGACGCAGGGTCGGCATAGTTAATCGGATTTGGCAAGGTTAATTTAAGGGGTGGCCGGATGCCCTTACTGCCGCCACTCCGTACCCCCTGGGATGGAATTTGTGTACCCCAACTGTCTGTGTCTAGTGTAATCCATGGAATACTGCGAATGTGTTCAGATGTCTGCAAGCCGTGTAACTGAGGCGGGACGTTGGGACAAGCCTGGTATTCAGCTACTGGGATGTGGAAAACCGCCTAAAAACCACATCCAGGCTGGCTGGCACACTGGCCTCCGTCCTTAATCCGCCGGGCGGATTCGATCCGGGGTCGGCGCGCCTACCCGAGTCCAGGAAGAAGCGCATTAGCGCTCTCGGCTAACGTGGCGGGTCGGCCCCTTCCTTAATTCATTATTATGTAAAACTGTTTGATGATGCACTCATAAATTTCTACCATTTAAATTTTACCTTTTTCAACATCCCTTATAATTTAATTTTGAATAAGAAGTACCTTACAAGTATACATTTCGTTTCCGACCAGCAGAGGGCGCAGATATCTGAGGTCCCGACCGGCGCTGACCATGTGGCTTGCTTCTTGTCAGCACACAGCTCTGCTGCCGTTTAGACAGCACGGGTAGACAACAGGCGATCTCGACCCGTGGTGTAGTCACGGCGTTTACGTGCAGCTGCAGACGCAGCACAGCGATCGGAACGGCAGTGATTTGGGGGGGGGGGGGGGGGGGTTGAACATCAAACTCACCTGAAATGTGCAGGTATACACTTTACATTCATTACAAAGTTCTCGAAATTTCTAGAAATGATTTCCTGCTACTAATTCGCAGATTAGGACTTCCTAGTGTAAACCGAAAAACTGTGTTCTTTTCCTTTACGTTTATGTGTGTTTCTCGTCTTTCATGACAATTAAATTGGCAAATTTTTTTTTGATTGATTTGGTTTGCATCCAACAAGATTTTTTCAATCGTCTTCATTTCTTTGTGTTTCAGATCCTTTATTTTCAGCGAAAACCCGTCATTATTGGTATTGTTGTTGTGGTCTTCGGTTCGAAGACATTTGAAGCAGTTTTCCATTTTAGTCTACACTGCGCAAGCCTCGTGGATTCTGCATAACTACTGCAAGCACCACTACAAGGTTTACGCCACCCACTTCCTATCATTACCAAATTGACAGTTCCTTGGTGCCTCATGATGTATCATGTCAACCGATCCCCGTATATAGTCAAGTTATGTCATAAATTCAGAAATTCGATTTAGTACATAACAACTGTTATTCCATTTACATACCAGAACTTCGGCATTCATCTATACCACTAAAGGTCGAAAATTTCTGTTCTCTAGTTGTCTGAATTGTCTATTGTCCTCGTTTCACTTCCGTAAAAAGGCTGCACTTCAGACGGTAATGCCTAAAAGAATTCCTTATATTCAAATTTATGTTGGATGTTAACAAATTCCTCTTTCCCGTCAATGCTTTTCCTGTTATTGTCAGTCTGCATTTTATACATTCCCTGTATGAACATCATAATTTACTTTGCAGCCTACATAGCGAATCTCATGCATGGGGGCTTAATTAAATAAAATGCAAATTTTTGTTTTTTGTTTTTGGTAGCTGTATGTCCGATTACGCTGTGTCTCGTAAACGGTTGGCCCTGACTAGTATTATTACGCAATCTGACTGCATAGAACAACAACAAAGAATGAAATGAAAATTTTCTGTTAACACAATTAATTAATTAAGTCCCCAAAACTATAAAACCTACGAAACCAAAGCACAAGTGTAATTGTTCTGTGTGTGGGAGTGTGATTCAACGTACACATCTGGCACGGTTCTTCTTTAACAAGACAAGAAATTTTAAATATCATTTATACTGACGTGATAAAAAAAAATTAGAAATACTATAATTGCGCAAGAAACCCAGAATTACACTCTAATACAAGAACACAAGCCAGATGCTTTGTTGACTGAACCTGTAATGACGCATTATTCAGGACATTGAAATAATGAGAAAAGAAAGAAAAGTAGTTTGTTACCTTAATTTATATTGATGAAAAGCACTGTAAACATTACAATCTCTCCACACCGACTCGTTACTATCACATCTCAACCAGAACTCTCCAACATCACATCTCAGCAAGCACTGCCTACAAACACTCTCTGCTACGAGTTCTTAACAAGTACTGACTACTACGAGTCCTCGACAGGTACTCCGTGGAGGCGGCTGAATAATACTCTTTGGCGCAATCTCTGGCGCAGTGGCTCAGTGTAGTCACCTTTCACTCATCTGCTACTTTCAGCGCTTTTTCTCTTACTCTGATCCCTCAGCACCAACTGATTTAATTGGACTACATTCCCTTACCCTTGTTTTACTTTTCTTGATATTAATCTTACAGTCTCTTTTAACACAACCGTTCCGTCCAACTGCTTGCCCCTGGATCTGACAGAATGGCAAGGGTTGGGCAAAAATATGGAAACTTTTGCGATAAATCCCTACTTTTACATGAATGCCGATGCTAGCCAAGTCTTCAGGTGGCCCTGACATAGATGACCACGAACGGCCTTATGCAGTGTCTTCAAAACGATACAAGTGTTCCGCGTAGCTGTGAGTGCTTTATGTCGAAGCTAAATGAATTCGAACGTTGGTAAATTGTTGGTGCTCGTATGGCGTGTGCCGAAGTATCTGGTATTTCAAGAGAGATTTATACCATGTATGAGGAAAGGGAGAAAACATCATCCGCTAAGTCACAACGCAGAGGAGAGCGTTTATTGAGTGATCGTAACGGACCGGCTTTGAAAAGGATAGTCAGGAAAAATGAGAGGACGACAACTACAAAACTTATTGCTGGACTGAATGTCGCATTCTCGCACTCGTGAACCCAAACATGAAAGGAGCTGGAATTACTAATCAGTGACAAAACTGTCCGCAACAGGGAAATGTGTTAGCGAAGTGGTAAAAATGGCTCTGAGTACTATGGGACTAAACAGCTGTGGTCATCAGTCCCCTAGAACTTAGAACTACTTAAACCTAACTAACCTAAGGACATCACACACATCCATGCCCGAGGCAGGATTCGAACCTTCGACCGTAGCAGTCGCGCGGTTCCGGACTGCGCGCCTAGAACCGCGAGACCACCGCGGCCGGCAGCGAAGTGGTAAGACCTGGACCATGGAGCAATTGAAGCATGTCATTTGATCCAACTGAATAATGTAATTTGATCGAATAATTCTTATTTCCCACTGTTATCCAACTTCCGGTCAGGTTTATGTATCAAGAGAAAAGCAAGGAGGGGCTGGTGATAATTTCTTCAGCCATGTTGGGATATTCTAGGGGCCGCAAGGTTACTCTGGAAGGTCGTACTACTGCCAAGGATATGATACCATTTTGGCTGTTAAGGTCCATCCCGTTGTACAATATTAGTGATGTGTTCCAAGATACTAGGACACCTGTTCACAAAGTGCGCATCGCCCAGGACTGGTTTTGTAAGCATGAGGAGGTCTGAATATTATTGATTCTTTGTATCTATTTTGGAGAGAAGGGGTCATGATCGCTATCCCCCTATATTAATATTACCTGAACTCGTCACTGCATTACAGATAGAATTGTGTATGCAACTCCTGAAAACCATCCAGAACCTATATTTCTCCATTCCGAAACGACTAGAAGCTGTTTTGAATATCAATGTGTTTCATACTCCTTATTAGGCGTGGTGATGTATCGTACTTGTGGTGTCCCCATATGGTTGTCCTCCCTCTGTAAAATGTCATAGGCCAATTGCAAAGTTCCTATTTATTTCCCTGAGCTTTAAATCCTTTTCCAAATTCCTCATTTATTTCCTACAGCTGGCTCAGTGCGTGGAATGAACAGCGTTCTGGATAGCTTCCCTTTCATCCCCTTTGACTGTGCGCGGTTCGTATTCGTGTCGTTTATTACTTGATATCTTGTCTTTGCGGTACTGCCATCCCGTTTTTATTCTGTTACCGGCGTCACTAAATTGCTGGCTTGCCTGCCCATGAGTGGCAGCAGCAGCACTTATCGATAAAAGCATTGTTGTACTATCTTTGAAGTGACCGCTAATATCTCTGGGTCGTTGTGTGTCGGGAGTTCAGTCGGGACAGAGCAGCAGTGAGGTCCAGACAGCCATGACTCGCCCGACTGTTGCCAACACACACATCTTGAGTACGGACTACCTTGGTTGGTCGTTCTGTCGGTCGTCTCATTGGACGATGTGTGGTCGCCGACCACTTCTGGGTTTTCCGTGTGTGTCGACTTGTCATAGTCACTGGTCACTGGTCTTAGTATTGTTCGAGTTGTTTGTGGAAGTGTTTTTGTGGAACCGTGTGTAGCTTGTGTGGTTTTGACTGAGCAGCTACTTTAATGCTGCCTGCATGCTGCATGTACTCAGTCAGTTGTGACGGAGTAGCAAGGAGCTCTCTGCAGTGCGAGGTCAGGCTGGGACCACCGGCGGCGTGCATGTGCTGTCAGATCATGACGCGCTAGCTGCAAGAGTGACAAAGTTCGTTCCAACCGAATCTGGACGCTGAAGTTGAGTGATCAGTTAACCTGTTATAAAGCCACAACTATTGTGACATCTCTTCATTCATTTGTGATTTGTTGCACCCTGGGCCGTTCGGGCTAGCAGCAATGTATGATGTGTTGAGGTCGGCGAAATCTTGCAGCCGTCTTCCTATGTTGTGATTAATTATTAAACTGACTGTTACTTGCCAGTGAAGTGCATCAGTGGTATTTTTTGCTGTGTAGCCGTCAACGCCCTCGTCGTTAGCGAACTTTTCCAGCGGTGTGCCTTTCCTCTTCGTGTTGATGCTGTCTGGCACGGCATGTAGTTCAACAGCCTTTTAAGTTGTTTAATTCATATTTGCTTAGAGTGGTTATTGTTCCCTTTACTGTTTTTAAACGCCTATTTCTGAAGAAGTAGTGCTGCTCGTATCTTTGTCCTCGGCCAATATTTTCCACTGTTGTGCCGTTGGTCGAACAGAAGGGAATTGGTTAAATTGTTGGTCAGTCCTTGGGCCATCCCTAGTTTGGGTTGCCACACGATTATATAATTTCAACTCTTGGCTGCCTGTCTCACCTCACTTTACGTTTGAGCTACCTTTTCAGGCCGACCCTTGGAACACTTCTGAGGACCATTTGTTCTATTTGTTTTAGATTGTGACTTTCACGTTAGTTTGAAGTATTGTGCGAGGCCTTAGGCTGTCTATTAATTCAGTTCTTTTAAATTTTACATAAAGCCCTTCAGCTGTGTTAAATTAAAATTTTGAAGATTGATTTTATTTTATAAAAAAAATGATTTCCTTAAAATTGGTTCTATCTGAAATTGTTTGTAATCCAGTCCCTAAGCTGTTAGTTGTTCGTTGTGACATGTGGGGCCTTCAGCTGAGGATTTATGTGAACCTTTTTTAATAAGGCCTTCAGCCGTGCGTATTCTTTAAATGAAATTTTTTTATAAGAAGGAAGGGGGTTTATTTTAAATTGTTTGTCTGACTTGTTGTTCATGCCTTCAGCCGTTGTTTCAAATTTGTTTGTGGCCTTCAGCCGTGCAATAAGTTAATATTTCTTTAATTGGGCTTTCGGCTATTGTGTTGTAAGTTTGAAAGGAAATTTCTTGGTTAGTAAAATTGTTTATTAATGTGTTTTAATTATAGTTATCCTTCAGACGTGTTGTCTAGGTCTTCAGCTGCTAATTGTTTCAATTGCATGTTTTTTGTTTTAAATTTAACCTTGTGTTTTTAATTGCTTTTGATTTCTAAGCCAGGCCTTAAGCCGTTCTTGTTTTTGGTGTGGTTTTGGGCCTCCAGCCCAGAAAGAATTTCAAGTTTTCTTTAACTAGGCTTTCAGCCGTATTGTTAATTGTGATCTTTGAAGCAACAGGTAAATAAGTGGTTCTTAGAAAAATAAAACTGTGTGTTTGATTGTGCGACTCACAGTAACTGTTTACGGCCCCATCCACAACTGTAACCTCATCCTGTGCGCTCTCTGAGTACCTACCAACCAGGTTTCAGTGCAAGTTGTGAATTATCTTTCCCTGTCGATATTTCTTCCCTGCTTCCATTACTGGTATACAAATGAATGTTGTCACTTGAATAACTCATTGAATACCGTGGGTTTAATCATAAGATGGATGAGATCATTGAATCACAATGCTAGCATTCATACATAGGGCGTTCAATAAGTAATGCCACCTTTTTTTTCCTTAAAAGCAGGTTATTTTTATTCAGTATTCAAATACGCCATATTATTCCTCACTGTTTTGGCTACGAAACCGTATTTTTCAACGTAACCTTCGTTCAGTGCGACGGTCGACGTCTTGCCACATCAGTAACCTCACCATCACCCACGCAGTTCACCCTGCGGAGTGCATCCTTCATTGGGCCAAACAGATGGAAGTCAGGAAGTGCGAGATCAGGGCAGTAGGGTCGATGACGAAAACAGTAAGATTGAGGTTTTGTGAGCTCCTCTCAGGTGTGCAGATTTGTGTTATCAAGGGGAACGAGGAATTCTTTGCATTTTTGTGGCGACGAATGTGGTGAAGTCGTTTCTTCAATCTCCTGAGGGTAGCGTAATACACTTCAGAGCTGATCGTTGCACCACGAGGGAGAACACCAGATAGAATAACCTTTCTAAAGTCCAAGAATGCTGTCACCATGAATTTACTGGCTGAGGGTCGGGCTTTGGACCTTTTCTTCAGAGCAGAAATTGTGTGTTGCACTCCATGGGCTACCGTTTCTTTCTAGTTGGAAGTGATTAATCCATGTTTCATCTCCTGTGACTATGTTCGACAAAAAATTGTCATAATCAGCCTCATAACGCGCAAGAAATTCTGCATAGACGGTGCCTAGTTGCTCTTTATGGTCTTATGGTCTGCTGTTCGGCATGCACCTTCATGTACCCCAACTGGTGGACAAGTGTGTCAGCACTACCAACAGACAGGTCCAGTTGAACAGCAGGGTGTCTGATTGTGATCTGTCGACCACCTCAAATGAGAGTGTCTACATATTCCAACTTCTCAGAAGACCCAGCTGTTGCGACTGTCTAGCACCTGAAAGATTAGAGTGGTTTAGGCTACTTTGTTGTGATGATGACACATGCCTCGGCCGACGACTCACTGTACTTTTTTGCACTGTAATGCCTCTGTGTTGTAGCGTATTGAGTATTAATCGGTCAAAAAGTACGACAGAGCGTATGTGAGTTGTAACAGAGCCAGCTGCAGGCAGGGGCCCTATTCTGTATCGTTCATACCGATCGGTCCAGTAGGTTGGTCTCGGTAGTGACGTCATTTTCGGTTCTTTATCGAAATATCCTATTCAGTAAGCTTCTGAGGCCTGTTACTGAATGGTTCTCCCACCGATTTTACGACAATTGTACCGAGAGGTTTTGGATTTTGGTTTGGCCTTGTCGATGGGTGATGGTTCAAATGGCTCTGAGCACTATGGGACTTAACATCTATGGTCATCAGTCCCCTAGAACTTAGAACTACTTAAACCTAACTAACCTAAGGACAGCACACAACACCCAGCCATCACGAGGCAGAGAAAATCCCTGACTCCGCCGGGAATCGAACCCGGGAACCCGGGCGTGGGAAGCGAGAACGCTACCGCACGACCACGAGATGCGGGCCGATAGGTGAGCTGTGGTTTATGTACACCTATAATTTGTTATTTTAAACATATTTAGCGGTTTTAGCTTTGGATTTAGTGATTGTGTTACTAAAGAATCACCAGAGGACGCATCTGGTTGGAAAGTGAGTTCATTATAGACTATTTTCCTCTGTTAGAAACATGGTTAAGTTAGGTTGTTACCGTGAAAGATTACTTCAAAAAAGATGTTCGGTCAATATTCTTTCAAAATAAGTGTTATTTTTATGCAAATAAGAGTTTAAGGATCATTAAATATCAAGTCATCGGCTCTGCTTACGTACACTCCTGGAAATTGAAATAAGAACACCGTGAATTCATTGTCCCAGGAAGGGGAAACTTTATTGACACATTCCTGGGGTCAGATACATCACATGATCACACTGACAGAACCACAGGCACATAGACACAGGCAACAGAGCATGCACAATGTCGGCACTAGTACAGTGTATATCCACCTTTCGCAGCAATGCAGGCTGCTATTCTCCCATGGAGACGATCGTAGAGATGCTGGATGTAGTCCTGTGGAACGGCTTGCCATGCCATTTCCACCTGGCGCCTCAGTTGGACCAGCGTTCGTGCTGGACGTGCAGACCGCGTGAGACGACGCTTCATCCAGTCCCAAACATGCTCAATGGGGGACAGATCCGGAGATCTTGCTGCTCAGGGTAGTTGACTTACACCTTCTAGAGCACGTTGGGTGGCACGGGATACATGCGGACGTGCATTGTCCTGTTGGAACAGCAAGTTCCCTTGCCGGTCTAGGAATGGTAGAACGATGGGTTCGATGACGGTTTGGATGTACCGTGCACTATTCAGTGTCCCCTCGACGATCACCAGTGGTGTACGGCCAGTGTAGGAGATCGCTCCCCACATCATGATGCCGGGTGTTGGCCCTGTGTGCCTCGGTCGTATGCAGTCCTGATTGTGGCGCTCACCTGCACGGCGCCAAACACGCATACGACCATCATTGGCACCAAGGCAGAAGCGACTCTCATCGCTGAAGACGACACGTCTTCATTCGTCCCTCCATTCACGCCTGTCGCGACACCACTGGAGGCGGGCTGCACGATGTTGGGGCGTGAGCGGAAGACGGCCTAACGGTGTGCGGGACCGTAGCCCAGCTTCATGGAGACGGTTGCGAATGGTCCTCGCCGATACCCCAGGAGCAACAGTGTCCCTAATTTGCTGGGAAGTGGCGGTGCGGTCCCCTACGGCACTGCGAAGGATCCTACGGTCTTGGCGTGCATCCGTGCGTCGCTGCGGTCCGGTCCCAGGTCGACGGGCACGTGCACCTTCCGCCGACCATTGGCGACAACATCGATGTACTGTGGAGATCTCACGCCCCACGTGTTGAGCAATTCGGCGGTACGTCCACCCGGCCTCCCGCATGCCCACTATACGCCCTTGCTCAAAGTCCGTCAACTGCACATACGGTTCACGTCCACGCTGTCGCGGCATGCTACCAGTGTTAAAGACTGCGATGGAGCTCCGTATGCCACGGCAAACTGGCTGACAGTGACGGCGGCGGTGCACAAATGCTGCGCAGCTAGCGCCATTCGACGGCCAACACCGCGGTTCCTGGTGTGTCCGCTGTGTCGTGCGTGTGATCATTGCTTGTACAGCCCTCTCGCAGTGTCCGGAGCAAGTATGGTGGGTCTGACACACCGGTGTCAATGTGTTCTTTTTTCCATTTCCAGGAGTGTATATTACATTAGTGTGAACTGAGGTTACTAGTGACTTTGTGTACCTTTTCCCACAAATGATGTAGTTAGTAATTATCAAAAAGTGTTTACAACTTTCAAGCAACGATGGAAAGCAATTATGTGAAGCCTGATATCGGAAATTTTCCAAACTATCACGCATTTATGACTTTCGCAGCACCGTTTGGCAATGAAGTCGGCCTACGTTCCTCTACACAATAATAAGAGAATTGACAGCTATGTTTCAGTTGTTTGGCGTGGCCAAAATAAAAAAAAAAAAAAAGAAAAAAAAAAAAAAAGTGGTTAGCGCGCGGTAATGCCATACAAAAGGACACGAGTTCGCGCACGGATGGGTGAAAGAAAATTTTTTTTCCTCTTCATATATGCAACACGTTCTGATTCATAGTTATTCGTGTAAGTTAAGATTTTTCTGCAATATTCGTTACTACTTACATGTAAGAGCGCACTTCCTCAGTAATGGTTTCGTGATTTCTGTGTATTTAAAAAACGAAATATGAAATTGCTGGAGATGAAATTGCTGTGAGTGAAACAACCGACAGTGACCTTTATATTTTTTCTTGTCAGAAATAATTCACCATTTCTTCCGAATATGTAGCGATTTCCGAGTTGCGGTTAGACAGGAATCTAAGAGCACAACTTAAATCACTAGGAATGTAACTAGCAGCAGTCATCTTCATAATCTTGCTTGTCACAACTGCTTATCTGCGATCAAATCCTCAACAACAGTAGACAGAGAAGAAACATCTCCGCCGTAATGTTTTTAGACTGTAACGCCATATGCAAAACATTTTCATTTATGAGATGCATATTATAAACTTCGATGAACTGCAGGAGCTCTCGAAAATGCGTTATTTTCAATTTTGTTTCTAAGACCCAAATCGTTGACTTATCATATAGGTAAGTGGTCTACTTAATCATTTGGATTTCTAGGAGCGAGTTATAACCACATTTTGTTTACCTTCTTATTCTTTGAAACGCTCAGAATCAATTTTTCGGGTGTTTTTATAGATGTATTAGTGCAATGTGGTACTACACACTATTCCTAACTCATTTTCCGAAACGTAAAAACCAAAACACGATGTCAATGTGAATGAGAATAAGATGACATAATGCGGCATTTACGACAATCTGCAGAACACAGTCAAATACGCTATCGTTATAATGCATGCATGAAAACATGTGGTCAGGGAAATTGTAAAAATTTCTATGCATTTCAGCTGAGAATCATGGAAATAGATATACTGCGCCTGATACTGTTAAGGAGGAGGCAAGAGCGATGAAGGCGGGCATGTCATCTCGATGGAATGCGGCGTCACGCTTTATGGTAACGTAAACGCAACTCTCAATACTTGGAAGAATAGCGCGCCTGTGTCGTCTGCTAGCCGCGCTGTGTGCGCATGCGCGGATCTGGGGCCGCTTGTTTTTGAATGGCTTGCGCGACGCGAACCGACAACAGCGCCTCGGTTCTCGCTACCGAATGCTTACTGGGTAATACAGGGGCTCTAATTCGAGTACTAGACTGTTCGGTGCTCTTGAGTACCGAAACGATCGGCACAATGGCGGAAAGACACAGAATAGGCGCCGGCCGCGGTGGTCTCGCGGTGAAGGCGCTCAGTCCGGAACCGCGCGACTGCTACGGTCGCAGGTTCGAATCCTGCCTCGGGCATGGATGTGTGTGATGTCCTTAGGTTAGTTAGGTTTAAGTAGTTTTAAGTTCTAGGGGACTGATGACCACAGAAGTTAAGTCCCATAGTGCTCAGAGCCAGCCAGAATAGGCACCCAGGCAAGAGTGTTCTGCATTGCGAAATAAAACACAGCCGACAGGTGTTGTGAAGCAGAGCCAGCTGGGCGTGAATTAGGAACAGCCAATGCCGCAATACACTAGTGGAAAGACTGAAGGCTTTCCTTACTTGCCACCACAGAAGTGTTTACATACCTTAAGCCATAAACGAACCCACTCTGGACCATATAGATAGCCATTAGTGTAGTAAGATAATCTCATCTCAGTATCACAGCCCCCGCCACGAGGTTGTGACACCCAGAGCAACATCCTGGAATGAACTGCAGATCTGCTGTTCGACTATGGGACGGGAAGCAGACAGGTGCCCACTCGCTGGAGGGTCCAGGCATTGTCAGCTGTGCCGCCATGCTGTTATCACGGTCACAGCTGGAGACATTACTGACAGCAAAAAATGGCTCTGAGCACTATGGGACTAAACTTCTGAAGTCCTCTAGAACTTAGAACTACTTAAACCTAACTAACATAAGGACATCACACATATCCATGCCCTAGGCAAGATTCGAACCTGCGACCGTAGCGGTCGCGCGGTTCCAGACTGTAGCGCCAAGAACCGCTCGGCCACCCCGGCCGGCTTACTGACAGCATTCGAGTGACACCAGGCTCGCCCCGCTCTTTGAGGTGTCAGGAATGCGGCAACCTATTGTTTCATATGAAACAGAATTGGATGGCTCCACCAAGTGTTCCTGGTGCACTCCAGCCGAGGGCCGGAATAAGGAAGTTAATCAAACAAATCCACTGTCACAAATAAGCTACTCAGTTTTGCCGCCGGGTCGTATTGTGTAACTCGCACAATATTTCGTCGTTGCAACTGTTCGAAATCAGCTGCCACTGCTGCAAGGCGCGGCTGGTGATAATCGCGCGGCGGCGTCGGAATTTATCACGCCGGGAGCAGGCAATACGCGTCTGCGGGAAGACGCTCGTAGTTCGAGAAAAGCGGCGCTCCGGGTGCCTCCTGCTGGGCGCCGCAGAAAGGCCATCCGCGCGTGCGCTGTGGGCAATGACTGTGCTGTCAGATGCTTCTGTGGTTAAAGGCTGAATTAAATCTCCAGTGCTGGACTCCAGTGTTCGACGCAACCTTCTTGCACGGTTCGGCATGTCTGCCCAATATAAGATTTTCCAAAGTGGCATGGTATTTTTATACACTTCATAGCAAGTCATATGCGCCTGGAGCAACGTGATAAGCCCTCAGGAGCGGAGTATTGCCTGAACACGGGAAATCATACGTTATACGAAAAGACGGAAATTTTATCCCCAGCGTCATCTCTCTGGGACTGTGTTGTTAAGGAGGCCATACATATCAGTACGGCGGACAATCTTATCAACAGTGATGAAGGTTTCCAACTAAGCGCCGCCTGGAACCCAGCACTGGCTGCCGTTAAATCAAAACAGGGCAAACAAGAACTTCCGATTCATCGCGCGACGTAACGCACTTCTGAGATTTAGTTCAGCCTTTAACCACAGGAGCATCCGGCAGCACAGTCATTGCCCATAGCGCAGGCGTGGATGGCCTTTCTGCGGCACCCAGCAGGAGCCACCATGAGCGCCGCTTTCCGCCAACTGCGAGAGTCTTCCCGGAGACGAGTGTTGTCTGCTCCCGGCATGAAAAATTTCGACGCCGCCGCGCGATTATCATCAGTCGCGCCTTGCAGCAGTGACAGCAGCTGCTTCCACCACCTGATGATGTCGAGCAGTTGCATCGATGAAATACTGTGCGAGTTACACATACTATCCGGCGGCAAAACCAAAAAGCTTCTTTGCAACAGATCCGTAGGGACGACATGAAAAGTCACAAATCTGTTGTCGTCCTAATGTCTAATTTCACTTTTCACGGGTGGAAATTCATGGGTCATGTAACAGTATACATTCTACAAGTGCTTATGAATTTCTGCGATGCTCCGGTTTTCTACCAAGAGGAACTCAAAGACAGCTCTCTGCTTGGAATGCACATACACTACTGGCCATTAAAATTGCTACACCACGAAGATGACGTGCTACAGACGCGAAATTTAACCGACAGGAAGAAGATGCTGTGATATGCAAATGATTGGATTTTCAGAGCATTCACACAAGGTTGGAGCCGGTGGCGACGCCTACAACGTGCTGACATGAGGAAAGTTTCCAACCGATTTCTCATACACAAACAGCAGTTGACCGGCGTTGCCTGATGAAACGTTGTTGTGATGCCTCGTGTAAGGAGGAGAAATGCGTACCATCACTTTTCCGACTTTGATAAAGGTCGGATTGTAGCCCATCGCGATTGCGGTTTATCGTACCGCGACATTAATGCTCGCGTTGGTCGAGATCCAATGACTGTTGGCAGAATATGGAATCGGTGGGTTCAGGAGGGTAATACGGAACGCCGTGCTGGATCCCAACGGTCTCGTGTCACTAGCAGTCGAGATGACAGGCATCTTATCCGCATGGCTGTAACGGATCGTGCAGCCACGTCTCGATCCCTGAGTCAACAGATGGGGACGTTTGCAAGACGACAACCATCTGCACGAACAGTTCGACGACGTTTGCAGCAGCATGGACTATCAGCTCGGAAACCATGGCTGCGCTTACCCTTGACGCTGCATCACAGACCACAGCGCCTGCGATGGTGTACTCAACGACGAACCTGGGTGCACGAATGGCAAAACGTCATTTTCTCGGATGAATCCAGGTTCTGTTCACAGCATCATGATGGTCGCATGCGTGTTTGGCGAAATCGCGGTGAACGCACATTGGAAGCGTGTATTCGTCATCGCTATACTGGCGTATCACCCCTCGTGATGGTATGGGGTACCATTGGTTACACGTCTCGGTCACCTCTTGTTCGCATTGACGGCACTTTGAGCAGTGGACCTTACATTTCAGATATGTCACGACCCGTGGCTCTGCCCTTCATTCGGTCCCTGCGAAACCCTACATTTAAGCAGGATAATGCACGACCGCATGTTGCAGGTTCTGTACGGCCTGCCAGCCGGTGTGTCCGAGCGGTTCTAGGCGCTTTAGTCTGGAACCGCGCGACCGCTACGGTTGCGGGTTCGAATCCTGCCTCGGCCATGGATGTGTGTGATGTCCTTAGGTTAGTTAGGTTTAAGTAGTTCTAAGTTCTAGGGGACTGATGACCTCAGATGTTAAGTCCCATAGTGCTCAGAGCCATTTGAAACATTTTTTGTACGGGCCTTTCTCGATACAGAAAATGTTCGTCTGCTGCTTTGGCCAGCACATTCTCCAGATCTCTCCCCAATTGAAAACGTCTGGTCAATGGTGGCCGAGCAACTGCCTCGTCACAATTTGCCAGTCACTACTCTTGGTGAACTGTGGTATCGTGTTGAAGCTGCATGGGCAGCTGTACCTGTACACGGCATCCAAGCTCTGTTTGACTCAATGCCCAGGCGTATGAAGGCCGTTATTACGGCCGGAGGTGGTTGCTCTGGGTACTGATTTCTCAGGATCTATGCACCCAAATTGCGTGAAAATGTAATCACATGTCAGTTCTAGTATAATATACTTATCCAATGAATACCCGTTTATCATCTGCATTTCTTCTTGGTGCAGCAATTTTAATGGCCAGTAGTGTATAAAATATGTTCCTACCATATAGTAATGAAGCATTCGGTCTCAAAGTGCCTAAAACTTTTAAGTGGGTGGCTATCAGTTCTTCGAGATACAATAAGTGTTACATAATTCCAAATACTGTAAATTGTGAAACCTACCGAATCAGTTATATCAAAAATGAAAATTTTAGTATATTGCCTAATTTTTAATAAATTTCCGCCTCCCAGAGCTGAGTTCGTGCTTTTACAGACGTAACCAACCGCAGCCGACTTTAAGAAATAGTAGGAGTTTTTCGGTACGGGTCGGCACGTTTTATCGTTCGGCCGCGGCAGAGCCCATCCACCCGGCACACTACGCGCCGCGCT
The DNA here is from genome assembly GCF_021461385.2 of Schistocerca piceifrons. Taxonomy (NCBI): domain Eukaryota; kingdom Metazoa; phylum Arthropoda; class Insecta; order Orthoptera; family Acrididae; genus Schistocerca; species Schistocerca piceifrons. Next base: position 227,588,375 of record NC_060143.1, read on the forward strand.
GCGGACTCCATTATACATTCAGGCGGCTGGCTGGCTGCTCGCCTGCGTTCAGGTTGCGCCCGCACCACAGCCGAGCCGAGTAGAGCCGCGTCGCGACGCACGAGCGGCCGCGCGGCCGCGCTTTGCATTTCAGATGGCACCACCTGCGCCGTTTAAGTCGGCTGCCAACCTCGTTAGCTTGTCAGTCGACGTGTTACACGCGCGCCGGAGCAAGAAACGCGCCGAGTCGGCGGCGAGTTGCCGAAATCTATATGAAAATTACTCCGAGGAACTCGACAGCCGCCGCCACTAACCAGTTTTCCCAAAGAGTTCAACCAGAAGACACAACGCAGTCGGGCGAGTAGAGCCAGGATGCGTCATGGTCGGAACCTGTCACTCAACTACAGAAAGTACTCCATATGTAACAATCAAAATTACAAAACAGCCGTGCAATTGAGATTTTATTTTCGCTACCAGTTTCCGCAACTGATTATGCCATCTTCAGCCCCCATACGCACCTCTAAAAAATAGTCGATATTGGCGTACGGGGGCCATGTGATTCTAGATGTCGCGAGTTCATAGCTCAAGTGTTTCATTCGGATACTTGACTAAGCTGCAATCACTCTTCGAAGCAAGGCTGCCGTTAACACCTTAACAGAAACTTGCGTTTAAAATAATTCAGAAGCCACGATCGCTCCAATCGTTTATTAGATGACCGGTTTCAGCACTCTGAAGCTGCCATCATCAGATCTGTGAAGGTATGACGTAACAGGTTTGAGGGAGGGCTTACATGAGTTAACTATATACATTACAATTAGTACAGAACCACATACCTGAAACGTGGATTAACATTTATAAAACCATATGGACATCATGGCATATGAGGCAGACCATCTGATAAAATCATTGTCACAACCAATAAAAAATAATAAAAAACTGCGCTCATGGTCGTTTTTTCCATAAAATATAAAACTGAAGTCATCACATAAGACCTTATAAGGCTTGAAGAGTAGTTGGCCAGCTTCGCCAGTAAAATAGTTCAAATGGCTCTGAGCACTATGGGACTTAGCTTCTGAGGTCATCAGTCCCCTAGAACTTAGAACTACTTAAACCTAACTAACCTAAGAACATCACACACATCCATCCCAGAGGCAGGATTCGAACCTGCGACCGTAGCGGTCGCGCGGTTCCAGACTGTAGCGCCTAGAACCACTCGGCCACTCCGGCCGGCTCGCCAGTAAAACTTTACTCATTGATTACCATTGCCCGCCAAGCGTGTCTTCGTTACGTTCTTACTTTATTTATTTTTATATTTTGCAGATATAATTGTGTATGAAGCTAGAACGCTTGTGTTTTTGGTATCATAGTAATGTAGTTTGTCATTATTCCCCATTCGGTGAGACCCATGGACGAAACGAGTGCCATGCCGATGGGGGCGTACGTGGAGTCACGGTGCATCTTGGTGCGCATGTCATTTCCCCCCTGTTCTTATGCCCTTCGGTTTGCTTCTGACCTGGCATTCCTTAATTGCATGTGCCTATGCAGGTTTTCGTAATTGATTCGTACCTTGCTCAAAACGAATGTATAGATGGTGAGAGACTTTATAGCAAGTGAATATGTTCTTTTTCAGCGCTTACAATACCTAAGACCATAGTGCCTAGACAGGTAACGCCCAGCATACAGGTTTTTATCGCTCGTCACATTGTACGTAAGTCGTGTTATGAACAGCTTTCTGTGTGCATATTCCTGACGTACTTACATGAATAAAGGTAAATTATAACATGTAGTTTTGTAAGGCGCTAATGGATAATGTCTGTGCCTCAGATGCTTTTACTTTGTAATTGACGTACTTTATAGTGATTGTAGTATGTACAGGAAATGTATGCGCAAAATGGTTCAAATGGCTCTGAGCTCTATGGGACTTAACTTCTGAGGTCATCAGTCCCCTAGAACTTAGAACTACTTAAACCTAACTAACCTAAGGACATCACACACACCCATGCCCGAGGCAGGATTCGAACCTGCGACCGCAGCGGTCGCGCGGCAATGAATGCGCAAATGTGGGTTCTGCATGGGTATGTAACAAGCAGTTATAGTAAAGTTGTGTTTTAGTAGTAATGGGTGGTTATACCGTGGGACTATGTATGTGCTGCTGGGACAACGCTATCTGGTGGCCGGTTGTGAACCGCTAGAATCACAGCAGGTAAGCCTGCGTGGAATGGGGCAGTGGTGATGCCGACCGGTGTTAGGCGAGCAGTGGCAGTTTTATCTGGTGACTTCAGTTTTATATTTTATGGAAAGAACGACCATGAGAGAAGTTTTTTATTATTTTTTATTGGTTGTGACAATGATTTTATCAGATGGTCTGCCTCATATGCCATGATGTCCATATGGTTTTATAAATGTTAATCCACGTTTCAGGTATGTGGTTCTGTAATAATTGTAATGTATATAGTTAACTCATGTAAGCCCTCCCTCAAACCTGTTATGTCATACCTTCACAGATCTGATGATGGCACCTTCAGAGTGCTGAAACCGGTCATCTAATAAACGATTGAAGCGATCGTGGCTTTTCAATTATTTTAAAAACAGAGTGATCGCCCCACGACACACCATGTGTTCACTGCAAAAAAGAAATTTGCGTTTAGTGTGGTGGAGTGACCAGGAAGCGTGTACCGCTGATAAAGTGCTTCACGTCGTGTTCATTGATGGATCACGGTTCCGCACTACCTCGGATGACAATAGTCGGTCAGTATGTTGGCGATTTGGGGAGAGGTCCCATTCCTTAAAATGTCTTGGGGACTCACAATCCTGGAGACATTATGAGTGAGGCGTCGGGTTTGACTACATCGCAGCTGATGATGATTGAGAGAACCATGACGGCAGAACAGTGCGGCACGAGCATCCTATGTCTTCATGTGCTACTTCTTACGCGACAATACCATAGTGCCACTTCTGGACAGGACAGTGGTCGTACACATAGAGCACATGTTTATTAACTGTCCGATAGCAGCAAGATCGGCAGACCTGTGCCCGACATAACCGTTATTGGATCAGCTCGTATGTCAATTCCGTTCCAGTCGCAGTATCCAGGATATCAAGAACTAGTTGCAACAGTTGTGGCGCCAGCTTGCCTAGGGAGAGCTCTTTTTATTTATTTATTTTTTTCAATGTATCTGCACGGTATAACAAGAACTTAGGCTCATAGCGACTGCTCTAACTGACGACCTAAAATCTCAATGCCTGGATTGTAATGGCGTACAAAATGTTTGCTGGACTCTCCATAAGATACAATCAAATATTGAACTAGTACTCCACTAATCAGTTCCTCTTCTGCTTCCACATGGTAGGACAAATAAAAGTGGCCCGGGCGAGTGGATACTATTTGTGGCAGCGTTAATGGAGGAACAAACACCTAGAGTTAACTTCCAACAGGATGGAGCAACCGCCCATATAGCTGACCGAATCTTGGAGCACATTTATCACAGTCTTCACGCCTGACAGAGTTGTTAGCAGAGGTCAGTCTGGTCGTGGCCTTAGCTGGCCACCCAGGTCACCTGTCAACGTGCGAATACTTCGTGTGGGAAGCGTCTAGCCTAGGTTGTATTGCAACAACCCTCATAGTCTTCAAGACCTGCAGCAGAACATTTCCGATGAGACTGCAACAGTTCCAGCAGTCCAGCTTCTATCCGCCCTCCGCATCTTGCTGACCAGGGCCAATGAGTGCCAAGAGATGAATGGTGGCCACTTTCAGTATCCGCTATAGTCGAGTTAGTACTGTATTTCTTTTCTTCTCCTGTGTTTCTTTGCACGCTGGAACCCTATTCTCCGAGCCACTTTTTTTCCCTCCACTTTGTATTACCTGAGGATTTCATCGAAACATCCGAGAGTTGCTACGTAGATCCATTCAGACGCCGTGAGTAAGGAAGATGGTAATGTTCACTTAGTAACTGAAGCAAGAGCAATTAGTAAGATTGCTTTAACAGAGAAAAACAGCACCGGGATGTAATTATGCACAATTCTTTACTACGGAAACAAACTCATATTTTTGAATAATGTCTGCAGAGGAATACATTACATTATGCAGTTACTTACAGACACATCATATATATTAGGCAAACGGTTGGATACTTTGCTGGGCGTTATCTATTTATAAGTTGTCTGTCTTCAAATGACCTGGATGACTTAAAATTAAGTACTACTTGGAAAAAAAGGGGAGCTTGAAATAACATTTCTCTAGGATCGTTACAAATTCTTCGATCTCCTACAGTAATTTAAGAAAAATGTTTTTTTACAACTTAAAATGATTTATAATTTTGATTATGGCACATAGAGTCTTATCGGAAAATTTTCCTGTATTATTGAAAAAGGTGTACATGTTCACTCACATCCCTGAACCCAAGGATTCATGACAAGGACTGAAAATAAACATTCAGGCAGGGCAGCCATCAGGTTGAAATATCTCATAATGTTTACACGTTCGCCGGCCATGTGGCCGAGCGGTTCTAGGCGCTTCAGTCTGGAACCGCGCGACCGCTACGGTCGCAGGTTCGAATCCTGCATCGGGCGTGGCTGAATGTGATGTTCTTAGGTTAGTTAGGTTTAAGTAGTTCTAAGCTCTAGGGGACTGATGACCTCAGATGTTAAGTCCCATAGTGCTCAGTGCCATTTGACCTATTTTGTTTACACGTTCTGCCAATGCAAGACAATCTGATATATCTTGCATCTTGAGTCACTAAAAGTCTACTTCCATGCTAATAATTATAAAAAATAAATTGCAGAAACAGTACCCAAAACATGGATGTACTAACAGGAAACTCCCTTCCCACTTTTATTTGCCCCACTTTGTACATGGTTTTCATGCACGAAGCACGTCATAAGTGAACCGTAAGTGTACGGAGGATTCTGTACTGTTTTTCAAGCCAGTACCATCAGCGTCGATATAGATACGTTCCACTTTGGAAATATACGTTGCTCATTCGAGTCATCATATTGCCTGAAATACAAGGTGTCCGGGAGGAAATGTCCTGATATGAAACTCCTATACTGATCATAATAAACAATCCATACAACTTCGTTGCTTGTTAGATGCTAGATTAGCTGTGGAATTTTCTTATTGAGAATGATGTATTAACTCAGTTTTAATTTTTTATAATATTTTTCGGAAATTGAAAACCGAAGAAACTGAAATATTTCCAAACAAATGGGAACGACGACGAATGCTCAAAGACAACAAACCATGCGTTGGTCTGGAGAACTGAGATCCGTTATTGCAGTTGGACGACGGTTCCCGTTCAGAGTACCACAGAAACTCCACCGATGCCAGGAGAATCAAGTCGTCGAAAGTAGCGCTCCAGAAGGCAGGATCTGTTGCTAAAAGGCCTGGTGGTAGACCATCATAAACATCAGAGGAGACTATTAATCGCATTTGAGATATGTTTGCAAGAATTCCTAAGATGTCCGTTGGTATGACGTCACTTGAGCTTGGTGTCCCAAAACCAACTACCTACAAAGTGTTACACACGTACCTGTGTAACTGTTACATGAGGTAAAGCCCGAAGATAAAGCAAAACGAGCAACGTTCGCCGAATACACTCCTTACCATAGCGACACTGACGACAACTTATTGGAAACATTTCACCTGAGTGACAACTTCAGTACACATTTGGTGCGAATTTTGCCCAGTAAATATCGTCATGAGGTTATGAAGTATCAACGAGACAGTCCAAAGTTCAAGCTGCCGACCGCTGAGATGTCACTTTATGTAGTGTTGTGGACAAGGCTCTTACTCGTTTCATTTTTACTTATTGGTCATGACATCCAGCTGTGATCCCCGAAAATAAGGAACGCCTAAAACCTGTCTGATGTATATAATAAGCTACATCTGAAGATTACGAAATATAAAAATTAGAAACCAGCCAGAGGTTAACTTATTGATAACTGCATATCATCACACAGCTACGTTCGCACTGGCTACTACTATGGAAAGTAAAAACTGACTAGACTTTTATACATTTTTTTCTGCTGGCTCTAATGAAATACGCTCTCATTGAGGCGTTGGTGCAGTCAGCGATATGAATCATTTGAAAACGGGAAAAATCGGGCCTCATGCGACCACATTACACACCTCCAGTCCACTAACGTACAGTTTCTGCCTCTATCACTAAATACAACGGTAAATTTATCTCTGAATCGACAATTCGGAAACACATAACCCGGCATAGACTCATAGAAAACAATTCCACCTGATGTAATCAAGGCCCACTTATAATCAAACTCACTGTATTAACAAATTATATTTCTGCGCTGTTTTGTCGAAACCTGATTTTTTGAGACTGTGGCTGTGTACAAAACACAGGTTGATTTTTGCAGAGAAGAAAACAGTAGCTAGCCACTTTTGACAGTGCTATTTAGTCGCACAAATAGCGCTGTTACCGCTTTCGCAGTGAAGCCTCACTGATTTTTTTATACAGTTTTCCGTCGTTATTAGGTACAATCACTGTGAAACAGGCCGTTTCTCACATGTTTTGGTTGTAGGGCACCACCATCCCAAGGAATTTTGACCACAAAGGGGAGTAAAAAGCGAAATCTAACGTAATCTGCAACAAATATGTATCTTAAAGTGAACAGCCATCTGCTGTTGCACCTGTCGGTTCGCAACATTAAAGGGGAAGGGGTAGGGCAAAATTGAGTAAACATTCGAATTTATTTACTGTGTAATTTAATAGACTGCACACCAAAAAAATGAATAACCTCCTACTTCCTATCCATGAAGATGTCTCAACTTTGGAAAGAACACGATTCAGCTCCAGAAATCCCCCTTTAAGACTGGCCCAACAACTGTCAGCTGCCAACTTCAGCATGGATATTAAATGGCACGAGAGCTGGAGTGATAGTGCCTCCCCTGACAACCGTGAACTTATCTGTCCATCAGAGAAACCTAAGGGCTTTGAACTTCCACGACAGCTATGGAAAAGCCTAAACAGAATCCAAACAGGACATGGACTATGTGCACACAATCTATACAAGTGATGGAAGCTTCCGAGCCCTAGCTGTGACTGTGGGGCACCTAATCAAACAATACAGCACATCGCCCAGGACTGTGAATTAAGAGCCTATCAGGGTAGTCGGGCTGACTTCTTCAACGCCACACCGTCCTGCCTCGAATGGATCGCCAATTTGGACGTCAGAATTTGAAGACTTGTGTAACGCAAAATATCTGCTGTGATGTTACTTTATATTGTGTTTATGTGTTATATTTTATCTGAATCTGTATCCCTCACTTATGTATTTTATAGTGTATTTTATCATATAATTTCATAATATAATAAGTGTAAACCATGTGTGTATCCCCATACGCTAAATAAATAAATAATAATTAATAGACAGCATCTTTAAGAGCAGTATCACAAAGTTCCATAACCAAATTCCCTCTAGAAATATGTTTTTAAAAAATTTGTTTTGGCGTCTGCACTTGCCATGCACTCTCTTTCTGTGCTGTGATCCACACCTTTTTGTGCATTAATTTTTCGTTCACACAATCGAAACGAACTATTGATGAGTCTAGAAGGCTGTGAGAAAAATTATCTTTGCTTGTTCCTTTTTTTACAACTTTTTTTAAAAATAATACTTGCTACAATCTTATTTCAGTTTTTAGTTTTGCATGTATGAAAATTGGTCATAACAGTGGACGCATATTCAAAAAAGTGAGAAAATGTCGAATTTTACTTGTAAAAGGTACAGGATATTTAAATAACAATTTTAAATGACAGTGTTACAGATGTTGCTTCTAAGTGTGAAGAGCGCCTTCCGACAAAGTCGCTGAATTCATCGAAGAAGAAAACTAGTGATGGAATTAATCATGCTGTGTACAGTGCCAAAGACGAGTTTTCCAGTGGATTTAGGTTAATTAACTTAGAAATACTTGCCCATATCATTAATGTTTCATGTGCATGTGGTAATTCTCAGTCAAAGGGCCGAGGACTGTATGATGACAGTGTCCTCAATTTTTGTGAAGATAGCTGCATGTGATGCCTGCCTAGTGTTCAGTAGTGGAAATGCAGGATTAACTGCCTGCAGAGACTAGGCTTCCATACAGGTGCACTCATGCTGAAGATACTAAGAAGCATCGATGAAGTGCAACTGGACAAAACTCACGCAGCTAAAGAAAAAATGCAAAAGTTGGCTACACAAAGCAAATAGGGGAAGAGGTTACTCCAGGAAGACGAGGAAGAGAAGAAACATTATAGATATGGACAGCATCAGCCACTAGAGATATAGCAGTATTGCCAAAAATCGATATAGAAACTTTAAATGCGAATGGCCACAAACTGACTTTTTCGAACTATAATATACCTTTTTTCAGGAACTATAAAAACTAACATTTTGAAAATTTTCTCTGAGAAAAGCTCCTTTAAAATTTCAGACAAATAGAGCAGTCTCAGGTAACACAAAACTGAAAAATTAATTTCAAAGCACCTATAATCTGAAACAAAAATCTGCTGCACACGTTTTATTACCTTCTTATGCATATGTTAACTATGATATTCCAGCTTTATTGCTTGATTGGTTATGAGAAAAGGTACATTGTAGAAGCAGTGGTAATTAAATATTCATATCCTTATAAAATGTGTGTCGATGCGCATTTTCGAAGAAAATCTGCACAGAATATCAATCATTATGTTGTACGTATCAGTCTAAAGTTTTAATATTTTTGCTGTAATATTTTTGGAGATATATGTGTTTAACTACAAGAATGCATTTTGCCCTACATTAGTCCTTAACGGCGCTATTCACGTGAATAAAGAGCATTATTTGAACTGGCCGGTGACTGATTTCTTCTCTGCGGGAATAAGACTATGCTTTTGCTGTGTAAATAAGAAATGGATGAACTTGTAACGTACTTTGAGAACAGCGAAGATGTTTGCGGGTCTCAGTGGACGAAATCGGTCGCTGTCTCCAATCGACTTGTGTACTCGGCTCGGCCGGTAATGGCACATCGGCTGCGGCGGGGATCGATTGGGAAGCGGGAACCTGAAGTGGCTACGAGACCTCCGCCGGGCCCCGTACTGTGCTGTACTACCCTAGACTAGAGCAGAACGACGCGGCGCCGCGTGCGGCCGGCTTGAAAGCCCTGAGCCACAAGTGCTCCCCCAAGGCCGCCCCGCTCTGCGCTTAAGCGGCGGTAGGTTGGCTGCACTGTCGCTTTTACCTCCCACCTGCCGCAAGAGCCACCTCTGCGAAGCAGGAGGACAAACGTCTGCAGAACGAGGTACACACCGGATGGTAGACAAATGATGAAAAGCTGACAAACATACATACGGGCTGCTTCAAAAAGATTCGGCCCACTTCACAAGAATATATCTTTTTCATGAATGAAGGTAGAAAACCTAAGCATCAAAATTTTCCCTTGGCGCAAATTGTAAGTTGCAGGTTCATGCAGCTGCCGTTATGAGTTTCTCTGGGACAGTTGTAAAGCATCTAGCTAGGCAAACACGCAAACAACACGTAGAAGTGCGTGTTTTTTCTTCGTCTTCGTGGATGGATCACTTAGGACCACGCGTAATCAATATTTGTTGGCCTTCCTTTTCGCCCAGTATTCCTTCATAAACAACGAATGGGCTAACTTTCATGGCGTAGACCACGTATGTCGGTTAGTTTTACTCTCTTCTTCCTCAAAACCCCGTGTGTTTGTGATTTTTCTGATTTCATTTCTATCGTGTAGATTTGAGACCCTAATTCTCTCAGGTCTTTTTCTGTCTGTTTGTACCAGTTCGGTCTTGTAGTTTTGTTCTTTAAAAATGTATGGATTTTGTGCGTTAACCTATGTGAGTCCATTCTTTCTAAATGCCCCCTTTGATGTCAGTCATAAATTTTGTTTTTTCAAATGAAATTTGTAATCCTATTTTTGCTGCTTGCTCTTGTAACATATCTAGCTGTTTCTGTGCATCAGTAAGTGACCTAGTAGATAGTGTCGGAAGTTCCATGCGGCTTTTCGCGGATGATGCTGTAGTATACAGAGAAGTTGCAGCATTAGAAAATTGTAGCGAAATGCAGGAAGATCTGCAGCGGATAGGCACTTGGTGCATGGAGTGGCAACTGACCCTTAACATAGACAAATGCAATGTATTGTGAATACATAGAAAGAAGGATCCTTTATTGTATGACTATATGATAGCGGAACAAACACTAGTAGCAGTTACTTCTGTAAAATATCTGGCAGTATGCGTGCGGAACGATTTGAAGTGGAATGATCATATAAAATTAATTGTTGGTAAGGCGGGTGCCAGGTTGAGATTCATTGAGAGAGTCCTTAGAAAATGTAGTCCATCAACAAAGGAGGTGGCTTACAAAACACTCGTTCGACCTATACTTGAGTATTGCTCATCAGTGTGGGATCCATACCAGATCGGGTTGACGGAGGAGATAGAGAAGAACCAAAGAAGAGCGGCGCGTTTCGTCACAGGGTTATTTGGTAACCGTGATAGCGTTACGGAGATGTTTAACAAACTCAAGTGACAGACTCTGCAAGAGAGGCGCTCTGCATCGCGGTGTAGCTTGCTCGCCAGGTTTCGAGAGGGTGTGTTTCTGGATGAGGTATCGAATATATTGCTTCCCTCTACTTATACCTCCCGAGGAGATCACGAATGTAAACTTAGAGAGATTCGAGCGCGTACGGAGGCTTTCAGACAGTCGTTCTTCCTGCGAACCATACGCGACTGGAACAGAAAAGTGAGGTAATGACCGTGGCACGTAAAGTGCCCTCCGCCACACACCGTTGGGTGGCTTGCGGAGTATAAATGTAGATGTAGATGTCTTGTGCGATCAGTGCCATGTCATCAGCAAATGCTAAAGAGTCTAATTCAATGCCCTTACGTCTTGGTCCCAGTTTTTTCATATCTATAATTGCGTGATTTTTTAAAAGTTTTTTACAAAGACTATTTAAGAGGGGTCTGACTCAAACGGGCAGTCTTGGAGCAGGCGAGACACCACAGGACATTTTACTTTCCACTGTCTATACTTTTACGAATAAATTCATAAAACTTTGTCAGCATGACCGGGAAGGATTCAGGATTCACAATCATAGCAGGGAAAGCTCAAAAAAATAACAAAATATTTTTTTACATGTGAAAGTTCATCATTTTTTCACTTCTATTGGCTGCGTTTGTTGCTATAGGTACACGTTTCTTCATAAGTAAGAGAGATTCTTCGATGAATTTTGCACAGAATACAAACTATACTTACCGGTGTATGAAACTCTAGAAATTATTTAATTTATTAAAAAATAAATGTGCCCTTACATTTTAAACTTCATGTTTAGAAAAAACTCAAATTTTATAGTTAATTATCTCAATTTTACCACAGTTTTTTATAGATTTGGAAAATCTACTTCATGTTTAGAAAAAACTCAAATTTTATAGTTAATTATCTCAATTTTTACCACACTTTTTAATAGATTTGGAAAATTCTAGAGTTTCACATACCTGTAAGTATGGTTTGTATGCTGTGCAAAATTCATCTAAGAATCTCCCTTACGTATGGAGAAAAGTGTACCTATAGCAACAAATGCAAGCCAATGGTAATTGAAAAAAAGGTGACCTACAAATGTAAAAAAGTAAATTATTTTCTTATATTTTTGAACTTCCACCACTGTAAGTGTAAATCCTGAATCCTTTCTGGTCATTCTAACCAACTTTTATGAATTTATTTTTAAAAGTATAGACAGTGAAAATTAAAAATTCCTGTGGTGCCTCTCCCGCTCCAAGTCGTCCCGTTTGACGTCCTACCCCCCTTAAAAAATTATTCCTGTCATATAATGAATGTATTATTGGTTTCTGGTTCCATTTCATGTAAGTCAGTAAAAGTACAATTACGAGAAATTTTGTAAGACAAATCGATGTTGTGGACTACTGCACACACTCTCACCCTGGGTAGAGTTAAAAGTTATATTATCTTTGGATAGAAAGTACCGGTTACGTGGAAGTACGCGGAAACTTAGCGTACCCGATAAAGGATAGTGTATTAGTCAGTCCGTAGATTGCGAGTTGTAAGCAATTAGCAGAGCGCTACTGAAGCATATCGTAGAAGATGATGTTTTAATTTTTTATTACCTTTACGAAGAAACCATCAACTTGCAAGAAGCTCTTATACCACAGAACGTGTATCTAATATCAATGATAGTTGCACCTCAGACAGTGCGCATAAGGCGTAATAAGTAACCTGTACATTACATTTATTTCGTTGAGAAATATACGGCATTTTAGGAAGCTGAGACTTTCTCTTGTGGGCTGTTTCAGATCTCGACATATTAGGAGGTACGTATTTTTAGCTCTGTTTCACATCTGATTTATCGAGTAACAATCATTTTATCACAATTACTGATGTCTACAATTATTGTACAAGCCATTTTCATTACCTAGTTAATATTATTTAAGTAGCTCATATGTTTAAGGTACGTGTATCAGGAAATTGTGCACACGTCGTTTGAAGGCAGAACAACCGATTGCTCATGGCGTCGCGGCATTTAAGCATTGTATTATACACAAGTCGATGCTTGAGATCCATTTTCACGTAATCAGAATTAGTATTTATTACCACTTTTTTGTGGAGGTCGGTGTAGTACTTTTACATTCAACGAGTCTTCAAACACAAGAGTCTGATACTTCAAAAGATGCGCGATAGCACAGATAATTCAATGACGGTAATTCGGAACAGTAAAACATTGTAGCTCTATGTGTGTAAAGTTACTGACAACACTGTAGCGTATCATTCCAGAGACAAACGTTACTCATACACCGCATGTTTATTAAAAGTGAAAGATGTCTCACTTTTATCTGAGTTAGGATAAGTCGTGCGTATGTGGATTAATGATCAGTGCCCTGCGTGTAATATCGTTGCCAAAAATAATGATGCGGAGTAATCTAATGGACAGTGTTGTTTGTTCTGTATAAAGCTGAGGTGAGAAGAATATTAGAGCACACGAAACCTGTCTGTTCGTTGGTCTAAAATGTAATCACCAGCCTTACGTCGACCATACATGACGTACAACTGTTGCGAAAGGAATTACACGTAAGGGCATCTCCAGAGAAGAAGAAGTGCAGTCAGTACGTGACCTGTAAAAACTGGAGCTACACTCATGTGCAAGTACTAAATGAGCACAAACTTCGTCGCCTTCGCCCATTCCAGGTAAGATCTAAGCATTGTATTAATTAACCGTTGCTTCTCTCTTCAACACAAGAACCGTGTTAACTTGGTGTACTTTTCAGTTAAAGGCTAACCTGTCATTTCCTTCACAGTAAATAACAGTTTGTATGTAAATTACTATTGACGATTGGTCTAATCATACAGTTAACTATGAACTGCGTTTTTCTCACATGATATACTGCGAACTATGAATGAGGGGCAACAGGCATATTCTATATTTGTAGATTTCTGGAAAGAATTTGACACGAAGCCCCACTGTATACTGCTAACGAAACTATGAGCATATGGAATAGGTTCCCAGATAAGTGAGTAGCTCGAAGACTTCTTAAGAAATAGAGCCCAGCAAGTTTCCCTCGATGGCGAGTGTTCATCAAAGATAGTGGTGTCGTTGGGAGTGTCCCAGGGAAGTGTGATAGGACTGTTATTATCTCTTACATAAATAAATAATCTGGCAGACAGGGTGGGCAGCAATCTGCTGATGTTTGCTGATGATGCTGTGGTGTACAGGAAAGTGTCGAAGTTGAATGACTCTAGGAGGATACAAATGACTTAGATAAAATTTCTAGTTGGTGTGATGAATGGCAGCTTGCTCTAAACGTAGAAGAATGACAGTTAATGCGGATGAGTAGGACAAACAAACCAGTAATGTTTGGATACTGCATTAATAGTGTCCTACTTGACGCAGTCACTTCGTTTAAACGCCTGGGCGTAACGTTGTAAAGCGATGTGGAATGGATAGAGCATGTGAGGATTGTGTAGGGGAGGCGAGTGGTCGACTTGGGTTTATTTCGAGAATTTTGGGGAAGTGTGGTGAACCTGTAAAGGAGACTTCAAATAGGACGCTAGTGTAGCCTATGCTCTGCCGCCTATTCTCCTGCCGCCTACATACATTTCGCGCAAGGATGACGAAGATACGAGAAACGAGGGCACATGCGGAGGTATATAAACAGTCGCTTTTCCATCGTTCTGTTTGCGAGAAGAACTGGAAAGGAAATGATTAGTAATGATACAGGGGACCGTCCACCACGCACCATATGGTGACTTTCGGAATATGTTGTTATATAGATGCTTCACATCAGAAAAGCCAGTGCACACCACTACAGAAGCTATGCTTAATACTTGTTTCGAACAGAGTAAAATTTCAAAAACTTCTTTTTTTGCAGTATGACACTAAGCCCGCTTTTAAATCACTGAAGTGCCAGTGCAGTTGCAATATTCAGATAGGCAGTGCATTAAATTACCCTACCCTCTGTGCAAAAGCAGCTGAAAGATATCATATTCTAAAGAACACCGTTTCAGGTTTGTAGGAAATACTACAGTTTCGCCATTTTACAAATCTCGTGCTAATGTTAAAGTACTTCAATTTTTAGAATATATAGTAAAAGAAATATTCTGTGTTCTACCTAAAAGATAGGATATAAATGAAGATCATAAAGTGTATTTACTTTTGGTGCTAAAGCACACAATATCATTTAATACACATAACAGAGTATATACTAAGATGGTATCTGTTCTTTCGGACATGTCCGAAAGAACAGACACCATCGGTGACCATGCAGCTCGTTAGAATGAAATTACAATGAAATGAACACCCTTAGCTGCTTACAGGCGTTGACATACGTAAAAGGGGACAGATAAAAATGTGTGCCCAGACCGGGACTCCAACCCGGGATCTCCTGCTTACATGGTAGACGCTCTATCCATCTGAGCCACCGAGGGCACAGAGGATAGCGCGACTGCAGGGATTACTCTCTGGCACGCCTCCCGCGAAACCCACATTCTCAACGTATTGTCCCGCACTACATTCGTAGCGCCCCCGCCCATTATACTCATTACTCGCGGCGCGTTGCCGATTCCCGTAAGAGTTCGGGCACTGTTTGTGCATTCGCACATAAGAAGAAGATGGTCAAGTGGCCGGTGAGCCTTAACTATATACACTAAGATGGTATCTGTTCTTTTGGACAGAACTTTGCACTTGTGGAAGAGCAACAGGCAAACAAGCATGTTGGAAGCTGCTTAGCAAGGCCAGTGTTCAATGTGTGATTGTGTCTTCGATATTGATTGCCTTTGATGTTTACTTAGATACTGTGTGGAACTAAAAACGATTATCTCTTTTTTATTTTCCATAATGAAGCGATATTATGAGACACATTCTATACGGGCAAAGTAGATAAGTAACTAATATTTATAAACTGTATAATCAACTTTCTTAATAATCTGAAATTGTGCAAACTACCCCACAACCATTAATTAATTTTGAAACATGAAAACTTCTGTTGCCACATAAATTAAAGAAGATTTCAAGCCATATTCTTCCTTGTGTAATGAAGCTGGTTTATGAAATACCATTTTTGGAAAATAAGCTGTACACAATGTGCTATTGCGATTTTTCAACATACCTATGTAAAATATCTAAACATACATTACTATTCTAATTATTTATTTTACTTATATTTGTTTTATGTTTTAAGTCGTTATTTTACGTTTAACATAAGACAAGGGAGGTGGTGAAAACCGCTGCCCGCACGAAGCTCGTTTCTCTGGAATAGCATCAAGAGGGCCGGCGACCTTAAGGTTAGCATTCCACTGATGGATCACCATTAGCAGTATCGCATGCCTTGCCTCCATGCGAAACTGCGGAGAGGTTGGAAATTTAACCCAGAGCGTTGGAGCAATGACTGGTGATCAGAAACTTTACGCACCACCTTTCCTCCACTTTCAGGCCAAACATTGGCAGTGAAAATTTCATCCCCCGCCAGAATTCGAACCAGCGGACCTCCGAGTCGAGTGCCAGCTCACTGACGTACGTTAGCAGCCTCGGCTACGGAGACGGGTATTAAGGATAATGAAAAGAACAAATTCAGTGTTTTTAGGAAGAGTAAGTGTCGCGAGAAGAATAAGTGTCGTGAGAAAAATAAATGTGGAAGTCAGGTTGTCAGTATGTGGGTGTTATGTTGACGAATTGTGCAACGGACTGATCTGACAAATACCCTTTGGTTCCTACTGTGGTGTCACCCCCAGACACCACACTTGCTAGGTGGTAGCTTAAATCGGCCGCGGTCCAATTAGTACATGTCGGACCCGCGTGTCGCCACTGTGTGATCGCAGACCTAGCGCCACCACAAGGCAGGTCTCGAGATACGGACGAGCACTCGCCCCAGTTGTACGACGACATTGCTAGCGACAATACGGACGAAGCCTTCCTCTCATTTGCCGAGAGACAGTTAGAATAGCCTTCTGCTAAGTCCGTGGCTACGACCTAGCAAGGCGCCAATTGTAACAGTGCATGTATCTTACGAGTCGCATTTGTATAGTCAAGAGAGATGTATCACAAGGATCATTAAAGTTAAGTATAAAGCAGCTACGTACTTTTCTTGCTACCATTCAATAGTTATCCTGTTCCAGACTTGACGCCAGTCGGCGTGTGTGTACGCGTGCCTTTCTTTCGGCTACTACCGTGTGGCGTAACAGTCTTGTTACGTCACTACACCTACAAGAAGCAATTTTTACCCCACACTACTACAGAAGTCAGACAGACGCTCCTAACGTACCAAAAATGCCTGAAACATTTAACAATAAATATGTTCTGGAGTTGTCCACTGTAAGGAAAAGACGCAAAGATATTCTATTTTCTTACATAACTAGTAGGATACTTGGGTACTGGAGTATTGCTAGTTAATATGAGAAAAATATTAAACGAACGGAAAATATTATTTATTGCAAAATCTGAGAAAATCAAGTGAAACTTTTATTTATAAACTGATACACAAATTTCCAGGTTCTTTTCGGAATACGAAGTTACCTCTTATGGATAGGAAACCTGTTAATGAAATTTATATACAAAGTATGGGAAAGCTCTTTTGTCCCTTTTCTTTAAGAACTCGGCAGAATGTCTGAGAGCCGCGCCTACTCAACTTGAATAATTATCCGGTTGAATTTTTCTAAGTACGGTCGAGGCTGTGACGTGAGAAAAGTAATGGAGTGACGTGAATCAAGTATTTTACTTCTAATGGAGGAAAGATGGGGCTCGCCTACGCTGTAGCGCACAATACCATGAGCTGCAACGAATGCTGCCTGCATCGTCCGACGCTGAAAAATAACAAAACTATTTCTTTCTATCTAAATTGACCTTCGCCAATTGAACTCTCTCTATGCCCTGATGAAGTCAAGGACTCCTATCTGCCCATAGTCTAACTATTGGCGTGGTACACTGATCAGATAACCAGTCCACTGCAATGGTTCAAATGGTTCAAATGGCTCTGAGCACTATGGGACTTAACATCTCAGGTCATCAGTCCCCTAGAACTTAGAACTACTTAAACCTAATTAACCTAAGGACATCACACACATCCATGCCCGAGGTAGGATTCGAACCTGCTATCGTAGCAGTCGCGTGGTTCCAGACTGAAGCGCCTAGAACCGCTCGGCCGCCAGCGGCCGGCCCACTGCAATGCCACTCAATGTTCGCTCACAGGCGCTAACTAATACTCTGTCCGTGTTCACACCGCACATTAAGTGTCGCAGCCAACACAGTGAACATTCGCTTAATTGTGAGCGACTAAATATACAGTAATGAGGAGAGATTTTGTTCTTCTCTTTCTGCCTACACACACGTGCGCACTCGCTCCTGCTACGTGTTCCCACTTCAAGAGTGTCACCGGAACGACCCCTCTCCACGCAAAAAGCGAAAAGGTATATCATCCACTGTCTTTCTCTCACTCCTCTGGCTCATTGCATCTGAAATAGTCCACCAATCACCGTTACTCTTACAAACGGGAGAATGGCGCTCCGTTTAAGCCGACCAATCTGGAAATATATAGCATCTGCATTAGAGTACTGTCCACCTGTGAGAACTCTGAATCTGTTCACTAGGTCCATCGAAAAATGCGTGTGCTGGGGCTCTCCCAAACAATATAGCGGGTTTTGCTTTTAAGGTAAACACGCAGACCATTATCCCTTTTCTCTGGCAAAAACTGTTTTAGTCCCTGGGCGGTCGGCCGACCGGCGCAGCTGCGTGGTAACTCACCCTCTTACAGACTTTCCAGCAGGCTGGTTGCCTCCACCGAACAAAAATTCCTGTGGCCGTCATGTCTTGAATGTTTGTGTATGTCAGCCTCGACTGTTTAATCTCGGTGCGCACTTGCGACTTATTTATTAGATTTGCATATAGTTTAAATGGAAATATATAAAACTGACTCTACCCTATCGACTTTGGGCTAGAATGAAACGTCTTGATACGCAGAATACGATGGTGAGGTCGGAATATGTAAGAAATGAAGGGCAGGAGACCACGCCACTTTACAAGGTTTGTGACAGAAATGAGAAATGTACGAATTTATGAACTGAAACAGTCACGCACGTGACATGAAGAGTAGGAATTACAGTCGCCAAGAAATGCGGGTAATTTACCCTAAAATAAGATCACCGACAGTGCATTCACAGGTACTTTTCACACAGCTCCTAGAAAGACCCCCGGAGTTCGCATATGACAATAGACTGGAGGGTAGCAGTTCACAGCAGTACGAAGTAGGAAGAAAATTGTTGATGCAGCATTTGATGTAGATGAGTAGACAAGTACTATGTTCTCCAATATAATTTGTCATACAACGACATATTTTACACTGGAAAATATGGAACTAAATACTGGCAAATAAAGTTCGGCATTTGAACTAATTTTCACCGCTTTCCCTGAATAGTCTGAGGTCCTCGTCACAAGTTTCACAACTTTCCACAATTCTGGTGTCATGTCCACTACCCGCAGATCCCATTGCAGTATGTAAGGTGAGAGTGTACTCGAAATGTAGCAGCCTATGAAAACATGTAACGTACCGTCATTTCTGTAACAATTCCGTCAGTTCAGCATACATATGTACTTTCTCTATGTGTCTGAACTTGCAAGACATCGTCGTCTCGAGCTACAATGATAAGTTATAGTAAGTCATACACTACGGCTACATTTATCTAAAACACTATGTATGGGGATTCGCATATGTCTGTTAGTAGAGTTAAAATGGCCGGTGGATGAGCAGTCCTGACATAAAGAATGAATCAGCCGGCCGCGGTGGTCTAGCGGTTCTGGCGCTGCAGTCCGGAACCGCGGGACTGCTACGGTCGCAGGTTCGAATCCTGCCTCGGGCATGGGTGTGTGTGATGTCCTTAGGTTAGTTAGGTTTAAGTAGTTCTAAGTTCTAGGGGACTTATGACCTAAGATGTTGAGTCCCATAGTGCTCAGAGCCATTTGAACCATCCATAAAGAATGAATCAGGAGGAAAGTACATGTTTTGTGGGATGATATTATTACTGATTAAGAACGAAAAACATATTACAGACATGTGTCCTACTCTTAATGGTTTCCGATATATATCACATTTAATATCACCTTTGTGCGAGACCACTTTCAGGTAGATTCCAGACTTGATAGACCACAAGTGCTCTGTATCAAATTGTTCTTTCGACTTCCTCTACATTATTGTGATACAATATAAACAATGGCACTGTTTGAATAACACAAAAAATAAATAGCAATGTACATTAAATGTGTTCTATCTTGGAAACCATTCGGAATAGGATAAGTGTTCATATGGAACTTTTTGTTCAGAATCGCTAATTCTATCATCCCTCAAAGCATGTACCTTTCCTCCCGACTCACCTTGTATTCTCAATGTTCATTTTCCGTAATACTTTGAGTTTCAGATTTGTGGTATTCCTTTTTGTCACCAGAAATCAAGTCATGTTTCAGTAGAAGTTTCTTGTCCACCATTTTGGCAATTGAGTTCAGCCTGGTCTGGTATTCCGTTCCGGACACAGTTTTGCAGCTGGCCGCATCTACAGTACCGTCCCGATCAGATTACCATCACATCGATAATTTTGTATTTAACAAAGGGGTCTTTTACCAAATACCTGAGATAGTTTTCTCTGTTGATCCATCATGTACATGGCACATTATCTGGTTAAGTAACTGTCTATGTCAATGAAATTCTCCAACAGCCGAGTGACTTAAGACATTATTTTATTTTATTTTGAAGGCTACCAGTTTCAACATTTCACTATGCCATCTCATGGCCTTATATGCATCTCTCCAAATAAACGAAACTGTCATATAGTGCCTTAAATCCCTGGATGTCGTGAATTCAATCGTTTCACTATTGCTTCATTCGGAGACTTGATAGCAACTGACTCTATCCAATAGATGCATAATTTGACTGTCAAGGAAGTATGGCTCTTGCTCTATTGCAGCTGACGATGGGCAACTGGATCAACACCTACATCTACATCTACATCTACATGGACACTCTGAAAATCACACTTAAGTGGCTGGCAGAGGGTTCATCGAACCACTTTCCCAATAATTCTGTATTATTCCAACCTCGAACAGCGCGCAGGAAAAAAAAAAAAAAACGAACACCTGTACCTTGCCGTGCGAGCTCTCGTTTCACTTGTTTTATTATGGTGATCGTTTCTCCCTATGTAGATCGGCGTCAACAAAACATTTTTCCATTCGGAGGAGAAAGTAGGTGACTGAAGTTTCCTGAAAAGATTCCGCCGCAACGAAATATACCTTTGTTTTAATTATGTCCACCCCAAATCCTGCATCATGTCAGTAACACTCTCTCCCCTACTATGCGATAATACAAAACGTGCTGCCCTTCTCTGAACTTTCTCGATGTACCCCGTTAATCGTATCTGGTAAGGATCTGCTGTGTCTAGCAGTACTCCAAAAGAGGACGCACGAGCGTACTACGGGCAGTCTCTTTAGTAGATCTGTTGCACCTTCTAAGTATTCTGCCGACAAAACGCAGTCTTTGGTTCGCCTTCCCCACAGCAATTTCTGTGTGTTCTTTCCAATTTAAGTTGTTCGTAACTGCAATTCCTAGGTAGTTAAATTTGCAACCTTTAGATTTGACTGATTTATCGTGTAAGCGAATTTTAAAGGATTCCTTTTAGCACTCGTTTGGATAACCTCATATTTTTCATCATTTACGATCAATTGGTAATTTTCAAACCATGCCGATATCTCTTCTAAATCGTTTTGCCATTTTTTAAAATCTTCTGATGACTTTACTAGACGATGAATGACAGCATCAAACAACCTAAGACGGCCGCTCAGATTCTCTCCTAAATAAAAAAATGGTTCAAATGGCTCTGAGCACTATGGGACTTAACATCTGAGGTCATCAGTCCCCTAGACCTTAGAACTACTTAAACCTAACTAACCTAAGGACATTACACACATCCATGCCCAAGGCAGGATTCGAACCTGCGACCGTAGCAGTCGCGCGGTTCCGGACTGAAGCGCCTAGAACCGCTCGCCCACAACAGCCGGCTGTCTCCTAAATCGCTTACATAGATACGTAACAGCTGAGCGCCTATAACACTACCTTGGGGAACGCCAGAAATCACTTATGTTTTTCTCGATGACTTTCCATCAATTACTATGAAGTGTGACCTGTCTGACAGGAAATCACGAATCCAGTCACTTAACAGACGTAATTCCATAAGTACGCAATTTGGTTAGAATCTGCTGGTGAGGTGCAGCGTCAAAAGCCCTCTGGAAACCTAGAAATACGGAATCAGTTTGAGAGCCCTAGTCGATAGCACTCAACACTTCGTGTGACTGAAGAGCTAGCTGTGTTTACAAGAACGATGTTTTCTATATCCGTTATGGCTGTGTCAATAAACCGTCGTCTTCAATATTATTCATAATGTTCGAACACAATATATGTTCGAAAATCCTGCTGCATATCGACTTTATTGAATACATCTGTAATTTAGTAGATTACTCATGAATGTTGGTGTGAGATGTGCAACATTCCAGTCTATGGGTGAGGGTCTTTCGTCGAGTGAGCGGTTGTATATGTTTCTGAAGTACTGAGCTGTTGCATCAGCATACTCTGAAACGAACCAAATTAGTGTATAGTCTGGACCATAAAACTTGCTTTTATTGATTTAAGATGCTTCACTACTCCGAGGATATCTACTTTCAGGAACCCCACATGTTGGCATCTGTTCTTGATTCGAAATCTGGATTAATTACTACATCTTCATTGTGAAGGAATTTTGGAAGGCTGTATTTAGTAACTAAGGTCGTTTGAAGTTTTGAGAAACATACTGTTCAGACAGCTTGGTACTGTTTAAGAATTTAACTATCATTTTTAAATATCACATTTAAGTCAAATGTTGAGAGTATATTTTATATTGTTTTGAAATGGGTACATGCGCTTGATAATGAGGAAAAGATTTCTATGTTTTCTGCCTTACTGTAAATCTAGAGTGTTTAGAGCGTCGTTGTTCAAAGCTCAGTGTGAGTTGTAAAAGCGTCCGCAGCTCGTGGTCGTGCGGTAGCGTTCTCGCTTCCCGCGCCCGGGTTCCCGGGTTCGATTCCCGGCGGGGTCAGGGATTTTCTCTGCCTCGTGATGACTGGGTGTTGTGTGATGTCCTTAGGTTAGTTAGGTTTAAGTAGTTCTAAGTTCTAGGCGACTGATGTCCATAGATGTTAAGTCCCATAGTGCTCAGAGCCATTTGAACCATTTTTGAACTTGTAAAAGCCTAGTGAGACAGATAACAACATATGAAGTTTTCATTTTTTCATAGTGTGGTGTGCGTACTGTAAGATCTTCGGTACACACACGATCAGATTATTTGACTTGTAGCTCTAACGAAGTAGGTAAGTGTCAGCAATATGTCTCGTGGTCTTATCGTGGCGTGTTTATCTTCTGCCATTAGGTCAGACGATAGAAATGCCACTTGCACGCTTAGAGTAGCAGATTGACGGTGACCAACTTTAAACAGAACTTGATTAATTTTCACACACATTTATTAAAATAATAACAAGCATAAAATTTACTCAACTTGGTTCTGGATGCTATTTACAATTGACAATTTGAAGTTCCTTTGGTATTGGTACGTTAACCTTATTCTCACATATATCTCTGACACTTGACAAAAGTGTCCATACATTTATCTTCATGGCTATGTACAGGAATATGGTAATCTTATTATGCGCAGACTGAAACTTGCCTGTAGACTGGTACAGACAAATGTAGAACTCATACAGACTGGTACAGACTAATGCAGACTTCTACAGACTGGTGCAGACAAATGCAGACTGACTAATCGGAGATCTGTACACTCATTATAATACCTCGCGCAAGTGTGATCCATGAGTAGAAAAGGTTCTACGTTAGCAGCAATCTCATTGGCTGCTTTACATATTAATACGCGGATCGGCGGAAGCAGAATTTGGTCCATCTCTATGGCAGCGCCATCTCGTAGTGCGGAGACAGATGAGCCCTGCGCCTGCGCTGTTGTGCTTAGCAGGGCGCGCTCTAATGGGAAAGTTGTGTACGCGCTGACTATGCGGAACTATGTACACAACATATAGCTATACTTCAGACGCTTCAGAATATTTCAACAAAGAAAAAAGCAGCACAAGAAAATCTTTGTTTCATTCACTTTACCTATTTCTAAAGCTTAAATTGTCATCTTCAGAAGTGAATAAGGCTCAAATCATTCGTAAGTCAACGTCAAAATAAGAATCAGACGGCAGCGTCATTTGCTGCAGAATCTATAACACAAAGTGACATCGCTAAAAATATATGCTACTCAGTGCACATTCCATATATTTGTAGCGATGTCAATCTATGTTATTGGTTCTATAGCAAAAGACACTACCGTCCGATTCATATTTTGACGGTGGGCTACCAAAGGTTTGAGCCTATTTCACTTCTGAAGAAGACAACTTAAACTGTCGAAACCGGTGAACCAAATAAACTTTTTTTGTGCATTTGATGGCTGACTTTTTACCTGTGTTGAGGTTTTTATTTTATGACTTTGTAATTTTTATTAACTGGTGTTCTACAAAAATTTAAAATGAGAATTTGCTTGTGTAGACAATATTTCGAGAATTAATATTTTTGCCAAGAATTCAGTAATACGATAGAATACGTTACAGTTATGCAGCAATGTTTGATTCTTGTTTAGGCTACTGATGTCAAATAATTTTTTTTTATGTTTCCTTGAACATTCGGTAAATCTCCTGGTCGTTCCACTTCCCTAAATCCGTGTCTTGTAATTGTTCACAATATATTTTTGTGTTAGCAGTGGCTCGTACCGTATTTTTTGGAAAATTCGAGCTGTACCTTGAAATCTGCACACAATAGATACCAACATTCTGCCTTCGAGCAGTCAGTAAACATTGCTCGCGGCAGATGGCACGAGTACTTCCAAAGTCCGCAGAACTGTGTAACACGTACGAGAAGATACAAGACTTCCGACTTCCGTGTTGTTTCTGCGCCATCCTTATCTCCCTTGAAAAACGCAAAATAAATCAAACAGAAGAAATTTAGTATGTTCTGCGGGTTCTGACAACGCACAGGGCGGCCGAAAGAAAAGCAACAAATCAGCGCCTGTTTGTTCCGGTTTCCTTCCTCTTCCACTCAGCTCCGCAGTTTCGAGCTGTTTTATATTCCTGTGTATTCTACTCGCAGACTCAATTAACAGATGTAAAGCGTCTTGTTTGTTTTCCAGACAAACAAAAACAATATTCCATTGGTTTCAGAATTACTTAGGAATTAAAACAGGAATGTAGATGACTAGCAAACAAATAACAAAGAAATTTAGCGCTCTCCACGTTTTAGAATTCTTCTTCCTTAAAACTGGTAAACATTCTGTTATTCTTCACAACAGTGCATGTTTTGAAATTTTTGAAAAATGGCCAGCTGCAAGCACTTGAACTTGGTTTCCGGAGGAAGACAGAATAAAATCTGACAGGAGCCACGCAAATATCGCTAATGTAACAAAGCAAGTGAAGTCGCGCGTGGCACTGAATATCGAAAAATGAAATAACGGAAAGTTAACCAACGGTGAAATATTTCTCACAGCAACAGGAAGTGTCGGCCAAAATTTGAAATCCTGAAGTAGGGACTAATAAGACTCATCAATATAACTATAATCGGAATAGTGTTTCTTTTTTTTCTTTATCCATTGCATATCGAATGCCGTGACTACTTGTATATAGCCACAGGAAACAAGCAATACGATGGAATTTCAAGCACAATGATGAACATCAGTGCAGCACTTATTGGTTCTGTGATGAGTCACACTTGTGCACACAGCAATTGAATGTAGTATGACTACCTCATGTTCTGTCACAGTTGTTTAGTGGTTTAAGGAATATGTAACTATTTTTGCAAGTAAATTTATTTAATTATGATTACAATCAACATTAAGAAACCAATGTGATTTAAAAGTGGTCTGTCTGATGTGTTAGCTGACACCACCATGAAAAGAGTGCCAAAAGACGCTTCTAACAAGCGGAAATAAATACTTGTTTAAACCATATTAACAACATTTTGTTGTCACTCAACATTAGCACGCTTCTACAAGAATGTTGGTTTATTTATTTATGAGTAAAATATTGTTAATGTATTTTGTAAATGGTCTAAGTGTGACAAAATACTTACACATTTCTGTATTAAATATTGTTATAACACATTAGTTCACCATGGAAAGTGGTCGAGTGTAAACGTGTCTATAGAACATGAGAACTACGTACTTTTTGTGGGGATGGCCTTCAGCAAATGATTGTTAGACAGCACTACTGAAGTGGAGACAGACACTTTTGAAGTTGAGAACTCAAGGACACTTAATGTCGATTTCTGGAAGGAGGCAGACCTACCAGAGGTAACGGAGGTAATGTATGACATTGGATGGCGTGGCTATTGGTTCTGTGCCGTGTAAGACCGCTAGATAACTTTAACTTTTCAAGGACTTTATCTTCCGCGAAGTCTGGACGAGGTCTGAATGTGTTCCAGTGCAAAACTTTAACTTTTCCACTTGCTTTATGGAACTGAGTGTAGACAGAGTATTATTGTTGTGTAAATCGTCATACACAACTTTGAATTATTTTGGGCTGGCGAATATTTCGGGTATTGTGATGACGAAATGGACTTGAATGACTATTTAGCGTGGGGTTTCTGATGTCATTCTTGATACGCACTTAATGCAGCTTCACTGCATTTTAATAAAGTTAATTTTCTGCCTGTATTCTAATTCTTTATCATAGGATCACTTTACGTTTAATTGAGATGATTTTGTAGAGTAAACATTATACAACATAAATGTCTAGTGTTGTCTGCATCAATTTCAGAACCTATTACAGAAACTTTTTAATTATTCATTATTTTTAATTATTCATTTACGTTTATTTAACATGTGTCTTCATTTTATTAATGGATAATTCTAGCCAACACATAGACTATTTTACTCCACGATCGCAGCACTGCGCTATTATTTGCAACGAGTTAGCTGCCGGGCATGGAAGCAAACACGTTCAGCTCTATCCTATGACAGCGCCGAGCCTTTCTTTTTAAACAGAGCCATGCATAGCCCAATTACCTAAAGTGCATTAACGTCAGGTGAGGTCGTAGTTTTAGTAGTTACCTATTTTATGGGTGAACTCCACTTCCGGAAAACTCTTCCAATGAATGTCAGGCTTCATTCTGCATAGGTTTCCAACAGAAATGAAAAATACAGGGTGATTAACCTGAATTATTCTGATCCAAGTTGCAACTTTGAACGTCCCCTTTTTGAAGAATTATACAAGACTGTGCTTTAACTGACACACAATATTTTTTTGCGCAACGCAATCTGACTTTCAATAATCCCTACAAAAGAATGGCCCTGTCTAATATTAACCTATACGTTTCACAAATCACTTACCTCACAAAAATCTTCGTTACTCGAACTAATGCAGTACAGCGACCGCCACTACTGCCAGCTAAATAAAAGATTCAAACTAAGGAAGCCACTAACTACTGATAGGCATAGTTAGCAAATGAAAGATTTTAATAGAGAACAAACACTGTATTTACCTTAATAGTCATATTATATTAGCAGTTCATGACAGTCTTACAAATTTCAAAACTCCGCCATCTCTCTCCCCACATCCATCACTGCGGGCGGCTCACCTCCAACTGCACAACGCTACGCGCTGTTCACATCCAGCTGCCACTGTCCAACACTACAATGGCAGACAACAATGCAAACTAGCCACAGACTGCACACAGCACAGCCAGTGATTTTCATACAGAGCGCTACGTAAGGTTGCCAATAAGAAAACATAAACAGCCTACTTACATAGCCCCCATGCTCCCCACAAAAAATTTTACAAATTGTTTTGGGCAGTGGCCAATAATGATTTGATAAAATTTTTCATAATTACAGTAAGAAAGATATCAAATGCACACACTTATTAATACAATGTTGGTCAAAAGCCAAAATTTTCTCACAGTCCATAAAGACAGTCCTGATCATTCATCACAGTAACATTGCAGTGTTTTTCTCAAAGTCTGAGCAGTAAAAGAAAATGCACACGGAAGTAGTGGATTTCCATGCAATCTTGAAGAAGTAGTGTTGTCCTTCCAACGGAAAGACAGTGCTGACTCTTGACATGCAGACAGAGCAAACCCACAGCAGAGTCATTCGATGTTTTGAAGAATACTGGTAAGTAGGTCATCACAGAGCAGACCCACTGTAGTCCTGGTAGAGATTATGGTATTGGTGGGCCACCAGAGGTGCAGACCCACTGCAGTCCTTGTAGAAATAATGGTATTGGTGGGCCACCAAAGATGCAGACCCACTGTACTCCTTGTAGAGACGGCCAGCAGCCATCTGTTGCAAATGTGCAGGTACACAATCACCATCGAAGAATCTTGCAGACAATATAGCAAGTCCATAAACCACCACTTGTGCACTCACAAAGTTTCTGGAATTGTGCTTAGAACCAGCAATGCTGTTATCCAGTCCCTTGCTGAATCATTAACACACGTGCAAACACTATCAGTCCCTACAGGAAGAACATAAATACGCAAGGGTCCACAAACACTTTCTTTACTTCTCGGAGATCTCCCCTCGTTCTTCATTATTCCCAAAAGGTCCTATCTATACCTGCTTTCTGTACTTTTTTCGTATAACTTCTCAATGCGTTTCCTCCAATTCATCGCAACTCATTCTCTTATATAGTCTACCCCTCTTAAGCTAACTTAAATCTACTGAGCTCAGATGCTAAACTAAGGGGCGAGGCAATGCAGCAGCATAAAACAATTAATACAAACAGCAATGAAAAAAAATGGAAACAAGCTACAGTAAATCTAAATTACCAAGCAATTCAACATTACAACTAATATGAGGCAATGCGCAGCAAACAAGAAAAATAAATCTGGCTTAGCAGAGTAACACAAATTAAAATTCAGTAGCACTATGCCTGGCAACCAGCAGCAGAAAATGAAATAACTTATACCTAAACATGAAATAGCTCAAGCAGAAAAAATAGTACACTAAAAATGGCCATGTCTAATACCTATGTCACATCTTAATACTATAGTGATGCATCACGAGAACATACACTAGCAGATAAGTTACCAAATCGTAAATAAATTATTTATGCAATTCCTGTGAAGGGAAATGTCTATTTGTGCTCCCTCATTTTTTTGAAAAAATTATTATATACTCGATCTGTAGACAGAAAATATTTATATTAGTACATATATAAAATTTATTTTAACCAATGCTGCAGTGCCGCTAGAAACTAGATATTAAACAAAATGAGCAATCTCTCAACTAGAAAGACAATGGATTTAAAATGTTTCTCATCATTTCATTTCAGTAAATATCATAAATTAAGAGCTCCACAGTGTAATCATATGTTTTCAAGTTCGAGCGTGTCGTATTTCCGATGCTTTCTACAAAGGAATGTCAATAGCGAGGATAATGGCCACCCTTTTTTTTCTACCACCTAATAGCTTTTTCTCAAGGCGGCTGGCACACCTGGCCGCTCACAACGAATTACGTCATGGTCACTTACCTTTCTTACCGAAATATTTACGACAACAGTTTCCGCTACAGTGGCAGTCTCATATAAAAAATTTCACAGGTCACGAATTTGCGTTACAAATCTGTAGAAACAAAATCCTATTAATATAACAGCGTCCAAAAAATTTTCGCCAGCATTGTGATACATTCACGCATATACACACATTTCATAACTCTTAAAGTACGATTCTTGGTTTCCAACAACCTTTTTCACAAACCAGAGTCCCTAACCACTACTCATTATTCCTTACCTTATTCGTTGACACTTCTTCAATATTTCATCATTACAGATATGTAGCATAATCAAATAACTCATATAGCATCAGCTTACTGATCATAAACATACCGCAACAGCATAATACACATAGTCATCGTAATAATAACATCATAACACCTCAGTCAACTCTCAAAATCGTCGTAGCTTTCTGCAATAATTTCAAAACCTAAAAAAATTCTCTGCTCATGTCAAAAGTGTCATCTGCCTCAAACGCAGTTCAAAAATCATGATCACATACCAAATACATCATTCAAAGCTCTCATAGTATCACAATGGTTCCGAAAAAATATGAACAGTTTACAAAGTACAGACAAAATACAGTTTCATAAGTGTGAAGTTATCCAACTGTGTAACTGCGTAAACATCTGTCACTGACGTAGTAAAAAGAATGTTTGTTTCTCTGTCAAATAATCAGATAGCTGTGTAATTCTGTGTTAGAGAATTTAGTACCGATGTGTAAAGTTGTATAAGCAAATACCATATTAGCTAGGGCTCCTTGTGCTTGCCAAACACATGGTACACAAAGTAGGCGTGTACCCCCCTGAGGATTAATGTAATTATACCCCCAGGTGTTACAGATTATTGCAATGGAATGAAATGTATCACAGAAAAGCTTTGTATCATGGTATTTCAAATATTTTTAAAAATAAATGATTTAAGTACAAAATTAATCACTCAAATACGTGTCCTGTAGCGCTAAATGTGCGTCTTGCTGTAAGATAATCCCTGTGGAAGTGTCGTAGTTATTGTCCTCCAAAAGCTAAGTTCTGCAAAAGCTATTGTACTTACCTCATGATAAACAAAAGTGAAATGCTTTGCGTATAGATATCGTAGTTATTACATACAGCACCGTGATCAAGAAAGTACTACACTGTAACGTATTGTTGTGCTAATAAAAAAAGGCTGTCTTATTGTAGCTATACCACAAAGTCACTATTAAACATGTTTTACTTTCCAGAAGAATTCAGAAAAACTGTGCAGATATAAAGCAGATACAGCACAAAAGCAACAATGTAAATTGTGTCACATATTAGTAGCGTCGTGTTCCTGGAGTAAGATGTCCCTAATGTCTTTCATTTTTACGTAATTACTAGCTACGGCAGCTGCATCGTCAGTTTCATTTCGTGGCTGCCAGCGCTATGAGTCATTGCCTATTGTCTCTTTGTTGGCGCGCGTCGTTATTGGGATTTGGAGACCTAACTTCTACAAATTCACCTCCTCGAGAGGGCCCTGCTCTGTTTGAATCCCGCCAGTTCTGATGCAATTCAGGTCTGTCGTTACGATCATATCGTCTGTCGTCATGTCGGTAGATGCCATAGTTTCTTTCTTGTTGGTCACGTGGTGGAGAATTCCTCCCTGAATCGTAACTGCGCGCTGGACCGTTGCGTCTAAAGTTATTCTGTCTCCCTTGATAATAATTATTTCAGTTCCCAAATTGTCTGTTTCTCTGATTGTCTCTGTGATAGTCACTACCGCGGAGAGGTGATCTTTCCCTGTAATTATTACTACTCTGCCAACGATTGTCATACGGGTGGTGTCCGTTTTGGTCACGATATGTGTTGTGAGAATAGCCTTGACGTGTCCAGTTATTACTTCTTTCATCGCGGAATTGTGACAGATGCGACCTGTAATTGTTGTGCTCCTGTTTTCGCATTCCGCGATTGTCAGTGTCAATTTCCAGTTCTTGTAACAGTCCCTGAAAAGCTTCAATGTCGTCTTTGCTACGTCCTGCTAAAATAATATGTCGTAAATGTTCAGGCAATTTGAGTAAGCAAATGCGGATGAGTACTGAGGGGCTGTATGGGTTTGAAAGATACTGATTCTTATGCAACATGTCTTCAAAATATTTGACAAGACTGGAAAATTCAGATTGTTCAAAGTGTTTCATCATCATGATGCTATGTTTTACTCAGTCTTGTGTAGCTTGAGACCAATATGCTGAGAGGAAGACATGGTAAAATTCTCCTTCACTGTGACAATCGTGAATGACCGATCGCATTCTTACAGCTGGTTCATTCTCTAAATAGCCACACATAAATTCTAATCTGTGTTCTAACGACCAGTTGGGAGGAAAACAATGAGAGAATTGCTGGAGCCATGCTTGTGGATGAATGTCGTTGCCGAATTCTTAAATGTTTTGAATTTACGTGTAGTAATGAACAGCTTATAGGCAAAATCATCATGTCGGCGAGTCGTATATCGGTCATTGTTAGGTCGTGTCGGCTGTTCCACCTCAAAATTCGGTGCACATTGCCAATTTCTTTCATAACTTCCGAAATGCCCTGTGTTATTATTTTGCGGCTTTTCCGTATTTCTAAGTCCATCTTCCCATGTTGGAGCGCGAGTGTCCTCTGAAATTTGTAATTTTTGTATTACTTGTGCCAACTGATCTTGTACTTCCCGGATTTCTCTTTTGTACTGTATATTGATTTGATTTTGATTGAATTTCCTAATTTGTTCGCACTCTTCTGTGTCATTAAAGACTACCGGTTTTGTGTCATTCAGATTATCGTCTACCTTCGTAGATAAATTAGTGAACTGATCCGAAGGTTCGGCTACTTTCTCCGATAGTGTACTTATTTCCTCAGTGTGTTTTTCTGAACCAAGTTTCAGAGTATCTACTGTGTCCTTTAAGTTTTCCTGAGTTTTTGCAAGTTGCGTAACCGAATCGGTAGATGCAACTGAGTCAAATTTAGCTTGCAAGGTCTCATGATTTCAATGAACAATAGTTTGCAGTTCTTTTATGGCTGCTTCGTGATTCTGTAATGCATTTTCATGCCGCGAAAAAATAGGTTGAAAATGCTCACAAATTTGTGTTTTTACGTCATTACAGACTTTTTGACATTTCGATTCAATGTTATGTTACTCAGTAGTTAAATCTACACGTGTTTGTTCAAGAGTTTGTTCCAATGAGTCTAACTTTTGAAGCTGTTGCTGTGTTTGTCTCTGATTTTGTTCCATCGTGTCTAACTTTTGAAGCTTTTGCTGTGTTTGTCCCATTTGTTGTGTTAATTGTAATAACAATGCATTGGTGTCTGAAACATATTCCTCAGTGCTTTTCGACAGTGAATTTGCACCGGCAACATTCACATTTTGACAAGCGGAAAATGTGTCTTGACTCATTTGAGAAAACGGTGAGAACCCAAAACCTGAGTCTACAGTATTTGCAATATTGTGTTCTGTCATTCCCGATTCCTGAGGCGAGCTGTTGCCGACCGATGGATCGATAATGCTTCCCTGTTCACTACCTATTTCACTGTCTACACCATTATTTGACGCCCGCTCCATTTCGCTATGCACAGTTACCAAATTACTACTTTGAACATTAGTAAATTCATTACTCGGCGGCGCTGATAAGCTACGCTCGTCGTCACTATTATTTCTCAGTTTACTTTGGAGCCTAGTGTTACGTTTTTCACACGCCATTATTGTCACAATATTTCACACGATAACACATAAAAGCACAATTTGAAGAGCAAAATAAGATAACACATTAACATAGTAATGGAAATAATGTCTACTTAAATACTTGGTGCAAATCTACATGCATGTCACAACTGTTTTACTGTACAACAATGAAAGACAGCAACTACAAAGGAGATTCTCTCTACAATTATGCGCTAGCAATAAACAAAATCTACGCTGATTACACGAACTACAAGGAAAGAATCAGAAGATTCCAGTGAGGTATCCTCGGCTAAGGGTCGACATATGAAACCTCCCTTTCAACAATTATACAAGACTGTGCTTATCCTGACACACAATATTTTTTAGTGCAACGCAATCTGACTTTCAATAATCCCTACAAAAGAATGGCCCTGTCTAATATTAACCTATACGTTTCACAAATCACTTACCTCACAAAAATCTTCGTTACTCGAACTAGTGCAATACAGCGAGCGCCACTACTGCCAGCTAAATAAAAGATTCAAACTAAGGAAGGCACTAACTACTGATAGGCATAGTTAGCAAATGAAAGATTTTAATAGAGAACAAACACTGTATTTACCTTAATAGTCATTTTATATATAGCAGTTCATGACAGTCTTACAAATTTCAAAACTCCATCATCTCTCTCCCCACATCCACCACTGCTGGCGGCTCACCTCCAACTGCACAACGCTACGCGCTGTTCGCATCCAGCTGCCGCTGCCCAACACTACAATGGCAGACAACAATGCAAACTAGCCACAGACTGCACACAGCACAGCCAGTGATTTTCATACAGAGCGCTATGTAAGGTTGCCAATAAGAAAACATAAACAGCCTACTTACAACTTTTGCTTAAGGCACATTCCTTATGTTTTGTTCAATAGTTGAGAACATTCTTCTGTTTTGTGTTTATTTATTTGTTCATTCTCTCGGATTTTTTCATGTTTTATGAATTCTATAGCCGTTTGCTTATAAATTTTCTTGCCACCGTTTGGCAAACTACATTCTAATTCGTTCCATAACTAACTAACAGTGGTCCATATGGCTCCTCGGAATCTGATAAATAAATAAATAAACTTCTGGTAATGATGGTAGTCAGTATACTTTTTGGAAGATCTTTAATGGTTTGAACCAAAACTGAGTTCGAGGATTTCATATACTCCTGCTGCTGGCTCTAATTCAGTATGGATTATTGAAGATGATATTTGTAGTGACTCTCGTTATCACTTTTGAGATGGCATCTGGAACTCAGTACTCTTGCTGTTAATTTCATCATTTGATGATCTACTTTATGGACATAAAAGCATGTACTGTTATTGCAGTTAGAATTACTGTAGCTGCCTCAACGTATTGTTTTATTTGTTACTAGTTGCAAATGCTGCATCTAAGTACATTATTATGACAGAATGTAAGTACTTAATTCACAGACAAACCACTAGGCTTCTCGTATTATCTGCTTTTTTTATTACTGGTTTCGCTATGCCACCAGGAACATCTTTAGATTTGTGGGTGCAAATTACAGTATCCAACCACAACATTTGTTAGTCAATAAAAGGCACCATATTGCATATGTTCTACACGATTAATGTACTCAAATTAACTGGTTTCGGATTTACAAGTCTGTCATTAGACATTAACTGACTATCATCGTCAAAGAAGTAGTAACTTTTGTAAACAATAATGGGAAAGATGGTACTCATATAGACTAATTCACAAAATGTCATCTTTGACAGTGCAGTGGTAGTGCATGTTAAAAGGTAAAAAGCTGATCAATACATAAATATAAAGGCTCAAACCAGGGAAAATATTAATACTAAACTCAAAAAACAGTAGCTATATAACAGTTTACATAAAATAAACAAACCCAATGAAATAAAATAAATTACTACTTGTCAAGACTACTTGAAGATGAATTATATATGGAAAATGATACAGAAGCTAAATAACACAATGAATTAACAATTATACAACAGAATAAATGGAGTAAATAGGTTATCACAAAAACATAAAAAGAAATGAATACCGGAAAATGGAGGAATAGGAAGAAACAGTGTGGAAAGTAATGGAAAACTAAGAGTACTGTGTGAAGTTTAGAGTTGGGGAAGTATTAAGCTATCTTTGGTCATTTAGGAGTGAATCAGGATGGTAGGATAGATGTTTGTGTATTTCCAGGGCTTCCAAGAAGTTACAGTGTTCGCCTTTGTTGACTGGTACGTATTTGTGGCCCTCACTCAGTTTATGCTGAGCAAATGTGGAGTCTTAACGCCACAGCCTCATGTTCAGCTCACCTACTTGCTATGTCTCTGCCTGGTTGAACAATATAAAACTTATCACAATCAGGACAAGTAATTTTGAATACCACACTGTTGTATAGTAATTGAGTCTTATGTTTGCTATAGAAATTATATGGGGCTGTGGTGTTCTTCATATAGTAGTAACTCCTACAGTTTCTGGATTTAAGCGTTTTTGTTACATTGTATGAAACCTGTTTGAGGTATGGTGTTGCACTCCACTTCCTGCAGGCAGAGGAAGGGACAGCATAAGGAGCGAAGATAATGGTGTAAGAGTCAATTTTCATTTCCTGTACAAACATGGTCAGTCAGAACAGCTTCAGAGCTACTGATTGAGGAAATAAATTTTATTGTATTTGTCTCTGCTTTGAAATTGCCTTTGAACGTGGGAACATGTATGATATTGTGCACCACTGGGTGGAAAACTGCATGTTTATGTGTTATTGGGTGCTGTGAGCATCAAGGCATTACCCTATCTGTAGCTGTAGTTCTTCTATTAATTTTGAAACAACGTGACTGTTTACTGATGTCAGTGGCAAAGATCTAAGAAGTTTGAGGATTTGTGGACAATCTCCATTGTGAACAGAATATTATTTGTTGACCGTTTGTGTTACGTAAAAATATGTTGAGTTACCTTGTATGCCTGTACATATACATATCACACCATCTACATATCTGAACCAGTATTTAATATTTGCACTCTAAGGTTCTTTATTCAAATGTTGTTTAAATTGTCCACGAATTTTTCAGCCGTAAGTGGACTAACAGGGAACCCTATAACTAAGCCCTCTGTTTAACCTCAGTGCCTCGCAACTGCAAATAGTTTTGTGCGAAGCATGTCTGCGAGCCAAGTCTTAAGCCATTCATTTCCATATGGTTTACATTAGACCTGTATATCAACTCTGTCAGAGTATCAAGACGTTCCGCTATTGATATGTTGTAAAACAAACTGCAGACATCAAAGGATACTAATTTAGCACTGTGTGTGGTAGAAGGATCGTCTACCTTATCTACAAACTCCACTGAGTTTACAATACAATACTTTGATTTGAATTTAGTCTTGCTTTTAATTAAGGTGTCCAGTTTACTAGTCAGTTCGTAAGATGAAGATGATACAACTGGATGGATGGATACACCTTACTTTTGTAGTTTAGGAATCCCACACAGTCTGGGAGGCACTGGGTTCTTATTAGTGGCTTTTATTCAAAATAAGAAAATGTGTTTTCGCATGAATTGGTTACACATTTAATATTATCTTTAAATAATTCATTGTGGTCTTCAGGAAGTGCCTGGAATCATGTAGGACCAAGAAGACATTAATTTTATCCACCTACTATCGCTTGATCTAAAGCCCAATACTGCTGCCTTAATCTGATTTTGTGGCAATGATATGTTGCTGAGGTAATTTCTTTTTAAAGGTCTTGAGGATGGAAGAATCATTAGCCTGTGGGATGCTACACTCAAATGTTGTTCCTTTCTTTATTGTACAACAACGAAATGTTTTGCGGTAGCGTCTTCAGTTAAAGCATCTTCTGTATCGATTTTCATTACATCATTTGTTTTTTTGATGGAGGATGGGAATGAGCGTATTTCAAAACTTTCTCAGGTATCTCTTAAGTATTTTTAGAAAGGATCTATTCTGACTGGTTAGTTAGACATTGGGTAATCTTTCATTTCCAATTTCCAATTTCCATTGTTCCTGAGTGCATTACGTGTTCGCACTTCTCACCATATTGGGATATGTCCAGCACTGTACATGATCGCGTGGGAAGGCATAACGTTGCATGGATGTTGTGAAGTGTCAATTGAGCTATTTAGCAGAACCCGATTGCTAGTGGCCTATCTTATAGGGAAGGGAAGCTCCCCATAAGATCATGAAAATTTGAGAGAAAGAATCTCACACAATGGGAACGCCTTATTGAAGGCAGACAGCAAGACATGGCCCAATTAAGCATGGAAGTGTAAGTACCACACTATACACGCATATGTTAATTAAGGGGCTCATGTAAGCACAAAAGAAATTAGTAGCCGCTGTACCAAATGTGTTTACTACCGTAAGACATCAAACAAATAATTTACCCCTTGAGTTAAGGATGTAAAAATGTAATAAGTGGACAAAAGGATGTAATTATGAAATATAACATTGGCACACGTGTTTGGACACATGAAAACGTGACATGAAATTATGTTGTAGATACAGTCAATGACTGCAAAATTCGTTTGTGATTCAGACAGATGCCCAGAAAAGCAAGTATGAACACCTATGGATCCGCTGAAGTTCATTGTGGTAGCAGCTAGCTGCCTTGGAGCGTTGAAACCATGCAACAAACCGTGATGTAAGTTAACTAGCCGCACATCTCCCTCAGTTTGGTGACTGCATCGCCAGCTCATTCTTACCACTGTCACATGGTGTCAATATGGAAACCGACGATAGGAACGGCTGGAGAGTCGGAGTCCAGCTCAACCTTTGTAGTCAGTTGTAGTCTGCAGATATCCCTCTATGTGGTACCCAAGCAGCAAGTTTCCTCTCTTTGATGCGCTGGCAGCAAGCCTCTTCTTGTCAGAGTCAGGGCAGCAAATATTCTCTCATTTTGCCAGTGGCTGGTTTTGCCACTGTAGGAACCTTTCCAGCCAATTGCAGTAAACCTGGCAAGTTCCGATCAGTACTAAATTTATAAAAAAAATCTTAACAAGTTTGTACTCCCGTAGATTTTGTCGTGGCTAACTAATGATGGTCTGGCGCCCAGAGGAAGGCACAAAATCTTTCCCAATCCTTAACAGATTTCTAGCCCCAACCGACCAAAATGACGAAACGTAGACATGCGCAGAAAAGCACGCCTTCTACAGATGTGATTATTGTCAGCTAATCAGGGTTCCTATTACTAGTATTTTAATCGTACATTCTTTTGTAGCTTGTCTGCAGAAAAACAGCCAGTCCCATGCTCGCCCATTCTGAGTGCTACTCGTGGCTTGGATTTACCGAAAAGGATTTCTCATAGCACCTCGCAGAAAGCTGTTTTGGAGGACACAGGCCCCTGCTGTGTGGAGATAAGACAGCGACTTCTCTGTCCCCTACCCGCCTGGAAGGGCTGTATTCAGTGCTGAACAAATTCATGATACTCCGGTCATTTTAAGTTAACTTTGATGTCATTAGCCAGCTAGATAAAGCTCCCAAGGCTGCAGAAAATCACATGTCCTTCTCACCGTAGTAAAAGGAAAAGGAAGAGAAGTTCAAAATGTTCAAATGTGTGTGCATTCGTAAGTGAGCAAACTGCTTAGGTCATAGGTCCCTAGACTTACACACTACTTAAACTAACTCAAAGTAACTTATGCTAAGAACAACACACACACCCATGCCCGAGGGAGGACTCGTACCTCCGGCAGGAGGGGCCGCGCAGTCCGTGACATGACGCTTCAAACCGTGCGGCCACTCCGCGCGGCGGAAGAGAAGTAGTTACTATCTGTACAATCACTGATAGTAGTGAATATTGTTTTCAGTTATCATTCAGTGTTAAAGGTTCTTCCAAACTGACCACTGGGACGTGCATAGCACATTATAAAACACGTCGTGTGAAAGTTTGGGGATAAACTAAGACATAGCAACATACTGACCTGCAAATCTTTGAACACAGTTCGCTCACCAGACAACGTTATTATGACATTGTAATCCATCCCCAGGTGAGTCTTTTCACGGGTTCATTCACCCCTGTCGTCAATTTAATGGATGACAATGCGAGACCGTGTCGAACGGCACAGTTGGAAAGAGCTCTTGGAACGAGAGGATATTCGGCCAAAGGCCTGGCCTGCCTATTCTCTGAGTTAAATCCGATCGAGCATATGAGGCATGCGTTGGCGAGACATACTACAGTACGTCCACGTGCACCATAGACCTTCCAGCAGCTGTGCCGGCCAGTGTGGCCGAGCGGTTCTAGGCGCTTCAATCTGGAACCGTGAGACCGCTACGGTCTCAGGTTCGAATCCTGCCTCGGGCATGATGTGTGTGATGTCCTTAGGTTAGTTAGGTTTAAGTAGTTCTAAGTTCTAGGGGACTGATGACCTCAGATGTTAAGTCCCATAGTGCTCAGAGACATTTGAACCTTCCAGCAGTTGTCACCAGCGCTAGCGGAGGAATTATGTGCCCTGTTTACCTACCTTGCGGCCAGAACTGCTTACCTACCTTGAAGGTTATGCACTGCCGTCCGTAATGATCACCACCGCTATTAAGAACCATCCCGCCTTTTCTAATATCCAGGGGACCACTGTTAACGGCGGTGAGAACAGTAGATTTATTGTCTTCCAATTAAAGCACCATTTCTGTTAGTCTCATAGCGCATTTATTTCAGCTATCTTCTGTACTACACTACATGGTGATCCATTGATAGTTACCAGGCCAAATATCTCACGAAATAAGCGTCAAACGAAAAAACTACAAAGAACGAAACTTGTCTAGCTTGAAGAGGGAAACCAGATGGCGCTATGGTTTCCCCGCTAGATGCCGCTGCCATATATCAAACGGATATCAAGTGCGTTTTTTAAATAGGAACCCCCATTTCATATTACATAGACGTGTAGTACGTAAAGTAATATGAATGTTTTAGTTGGACCACTTTTTTCGCTTTGTGAGAGATGGCGCTGTAATAGTCACAAACGTATATGTACGAGATATCACGTAACATTCCGCCAGTGCGGACGGTATTTGCTCCGTGATACATACCCGTGTTAAAATGGACCGTTTATCAATTGCGGAAAAGGACGATATCGGGTTGATGCATGGCTATTGTGATCAAAATGCCCAACGGGCGTGTGCTATGTATGCTGCTCGGTATCCTGGACGACATCATCCAAGTGTCCGGACCGTTCGCCGGATAGTTACGTTATTTAAGGAAACAGGGAGTGTTCAGCCACATGTGAAACGTCAACCACGACCTGCAACAAATGATAATGCCCAAGTAGGTGTTTTAGCTGCTGTCACGGCTAATCCGCACATCAGTAGTAGACAAATTGCGCGAGAATCGGGAGTCCAAACAACGTCGGTGTTGAGAATGCTACATCAACATCGATTGCACCCGTACCATATTTCTATGCACATGGAATTGCATGGCGACGACTTCGAACGTCGTGTACAGTTCTGCCACTGGGCACAAGAGAAATTACGGGACTATGACAGATTTTTTGCAAACGTTCTATTTAGCGACGAAGCGTCATTCACCAACAGCGGTAACGTAAACCGGCATAATATGCACTATTGGGCAACGGAAAATCCACGATGGCTGCTGTAAGTGGAACATCAGCGACCTTGGCGGGTTAATGTATGATGCGGCATTATGGGAGGAAGGATAATTGCCCTCCATTTTATCCATGGCAATCTAAATGGTGCAATGTATGCTGATTTCCTACGTAATGTTCTACCGATGTTACTACAAGATGTTTCACTGCATGACAAAATGGCGATGTACTACCAACATGAAGGACGTCCGGCACATAGCTCGCGTGCGGTGGAAGCGGTATTGAATAGCATGTTTCATGACAGGTGGATTGGTCGCCAAAGCACCATACCATGGCCCGCACGTTTACCGGATCTGATGTCCTCGGATTTCTTTCTGTGGGGAAGTTGAAGGATATTTGCTATCGTGATCCACCGACAACGCCTGCCACTATTCGTCCTTTACGAAAGGCGAACTACTCGCTGTTGAGAGGAATGTCGCTACACGTATTGCCAAATGCATTGTGGTTGACGGACATCATTTTGAGCATTTTTTGCATTAATGTGGTATTTACAGGTATTCACGCTGTAACAACATGCATTCTCAGAAATGATAAGTTCACTAAGGAACATGTATCAAATTGGAACAACCGAACTAAACTCTTCAAACGTACCTACGTTCTGTATTTTAATGCAAAAAACCTACTTGTTACCAACTGTTCGTCTAAAATTGTGAGCCATATGATTGTGACTATTACAGCGCCATCTATCACAAAGCGAAAAAAGTGGTCCAATAAAACATTGATATTTCTTTACGTACTACGCGAATATGTAATAACAAATGGGTGTTTCTATTTTTAAAAAACGCAGTTGATATCCGTTTGACCAATGGCAGCGCCAGATAGCGGGCAAACCATAGCGCCATCTGGTCTCCCCCTTCAAGCTAGACGAGATTCGTTCTTTGTAGTTTTTTCGTTTGACGCTTATTTCGTGATATATATGGTCCGGTCACGATCAATGTACCACTCTGTATAGTAGTTCTTTCCATGTATGATCTCAGTTACATTTAGCTATGTCACTAGGGAGTCACATATCAGGCGAAAGTTACTTTCGTCCTTAAGTTTTGCACACCAGTCTACTTTACTGCGAAAACAAAAAAGCGCATGTTTGTCCGACTGTTGAACTCTTACATGCAAATTCTCGCCGGCCGGTATGGCCGTGCGGTTCTAAGCGCGTCAGTTTGGAACCGCGTGACCGCTACGGTCGCAGGTTCGAATCCTGCCTCGGGCATGGATGTGTGTGATGTCCTTAGGTTAGTTAGGTTTAAGTAGTTCTAAGTTCTAGGGGACTGATGACCTCAGTAGTTAAGTCCCACAGTGCTCAGAGCCATTTTGCAAACTCTCCTCATAGATCACCTTGTGGTTTCTTCCTCTTTTCTCAGACGAAGACACCGTTGTCTGGCAGGCATTTGTAGGATGATGATAAGGGGATTTCCAACGTGAATCGTTTCTTCTACAGCCAAAATGTAGACTTCTGCAACGAAAGTCTCCACAAGGTCGTCCACCGTTGCGAAAAATGTGTCACGTTAAAGGGTGGATGTACAGAGATGGACTAATAACGTACGTATTATGTGGCTGCACGTTGAATTTTTAGAGGTGATCATTGTGTTCAGTGGAAGAAGCTGCTGGATATCTTGAAGAGGAATGGAGTAGATTGGAAAGAGAGACGACTGATACAGAATCTATATTTACACCAGAAAGTAAGGATAAGGATTGGAAATGAAATGTCAGATGGAAGCAGCATTGGACGAGGTGTTAGACAAGGTTGTTGCCTTTCCCCACTCTTGTTTAACGTATACCTTGAAGAGGTTATTGCGAAAAGTTTAGATGGGAAAAGAGGAATATGTAACGGTGGAAAGAGAATAGAATGTATAAGATTTGCTTAAGACATGGTATTAGTGGCAGAAAGTGAGCGGACAGTGAATAACATGCTCAAAGATCTGAATGAAGCTTGTGTGGAGTATGGGAAACACAGCAAAAACAAAGATTATGGTCATCAGTACAATACGCAGACTGTCCAATATTAAAACAGGACAATCTACTATCAGCCAAGTAAGTGAATTTAAATATCTCGGAAACACAATAACTGAAGACTTGAGATGTCACCAGGAGGTGAAAACACGAATTGCCATAGCGAAGGAGGCATTCAACAGAAAGAGGAGACTCTTATGTGGCAAATTAGGTAAAGGACTAAGGAAAAAGCTTGGCA
Source organism: Schistocerca piceifrons (assembly GCF_021461385.2). NCBI lineage: Eukaryota > Metazoa > Arthropoda > Insecta > Orthoptera > Acrididae > Schistocerca > Schistocerca piceifrons. Next base: position 227,630,898 of record NC_060143.1, read on the forward strand.
AATGTTTTGTCTGGAGTGTGGCACTATATGGGGCAGAAACATGGGCACTGAGACGAGAGGATGAAAAAAGGTTAGAAACATTTGAGATGTGGATGTGGAGGAGAATGGAAAGAATAAGCTGGATGGAAAGAGTGAGTAATGAAAGAGTATTGGAAAGGATTGGTGAGAGAAGATGTCTGCTGAAGGTTGTAAGATAAAGGAAAAAGAACTGGTTGGGACATTCATTGAAAAGGGAGTGCTTGCTAGTAGGTGCTTTCGAAGGATTGGTTTATGGGAGAAGACTGAGAGGATGAAGGAGATACAAGGTGATAGACGACATAAAGGGAAGAGGAAATTATGCAGACCTGAAGAGGAAGGCAGAAGACCGGGCAGCCTGGAGAACTACCATGTGAAAACCTGCCTTTAGGCAGAACACTGATGATGATGATGATTATAACTTTATAGCTACCCTTCGTTTCTTCGCTCTTTATTTACGACGGACGTCCTTCCACACTACCAAGAAGGGCGATTACGGAAGACTAATGCATAGAACGTCCACTCGGTGACGCTAACAACGTTACCAGTGGCGATCGCAAACAACTTACGACGTTTCGACGTAAACCTCCATCGTCAGTGGCACAACGCAACACGGGGCCGCATCAGCAGCGACGGCACGTAGCCTGGGGAGCTCTCTCGGCATCTTTAGGTCGCGACCGCAGGCGGCGCGCGGCGCGCATTAGAGTAATTCAATTATTTCGACTCGCATCTGGCATCCCTCTCCGGAGAAGCTCTCAGGAGGAACTGCAGCCAGAAGCCGGTCTTCCCGGGGAGCGTCCGCCGCCTCCCAAGTAAACCCGCTAATCAGCAATTAATTATACGGATACACCCAATTAATTTGCATCTCTAATGACCGCATTTGTCTCGCCGCGGAAAGGAAGTCTTGAATCAGCGAAACTCCTTCCCACTAAATCTGTCCCGCAGACGCTCCCGAGTAACATATTCAGGTACCTACTGCCTCCAAATGAAATTAACGTCGGTCTCTGGTAAGTTTCCCCTTCAGGCGTGATGCCTACTCCATCAACGCGTCTGACGGAAATTACAGAGACGTCGCTGTATTGTCATTAATTATTTCGAATTACAGAGCTATTTGAACTTACTTCTCCGCAGCATCATTTAAAGCAAATCCATCAAAGCTATGCTAATATATTGAAATTAGCAGTGAAATTGCTCTCAGTGCTGAAAATTTCAATTGGTTTCTACTAAAAGGAAAGTCTGTTAACATAGAAAATAGGGAAATGCTTTTATCTAGGTAGTTGTCTGCATTGTAGTTTGGTATGGTAGTGAAAATTGAGCGATAAACATCTCAGACTGTATATATGTAACTCTAGGGAGTCCACGTAAATTACTTTCTCAATTTATTGTTTTGTCTTATTCATTATGCTTAGAATAAATATTAGAAATACATTACCTGAACACAAAAGAAGAGTGGAAATGTCAAATGTCCCATTTCTTTCACGAAACGTGCTTACAGTGCTATTGTGTTCTCGGTATTCTGTTGCAAGCCCCTAGACTTATTCCATTGTGAAGTCACGGAGAAAATTTTTCAAACATTCACTACTGCATGGCACATGCTCTTTGAGTCAAATAGTTGTTGCCAATCCAAATCCGAGTGCCTTGCCTCAAGGTCTCCTCCATTTAGCCTGGGATGACTTGAAGACATAACAAGCAAGTTTTTGGTGAGTGGGCTCAGCTTCTTGTGCTCCAATAGTAATTATTCAGAAGAAAAATAAGCTAGGCTTTGGTTAATTTATACAAGACTATTGAGTCAGATAATGCTATGAATGCATTCCACATAAGTCCAGTGCATATAACCGACTTCTTTGATTTCAGAGATGCTGCTGAAACAGTGTTGTCAAAGTGGCGTGTAAGATCTCCCAATACACTACGATCAAAGTGCCTCATTCTCATTCCCGTCAAATATCTATTAAAAATTCTTACTCTGAAATGGAAAAATAGAAAAAATGGCAATGTGTATGACTATAGCTGATCAACACGCCGTAATTCATCTGAAAGACGAGCTTCACTTACCAGTTCCTAATCAGAAATATCTGTTGACGATGTTGCCATTTATTCTTCAACAACACAGGGAGTTCTTTACAGCAACTGACCCCAAGAATGGAGTTGTATCAAAAATAGAAGTTAACGCTGAGAGATTTTTTTCCCGAACTTGATGAGGTGAACAGGACGATTTTGTGGCATCGGAATATCTTCCGAATTTTTTGGATACAAATAAGTTACGTACAAAAAGAGAGACACTGATTTTTAATTCTCCTGACATATGAGATTTGACATTTTCCACCCTTCTAGTATTTCTGTGTTACTGTAAGACAGTCTGTTTCAACTGCCGAAACTGAACGATCGTCACGGTGACGAGGGGGGCTGTGAATGTTGACGTGAAGCGGTTTGCTTTCGTCTGCGAGAACATGTGTAATAAATTTACAGTAATACGTGTAACGTATCAAAGTTACTTCTGATTAAAGTGCGAACAGTGTGTAAGTAGGCTGTTCAGGTTTTTATGTTGGTAACGCCACGTAGCGCACTGTATGAAAATCACTGACTGTGCTGTGTGCAGTCTGTGGCTGGTTGGCATTTTTGGAATATTCTCTATTGTAGTGTTGGGCAGTTGGATGGGAACAGCGCGTAGTGTTGCGCAGTATAGGTGAGCCGCCAGCAGTGGTGGACGTAGGGAGAAAGATGGCAGAGCTTTGAGAGCGGACGATCTGGACGTGTGTCCGCCAGAAAAAGGAAATTTACCAAAATGGATGTCACAAATTATACATATATATATTACGACTTTTGAACACTATTAAGATAAATATATTGTTTGTTCTCTATCAAAATCTTTCATTTGCTAACTATATGCCTATCAGTAGTTAGTGCCTTCACTAGTTAGAATCTTTTATTTAGCTGGCAGTATTGGCGCTTGCTGTATTGCAGTAGTTCGAGAAACGAAGATTTTTGTGAGGTAAGTGATTCATGAAAGGTGTAGATTATTGTTAGTCAGGGCCATTCTTTTGTAGGGATTATTGAAAGTGAGATTGCGTTGCGCTAAAAATATTGTGTGTCAGTTTAGTGATGATCAGACTAAGTAAAGAGAAAACTCTCTGAGTACGTTCAGTTTTGCTCAGCTGTTGGAAAATCAAATAACGTAAGAAGTTTACCAGCACAGTAATTCACAATTTTTCCAAGGGGACGTTTCAGGTGTACTGAACGTTAATTCCTGAATGAACTAAGACAGTTTTCACGTGTAAAATGGACGCTGATCGGTGGGTCGCTGGGGTGCACGTTATCACAGTAGATAATTACGACCGTGCTTTGATGTGAATAAGCTATGAACTGGATCAAGACACTCATTGGACCGAAACTGTTCCGCGGCTGCCACGTAATAGGGCATCGTGCAGTCCCTAAATAAATCAGCGCCGCGTAATTCAACTGGTGTACACCCTGGAAACGCAATCCCACGACATCAAGCACACCATAACGGTTGAATCTTATCATTTAGCTTCAACAGATGTAACATGGATATGAGGACATTAATTACAACGCAGAACTGCCGAATACCAGCACTACCCCTCATCGTCGCCACACTATCTCGGAATACTACAATGTGCATCCGAAGACATTTGAAACACACTGGTAAACAGCATCAGGGTCCCATCAGCAAAACTTCAGTCTCTTTGAAGTGAAATGTTGTTCCACTTGCAATATTGCGACGGATCGACAGTACTGTTGTGTTTTGCAGCAAGAATGTTAACATACAAGGGTAGAAAAAAACATGGAAACACCAAACACACTTTACCATGCTTAATACGTTGTAGGAAAACCGCTGGCATTCAAAACACCTTCCAGTCGTCTCGGAACGGATATACAGGTTGGGTGGTCCATTGATCGTGACCGGGCCAAATATCTCACGAAATAAGCATCAAACGAAAAAACTACAAACAACGAAACTTGTCTAGCTTGAAGGGGGAAACCAGATGGCGCTATGGTTGGCCCGCTAGATGGCGCTGCCATAGGTCAAACGGATATCAACTGTGTTTTTTTTTAAAATAGAAACCCCCATTTTTATCACACATTCGTGTAGTACGTAAAGAAATATCAATGTTTTAGTTGGACCACTTTTTTCGCTTTGTGACAGATGGTGCTGTAATAGTCACAAACATATCGCTCACAATTTTAAACGAACGGTTGGTAACAGGTAGGTTTTTAAAATTAAAGTACAGAACATAGGTACGTTTGAACATTTTATTTCGGTTGTTCCAAAGTGATACATGTAGCTTTGTGAATTTATCATTTCTGACAACGCATACTGTTACTGCGTGATTACCTGTAAATACCACATTAATGCAAAAAATGTTGAAAATTATGTCGGTCAACCTCAATGCATTTGGCAGTAAGTGTAACGACATTCCTGTCAACAGCGAATAGTTCGCTTTCCGTAATGTTCGCACATGCACTGACAATGCGCTGACGCATGTTGTCAGGCGTTGTCGGTGGATCACGGTAGCAAATATCCTTCAACTTTCCCCACAGAAAGAAATCCAAGGACGTCAGATCCGATGAACGTGCGGGCGATGGTATGGTACTTCGACGACAATCCACCTGTCATGAAATATGCTATTCAATACAGCTTCAACCGCATTCGAGCTATGTGCCGGACATCCATCATGTTGGAAGAACATCGCCATTCTGTCATGCAGTGAAACGTAGTAACATCGGTAGAACATTACCTAGGAAATCAGCATACACTGCACCATTTAGATTTCTATCGATAAAATGGGGGCCAATTATCTTTCCTCCCATAATGCCGCACCATACATTAAACCGTCAAGGTCGCTGCACTTGTCGCAGTCATCGTGGATTTTCCATTGCCCAATAGTGCATATTATGCCAGTTTACGTTACCGCTGTTGGTGAATGTCGCTTCGTCGTTAAATAGAACGCGTGCAAAAAATCTGTCATCATCCCGTAATTTCTCTTGTGCCCAGTGGCAGAACTGTACACGACGTTCAAAGTGGTTGCCATAAATTCCTGGTGCATAGAAATATGGTACGGGTGCAATCGATGTAGATGTAGCATTCTCAACACCGACGTTTTTGAGATTCCCAATTCCCGCGCAGTTTGTCTGCTAATGATGTGCGGATTAGCCGCGACAGCAGCTAAAACACCTACTTGGGCATCATCATTTGTTGCAGGTCGTGGTGGACGTTTGACACGTGGCTGAACACTTCCTGTTTCCTTAAATAACGTAACTATCCGGCGAACGGCCCGGACACTTGGATGATGTCGTCCAGGATACCGAGCAGCATATATAGCACACGCCTGTTGGGCATTTTGATCACAATAGCCATACATCAACACGATATCGACCTTTTCCGCAATTGGTAAACGGTCCATTTTAACACGGGTAATGTATCACGAAGCAAATACCGTCCGCACTGGCGAAATGTTACATAATACCACGTACTTATACGTTTGTGACTATTACAGCGCCCTCTATCACAAAGCGAAAAAAGTGGTCCAACTAAAACATTCATATTTCTTTCCGTACTACAAGAATATGTAATAAAAAATTGGGGTTCCTATTTAAGAAAACGCAGCTGATATCCGTTTAACCTATGGCAGCGCCATCTAGCGGGCCAACCATAGCGCCATCTGGTTTCCCCCTTCAAGCTAGACGAGTTTCGTTCTTTGTAGCTTTTTCGTTTGATGCTTATTTCGTGAGATATTTGGGCCGGTCACCTTCAATGGACCACCCTGTATACAGGCTGTGCATGGTGTTCAAGGGAAACTTAAAACATTCTTCATGCATAATAGTGGCAGATTCACGTAACGGTGATGGAAGTGGACAGCGATCACCCATACTTCTCCCCAGACCACAGATGCTCAGTAATATTGAGGTATGTTGACTGCAGTGACCAACTTATAACACTCCTGTCTGCTACTACTATACTATAACCTCAAAATCTAATAGTTTGTTGTTTGATCTTTGGTAACAAGGGAATATTCAGATTTACTGTGGATCCAGTGAAATTGGGGGAGGCACTAAATGCAGTTTTGTGAAATTTCAGAGACACCTATTTAATCATTTACTTGAAGGTAGAAGACTGTGGTAATAAAGACAATTTACTGTTTCTCTTAATAATTAAATTCTTAAAACTGAGGCTTATAAAGTTTTGCTTAGTTAATGATCATAGTGCTGCCTGTAGTAAATTTAGAAAGGTGAGTCAGTTTCTTGTAAATTTGTCGACATTGTGTCTCACTGCAGTGAAAGTGGAACACTGCAATAGTGGATAGTTATATATTCATATTTGCTAAGTGTTTGTCTCTCTTGTGTATTGGAAGTGCATATTAATAGTACAACAGGATCCACAATTTGTCTGTTGTGCTAATGCTAGATAACAAATAGAAAGACCACTATTTATGAGAAATAACCTGCTAGTGAATTCCAATTAACTTTCATTTTTAAATAACAAAGTATTCAACTAAGAGAGACTTAACCTGTGACCAGTTCATAATTTTGCAGTGAACTACATTTATAATTTTATGTCAACTAGGAAAGTGTTTGAAAAATAATACTTAACCTCTGTCCAATTTATTATTCTGCAGTGAGTTATAAAACTTATTCGGTTTGAATAAGTCCTCAAAGTAATATTGTGTTCCGTTATATGTTATATTTATGCAAATTGTCTGTCCTGCTGTGTCAGCTTCCCATCTTAACCGTGAACATATGCAGGTGTCAGAGTTCATTGCACTCGCGTGTGTCAAAGTATAGGTTGTGTTTGTCTGTTGAAGTTACTCATATCTAATTTCTTTAACAAGAATGTTAATTATTCTCTTGCCTAATTAGGCAGGCGACCGTTTTCTTTACTCTTTAAACAGTGTAGTTAGGTAAAACATTGTTTGCACTGTTCAAATATTTACGAAATTCTGACTTTCATTTCCGACAAGCCACCTCCGTTAGGTACAACACGGTCAACATAACAAAATTCCTCTCAGAGGGTAACACTGCTCTGTTGCCTTATACCATAATTGCCTTAACAACATAGTTTTATTTCACGACCTGCCTCCAACTTTAAGGTTATGGTATAGCAGTAGCAGACGAGAGTGTTATAAACTGACATGTGACAATGCGTCATCGCGCTCACAGAATCTGTCCTGCTCTATGCGAGGTATGTGAACGGAAGCCCTGTTGTCTCGGAAAATGTATCTCCACCTTGAACTGCACGTGATCAATTAAAATGGTTATATGATCCAAGGCAGTAATGCGAGTTTGCAGAGTAACAATAGGGCCCATGGAATACCACGATACTGGAGCCCAAATCATCACCGAACCTCCGCCTAGTTTCACTCTTGGGATGTAAACTCGACCAGAAGTTGGAAACAGTTGGGCAGCAAGATTCAACCTACCAAATGACTTTCTTCCACTGTCTCATATCAGTGTTTTATGGCTTCAGCAACACGTTTTCCTGATAAGGGCAGTTGCATTACCGATGAGTAGTTTTGGATTTCCTGTTCGTCCCGCTTTTCCCAGCTTATGGTGCGCCCTTCGTGTTCTGATACTTGATACTGATAGAGTTCTCGAGTGTGACATCCAGTTCTACAGGTACTTTTCCAGCTGTCGAGCGAACGTGTTTTTTCTTTTCTTTTTTTTTCTTACACTTTCCCCGCAAACGGCATAAATCTTCGATATGATACCTCTAGAAACACCAAATACTTCGACAATCTTGTTTCGGAACCATCCACCATTCATGCACAAACAATTACTCCTTGTTCGATTTCACTTTACTCACAATTACACTTCGATCGAAATAGCGCAGTGGTTAGCACACTGTACTCACATTCGGAAGGACGGCAGTTCAAACTCACGACCTGCTTTCCAAATTTAGTTTTTTCGTGGTTTCCTTAAATCGCTGGCCGGCCGCTTTGGCCGAGCGATTCTAGGCGCTTCATTCCGGAACCGCGCGACTGCTACGGTCGTAGGTTCGAATCCTGTCTCGGGCATGTTTGTGTGTGATTTCCTTAGGTTAGTTCGGTTTAAGTAGTTCTAAGTCTAGGGGACTGATGACCTCAGATGATAAGTCCCATAGTGCTTAGAGCCATTTGAAACATTTGAACCTAAATCGCTCGAGGTGAACGGTGGGATGGTTCCTTTGAAAGGACACGTCCGATTTCCTTCCTCATCCTTGACGCAATTCAAGCTTGTTCTCCGTCCCTAATGATCTCGATGTCGGCGGGACGTGGAAGACAATCCTCCTTTCTTCCTTTCACAACTACATAGAGCACTGTTCTGATCACGGCTGACACTTGCAACGTATCGAGGCAACACCGGCTCAAAGGAAGGCCTCGGCGCTTGTTGGTGACGTCACGTCAGCTAGGCACGGCGAACGCCAGGTCTGTTGCAGGCAGAAAGGCCTGGGCGTGCTTATCACTATAAATCTCTTATTTTTGGACAAAATGTTTGGTATTGTTTTCGATTCTGCAGTTTTATTTAGATGAAAGATTTTCTTACTATCGTAAAGCTACAAATGAAGATCATAGTTCTGTTTTGCTGAATCCTGTCGAAACAAACTTACATCAATATGAGAAGATGCTTTGCCCCATTGCAAGCTTCGGAAATTTTACATTCAAGTAACTATATTTACGGGATCCATTCTGATATCGGAACTTACACCAACCCCCATACAATTAACTCGTTTCTTTTATTTACTTGTTTATTTTTGTTTGACATCGTCACTGGAAATGTGAACTAATTTACATGTGTAAATGTCCAGCTGTTGCCAGTCATTAGATTACTGTCGTTTTCAACGAAAGAAATTCTAAACACGAAACAAAATAGCTTCGTACATCGAAAATACTGCTGAGCTTAAACTTTTTTAAACATGCACATTAGAAAAGATAAATATTCCCCTCTTGCAACTGAAAGGAGAAACTTTATAAGATAAAAAAAATTTATTTGGTAAAACAAGTATCTCTCTTTTGCCTCTCCTTCTGTCCCCCAGCCCCTCCCGCAATGTGTACAATCGCAAGATATTTCATTAACATTCAGTGCTCCTCACCCCATAGTCAACCAAGATACCTACAGAAGAGCACCAATAGGTTCATAGTTTCTTGTAAAAGCAACCCAGTACAAACGTAACTTCCTCGGATTTACAAATAAGGTAAAGAAGCACGAATTCTGTTTTTGCTGGACCATGAAGTTGTTTTTGTATGTCAATCCTTAAAACAGGTGGAAATTTAAGTTCAGGAGTACACTATTGGTTTGGATGTGTAATGAATTGCACAATTAATTGATTACAGAAATCTCTCAGAACAATGTGTGTTCGTCAATTACCGGCAATTGTTTCACATTTTCCTGTGTCAGAGAAGTAGACACCACCGTTATGAGTATGCCTGCAACAGACCTGGCGTTCGCCGTGCCTAGCTGACGTGACGTCATGAACAAGCGCCGAGGCCTTCCTTTGAGTCGGTGTTGATTGAGGGCACTGCATAGGTGCAGTTCGTGGTCAAACACAAAAGCGCGCCCTGTAGACTTGGCTAGCATTTGGAATTGTTGGGAATTGCAGAACAAGCTGGTATTCCAAAACCACACGTCACTGATCCAAATTACATATCGCTAACGTCGTCAGTCTGGGGACGATCTGCTGTGTATGGTAACTGAAGAAAGCTCCACAAGCCAAGATAGCTAAACACGCATTTCACTGGATGCCGGTTTCAACATTACTATCTGTTATCATCAGATTTTATGCTTTAGCATCCGATCCGAGACGTAAGAACCGATGATGACAACATAGCTCTGTCGAAATCGGTCATACAATAAACTGTTTTTAGCGATTTTTTCACGTTGAAATCGGTTACTGAATAATACGCTTTTTTTGGCGATTTTGGCTTATTAAGTTTTCTTTAGTTACCAATGAAGCAAATGCCTATATCAGGGAAATGTGGTGCCGAAACCGTAAAACCTGGGCTGTGGAGCAACGTAAGAAACTCATTTGTAGGGATGAGTGTTGTCGCACACGGTTTCCAGCTTCTGACCAAATTTGTGTCCCAAGAGCGAAACGATATGTGAGTTTGGTGATGATTTGGGCGGTCATGTCTTGGTATTTAATGGGACCCAGGGATACTCTGCAAAGTAGCATTATTCTCAAGAATTATGAGCCTATTTTCGATTATGAGATCCATCCCTTGGTACAATGTTTCTTCGCCAGTGGTGATGCTGTGTTCTAAGAAGATAGGGCCCCTGTTCACACAACTCGAATAATCCAGGATGAATTGTCTCACCTCCTCTGCCAGCATAATTACCAGATCTCAGTATTATTAAACCTTTGTTGTCCACTTTAGAAAGGCGTGTGCGTAATCGCTATCCATCTCTATCGTTGCTACCCAAACTTGCCATACTTTGAAGGAAGAATGTTGTACGATTCCCTTAAAAACTATAGAAGGCCTGCAGTCTTCCATTACGAGAAGACTGGAAACTGTTCTGAATACCAACGGTTTTCCTACACCGTTAAGGCATGGTAACGTATTGTGGTTTCGTGTTTCCATATTTTTCTCCATTCCTGTATGTTCTCGAATATGTAATTGGTTTAGAAAATATTTGACCGCCATAATCTCGTTCGTTTTGCTGAACAACTATTTGTCAACACATATGAATGAAATAGCGGATGTGCCCGAAGGAAGCATAACAGGACATCTGCTTATGCTTAGTATACGTAAGTGCTCTCGATTGTTCAGATACTATGCTGATGTCTATCGAAAAGCATCGTGGCTGTTTAACTGTAAGAAATGACTGGCAGATTTCCGACCTCTTTCAGTGAATAATAGCACCAATTGAATTTGTGCAAATACAAGGTAATCGCCAAAGGAAAAAGAAAGAGGTAAGTTCCAATAATATTCGAATACAAGATTTATACTAAACGCAACGATCACTTGACACTAATAGTACGAAAGTCGAATGGAGTACTTGCATTTTGAAAGTAGATTTTGTAAAATTGATTTAGAAACCTATGTGCAAAGCTCTATTATGACGTATTGCAGAATGTTATTTCTCTCCCTGGAGCAGGCCTACTCTCGGAGACAGATACTCGACGCTACAGGTAGTAGGATTATAGCACGTCAGAATTGATAAGTAAAGCAGGTACTCATTCAACTTAAATAATTTTTTTTAAAGAAATGGGTTTTTGCTATCGTTAAACACAGTTGATAAAATCTATAGAACTGGTTTCCGAGGGAGACTGTTCAACTATTCTGTTAATTATCATGCTCACCATGTTCCTTATCTAAGACATTAAGGGCATACCTAATTGTGGTTATCTGTTTGATTAAACAGCTTAAAAGTTACATCAACTCATTTTTGTTGTGTTAACTGCTTTCGAACCGTCGGTCATTTTCAAGTAGTCAGCAATTGTCTATCACAAATGAAGCGATATCGTAGAGAATGCTCGAGACAGTATGGAAGGCTTCTGTTTGGCACGGCAACCTTTTATACAGCTTATTCGTGCGTACTAAGACAGTTATTTGTTAGCCTCGAAGATCTGCAGTCTCCTGTTTCCTTGTTAGTACGATGCATCTGTGGGTCAACCAGCGATTTATACCTCGACGGGACGAGCGAGCTTTGACAAACTCTCGCCAATCGCAATACTGGGCGACATATTTCTGATTCGAAGGCCTCGTGGTCACAGCACAAAGAGACTCTTCTTCAGATTGGCTGGACGACTGTACGTGCAGATGTTGCTCGTACAAAACATGCTTTTTCTAGGGATCTACAGATGGGCGCAATAAACCAATTTCGCTTCGGATTATGGCGAGATCCTTTCTGGCTTCACTCATTTGAGGTATATTAGAATGGTTGTGAATTAAGTGGCCTCTCGCATCATGGAGAGTTAGGTTCCCTTTCACAGTACATCTTGCAGTCCTATTAGGCGCGGGAACTTTAAATCTTTGTTCTTCGAACAGTAGTAGTGTTGACAAGATTACTCTTGTGTATACTACTATTTATATATATTTGACGATGCTGCCACTGATTTTGTGTTTATCTTAGAAGAAAGATTAAGGAAAGGCAAACCTACGTTTCTAGCATTTGTGTACTTAGAGAAAGCTTTTGGCAATGTTGACTGGAATACTCGCTTTCAAATTCTGAAAGTGGCAGGGGTAAAATACAGGGAGCGAAAGGCTATTTACAATTTGTAAAGAAACCAGAGGGCAGTTATAAGAGTCGAGGGACATGAAAGGGAAGCAGCGGTTGGGAAGGGAGTGAGACAGCCTCTCGCCGATGCTATTCAATCTGTGTATTGACCAAGCAGTAAAGGAAACAAAAGAAAAGTTCGGAGTAGGTATTAAAATCCATGGAGAAGAAATAAAAACTTTGAGGTTCGCCGATGACATTGTAATTCTGTCAGAAACAGCAAAGGACTTGGAAGAGCAGTTGAACGGAATGGACGGTGTCTTGAAAGGAGGGTATAAGATGAACATCAACAAAAGCAAAACAAGGATAATGGAATGTAGTCGAATTAAGTCGGGTGATGCTGAGGGAATTAGATTAGGAAATGAGACACTTAACCTAGTAAAGGAGTATTGCTATTTGGAGAGCAAAATAACTGATGATGGTCGAAGTAGGGAGGAAAGCGTTTCTGAAGAAGAGAAATTTGTTAACATCGAGTATTGATTTAAGTGTTAGGAAGTCGTTTCTGAAAGTACAGGGTGATTCAAAAAGAATACCACAACTTTAAAAATGTGTATTTAATGAAAGAAACATAATATAACCTTCTGTTATACATCATTACAAAGAGTATTTAAAAAGGTTTTTTTTCACTCAACAACAAGTTCAGAGATGTTCAATATGGCCCCCTCCAGACACACGAGCAACATCAACCCGATACTCCAACTCGTTCCACACTCTCTGTAGCATATCAGGCGTAACAGTTTGGATAGCTGCTGTTATTTCTCGTTTCAAATCATCAATGGTGGCTGGGAGAGGTGGCCGAAACACCATATCCTTAACATACCCCCATAAGAAAAAATCGCAGGGGATAAGATCAGGGCTCCTTGGAGGCCAGCGATGAAGTGCTCTGTCACGGGCTGCCTGGCGGCCGATCCATCGCCTCAGGTAGTTGACGTTCAGGTAGTTACGGACAGATAAGTGCCAATGTGGTGGCACTCCATCCTGCTGAAATATGAATTGTTGTGCTTCTTGTTCGAGCTGAGGGAACAGCCAATTCTCTAACATCTCCAGATACTGTAGTCCAGTTACAGTAGCACCTTCAAAGAAAAAGGGACCAAAAACTTTATTGTCTGAAATGGCACAGAAAACGTTCACCTTAGGCGAGTCACGTTCATACTGAGTTGTTTCCCGCGGATTCTCAGTGCATGCTGAACAACTGTCGTCGATTCACTTCTGCCGTACTCAATAACACAAAAAGCTTTCTGTTGAGCGGTCGCCATCTTAGCATCAACTGACGCTGACGCCTAGTCAACAGCGCCTCAAGTGAACAAATGTACAACTAAATGAAACTTTATAGCTCCCTTAATTCGCCGACAGATAGTGCTTAGCTCTGCCTCTTGTCGTTGCAGAGTTTTAAATTCCTAAAGTTGTGGTATTCTTTTTGAATCACCCTGTATTTGTATGGCGTGAAGCCATGTATGGAAGTAAAACATGGACGATAAATAGTTTGGACAAGAAGAGAATAGAAGCTTTCGAAATGTGGTGCTACAAAAGAATGTTGAAGAGTAGATGGGTAGATCACGTAACTAATGAGGAGCTATTGAATAGGATTGGGGAGAAGAGGAGTTTGTGGCACAACTTGACTAGAAGAAGGGATCGGTTGGTAGGACATGTTCTGAGACATCCAAGGATCACCAATTTAGTACTGGAGGGCAGCGTGGAGGGTAAAAATCGTAGAGGGAGAGATGAATACACCAAGCAGATTCAGAAGGATGTAGACTGCAGTAGGTACTGGGAGATGAAGAAGCTTGCACAAGATAGAGTAGCATGCATCAAACCAGTCTCACGACTGAAGACCACAAAAACAACAACATTTGACGATGCTACTATGGCTCGAGTATGTTGGGGCACGTTTTCATAAAACAGATCTGAGTATGTCATTATAGGCCGAAACCGGTAGTCTGATGATACAAAAATTGTGAGCATAGACGTGAAGTAAACGATAGCTGCAACAGAGGGCAGATCCGGCGGGAAATCCGTTGCGGCCAGATGTTTGGAAAATAAAACGCAGTCCAATAAAATATGGTGCACACTGGTGTCTACGCCACAAGCACCACACGTTGGAGGATCATTTCGCCGGGTCAAGAAGCCATGCGTCGTAGGACTGTGGCCTATACAAACACGTGTAAAGAGGACCTTATCCCGTCGATGTGGCTGAAAGGGGATACGCCAAGGCCGCGCAATGGGCCTTACGAGACGGAGCTTAATTTCTGTCACTTCCAGCCAATCGTCTTCCCATCAATGCATGACTTTGTATCTCAACGGCAAGATGATAGCTTGCAGGGGGATGGCACACTGAAATAGCTGAGAATCACGACACATATTTTTGGCTGCTACATCCGCCCTATCGTTCCCCGCAATTCTTATGTGACCTGGTACCCGGCAGAAAGACACCTTCTCCAGTCGTTGTAGATGGAGAAAGGTATCCTGGATATTCTGGACTACCTTATCTGCTGGGTACAAACGTCGTAGAGAGTGAAGGTCACTCAGAGAATCGGAACAGAAAAGTAATTAGCACTGGAAGAACGTCTGATCTGCTCCAGGGCCTGTAAGACTGCATATAATTCTGCATAGCGAATTCTTGAGGCAATCGGACCTTGAGGACACGATCTGGGAAAACAACAGAGCAACCAAGAGAGTCCCACCGTTTCGACCCATCCGTAAAACAGCTGCATTGTTGTGGTGCTCACATAAAATGTCATAAAATATCGTATGCAAAAGAGAAGTAGGAGTGCAATCTATCCAGCCTCTGGACCTTTCCAGTAACCAAGGCGGCAGACAGTTAAAACCCTGGATTTGGGGTGACACACATTCCAGCACACGCTGCGCGCGCAACACAGATGGCACTGTGGCTGGTGGACGGTTACAGAAAAGGCGCTCCAATGGCGGACGAGCAACAGTATGGTATTCGTGTGAAGACGGTGCTGCGAGGAACTTACATGCCTGACGCACCATAAGGAGCTGCCACCGGATGGTAAGTAATGGTTCCCCGGCCTCAGCATAGGGTATGGGACTGGTCCTATAAGCACCCCTGGCCAGCCTAATCTCCTCATGGTGGACAGCGTCAATGATCTTCAAATAAGAAGGCCTCGCCGATCCCTACTCCGTGAACACACAGTCCAGCCGCGACCGCACGAAAGCCCTATAAAACTTGAGCAGGCCTACCCTGTCCGCTCCCCAAGACCTTTGGCTAAGGCACTTTATGATGGTCACTGCCTTGAGAGAGCTGGTTTTCGGTCTCTCAGGTGTGACAACCACGACAATGTGGAGTAAAAAATGAGGTCCAGTAAGCTCAGCGAGTAGCTAAAATGTAGAATTGTGTCCTTCCTGCTGGCTGCTGTGGCCGAGCGGTTCTAGGCGCTTCAGTCTGGAATCGCGCGACCGCTACGGTCGCAGGTTAGAATCCTGCCTCGGGCATGGATGTGTGTGATGTCCTTAGGTTAGTTAGGTTTAAGTAGTTCTAAGTTCAAGGGGACTGATGACCTCAGATGTTAAGTCCCATAGTGCTCAGAGCCATTTGAACCATTTTTCCTTCCTATACAAGGCAGTCAAATTAAAAACATTAAAATGAACATACAGACATTTACCTGCAGAAAACTGAAACCCTGTCTTTGCTGCCCATTCCTTTAACCTCCCCACTGTAAGTTGCAACTGACGGTTCGCTGGTACAACACCGGAGGAGGAAAAGCAGACAGCAAAATCGTCCACAAATAAGGAGCACTGTGCAGGACTCCTTACTGTAGACGTATTACTGTTTATGGCTGAGACAAAGAGGGTAAAACTTAAAACACCATTCTCCTTTTCAAAACGATCAGACAGCGTGTCACCAACTCGTGCTCTAAAAACCGCTGAGACAGGAAAGACAGACTGAAGATAAGGAGGATAGGGACGTAGGCACGAAAGCCCCACTCGTGCAGTTGTGCAAGAATGTTGCGTCTCCAAGCAGTACCGAATGCCATACTGACATCGAAGAATAAGCAGATACTGTGATGTTTAGGTAGGAAAGCTTACTGAATAGCCGCCTCTAGCACTGTAACGTTGTAGAAAATGGACCGAAATCTCCGGAATCCACAATGAAAGCGGCTAAAGAGTTGCCTAGTCTCTAAAAATCAGACTACGACAGTTAACCATCGCTCCAGGGTCTTTCCTGCACAGCTCGTTAAGGCAGTATTCAGACAACTACTGGAACATGTGCACTACTTTTCTGGTTTGAGGAGATGTATCAAAATTGCCTCTCTGCACAAGCTGGGGAAGTGGCCTATATGCCATGTAAGATTAAAATATTGGAGAAGGATTTCCTTTGACACTGCTGGCAAATGCCAAAGCATGCAGTACAGGATTTAGTAGTGACCAGGTACAGTGTCACGAATCTCAGACAGGGCCGATTCCAGATCCTACATGGAGAAAGGGTAGCTGTAGGATTCAGAACTGTTGGATCCGAAATCCAACTTTTCCCTCTCTACAGTCACACGATAGCGGCAAAACGCCGTATCCTGGTTGGAAGTGGCTGTGAATTTTGCAAAATGCTCTCCCAGCGTCTGAGCGATGTCTCTAAAGTGCTGACTGGAGACACACCTCTTTCTGCACTGCTGCTATTGGTAACCGACAGTGTTAACCGGAAATCCTTCAGATGGCTTCGCATACATTCGTATAACAAGGGAACGATTGATAGAGTCCAGAAACACTTGCCAAGATCTTTTCTTGGTCTCCTTAATTATGCGTCGAGCCTTGGCGACGATGATGGTGAGAGAAGAGAGAGGCTGTAATCCGGTACCGGCACATAGTTTACCCATTGCAAATAGAACGAAGGCGGCCACCAAGCTTGACGGACTGGTCAACATTGACAGTGTCACATGCCCTCATTTCATGAGAGACTGTTCAAAGAGTTGGTATTTAAACCAGGACACTGGTGCGAAGTCTGCTGATCAGGAATCTTGAGCCAACACCCCACCTTGCTGGCCAAATACTGGTAGCGAAAATTTTTTCTACCACCAGCATTCGTGCCAGCTTTCCCCCAGGTCCCATATTCACGATTGGGTTACTTCAGTATTTCCGCAAGACATCCCTGCTGACACGCGCCACCAAGGTCCTGGCAACAGGAGGAATTCATGGCCACCAGCGTATACAGCAGTCACCGTATGGTCCAACAGAATCTCTTCGTTGTACTGCCTGGCGGTAAGGCGACCATGGACAATGACAAAATCCGTGTGGCTGTGAACCCTTAAAGCTCGTCAGAACAATATAGAACCTTGGAAATCCTTGTATTTTCTGGGAAACACTTGGCAGGTACCGATCACCATGGGTTTCCGCAAACAGACAGGCCGTCACCTTGTGCCAGAGGATATCTGGACTCGTCTGTGATTAACACGTTTCTCCAGTGACGAAGGTACCAGTTGACATGGGAACGGCAGAACTAAAGGCGAGCTGCAGGATGTTGTCGTGTGAAGCGAGATACCCGAATAGGACGTCTGAGTCGTAAGGTCCTTTCTCGTAACCTGTTCATCACAGATAATTTTACAACAGGGGCAACCACAGCTAAAACAGTTATACTTGTTTGATTGACAATTCATGTAGTAAACAGATTTTTTTGGTACAGGTGTTAAAGTTATTAAGTATAAAACTGAATGAAAAGTCCAGTAGACCTCTGGAGCTGTGTTTATTCAAGTCAGTTGTACACCCACCAACCGGTTTCGCAATGCTGTCATATTGTGTGGGGAATGCAGCAGAGTAACTGTTGGCGTGCCTAGACAAAGTTCTTAGCCCTCCGCAGTTGATAAAGAACCATCATCAATTGATAAAAATCCATCATCAATTGATAAAAGTCCGTCATCAATTGACAAAAAACCATCATCTATGATGAATGCCACGTCTGTGTTAGAGTTACGAACTGTCATCACTATACTGATTAAAATATGTTCTTTTCGGCCTACTACCCTGGATAACATGAAGGGCATTGTCTGTTGCTTGACGTAGGCCGACAACAACATATTTTAATCAGTAAAGTGATGACAGTTCGTGACTCTAACACAGACATGCAAATCGTCGTACATGATGGTGTTTTTATCAATTGATGATGGTTTTGTATCAATTGAGGAGGGCTGAGAACTTTGGCTACCCACGCCAACACTTACTCTGTGGCAGTCTGTAACCATTCCCCACACCATATGACACAGCATTTATTTACACCAGAAGATACATCACTAAAAGTTGCGAAACCGTTTATGTGGGTCTGTAATTGACTTGAATAAACACAGCTACAGCGGACTATTGGACTTTTCATTCACTTTTAGCCTATATTTAATAAATTTTAACATCTGATTTGAAAAGCTGTTTACAGTATGGATCAATCAATCATGCACTTCATTACAGTCTGATTGGACGCAGGATCTCCAGTGGCCCTTCTGAGATCATCTTGCAGTTCTCTGATGGTATCCGTAAGGCGGCGCAACGCAGAGATAGCTATTGATCTTCACGTGGGACTGTAATGTGTAGGCGACATTTCCCATTTCGTCCCGTGTACTGAACGATCTGTCTCCGTGTAACGTGTCCACAACCTATTGGCGACCGATTGTGCCATCCCCGTTTAAGTCTTATATGTGTCACGGAGATAAAATAGAAAACAGTGTCGTGTTGTGAAAATATGGTGGAGTGTGAAATGGAAGCCAATACAATGCGTCCAGCATCCCAATCTCCATCGTTCACGATCATTCCTGTCTCCTTCACTAAAACCTCTCGCCGCCATTGCTTCGTTGACGTCGTCTTTCCAGCATCTCGCAGGTCTACCGCGCTTTCTTCTTTGATGTGGCGTCCATTGCCATACACGTTTTGGCCATCTTGTGCCTGTCATACGCTGTAGGTGACCATACCAGAGTAGGCGCTTCCTTTCTATGTAGTCTAGGACTGTGCTTTCGACATTCATAACCTCCCTGATCCTATCATTTCTAATATGATCAAGCCTGGAATATACACAACTCCGTCTCCAGAAATCCATCACGACAGCCAGCAGGAGATCTTTCTGCCTCTGAGTTAGTTTCCAAAACTCTGCACCATATGTTGTGATACTTTCAATAATTGTTTATAATAATCTGGCGTAATAAAAATATAAAACGCTACCAGAGAGAAAATTGACTCTCATTTGTCTCGCTCTACAAGAAGGAAGTCGTTGTGCAACGGCGCCTTTGACGCTTGCTGCTAATGAAACGAGAACGTATGTAATGTAAATCGTTTACTTTGTGCTTAATTTCAGAATATAATTCAATAGTTAAATTATTAATCTACTTTACTCCTTTCTGAAAAGCTCCTCTCCTTGACTTATTAAGCAATTACGTAAAAGTTCTTTGACGGCCATAAGCCACTGTAGATCATTATTGGATCGTGGCTACAAACCGCTAATATCTTTAAAACTATGTAATAATTTGCGGGCTACACCGGTCTTCTTGAATAATATTTCAGGAATAAAAATTAGTAGAATATTTAGTATTTTAATGATAGCACAAAACATGAGTGCTCATGAATATTTGTTTTTTGCTTACGTAATAAAATTCTCTAACTTGATCGATTTCGCTTCACTAAATCTGATAACAGTGAATGTTTTATTAAAGAACGGACTTCAAGACAAATATAGAATAGAAAGCCGAAGTCGAGTTTTTCATACTTGAAGACAAATACTGAATAGATAACCGAATTCGAGTTTTTTCATTCTGGATGCTCGACTAATAAGAATTACTTCATCGCAATAATTTTTCGTTACCTGAATGTTTGCATTGGCCATCACACTTGAGTAAGTCGTATGTGGGGCAAAGCTAAATAATTTCCTACTATTGACGTCATAGACGCGACGCTTTATCAGACATATTGGTTCACAAGATTAATTTTAACCACATTTCAAAACCTTTTGCTCACGTAATGTCAAATCATTAACAGTGACAAAGGCAAGGTAATTTTCTGTGCTTTGTCTCTGTATTCATTTCATTGTTTTCTAACGCCGAGCAGCTGCGGCGTGTGTGTGTGTGTATATCATTACAGGCAATTACTATCGCGTAGCCGCCGACCAAGTAAGATCAATACGATCATTCTTTCTTAAACATTAAACAAAAAATAAATTCAAGTAGAAATATACACTAAGAGGGGGAAAGTCACTACAACTTGGAGAGGCCTGCAGCAAAGCGACCGAAAGTTTATGGGTTCAAACAGACAGCCCTTGCAAAGTCGCACTACATATGCTTGGTCCAACACAACGTCCCAAAACGACAACTTTCACCTGTGTTCCTTCTGAGTGGTTAGCTGATACTATAACGCATAACTCAGCCAATAGACGGCGAATGATTTTAATTGTTGCCTACACTCAAAGCGAATGATTTTAATTGTTGCCTACACTGAAAGCGAAGATCTCAATCCATGCAGTAATAAGTACCGCCTATACCAAAATTAATTTAACATAATATATCGGTTCCAATGTATGGGGCAAAGAATGTTACTTTCTTTTGTTCATGGTTGACAGTATTTATCAGTTGCCATACAACCAGCAGCATCATCACAAAAAAAAAAAAAAAAAAAAAAAAAAAAAAAAAAAAAAAAATGGGTCTGAGCACTATGGGACTTAACATTTGTGGTCATCAGTCCCCTAGAACTTAGAACTACTTAAACCTAACTATGGACATCACACACATCCATGCCCGAGGCAGGATTCGAAACTGCGACCGTAGCGGTCACTCGGTTCCAGACTGAAGCGCCTACAACCGCACGGCCACACAGGCCGGCAGCATTATTACAATGAGAGCATGTATCATTGATATACATTCGTTGATCTCAGCACGGACCACTGGCTCTCTGCTCAGTATTCTGATATGATCAAGGTACTGAACTCTTTTGCGCAGAAGAAAATGATGTCACAGACGGGAAATGCAATGCCAACCGCGGAATAATATTGCAATGAAGAGAACTCGTTGGCCTTGAGTGTACTTGTTGGGTTCAACGGGACTAGCTTCATAAAACAGCATTATGGTAAGAAATATAGGGCCCCAGGGCGGAGTATTTTGCTTCTTCTTGCCGTCGCGGAATGAAACCAAAGGGGAACCTTTGTGATAAGCCGGCGCGGCTCTGTTCACCACGCGCCGAGTGGATTCGGCCGTAGGGAAGAGATATGCAAATGAAACATGGAAATGTAATATGCAAATGAGACCAGCTCTTTTTAACAGCTGTTTATCCCGACTCTCCTTTCCGCCAGAGTACGGCCGGCTGAGGTCTCAGTTTCCGACAAAAGCTGAAAGCAGAAGGTAACTATTTTGACAGCTTTTGGCTTCTCTAACGCTTCAAAAGAACGATATTAGCGAGAACTGGAAGGCGTCTGTGCCTTTTCACACTTCCTGTGAGTACAACGATTAACTATTCCTTCATTGTTATGATATACTCGGGCGATTATGTGACTACGTTTGTGATTAGCGGAAGTGTCTAGGCTAAATCGCTGCTTCTGTTGGCAGCTGTACTCCGTTATCCACATTGTTTAAGATAACGACATGTCAAACATTTCCGGACCATATTCCTGACACAATTTCCCTCAGTTTTCTTTGAGACTTATACAGGATGACTCAAAAATGCGTAAACATGTGAAAGTGCACTAATCCATGGAATAAAGTAGGTAGAGACGTAAAAATTCACACACATGCCTAAAATGACACGGGGTTATATTGAAAGAGAAAACGAGTGCAAAAACTGGCCAACAGATGACCCTAGACGGCAATACGTCAGCGACACCGCATGAGAATCGTGTATAGAATGAGCTGTAGTGATATTTTGTGACGTAGACATCATTCGCGGTGTTAACATTTCAAAAAATGAGAGAAGAATATGATTTGTTGTCTAACGTGTTGTGGAGCGATGAAGTCCATTTCACATCCTGAGGGTCTATCAACACACACAACTGCCGTGCAAACCTAATTGCATCACGAATGTCGCGATTTGGTGTGGATTTAACACATCTCTCGTGATCCGACCATTTTCCTTCGAGAAAATGCGGGTTGCTGCTTTTCAGACTGTCAGCATGACGCGTGCTAGGTTCGTCGCTGTGTTACAGAATCGCTTCGTCCCTAGCCTGATGGAAGATACGATTTCTATGCAGGATGGTGCTCCGCCTCATATTCCTACACGTGGGAAAGATCTCTTCGGCACAAAATTTGATGAGGATAGCATGCTGAGCCGCCACGTCCGTCAAGCTTGGCCTGCAAGGTCACCAGACCTCAAACCGTGTGGTTATTGGTTGTGGGGTTACATGAAGTTGCAAGTCTACCGCAATCGTCGGACCTCAGCAACCTTTTGACTGGTTTGATGCAGCTCGCCACTAATTCCTCTCCTATTCCAACCTCTTCATCTCAGAGTAGCACATGCAACCTGCATCTTCAATGATTTGATGTATGGATTCGAGTCTCCGTTTTCCTCTACACTTTTATACCTTCTACGGCTCCCTCTAGTACCATGCAAGTTATCCCTGATGTCGTAACAGGTGTCCTATCATCTTGTTCCTTCTTCTTGTCAGTATTTTCCATATATTTCTTTCCACGCCGATTCTGCGGAGAACCTCCTCATTCCTTACCTTATCAGTCCACCTAATTTTTCCACCTAATTTTCAACTTTCTTCTGTAGCACCACTTCTCAAATACCTTCGATTTTTTTTCTGTTCCGGTTTTCCAAGTCATGTTTTTCTACCATGCATTCCCATTAATTCCTTCCTAAAAATTAAGACCTATGTTTCACACCAACAGGCTTCTCTGAGTCAGGAACGCCCTTTCTGTTAGAGTTAGTCTGCTTTTTATGTCCTTTGGTCAGTCCGCCATAGGTTATTTCACTGGCTACATTGCAGAATTCCTTAACTTCATGTATTCCATCATCATCATTTTTTATATTAAGCTTCTTGCTGATCCCATTTCTGCTACTTCTCATTACTTTCGCCTTTCTTCGATCTCAATCTATATTCTGTATCCATTGACTTTTAATTTGTTAATTCCACTCAGAAGATTCTGCATTGTTCTTCACTTTCACTGAGGATAGCAACGTCAGTGAATCTTTGATCAATCATTGATATCCTTTAGCTCTGAATTTTAACGCTGCACTTGAAGATTTCTTTTATTTCCGTCATTGTTTCTTCGATGTATATTTTGAACAGTAGGGGCGAAAGACTGCATCCCTTTCTCAACAACTTTGTAATCTGAGCACTTCGATCTTGGTCCTCTACGCTTATTGTTCCCGCTTGTTTCTTGTACATACTACACATTATCCGTCTTTCCCTACAGCTTACCCCTACTTTTCTCAGAATTTCAAACATCTTGCACCATCTGATTCGGGGTGCACTCAGCCTCGTGTTGCCAATTGAGGAGCTACTCGACCGAATAGTAGCGGCTCCGGTCAAAGAAAACCATCATAACGACTGGGAGAGCGGTGTGCAGACCGCACGCCCCTCCCATCGCATCCTCAATTGAGGATGATACGGCAGTCGGATGGTCCCGATGAGCCGGTCAGCCTGAAGACGGAGTGTGCACCATCTGACATTGTCGCTTTTTCTAGTTACAATAATTCCATCAACTTGTCTTGATTTATCTTCAGTCTCGGGTGCCTTTATGTTTCCTAAAGCCAACTTCATCTACATCTAACAGATTCTCAGTTTTATTTTCCATTCTTTTGCGTATTATTCTCGTCATCAACGTGGATGCATGAGTCGTTAAGCTGACTGTGCGATAATTTTCGAACTTGTCGACTCTTGCTATCTTCGGAATTGTGTGGATGACGTTTTTTCCGAAATTCTGATGGTATATCGCCAGAATAAAACATTCTACATGCCAATGTGAATAGTTGACTCTTCCCTGAACGATTTTACAAATTCCAATGGAATTTTATCCACCCCTTCTGCCTTATTTGATACTACGTCCTCTAAAACTCTTTTAAATTGTGACCTTAATTCAGATTCTAATAATGGATACCCTATTTCTTCCCCGTCAGCTCCTATTTCTTCTTCTATTATCTCATCAGACGTATCATCCCCCATCATACAGGCCTTCAGTGCCCTCTTTCCACACATCCGCTCTATTCTCTGCATTTAACGGTGGAATACCGGTTGCACTCTTAATGTTACCACTTTTAATTTCACTGAAATTGCTTATGGCTTAGTTAGTACTTCCGACGATCTTGTTTTTTCGATTTCTTCATCTAGTAGTTCATGCTTTCCTGCATTTCCTGTTTATTTAGTTCCTAATAGACTTGCATTTTTGTGTATCGCTGAATTTTCCTGTACATTTTTATACTTCATTCTTTCGTCGGTCAGCTGAACTATTTCTTCCGTTACCCATAGTTTCCTGGCATTTACCTTTCTTATATCTATGTTTTTCTTTCCTGCTTCTGTGATTTCCCTTTTTTGAGATGGACGTTCATTTTCGATTGAACTACCTACTGGGCTATCCATTATCACAATACCTTTATCCTCAGAGAACTTCATTCGTTAATACTTTCGTATCCGACTTCTCCACATATTTTTTTTTCCTCGGTAGTCTCTTAGACTACAGCCACTTCGTCATCATATACAAATTGCGATCTGAATCTATTTCTGCTCCTGGCTACACGTTAAAATTCAGTATCTGATTTCGGAATCGTTGGCTGACCACGATGTAATCTAACGTAAATGTTCCCGTATCTCCAGGCCTTTTACAAATATACCTCCTCCTCTTGTGATTCTTGAACAGAGTATTCTCTATTACTAGCTGAAATTTATTGCAGAAATCAATGAATCTCCTCTGTCATTCCTAGTACCAAGTCCGTATTCTCCCATAATCATTTCTTCTACTCCTTCCCCCAGAACCGCATTCCAATCCCCTGTGACTACTGGGTTTTCATCTCGATTTACGTGTTGAATTACCCGTTGAAACACGTATGTATTCAGTACCAGCGATGGCGAGGCATGACAGAATCTCTGACCAGAGAGTTGTTTATCGTTGCTAGTCTGCGCTTGACTGCGCGAGAGTTCAGTTGCGAGTTGTACTCAGTCGGAAGTTGTGTGTGAGGAGTCGGCGGGCGTCGACATGGGTCTCTGGTCACGGTTCGGGGCGAGGTATATTGTTAAATAAGGTAATGAAGCAGCATTGCGCTCAGCCAATAACATCTGTTAATTGTAATTAATTTGTTCAAGAAATGCCCCAATAATAATTTTGTTTTCAAAGTAATCGTTTTTAAGAAAAAAATCATTCCAATTGAAACAATATTTCCTATGCTTTTCCTCCGAGAATCAATTTATCAGATTAATTATTGCACAGGGCCTAAGGTCAGCGCTGCTGCCCTATTATTGTGGGTTTAATGATTAATGTTCATTTCTCAATTTTTGTGTCGAGTTTACATTGGGTCATTATTATTCAGTAATCTTATGGGGAACTAACTTTTGGAACGTTTTCATTATCATAGACTTTTCTTTTATTTCTGCTGGGAGGTTACGTTCAGCACGATGTCCATTTACATTTAATTATTTCCATCATTCTTGTGGGGAGGTTACACTTGGCGACATCCGGACCAGGATCGTATTTCGTTGAGAATCTTCTGAAAAATAGTCAGATATCTGCTCTTATTTACTAAAATATAATTAGCATTTGGCGCAACGCTTTTATTAATTTTGTGACTTTCTTTCCTCAGGTCATCGGCAATTCATTGCTCTTTGTTGTACTTGTATTTGTTGAATTTTGCATTGTCTTTGTTTCATTTGTGAATAATTGTGATTTGTGTTAAAATGCCGCGAAAAACTATTAATAGTACATCGCGAGGTGTAATGAATGAAATTACCGATTTAAATAACTTCACCGATAGTACTTGTGAGACGCAGTGTAATGATGACAATCCTGCGTTTACTGACAGTCAGTGCGTTCCAACCACTAATGATATTTTTGTCTTAATGATGAACAAACGAACTCGGTTGTGTCCTCTGTTGGTTTGACGACAATTGATGACGCGGGGCGTTCTGTTGTAGTGAGCGCTGCCCAGCTTAACACACCCGGTTAGCATGATTTGCGTGACGAACTGATAAATTTTTCTAATGAAAATGAACAGGATACTCAAAGCACGACAGATTTGTTTAATTCCGGTGTAGTGGCTAACAGTGTACATCCGATTGGTAAACCTTTTTGTAAATTACAGAATGACCAAATGGTCATACAAAACGCGAAAATTGCAGATACACCATCAAACAGTACAGAGAATAGAGCCGGTAATATTGACTTTGAGCAAAATATGGCAAGATTGCTACAACAACAAAGTGAAAATCTTAAACAACAACTTAATGAAATTAATGAAAAACAAGACAGCCTTAAAGAAGATTTCAAACACCAACTTAGTGAACAGAACAAACACCTTAATGAAAAACTAGACAATAATAATGAAGATCTCGAACAACTTAGTGAACAGGTCAGAGTGAAGATAACAAACAAGATAATGAAAAACTCAAACAATACTTTAATGAAAAATTAGACAACAATTCCAGACATCTTAGTGAACAAATTAGAGCCGTTGCCGCGCAGTGTCATGAAACTAAGGAACAGTTACGCGAGGACATTGAGGCTCGTGCTAGGAAAAGTAGCGAAGAAATTAGGTCTGTTGCTCAGGAGTTAAGGTATATGCAAACAGCCACAACAGAAACACTTAGAGAGGAAATTAGTACAGTCGGTAAACAATGCTCTGAGAAGGCAACACAATTACGCGACGAGTTTAAATTAATGACAGCAGAACTTTCGCGCACAATGGATACAAAGATAGACGCGAAATTCGACCAACAGAACACTCAGATTGACGAACGTTTTAATCACCACATACAAAACAGTGATACGCGTTTCCGCAAATTTATACAGGATCAAAATAAAGTAAAACGTCAAGTCATGGAGACAATCACTGCACAGAGACAAGAAGATAAACGTAAAATTTTTGTGAAGGCAAAAACATACGTAGACAACAATATTGCTACAGTATCGGACAAAATTAATACCATTGAACAGTTGAACACCGAATTACGTGATGAAATTCCTGATCTTAAATCAAAAACAGATACACACACAGTAGATATTCAAACAGTGACCAACAGACTCGAACAATTAGAACTAACACAGGATTCCGATGACATCAAAGCTGACGTTAAAAAACTGAACGAAACCACACGTAAAATGCAAAAACAGATTAATGCCTCTGACACTAAATCCGATGATCAGGTAAAAATACTGACCGAAAAATATGATGAATTGGCCAGTCGTATTGATGTTATTGAAAGTAATAATGACAGCAAATCAGACGATACTGCACCGATTTTGTTTAACCAAACACCTGAATTCCAAAATTTACAGCAGACAGTCAATGAGATCGATTCGTCTAATAACACATTGCGTAGAAAATTGTCAAGTTTACAGCAAGAGGTAACAGAGATAAAAAATATTTCAGTTAATAACACATCACAGCAGACGCCACTTTGCGAACATTTGTCAAACTCACGCAGCGCTTGTAATTTAGGTAATCTACAGAGAGTACGTGAGTTAGATTCAGAACAGTCACAGTCAAACAGATTCCCATAAAATCCTGAACCTGTTCCGTCATACAGTGATGATAATTTTGATTACAAACATTTTCTATCAGTGAGAAAATTTAAAGTATTTAAAAATGACAGAACACAGATTCACCCACTGGATTGGATACAACAATTTAGCTTTGCTTTTCCACCGACTTGGCCCGTAATGCATAAACTTGAGTTTATTTGCAGTTTTTTGGAATGCGAACCAGCAACTCGTATGAGACCAATCGCGAGGCAATGCTATTCGGTAGAAGAGTTTCAGAATGCTTTTCTGTCAGCGTACTGGTCAAAGACGACACAGCGCGGAATTAAGGATCAATTAATTAGTTTGCCAAATTATGAGAACTCAAATTTTCCCAGTGTCACGCAATTTTTTGAGCACATGGTCCAACAAAACCAGTGCCTAAGTGAACTGTACAGTGAATCTGCACTTATTCAATTATGTATCTCTAAATTACCATGATCATTAAGAGTGTCACTTCTAACGGGTCAGCAAAAAGAAAATATTTCGGCATTCAGAGATCTGTTACAGCTTTTGGAAGTACAGCAATCGGATTATTCCTTTGTAAACAAAAATTTTTCATATAATAACCAAGGTCAACATACATACAGCAATTACGATCAGCCACGTAATTTCAATAGTAAAGGTATTAGACGCTCCAGGAATGACAACCACCAGAACTTTAATAACAGACAAAATTCTAATTATCAATATCGTCAAAATTTTCAGCAACAGGAACCACATTTTGGTAACAATAGACGTTTTCCACCGCAACATCATGAAAGTCATCCGGTAAGCATACCTAACCAACAATGTAGTGCACAGGATCAACCAAGCTTTAATGTTTCGCCGCGTGCATGTATAGTCCAGGGTACAACAAATGGTAACGCACGGCTGCAAAGAAACAACTACGTACAGAAAACGCAGTATTTCAATTTCTATCCTAATGAACCGTATAGAAATGGCTATCACGACAGACGTAAAAACGATGAGCACAATTATCAACATACGTTTAATAACAGTCGGTCTTACCAGCAACAAAATGATCCGCAAGAACATATTCTCATGAATGAACCCGACAGTAGGTATCATCCAGAGCGTAATACGTCTGGAAGAAATAATAGAACAGTTCAAATAGTAGAAATGCCACAACATCCTCCAGAAAATAACAACACGTCAGATAGAATCTGACTAGATACTGTACAGGTCGCATCTTCCAGTAACACAAGCTCTACCTTTGACACGCAGAATGTTGTTCAAGAAAATGTTATTACTTTTGACGACATCCGAGACACTTTTTTCCAGGAAAGACCAGTTGTTCAAAAAACCATTTCACACTCTGTCATCGAAATTAAAATTGGTTCATCGAAATTTTCAGCAGTAATCGATTCTGGATCACCTATGTCAGTTATAAATGAAGAGACTTTCAACGAGTGTAACAAAGAGAATACCTATCCTACATTACCATTAGGCAAAACGAAAGTAAAAGGAGCAGTATCGAGTAAAGGAGTAGACGTTAAATTACAGACACATTTATCATTTTGCATTGCAGGTCACACATTTCACTCAAATTTTTGGATTGTTCCTTTATTGAGAACAGACGTTATTTTAGGTACTAATTTTCTGGTACAACACGACGCAGTTATTGATTTTCAAAATTCCTATTTAATGTTGGAGGACGAAAACGTACAATTGGCTTTAGAATTTCAGCACTCATTATCTGCGGAAGAACAAACAATTAATCACACAGAGGTCATTTCCGTATCACATAGCATAGACTGTGATTCCACATTGTTCACGGATACGTACGTACATAACTATAATACTCCAGACGAAGCTGACTACGACGTAATGCAGATGATTTCTGATAAAGTTAAACAAAGCAGTGCAAATACAGACGACGAACGCAGGCAACTACACAAAATTCTTTTACAGCAAGCTCCAGTTTTTGACAATGTTCCTGGTACTATGTCCGGATTTATGTATGAATTTCAAGTCAAACAGCACGACACATTTAAAGCAAAGCATTATCCCATTCCATATGTCCACAAAGAACAAGTTAAGAAAGAATTGCAGGATATGCTAGTCCAAGGAATTATTGAACCGGCAGTTAGTCCGTACATAAACCCGCTACATATTGTCAAGAAAAAGGATGGCTCACTTCGCCTCATACTTGATTCACGTCACATCAATGACATAATTATCAATGAAACAGATCGACCACAGACACTAGAGGAACTACTACAGAAATTTCACGGTACTGCTATTTATTCTACATTAGATCTGAAATCGGGATTTTGGCAAATTCAGCTCCATCCGAACTGCAGAAAGTACACAGCATTTCTCTGTTTTGGCGACTGTTATCAATTTTGCAAATTATCATTCGGTTTAACTATTTCTTCAGCAGCTTTTATTCGCGGTTTGAACACAATACTTCCGACAGAACTTAAAGACAGAATCACGACGTACGTAGACGACATTCTTATTGCAGAAGCTAACTGGACTGAACACAATCTGATTCTAGAACAATTGTTGCAAACTTTTCATGCACAAGGACTCACAGTTAAACTCAGTAAATCGCGTTTTGGCAAAACTTCTATAAAATTTCTTGGACATGTAATTTCAGCAGAAGGCATTGCGCCTGATCCGGAAAAACTTCAAGCTCTACGTGACATTACTACAACGAAGAAGCAACTACGCAGTTTTTTGGGCTTAATTAACTTTTTTCGTAAATTTATTTATCACTCTGCTTTAGACACACCTAGATCATGTCAATTGACAGGTAAAAACACTATTTGGTCCTGGGATAAGCAAGCACATTCTGAATTTATGAACCTGAAACATGCTTTGTTGAATGCACCACTTTTATCGCACCCAGATCTTACCAAAAATTTTTCCATTGCCACCGACAGTTCCAACACCGCTTTAGGCGTACATATGTTTCAGGAAATTGAAGAAGATGGCTCTACAGTAATTAAAAACATCGCATTTGCAAGTCGCATTCTGTCACCTGCTGAACGAAATTATTCTGTTACAGGACTGGAAACATTATGTGTTATATGGGCTTTTACGAGATTTCGGCACTTTCTTTATGGAAGACACACCACCGTTTACACAGACCATAGAGCTATACAATTTTTACTTTCAGCTAAATTTACTCACGACAGATTAAGCAGTTGGAAGCTTTATTTACAAGAATCTAATTTTACAATAGTTCACATTCCCGGCACACAAAATATTGTAGCAGACGCACTATCTCGTTCTCTCAGCAACAATCAGCGAGACATGGAATCCAACTCCTGCAAAACAAATTTCAGCTTTATGTACATTCAACAAGTTGCATTTGAAAATTTTATTTCGTCGTCATTACAAGACATAGCAAAAGAGCAAAATAAAGACGACGTGTGGAAAGAAATTAAACACCTTTGGCAAGATAGGAATAATGTTACGATTAGAAACTGTACGCAATGACATCCTATTTCGCCGCTCTCATCCTGACAGCAACAATTAGTTATTATGCATTCCTGACGAGCTTGTTAACAAATTAATCTGGTATAGTCATTTAAGTTACGCACATTACGGAGCTAGAAAATGTTTTCTTATACTGAGACAGAACTGTTATTTTACCAACATGGAGAAACGTATACGACGAGTTTTAGCGTCATGTAAAATCTGCCAGAAAGCTAAGTCAGACACAACTTCACATATTCCTCCATTATATCCCATTATACCTGTTAAATTGAGACATATGGCCACTGTAGACATTTTTGGCCCAATTCCGAGAACTAA
Source organism: Schistocerca piceifrons (assembly GCF_021461385.2). Classification (NCBI taxonomy): domain Eukaryota; kingdom Metazoa; phylum Arthropoda; class Insecta; order Orthoptera; family Acrididae; genus Schistocerca; species Schistocerca piceifrons. Next base: position 227,662,520 of record NC_060143.1, read on the forward strand.
TAGAGGTTTTTGCTACATCTTTGTCGCTGTTGAGCTCACTTCAAAATTTGTTACTTTCACTCCGTTACGCAAAGCTACTGCTAAAACCGTTTCGAAAGCATTTGTAAAACATTTTCTATTTCATGTAGGGCATGTGTTGAAAGTAATTTCCGATAATGGATCACAATTTCGTTCTGCTATACGGACACGCATGTTAGGAGCTAGAAACATTTCTCCGATCTATATGTCCAAGTACCATGCTTCTTCAAACCCTTGTGAACGATTAATGAAAGAAATTGGTAAACTGTGTAGAATTTACTGCCACAAAAGACATATTGATTGGGACACACACATATTCTCATTCTAAGATGTAAGTAATTCCATTCCAAATAAATCCACTATGCTATCTCCGTCTGTTATACTGAAAAATGTAGAACCACCTAACAAAATTACAGAATTAGTAAACTTTCCTACATCTCGTCGATTACGACACCACGAAATAATCGACATTGCGCTGAACAACATCAAACGTGCCGCAGAGCGCCGGAGAAGACAACAAAAACAGGTTTGTACAGGCCGTGACTTTCACATTGGACAGAAAATATTAGTACGTACACACTATTTATCTAACAAAGGAAAAGGTAGGTGCAGTAAATTTGAACTTCTGTACGCAGGTCCATATCGGATTCGCAGCATTCCTCACCTCAATGTTGTACACGTCGAAACTTTGAGAACCAGAAAATCCAAAGGCACTCACCACTGCTCAAACATCAAACCTTTTATTGAATGAAGACACTTTATGATTTAACATGCTATAATGCCATTTTGCTAGTTTTATGATCACTTATGCAATTATATTCACATGACTAATTACCAATGATTATCGTATTTTTTCTTGGCAAGTGCCTGGCAAGGTAAGGTTAGCAGGTCGCTCTTCTTGTCGTTACACATCAGACCGTGCATATTTTTCTAGATGAATTTACACATTTTATGACCATTTATGCAATTATATTTATGTGATTACTTACTGATGACTGTCGTATTTTTTCTTGGCAAGTGCCCAGCAAGGTAAGGTTAGCAGATCGCTTTTCTTGTCGTTACACATTAGACAGTGCACATTTTCCAGATAAAATTACGTATGTTACGAATAATTATGCAATTCTATCTAGTGATATATTAATTTTATTAAATTTTTTCTCTATTAAAGTCTTCAATTCTCGCCTCTATTAACTACACAACACACAAGCTGAACACAACGAACGTCACATTTTTTGTCTTTCTTTGGTATATACGATTGTTTCATGTTTTGTTTGTATGCACTATGAAATAGTTAAGATATAGCAAACACCAGTTGACTTTGACATTTTGCCTTATGATATCTCAACATCATGACTACTTTACTGTTACATTGTGTTACACTGAGTACGTTTTTGCCTCTGAACACTATATAAGTTTTTCACATATTACGTTTTCTGTCATGTTATGCTGTATGCTTAATTATGTTACCATAAACCAATCATTATTTAGTGAGTATATGATTTAAATGCAAGGAAAGAAATTAAACAGAAATGGGAATTTCACCTTCGGAATGATCGAAAGAAGATGCAAACCTCGTGAGGAAGAGTAAATGGATCAGGATTAACAAGCATTAACAAGAATATACTATACACATCGTAGAATAGCAGTCTTAACTAATTTTTTCTTTCAGAATACAAGGCGATTGATGCAGGCTGTCATACATAACTACACATCTTAGTTTTAGTGATGGAATATGCTAGAGATAAGGAATAGTTATGTAATGAGTAATGAAGTGATTTTTTTGCAGATGATAATGAATGCTGATGAATAATGATGAAGAATATGCTATTATGGATAATGAAGTATTTCTTTACAGGTGATGATAAGAATGGAGTTATGATAATATAGATAATGAAGTGATGGATAATGAAGGTTTTTTTTTCTTTACAGATGAGGATAATGTGGAAGTTATGTATTCATGCTATGCAGTTATTTAAGTATTTGTTGCAGTTCGCTTTGACAGCAGGTGTTATATTTCATAGTATAATGACTGAAGGTTTTGGAAAGGACAGCTATGGAACACATCTTTATACACATTTCACTACCTGTTAATTCGAAGTTCACTACTTTTCAGCATAAAATGCGTTTCTTCTTTCAGCTTAATAATCCATTTTTTTATATTTTTGCAGGAGAAATTATTTATGAAATTAATGTGCTATAAGCAGTTGTTCATTAAATCTATGTCATTTATGAATGTGATTACATATACTCTACTTGTTTCATAACCTTGCTACAGCTGACTCATGACGAATGACGTTACACATTTTCATTTACAGGAACAACCCAGAGGCAAATTTTTTTTTCTCTCTTCTTGCTTTCCCCTATAATCACCCAAAACAATGCATTGCTAAAAAAACTGTATTACCAGTCCCAAATAATGATACCAATTTAAGAGAGTTCTGAGTAATTCTGATTAGCTCTGAATAGTATGTCACTTGAATAATGAATGCATAAATGAATGATACTGATTATGCTTTGTAACTGGGAACTGAATGCTACTGATTACTGTATTGGGATGACCAATGATTAATTAATAATGCTTTGTAACTGGGAAATGAATGCTACTGATTACTGTATTGAGATGACCAATGATTAATTAATAATGCTTTGTAACTGGGAAATGAATACTACTGATTAATTAATAATGCTTTGTAACTGGGAAATAAATGCTACTGATTAATTAATAATGCTTTGTAACTGGGAAATTAATGCTTCTGATTACTGTATTGAGATGACCAATGATTAATTAATAATGCTTTGTAACTGGGAAATGAATGCTACTGATACTGTATTGAGATGACCAATGATTAATTAATAATGCTTTGTAACTGGGAAATGAATACTACTGATTAATTAATAATGCTTTGTAACTGGGAAATGAATGCTACTGATTACTGTATTGGGATGACCAATGATTAATTATCAACATTATTCTGTAATACTTTGTTATTGACTACCTCCTGTTTTAAGTAATAACTTCTGATGATTTGTAATTAGGGAATGAATGCCAATGTTCTCTGTAAAATGTTCTCTGTAAAACGAATGACTTCTATGATTTGTAATTACAGAATGAGTGCCAATGTTCTCTGTAAAACAATTAAAGAACATTTTTCTGTAATACTACATACATGGTACAGAAATGTTCAATGACTGGGCTATGAATGCCGCAAACTACTAATGTAATTCCCAATGAAGACTAGTATGTGACTTAATGTCCTTCACCTTCTGACCTAACTACCCTGAATTACTGCAATATCCATTTGTCCTGTATATTCTCTTGATCATGGAGCACTATATTTGGTTTTTGCACTAATTCTACGTTGGTGTGCCTTGTAAGAGCGTGGTGTTGACACGACATGCTGTCCACCACCGTGAGCGATGGAGATGTTAGTATGGTCCCATTGTTTGGTGTACCTGATGTACTGCCAAAATGATAACATGGAATATTACTACGACATTTCAGTGTCTTGGCTACGCTGATGAACACTTCTGGGAAAAGAACTTCAGATTGTCTCACTTGGTGTTGTACTTCTGTGGAAAGATATGGACTTTCAGTGCAGCTGCGTGCAACCTAAAGTGCTACAACCATGATGCAATCCTTCCCTTTCCTATCCTAATTCTTGTAACATAGTGAAAATCATTTTTTTTGCTAACATCATTTGTATTCATGGCCTATACATTTTTTTTCGATTTGCTGATATATTCTGAACTACAGTGCGTGTGCACTTTTGTCATTTTTCTAACATGATTTCTACTTATTGTATATTCATTTTGTGATTTGCTGTTATGTTCTGAACTATAGTACATGTGCACTTATGTCACTTGTCAACATGATTTTGTAGTGTCGGTAGCTGGACCGACACCGTGATGTTGATTGCTGAAAAGGAATGCTAAACTAACGCTGTGGCCGATAGTGCACGAACGGCAATAAGCAGACGGGCGTGGAGTCTGGAACATGAGAACTTATGAATGAATAAGAAGAAAAGTATGTAGATGCTTTTTACTTAACTTTTATTGATTCCTTGGAATACATCTCTCTTGAATACTCGAAGCTATAGGCACTGATACAAATGGCACCTTGTTAGTTCGTAGCCATTAACTTCTGATGGCTATTCTGTCTCTCGGCTAATGAGAGAGAAAGGCTTCGTACAACTGGGCGATAGCTAGGTTCGCGTACAACTGGGCGGTAGCTTGGTTCTCGTACAACTGGGGCGAGTCCACTCTCGTATCACGAGACCTGCCTAGGTGGTGGCGCTAGGTCTGCGATCACAGTGGCGACACGCGGGTCCGACATGTACTACATGGACCGCGGCCGATTTAAACTACCACCTAGCAAGTGTGGTGTCTGGCGGTGACACCACATTCCTCCCCCGCAAATCGGCGAACGGTCGTGAGATAAGGCTTCCGCCCGCCGTGGGGAGGACCACATGTTGACGTACGCGATGAGGTGGGGAGCCTAACAACAGGCGAGGCTGTGCCACCCGCACCCGGCCATCCGGTCCGAGGGGAGCTAGGAAACGCCTGCAAAACTAGTCCAGGGTGCACGTCAACATGTGGTGTATGCGCCCGTAAAGAGACATGAGGGACCGAAGGATCAACTTCCATTGCGTCGGGGCAGCCGACGCGCGATGACGTCATGTGGTCCGGAGCGGGCGGGCGTTCCATGGCGGAGGACAGCTGGTCACGGGAAGCGATCGGCGGCGCGTGACCCTGGGAGGCGCTTGGCGGCTGCAACGAAGCGTCGAATGCGGTCGGCGGCGGCGGCGGCTGCTGCTGCTGCTGCTGCTGCGGCGGCGGCGGCGCGTCGCCATGGGGCAAAATGGAAGGCATCGTCGGTAACACCTGGGGATGAGGCGAGCCAGTAGATGGGTCCCCAGGGCGCTGACCGGACGGCACCGTCGCTGAAAGCAGACGGGGAGCGGCAGAACCCGAGCGACGACAGAGGCGCAGCTGATTGAGATGCCGACGCACCTCACCAGAGGCCCCCAAAACCAAATACATCGCGCGGCCGAGGCAGCGAAGAATGTGCCCTGCGAGCCAACGCCGTGAACCGCGATAGTTGCGATAAAATACAACGTCGCCTGGAGCAAAAGCAGGAGTCTGCCGCTGCACAGGAACCTGATGCGGCGGATGCAGCAAAGACATCAAGGTGCGATGAGGACGACCGTGGAGCAACTCAGCCGGCGAGCGACCATCTCGGGGCTGAGAGCGATACGAAGACAAAAAGAGCAACAATGCGTCCTCCCGAGAATGCGACTCTTTCAAGTTCAACATCTGTGACTTGAAAGTCCGGACCAATCGTTCAGCGGCACCGTTGGACTGAGGCGAAAACGGCGCGGATGTCAGATGTTGAATACCATTGGCCTGGCAGAATGACTGAAATTCTGCGGACATGAATTGTGGGCCATTGTCGGAAACAATAGTCTGCGGAAGACCTTCAATGCAAAAGATAGCAGACAACGCTTGGATGGTGGCGGAGGACGTCGTGGAAGACATCCAGACAACAAAAGGAAAATTACTGAAGGCGTCGACCAGAACCAACCATCGAGCATTCCAGAATGGACCAGCAAAATCAATGTGCAAGCGTTGCCAAGGGGAAGTGGCTTTTGGCCACGCAAAGACTTTCCGCGGCGGTGCGGACTGTTGTTCGGCACACGCCGGGCACGAAGAACACATATTCGTAATCGCAGCATCGATTCCGAACCAAGTACAGTGCTGACGAGCAAGTTGTTTCGTTCGCACTATACCCCAATGTCCTTGGTGAAGAAGCCGTAAAACAGAGGACTGTAACGAACGTGGGACCACGACTCTGGACTGATCATTATCAGAACGCAACAACAAAACACCACGTCGAACAAAAAGTCTCTCCTTGTGAGCAAAAAATCGGCGAACCAACGGATCCGCGATCCGAGACTTTGACAAAGGCCATTGCGTAGCAACAAAACGTAAAACAGTAGCAAGGACAGGGTCAGCAGCTGTGGCTGTAGCGACACGACGAAAATCAATCGGAAACGATTCGACCACTTCATCGGTTTCCGAATCAATGAACATGCAAGCAAGTTCGGAAGAATCGAATGCTTTATCCTCAGCAACAGGCAAACGGGACAACGCATCGGCGTTTCCGTGCTTAGCAGTGGACCGATACAAGATATCGTAGCGGTACTGCGAGAGGAAAATAGACCAGCGAATGAATTTCTGCGCTGTACGTGGAGGTACAGGCTTGGTCGGATGAAAAAGCGATGTCAAAGGTTTGTGGTCTGTGATGATGGTAAAGTGACGACCATACAAGAAATCATGGAACTTAGTAACACCAAACACGAGAGCCAAAGCTTCTTTCTCTATCTGTGAATAATTTCTTTGCGCAGACGAGAGCAATTTGGACGCAAAGGCAATAGGGCGATCATGTGAGCCAACTTTGTGCGCAAGCACAGCACCGATCCCGAAATCCGATGCATCTACCATCAACAAAAGGGGTTTCTGGGGATCGAATGGCGTAAGGCAAGTATTAGAAAGCAACGCCGATTTCAACTGGCGAAAGGCGCGTTCACATTCCGTCGTCCAGACGAACGGAACACCTTTACGGCGTAAGCGATGAAGCGGAGCTGAAATGGAAGAGGCATTGCGCACATATTTATGATAATAGTTAATTTTACCCAACACACTCTGTAGCTGTTTCAGATTTTGAGGGGAAGGCAAATCGTGTATGGCACGGAGGTGCTCTGGACTTGGATGTATGCCGTGGGCATTAATGACATGTCCCAGGTATGGTAAGTCACGAGCAAAAAACACACATTTGTCCTTCCTCAAGCGAAGACCATTTTGCCGCAAGACCTGAAATAATGTTCGTAAATTCGCAAGATGATCTTCTTCTGTCTGTCCGGAGATCACTATATCGTCCAGATAGTTTGCTGCAGCAGGGACCGACGCACAAACAGTTTGTAAATATTGCTGAAACAAGGCAGGGGCGGATGCACACCCGAATGGCAGTCTTTTGAAGCGGTACAATCCAAGATGCGTGTTAACCACCAATACGCGCTGGGAGTCGTCGTCCACCGGTATTTGCAAGTACGCATCGGCTAGGTCCAACTTGGAAAAATATTTTCCCGGGCACAGTTTAGCAAAAAGATCTTCCGGGCGGGGCAAAGGAAAAGTAGCAGTCACTAGCTGTGGATTCACTGTGGCCTTGAAGTCCACGCAAAGTCTCAATTTTCCGGAAGGTTTTGGCAAAATTACTAAGGGTGAGGCCCAGAGAGAAGCTTGCACACGTTCAATTACACCCTGTGATTCGAGATCGTGTAACGTTCTTGCGACCTCATCACGCAATGCGTGGGGAACATTGCGCGCCCTGAAAAATTTCGGTTGCGCGTTTACCTTCAGTTCTAAATGTGCTTCATAGTTTTTAGCGCAACCTAAGCCCGGTGCAAAAATGTCTGCAAATTCGTCACACAGCCGGGAAACACTGTCTGGAGGCACAGTCTGATTCACAGATAGGACCTGATTTACAATAGACATGTTAAACAACTTAAATAAATCTAGACCAAATAAGTTCACTGCAGAAGAAGAACGAAGAACGTAAAATGACACAAGTTTTGTTTGTCCCTTGAATGTTGCAAGAAGGCTGCACTGTCCTAACACAGGAATTTTCTGTCCGGAATATGTAGTTAGCTTAACATTTGCGGCACGCAACGGAGGTGCGCCCAGTTGTTTGTATGTGTCGTGATTGAGCAATGAAACTGCAGCTCCGGTATCGAGCTGGAATGGTATCACTTTGCCTTCAAAGTCTAAGTCCACAAAAAGTTTATTGTCCTGCTGACGACAAGAGCGACTGTTTTGTGCAATTGGAACAGACACTGGTACAGAATCACTTGCTAATTGACGTGATTTCCGGCGACGTCGACGCACAGGTTTTGTGGGACGATCACAGTCACTGTTAGAGAAAGTGTCACTGGACGAAGTGGAATTAACGACATGAATGTCCATAGGCGAAGGTCCACGAGCCTGAGTGTCCTTGTGTCGATTCCGGCGCGAAGCAAAGGGCCTGGAATGATTGTGATTGTCTGATCTGAGCTTTTGCTGGCAAACACTTTGAACATGTCCTTTCTTATTGCAGAAAAAGCAAATAGCTTGGCGGGACGGGCAATGTTCACGCGAATGTCGAGTAACACACCGCGGGCATGATTTCACTGCATTTGTGGGCTGGCGCGGCACACCTGGGTTAGCACGCGGCGGCAGCTGTGCGGACGGCCGCGAGGGCAGTTGACCGGGCCGCGTTGCGCGAGCGCGCCCGGCGGGCCGGTTAATGTTACACACAGCTGGCGAAGTTTCAAAAGATTCCTGAGCACAGTCAAGTGTGTCCTGTCTATCCAATATGTCTATCACTTGTTGAAGGGAGGGATTAACCAGTTTCAAAATTTGCTCCCGTATGCGAACATCAGAAACGTTCTGTGCAATTGCATCACGCACCATTGTATCTGAATAAGAAAGACCACAGTCACATTCAAAGGCACAGTCCCTAGTAAGTCCTTGCAATGTTGCTACCCACTCCCTATTAGTTTGACCGGCCGTACGTTTTGTACGAAAAAACGTATACCGTTTTGCAACCACATTAACTGTTTCTTTGAAATAGGCATCTAATGCAGACATAATTTCCTCGTAGGACAGAGTTGCTACGTCTCGTCGGGGAAACAATTTCACTATCACACGGTATGTGGACACACCGACACAAGAAAGCAAAAACGGCTGCCGCTCATTACCTTGAATTCTGTAGGCAGCCATGTGAAAGGCGAACTGACGAGACCACTCTTGCCAGGTCTCATCGGCTGCCACGTATGGTCGAAAGGGAGGTGCAACAGCGTTCAGTGGCAGCGGTAGCGAAGAAGCGGCGGCGGCCGCATCGGTGTGCAGCGCACGTTGACCCTGGACGAGCTGTCCAAGGGCATCCAGTAACGCCTGCGTCTGCTGATTCTGCAAGCGATAAAATTCGGACAGTACATCTGGAGAATGTGGCGAAGCCATGACACAATGAAATGTAAGCAATCAGAAAGAAATGTAAGCAAACAGAAAAAGGTCCTTTTCCCTCGTCGCCAATAATTGTAGTGTCGGTAGCTGGACCGACACCGTGATGTTGATTGCTGAAAAGGAATGCTAAACTAACGCTGTGGCCGATAGTGCACGAACGGCAATAAGCAGACGGGCGTGGAGTCTGGAACATGAGAACTTATGAATGAATAAGAAGAAAAGTATGTAGATGCTTTTTACTTAACTTTTATTGATTCCTTGGAATACATCTCTCTTGAATACTCGAAGCTATAGGCACTGATACAAATGGCACCTTGTTAGTTCGTAGCCATTAACTTCTGATGGCTATTCTGTCTCTCGGCTAATGAGAGAGAAAGGCTTCGTACAACTGGGCGATAGCTAGGTTCGCGTACAACTGGGCGGTAGCTTGGTTCTCGTACAACTGGGGCGAGTCCACTCTCGTATCACGAGACCTGCCTAGGTGGTGGCGCTAGGTCTGCGATCACAGTGGCGACACGCGGGTCCGACATGTACTACATGGACCGCGGCCGATTTAAACTACCACCTAGCAAGTGTGGTGTCTGGCGGTGACACCACAGATTTTTTTGTCATTACGTTTATTTGTTGTGAAAATGCTAAAGAGATTTTCAGTGTGTGTGCACTTTTGTCATTTTTCTAACATGATTTCTACTCATTGTATGTGCATTTTGATTTGCTGATATGTTCTGAACTACAGTACATGTGCACTTATGTCATTTGTCAATGAGATTTGTACTCATTATGTTTATTTGTTGTGAAAACGTTGAAGAATTTTTCAGTGCAAGTGTACTTATGTCATTTGTTAATATGTTTTGTACTCACATTTTGACATTGTCTAATATGTTTTGTAATTGGTGCATGTGCACCATATTTACTTCATGTTCTATAGCTGTATATATGCTGTAATTGTAAAGTTAATTAATTATGAAAAAATTTGTTGCTCGTGGCAAGTCCAAATGACTCACCATCGCTGCCAAATTTTTGCCCCCCCCCCCCCCCCCCCCCCAGTGGAGGGTTATGAAACGCGTATGTATTCAGTACCAGCGATGGCGAGGCATGACAGGATCTCTGACCAGAGAGTTGTTTATCGTTGCTAGTCTGCGCTTGACTGCGCGAGAGTTCAATTGCGAGTTGTACTCAGTCGGAAGTTGTGTCTGAGAAGTCGGCAGGTGTCGACATGGGTCTCTGGTCACGGTTCGGGACGAGGTATATTGTTAAATAAGGTAATGAAGCAGCATTGCGCTCAGCCAATAACATCTGTTAATTGTAATTAATTTGTTCAAGAAATGCCCCAATAATAATTTTGTTTTCAAAGCAATCGTTTTTAAGAAAAGAATCATTCCAATTGAAACAATATTTCCTATGCTTTTCCTCCGAGAATCAATTTATCAGATTAATTATTGCACAGGGCCTAAGGTCAGCGCTGCTGCCCTATTATTGTGGGTTTAATGATTAATGTTCATTTCTCAATTTTTGTGTCGAGTTTACATTGGGTCATTATTATTCAGTAATCTTATGGGGAACTAACTTTTGGCACGTTTTCATTATCATAGACTTTTCTTTTATTTCTGCTGGGAGGTTACGTTTAGCACGATGTCCATTTACATTTAATTATTTCCAACATTTTTGTGGGGAGGTTACACCGTTCAGCATCCTCATATACTTTCTCTGTCTCTTCCTCTTCTGCTTGCGTGTCGGCATTATACTTGAACTGTTGTTGTCAGTGTTGGCTTGCTGTCGATGCTGATAACAACCTTGTCGCTGGACTGTTCTCAGTAACTCACTCTCCGCCCTACCTTCCTATTTGTATCGAATCCTGCTCTTGTTATAACATTTTCTTCTGCTATAGTGATCTGACCAGAAACTCTTGTCTTCTTTCCATTTATATTTATATTGAGCCATTTTGTTTCCAATTTCAGACTTTCTAGCTTCCCTAACATGTTCAAACTTCTGATATTCCATATCCCCAACTCGTAGAACGTTATCCTTTCGTTGGTTATTCAATCTTTTCCACATTGTACCTCCGCCTTGGCAGTCCCTTCCCGGAGATCCGAATGGAGGACTAGCACGGAATGTTTTGGAAATTTAGAGATCATCATTACTCTTAATCAATGACAGGCCGCATTCTTGTGGATGCTCATTACATGTCTTTAATGCAGTGGTTTCCTCAAGCCGTTGATGATCGCTGATTCATCCGCCTTTAGGGGCAGTTTCACACCCAATGATAAGAGAGTGCCCTGAAGCTGTGTCTGCTCTTCCGCCCTCTTTGACAAGGCCGTTGGCAGAATTAGTGATGCTAAAAGACAACACCCGACAACAATTTATCACCATACTTTCTGATATGCGTGTACATCCTGTTCACAACATTGTCCCTCGACTACAGGTATTGTTGATGAATAATGGCCAAAATGTTGAGCATTTGGTAGAAAGAACATCATCTGTGCTAAAAATCAATTCTTATATGCTAATTATTGCTTTTGTATCGTATTGAGGTCATCTGTTGGTCATTATGTGCACTTTTTTGGGTTCAGTAAAACCCCATGTCACTTCATGTATGTGTGTGTACCTCTGTAACTACACTCCTGGAAATGGAAAAAAGAACACATTGACACTGGTGTGTCAGACCCACCATACTTGCTCCGGACACTGCGAGAGGGCTGTACAAGCAATGATCACATGCACGGCACAGCGGACACACCAGGAACCGCGGTGTTGGCCGTCGAATGGCGCTAGCTGCGCAGCATTTGTGCACCGCCGCTGTCAGTGTCAGCCAGTTTGCCGTGGCATACGGAGCTCCATCGCAGTCTTTAACACTGGTAGCATGCCGCGACAGCGTGGACGTGAACCGTATGTGCAGTTGACGGACTTTGAGCGAGGGCGTATAGTGGGCATGCGGGAGGCCGGATGTACGTACCGCCGAATTGCTCAACACGTGGGGCGTGAGGTCTCCACAGTACATTGATGTTGTCGCCAGTGGTCGGCGGAAGGTGCACGTGCCCGTCGACCTGGGACCGGACCGCAGCGACGCACGGATGCACGCCAAGACCGTAGGATCCTACACAGTGCCGTAGGGGACCGCACCGCCACTTCCCAGCAAATTAGGGACACTGTTGCTCCTGGGGTATCGGCGAGGACCATTCGCAACCGTCTCCATGAAGCTGGGCTACGGTCCCGCACACCGTTAGGCCATCTTCCGCTCACGCCCCAACATCGTGCAGCCCGCCTCCAGTGGTGTCGCGACAGGCGTGAATGGAGGAACGAATGGAGACGTGTCGTCTTCAGCGATGAGAGTCGCTTCTGCCTTGGTGCCAATTATGGTCGTATGCGTGTTTGGCGCCGTGCAGGTGAGCGCCACAATCAGGACTGCATACGACCGAGGCACACAGGGCCAACACCCGGCATCATGGTGTGGGGAGCGATCTCCTACACTGTCCGTACACCACTGGTGATCGTCGAGGGGACACTGAATAGTGTACAGTACATCCAAACCGTCATCGAACCCATCGTTCTACCATTCCTAGACCGGCAAGGGAACTTGCTGTTCCAACAGGACAATGCACGTCCGCATGTATCCCGTGCCACCCAACGTGCTCTAGAAGGTGTAAGTCAACTACCCTGGCCAGCAAGATCTCCGGATCTGTCCCCCATTGAGCATGTTTGGGACTGGATGAAGCGTCATCTCACGCGGTCTGCACGTCCAGCACGAACGCTGGTCCAACTGAGGCGCCAGGTGGAAATGGCATGGCAAGCCGTTCCACAGGACTACATCCAGCATCTCTACGATCGTCTCCATGGGAGAATAGCAGCCTGCATTGCTGCGAAAGGTGGATATACACTGTACTAGTGCCGACATTGTGCATGCTCTGTTGCCTGTGTCTATGTGCCTGTGGTTCTGTCAGTGTGATCATGTGATGTATCTGACCCCAGGAATGTGTCAATAAAGTTTCCCCTTCCTGGGACAATGAATTCACGGTGTTCTTATTTCAATTTCCATGAGTGTATATTACTTCTTGAAGTATAGAACTCTCAATCGTTAATGGAATTTTAGGTTCCTCTGTACAGACGTTTCCCACCATAGACAGTCGACAACTCAAAACTTGTTGTTACAGGCAGTAACTAATGTTGAAAACAAAGGTCTGCACAGTACTGCATAAGAAATCCTACACTGTACAAACGATACAGTGACACTTTACAGGAACATAAATTATTTAACTTTTAGCTATTCTCAATTTCCTCCTGCTTTCTTAAGAGACTGTGACTTATAATTAACATTATGATCAAAACTGCACAGAGGGAAGGAAAAAAGTTCGGTTCTGCAGCCGATACCAGACTTGATGCCACTTCACTTCGAAACAGTCGTTCCGAATCCCAGTGACGAAAAGATTTCATTGTAGGATTTTGTATAAGAAGAGACAACACAAGTACAAATGGGCTCACACTCTGAGGGATCCGTAAAAACTTAATCATCTATACGGGCAGTTCATCCATTCCGGGAATCGAGAAACTCGATGATTTTTGCCTGTTACCGAGATTCATACTGGCTGGATATCGATACCGAAAATCCCAAGTCTTTCGAGAAAGTTTTAATTTTGAGCTTGAAGTTGGATAACAAACTACCAAAAAAGGTTTTTCATGTGGTGCAATTACAAATTAACACTTTTCGAATTATTTTCGTTTAGTTGTTTAGTGAAATCTTACTTCTTGCCAAAAATTACACACTTCTAGATCAATGGAGTGTACCCTATCTGTTTTCATTAGTGAGTTTTTCGAATATCAAGATATGTAACAAAAATAGCACTAACATTTGACTGCATTGGCTTAGAAGTTTGCAATTTTTACACTGCGATGGGAACTTAGACCTTAGTACGAGACATTAATTTTGACTTGAATAGTTATGGAGGAAATCGGGTGGACAGACAAACAGTCAGATAACAAATAACAAATAATTTTTTTGTTTAATATAATCACAAATTAAAAATCTATCATTTTTGTCTCTACTTTGACTGTAAAGACTTTCTTCTTGCCAAATGCCGTTATTCTGTACCAACGAGAAACATCGTGTGAGTCTGCAAGTATCAAAATATGTGACATAAATGGCTACAACTCTTGGTTGCATTAAATTAGAAGCTTCAATTTCTTAAGCGCCAAGAGACCGTAGGCCTTAGTATGTAGCATAAATTTCAGCGTGATATGGCTACCTGTTCTTGAAAAAGAGGCTCTTAACAGTCGGACAGACAACAAAGTAATACTATAAGGCCTCCTTTTTAACAGTTGAGGTACGAAACCTAAAAATGACTCTGTAACAATAAACGATCTCTCCCTATTTTTCGTAAAACGTAGTCATTACGGCATTTCATTCACTGAAGTAATTCTTACCAAACAGCAATAACTTAAGAAATATGAAACCGATATCAGTTTCTCAACCTAGAACAAATAAATTAAGACATTCCCACACACATTTAACACTAGTAATAAATGAAGAGTAGCTGAAGTTCATATGGTAACATATAATTATGGGTATTCTTGCTTTGAACAAGCAGGAATGGGATTTCGATCTGATACAATGAGGACCTGACATCAAACGTCCGAAGGATTTGGGTCATAAACTGAACAGAACAGTTTCTTCAAAAGAAGTTACAAAGTGAACAATAAAGAATGTAAAACGATGGTATTGGAATGTAGTCGAATTACATTAGGTCATGCAGAGAGAACTAACTAAAAAATGAGATATGAAAGTAGTAGACGAGTATTGCTAGTTGGAGAGCAGAATAACTAACCTTGGGTGAAATATAAGGGATACAAAATGTAAAATGGGATAGCTAGTAGAGCGTTCCAGAAAAATATAAATATTTTAATATCTAATACTAGGTGTTAGGAAGTCTTTTTTTTAATGATTTTTTCATTAATCCTTTTATATTAGTGGAACACTGATATAAGCAGTATGGACAAGAAGACATAGATGCTTTTGAAAAGTGATGCTGGAGAAGAATGATAGGAATTATATGGAAAGATCGGATAACCAATGAAGATGTAATGAATCGAAATGTGGAGGAAAGAAATTTATGGCATGACTGAGTAACAGACTAAATCGGTTTATATGACACTTCTTGAAGCATCAAGGATTCGCCACTGTAGTAGTGGAGTGAAGTGTGTGTATGTGTTTGTGTGTGGTGAGAGGGGACGGTAGTTGAATACCAACGGTTCACTACAGCAAGTTGAGACCCAAAAGGATTTAAGTTGCAATATATACGCAGTGATGAAGACTTTCGCAAAGGATAGCAAGCGTGGGAGTTGCATCACAACAGCCACACTACATTTGCTACCTAAGGTCTTGAAAATGAATGTGTTGGATCCACCTGAAATATCAATGTATCCAAGAGTAATTATACTTTCAGTGTTATGTTGGACAATAAATACCCAAAGGCCTCAACAAACTCCAGTAAGAATTACTTATTTGATGAACTTCTACTGCACACAGTAGATGCTCCATAGCAAGATATAACCATATTCATTATATGAAAATAATAAATTCATATTAGTTACTACAAATTCTGTGAACGGTTGTTAAAGGAAGTTTGCTGAAATGGACGCTGATTCAAAACGACTGGATGTAAGGCGACTGATTCATTCAAGCATTTCGATTTCAATCATTACTAGACAATCTGAAGATGTTACAGGCAACACAAAAGCAGCACACTGGAGATGGTTAACATACAAGCAAAGACAATGCAAAATCAGAGTGCGAAAACCACATACCACTGCATGGGATAAAACTTCATACAACCATTATAAAATCGTGTGCTTGTTACACATTCAAAGATGTTACTAGCTACTACGAGGTATTGCAAGGCGTCGAAGATAACAAAATGGCCACCAGGCGATACTGGTAGTGACATGTCAGAGAATTAAAAACAAATATAAATGTTTATTTGAAATTGACTTAAATTGTAAAGGGTTATGAAAATAAATCTGTAATTCTTTAAGAAATTAAACATTCATAGTAAAAGTAAAGAATGAAGGTAAATAATACTGCTGAAAATATGGACTTGTACAGATATGGTGAAAGGGAATGAGGAAGGGAAAGGGGGGGGGGGGGCAGGAACATGAGCATGGGAAAATCATGGGTAAAAAAAGTCTAAGTTAAGTACCCGACAATAGAACTGCGTGTACATCATACAAGGAAAATTATTTAAACGTGTACTACTCGGTGTTGTGTACTACATCTTACACAACGGTAAGGACAGGTGGATTACAGGGTGGTATAGCAGCAGTCTTCACAGGGAAACTGTACAGCAGCAGAAATCATTAGCGAACACATAAATACAGTAAAAAGATTTTACTTAACTTTCAGCTTTCTCCAAGCGTTTCGAAGGAATTACAAAAAATGCTTCCGAAGAAACTTTACAAAAGATCAATCAGAAAAATGAAGTCCAGATATTATTAATGAACATTGTGCAGGGTGAAGCTCGCAGTACCAGTACACGAGCGACCTGTCGAGTCTATATTATTTTCATATAATGAATGTGGGTGTATCTTGCTATGGAGCATCTACTGTGTGTAGTAGAGGTTCATCAAATAAGTAGTTCTTGAAGGAGTATGTTGAGGCCTTTGGGTATTTATCGCCCAACATAACATTGATGACTGTCGAAGCCTGCGACTGAGGTAGGGCGAATAGATGCTACCGGCCATCCTAATTGCGGCAGCAGAGGGCACTGTTAGTCAGAGCCAGTGAATGCGTGGCTCATTGGGCGCGCATCATTGGATCTGCCCGGTCCCCTCGCGACCTCTATCGGCGTCCGTCGGAAACGTACGTTTCCGTCATCAACGATGCGACGCTGGTGAGAGTGGTACTACACTAGGAATGCATCCTAATCTATACAAGCAACGTAGAAGTAAATATCCTCGGAGTAGTGAAGCAACTTAAATCACTTAATAAAAGCAAGTCTTCTAGTCCATACTATATACCTATTAGGTTCCTTTCGGAGTATGCTGATGCATTAGCTCCGTACTTAACAATCATATGTAACCGTTCGCTCGATGAATGATCCGTACCCAAAGACTGGAAAGTTGCACAGGTCGCACCGATATTCGAGAAAGGTAGTAGGAGAAATCCACTAAATTACAGGTCCATATCGTTAACTTCGATATGCAGCAGGATTTTAGAACATATATTGTGTTCGAACATTATGAACTACCTCGAAGGAAACGGTCTATTGACACACAGTCAACACGGGTTTCGCCGGCCTCGGTGGTCTAGCGGTTCAGGCGCTCAGTCCGGAACCGTGCGACTGCTACGGTCGCAGGTTGGAATCCTGCCTCGGGCATGGATGTGTGTGATGTCTTTAGGTTAGTTAGGTTTAAGTAGTTCTAAGTTCTAGGGGACTGATGACCACAGATGTTAAGTCCCATAGTGCTCAGAGCCATTTGAACCATTTTTGAACACGGGTTTCGAAAACGTTATTCCTATGAAACACAACTAGCTCTTTAGTCACATGAAGTTTTGAGTGCTATTGACATGGAATTTCAGGTCGATCCGTATTTCTGGATTTCCGGAAGGCTTTTGACACTGTACCACACATGCGGCTCGTAGTGAAGTTGCGTGCTTATGGAATATCATATAAGTCTGCAGGCTTTCGTTGCCGTTTCTTCTGAGTTATTAGGCTGCGTCATGTTACTTCTAAAATGTTCGACGTTTCGACCCCTCTGCTGGGATCTTCCTCAGGATCTTTTGGTGTCCACTACTGCTAGAACACTGTCAGAGACGAATGCCGCGTCCACTTATAAAGGGGGAGTTTTCTGGCGTTCGTGCTGGAGAAGTGATAGTATTAGTTAAAATTTATATGCCTACCATTGGTGGGCCTTAGTCACAAGCTAATACTCCCGCTCTGATGCAGAAGAAGGGGCGTTGGTAACTCATCTTCTGTGAATACCATTGGCGGTCCATCGTCATTGGATAAAAAGGCACTATTCCACACTTATGCTGGAGAAGAGTTATTGGTTGAAATGCCTGCTACCACTATTGGTTGGTCGTCATCAGTGGCTAGATTCCAAACGGATAGAGCAAGAGAGGGGGAATGTTTAGCCAAAATATTATTGTCCGCCGCGGTGACTTGGAGCGTGTTGTTTATGCCGCTCACACACCGTGGCCGCGTATTTACTTCCTTGATGACGGGGAGCCACGATGCCGGAAGCCTATAGCCGTCCTCTCTATTTAAATTAGATGCATTTTTAGAAATTTCAACCGCTTCTTGGACCTTTCTTCTATAAATGTTTGTTTCTTTAGCCAGTACACGTACGTTATCAAAACCGATGTCAGAGCCACAGTTCTCGTGATGTTCCGCTACTGCCGATTTTGCATTTTGTTTTAGCGGCATGTGCCGTTCGTGTTCCATAATGCGTTCGTTAACAGTTCTTCCCGTTTCACCTATACACACTTTGCCGCAACCATATGACACTTGATAGACGCCTGCAATATCGTCTCAGTTATGTGACTGGATTCGTGATTTCCTATCAGAGAGGCCACAGTTTGTGGTACTTGACGGGAAGTCGTTGAGTGAAACATAAGTGATTCCTGGCGTTCCCAAAGGTAGTGTTATAGGCCCTTTGTTGTTCCTTACCTATATAAGCTATTTGGGAGACAATCTGTGGAACCGTCTTAGGTTGTTCGCAGATGACGCTGTCGTTTATCGACTAATAATGTCA
This sequence comes from Schistocerca piceifrons, assembly GCF_021461385.2. Classification (NCBI taxonomy): domain Eukaryota; kingdom Metazoa; phylum Arthropoda; class Insecta; order Orthoptera; family Acrididae; genus Schistocerca; species Schistocerca piceifrons. Next base: position 227,681,336 of record NC_060143.1, read on the forward strand.
TCAGAACGTCAAAACAAATTGGAAAACGATTTAGAAAAGATATCTGTATGGTGCGAAAATTGGCAGTTGACCCTAAATAACTGAAAGTATGAGATCATGCACATGAGTGCTATAAGGAATTCGTTAAACTGCGGTTACACGATAAATCAGTCTGATCTAAAAGCCGTAAATTCAACTAAATACCTACGTATTACAATCACGAACAACTTACATTGGAAGGAACACTTGGAAAATGTTGTGGGGAAGGTTAACCAAAGACCGTTTTGTTGGAAGGACACTTAGAAAATGTAACAGATCTACTAAGGAGACTGCCTACACTACGCTTGTCCGTCCTCTTTTAGAATACTGCTGCGCGGTGTGGGATCCTTATCAGATGGGACTGACGGAGGACATCGAAAAAGTTCAAAGAAAGGCAGCACGTTTTGTATTATCGCGAAATATGGGAGAGAGTGTCACAGAAATGATACAGGATTTGGGCTGGAAATCATTAAAAGAAAGGCTTTTTTCGTTGCGACGGAATCTTCTCACGAAATTCCAATCACCAACAATCTCCTCCGAACGCGGAAACATTTTGTTAACACCGACCTACATAGGGAGGAACAAAAATGGTTCAAATGGCTCTGAGCACTATGGGACTTAACTGCTGAGGTCATCAGTCCCCTAGAACTTAGAACTACTGAAACCTAACTAACCTAAGGACATCACACACATCCATGCCAGAGGCAGGATTCGAACCTGCGACCGTAGCGGTCGCGCATTTCCAGACTGTAGCGCCTAGAACCGCTCGGCCACTCCAGCCGGCTAGGGAGGAACGATCACCACGATAAAATAAGGTAATCAGAGCTATTACGGAAAGATATAGGCGTTCATTCGTTCCTCGCGCTATACAAGATTGGAATAACAGAAAATTGTGAAGGTGTTTCGATGAGCCCTCTGCCAGGCACTTAAATGTGGTTTTCAGCGTATCCATGTAGATGTGGAAGCATAAGCAGATATGAGACCTTAACTCAAAATTGAGATAGCATGTTATATTTAATACAATAAAAGTATTCGCAGTTGCGAATATGGTCAACCATCAGGTGTATAATGGATCGACAACAACGAAAATTAGTCCCGACTGCGACTCGAACTCGGATTTTCCACCTATCGCGAGCGGTCTCCTTACCATTTGGCTATCCGAACACGACTCCCCGCCAGACCCAAACTTCCATATGTCGTCAGCCATGTGTCCACATCCTGTTCTCGTACATCCATTATGTATGTTCCCGTGCAGAGGAGTCATTTTACTTGAAAATCGCTTGCCAGGTGTCAGCGGGAATATACGATATTGCATCGAAATTCGGAGTAACTCAGGCAGTGCAGCATCGTATTATATTTAATGTGAATGGCTGTACTGAATTAGCAGTCTTATAGGCAACAGCATTGAAGTACGAAGCTATGTAGACACATTGTCCACGTAAAATGCTGGGGTGCAGGCAAACCAATGAACCCTTGTGCACTGTGATTTTTGCGTTTCTACTTATTTGTCTTTGCTTTAACCAACTCCATTGTGCTACTCTGATGTGCTCTCTAACTTTTTCGGATTTTCTGATGACAGTAACGTAAATGCGTCAATAAATGAGTCGCCTTACATCCATTGACTACCTTACAAAAAGAAGAAATTCTGATTCAGCGTGCGTTTCAGTACTGTCCCGTCATGATAATCATATTGAAGATAATCACACCTCTTGCGTGATTACCTGTCACATCTTGTATAGAGCGTATTGTTCCGTTGCGGCATATGGGACCTAAAAGTTGCACGGAAAAGCTATCATCTTTGGCGCAAACTTTTGTGAGTTGGTAAGACTGAATTCCACATAACAGGAAGAAACTGAAGGTATTTATGCATAGTTACTCAAATCCTGTCATAAATTTAATGTGGGGAGGGTTGGAAATTAGTTTATATATATATTTGCAGCTGCGCTAACGAACAAGACCAAGACTAGTGCCCAGTGGTCTGTCTAAGTCCTTAACCCACTTTCTCACTAAATAGTGCAAATTCTAGTAACTGTTTGGGGATTACTTTCGTTATTTTAACGATTTAACATGTATCTAGAAACGCAACTATCATAAATATGATTGCGCATGAAAAACAAAAGGCTGGAAACGTCGCATCGAGCTGACGACTGGACATGTGTAGGATAGGCCACAAGGGACTTACTAAGGTATTAGTGCTTTGGAGCGCCGGTCGCTGTGGTCGAGCGGTTCTAGGCCCTTCAGTACGGAAGCGCGCGGCTGTTACGTCACACGTTCGAATCCTGCCTCGGGCATGGATGTGTGCGATGTCCTAATGTTAGTTAGGTTTAAGTAGTTCTACGTTTAAGGGGTTGATGATCTCAGATGTTAAGTCCCATAGTGCTTAGAGCCACTTGAACCATTTGCTTTTGAGCTGGCGTTATGTAGACAGGGAGTAAGGCGGAGGCGTGCAGACTTCTTGATGAAATTTTTTTCCATGCTGAATTTGTCGGCGAAATTTGCAAAGATGCTATTTAGAACTTGTCTAGACGATATAATCGTATGAGTCCTTGAAATACGTCAGACATACAAATCCGGCCAAGAATGTCGGAATGTGGCACAAAGTATCTCTGCAAGGCCTAGTTGTCGTACGGACGCACATGGAACTTTCTCCCTAAGCTAGTACGAAGTCGACTAACTGCGTGACGAAGTACAGCAACGTTTGTTAGAGAATTTCGAGGAAAGCTCACAGGCTACTCGGGAGCTGTAGTTTCCCTAAGTACCCAAACTTCATAATAGTTATTTCGTGTGTTAGAATTCCAGAAGAGACGCAGCCGTTTGTTGTGAAATCATCAACACCCAAATCACTATAATCTTACTGTGAGGAGACATATAAGAGCCCTTAACGATAAACGTGCTGGTTTAGCGATTGTCAATCGCTTCTCGTGTGATAGCGAACCGTTCTTCGGCAGATGAACCCTCCACTTTTTTCATGTTTACGTTGTGTGTTGTCCCAGTGAGCACCGAGTCAGAAATTTACGCTTACCGATCTACAATAAAGCGTTTTGATGCAATGAAAATAAATTAATGGTCATTACAAATTTTGAGAGGGTGAAATATCACTGAGACAAGTTTATCAGTCACGCACTTTTGCATTGATTCACAGTTCGGTGAGACGTCATGTTGCTAGCTGTAATTTCACAGCGGCATTCAATAACTTTCCACGTGTCTCAAACACACCCGCGTATATTCTAAAAATGCTTCATTTCAATTATTCGATTACACTTTTCTGTACCCCGTCAGCCCAAAAAGTTTCGAGACTGGGATAGGTTAATATGGTAGTTTTGAATGATTCAGGCGTTCTTACATGGTCTCCCCCGCTTGAGTACAACGCACAGCACTTCCATACACCCATGATAAACAGTAAAGCCCTTCTTTGGGATGTCGTTCAACTGGCTCCAGATTGGCTTGAATGATAGTTATGTTGCCAAAGCGTTGATCTTTCATGTGAATTCTTATTAGCTGTGTGAGCCTTGCGTATTGTCGTGAGGCAATAAGAAGTTCCTGCTCTCCCATTATTGCGGTCGAACCGTTTGAATTCTCTGGCACAACTGATGCTTAGCACCTAAATAACACACGGCCTTTCCATTAATACTGATGGGAACAAATTCCCTGCGGATAATGCCGTGAGCATCAGAAAAAGGCGATGAGCATCGTTTGCACTTTCGATTTTGTCATCCGCATCTTGTCTTGCTGAAACATCAGAGGCCCATTCTGCACTATGTCATTTCGTCGTAGGTTCGTATTGCTAACATCGAATCTCGTCTCCTTTGATTATTTTTTCCACATAAGAACTGTCCGCGTTTTTCAATTCAGCCAAGTCGTGGCTGTCGCCCACGCATCGTTTCCGAAAGCTCTCGTTGTTCTTCCAGCGTGTCCGTCGGATGAACTTGAGGTGGGACCCCATGACCTGTCGCTGTTCTCATGCGACATGTGTCCTTCCTTAAAATGTGAAAACCGCACAGATACTCGCTCACAACTTAAACAATTATCGACGTAAGCCGTCTTCATTGATCCAAATATCTCCGTAGCCTTTTTACAGAGTAAAAGATGAAATCAAATACTCGTTAGTTGTTCCAACGTAACACGCTACGGCTACACGTCCACTACTTAACACTGCCTGCTCACAACTGAATGGTCGAATGCACATCTCTTGCTTACAGTTGTTACTTCGAGTTTCCAACGTAGCTACGGCGCTGATGTCGATTGCACGCCTCGAATATAATCAGTCTCATGACTCTTTGGACGGACAATGTACATTGATTTGCCTGAGGCAAGGACGGATTATTAGCAAACCGTCCCGAATTATATATAGTAGTCGCACGTACTGTCTTCATTGTCCTGACACGATTGAATACACGAGATTTTCTGTCTGACCACGTTATGAAAATACAGTATCTGGACAAAAAAAAGAAAGAAACACAACATACCACCATGCCTAATACTGTACAGGAAATCAAAAACTGCTTCCAGACGCCTCGGGATGAATAAATTCAGGTCCTGTCTAGTTATCAAGTGAATCATATACTATTCTTCCTGCAAAATACTGGCAAGTTCAAGTAATGATGATGGTGATAGATGACGATCACGTACCCTACTCTCCAAAGTGGACCACAGAGTCTCGACAATGTTGACGCCTGGTGACTGCTGGGCATGGGAGATGTGACGATCCGTCCTCATGGTCACAAAGTCCTAGATGATGTGAGCTGTGTTAACAGGGGCGCAGTCGTCTTTGAACACAGCCTCACTGTTGGGGAACAAACATGCATGCATGTCTGAAGGACATTCTAGTATAATACACAGACACTGCACAAACACAGACATCGTGTAAATTATTGATATATATTTATGGAATATTCCGTTGGTTCTTGCAGGAAGATAAACATTTTAATAACTTGAATCAATATATTAATGATTCACAATAACATTTATTACTTCGTCACGAACCGGCTTTCGGCTTCTTAATCCATCATCATATAGTTTAATGCTGAACAGATAGTCCACACAACTTCAGTGAGAATTGATAGCTGTACAAAGATATATGACATTATATGACTCTGTCCATACAAAACACAAGTATGATGTAATACCTAAAGAGAGACTGAACAAATAAATCTTATACACACATCAAAAAAGTTTTTCATCACCCAGTTCCCAGAACTTCTGAAGATAGACGTTGACTGTGGATACTGTATCACACACACAGTCCCTCTGAATGTTCAGAGATGTCACTAACCCGTCCAAAGATGTAAACAACCATGCATGAGCAGCGCCTATCAGACGGAGGGGATCCGACAGCCGATCAATTCCAGTCATTCCACCAGGAAGGAGGTACACGGCTCGTGTTGTCTAGACGGTCAATACCGCGGTTCAATCGCGTCCGCGTTGTTACTTTGTACCAGGAAGGGCTCTCAAAAAGGAAAGTGTCCAGGCGTGTCGGAGTGAACTAAAGCGATGTTGTTCGGACATGGATGAGATACAGAGAGACAGGAACTGTCCATGACATGCCTCGCTCAGGCTGCCCAAGGACTACCACTGCAGTGGATGACCGCTACCTACGGATTATGGTTCGGAGGAACCCTGACAGCAACGCCAACATGTTGAACAATGCTTTTCGTGCTGCCACAGGACGTTGTGTTACGACTCAAAATGGGCGCAATAGGGTGCACGATGCGAAACTTCACTCTCGACGTCCATGGCCAGGTCCATCTTTGCAACCACGATACCATGCAGCGCGGCACAGATGGGCCCAACAACATGCCGAATGGACCGCTCAGGATTGACATCATGTTCTCTTCACCGATGAGTGTCGCATATGCCTTCAACCAGATAATCGTCGGAGACTACCCGTCGGGCTGAACGCATTAGACACACTGTCCAGCGGATGAAGCAAGGTGGAGGTTCCCTCATGTTTTGGTATGGCATTATGTGGGGCCGTCGTACGCTGTTGGTGGTAATGGAAGTCGCCGTAACGGCTGTACGATACGTGAATGCCATCCTCCGACCGATAATGCAACCATGTCGGCAGCATAATGGCGAGGCATTCGTCTTCATGGACGACAATGCGCGACCCAGTCGTGCACATCTTGTGAATGACTTTTTTCAGGATAACGACATCGCTCAACTAGAGTGTCCAGCATGTTCTCCAGACATGAAGCCTATCGAACATGCCTGGGATAGATTAAAAAGAGCTGTTTATGGACGACGTGACCAACCAACCACTCTGAGGTATGTACGCCGAATCGCTGTTGAGAAGTGGGACAATCTGGACCAACAGTGCCTTGATGAACTTGCGGATAGTAGGCCATGACGAATACAGGCATGCCTCAATGCAAGAGGACGTGCTACTGGGTATTAGAGGTACCGGTGTGTACAGAAATATGGACCACCACCGCTGAAGGTCTCGCTGCATGGTGGTACAACATGCAATGTGTGGTTTTCATGACAAATAAAAAGGGCAGAAATGATGTTTATGTTGATATATATTCCAATTTTCTGTACAGTTTCAGAGAGGACTAGTTGCACTCTCACCTATTTTTCGTATACCGTAAATTATTACGCAACTTGACCGAGACTCTAGAAAGTTAACGGCCTGGGCAGATGTTGATGGAACCTGGTAGGGCGCTAAGAGCATGCGGTGTTTTTATGGTTCTTAGTTCGTAGAAACAGCACGTTGGAAGTTGAAAGCAATTGGTGGCGAGCCCATCCCTCAGTAAACCTTGCAGACAGGCCCACAGCCGTACAGGGCAGATACAGCAGCCTCTAGTTGAGACAGCCGGCCAGGGTGGCCGAGCGGTTCTAGTCGCTTCAGTCTGGAACCGCGCGACCGCTACGGTCGCAGGTTCGAATCCTGCCTCGGGCATGGATGTGTGTGATGTCCTTAGGTTAGTTAGGTTTAAGTAGTTCTAAGTTCTAGAGGACTGATGACCTCAGATGTTAAGTTCCATAGTGCTCAGAGCCATTTGAACCATTTTTTCTAGTTGAGAAAGGCCTCCAGCAGGACAACGCCGCTATACCTTCATTGACGCCAGCCAAAGGTTGCGCTGGAGGTGACAGACTGAAGAGACGTGTCTACACAGTGGAGTCGTAAAGCAGGCATTGTGTACAGAGCTATGTTTAATATAAATTTACAAGTTTTTTGTCTTCACCGATACTGCAAATAGGCCTGTGACTCACTTCCATGGGCCGCCTCGGTGGTGTAAGATACTCCGGCCTCTGAGAAATGTTAAGAGATAGAATCTTTATTAGGCCCCATAGCTAGTACTAACATGCTCCAAGGAACAAGCAATTTAAATAAATATATTTGAGATTGTATCTGTTCGCTTGTTGCTGCGGGAAGTCACACAACTTCGGAGAAAAACATCTTCTCTGACCGCGGAAACTTAAAAAAGCCAGTAATTGGCGATTTCTTTTTTTTCAGAGATGCAGGTTTCCTAATTCTTGCACTGGTTCGACATGAGTTTGAGCTGTCGTGTATGAGTAGAGATTTTGCGCCTCTAAAGGCCTGTGATTGGCTGAAGACGGGGTGAAGGCAGTGTAGTTCGTGCACTTTACGGGAAAACGAAATTTTTTATCTGGAGAGGTGTGAGGCACTCGGGTTCTGGACTGTGGTCTGGAAGTGATCTTCTGGTCGAAGCTCTGGCATGTGTGGAGGGTGCTTGGGACCTGTGCTGAGACTGACTTCACTCGCAAGTAGTCAGACTGGAGAGCCTTTGGTGAAGTTCTTACACTACCAACAGTGTGACTTCAAACGTCTCGGACTACTCGTTTGCCGAGGGCACACTTATTCGATTTTGGTCTACCAGTCTTGACGTTTGGTATCCTTGTGCGCTCTGTCGTATAAGTGAGCCAAAATGGTCCTTGGTACGACCAGTGAATGGGTGTGTCACACACTGAAATCTACTGTGATTTCAGGGCTCTGGTAGAGAGTAAATTGCGATCCATCTGCCTGATCGCTAGACTGTGAGATTTTGAATTTCTTTCTTGGCCGCGATAGATTCACAGGTGCCACCTTACGCCTCGCCTCCGCCACACACATCTCGCCAGCTGCAAGTTACATCACTGCACAAAGCAAACAGGGTAACGTACTGCTGCTCCAGCGTTGTCGGGGCGTACAGATCTCAATCGCCACTTGCACTCAGATGAACCTACAAAGACTTGTGTAGATTATCAATCAAAGTCTCTTCAGCGTCAGATCCTATTCAGATTGCGTTATCCACATTTTTAGGGCCAGAGTATTTGACTCACTTTTGTCACCCAGGATCCTTGTCCATTGTTCTCTTAACCCAACTGTCAGTTGTTTACTGTATCCAATCAATAACTATAATTTATGTCTGTTTTTCTTTTAAAAAGTAAATGTTGTCAGTAAATTTACTACATTCTCAATCGTTTTATATAGTCAATATCGCGGGTTAACTTTCATTGTGGCGTCCCATGCCGGGTTAACTTTCAAGGCTCCGGAACTCTCGGAAATCCAAAACCTATTTTTATGTGTGTATTACGGTATATTCCAGTATTAAAACTTTATGAGAGTATACAACAGAAATGTTCTACAAGTGAATAGTGGCACAGGCAACAGTGTCTTACGGGCAAACTGGCAAATGTGACGAACAGACTGAATAAAGGGAGGGGAAGAAAGACGTCTTGGTATGTGGGTGTGGAACAGTTACAACAAGCTCATTAGCTAACGGTAAGAGGAATAATAACTGGCTGCTACTTTAATACAGGTGAGTGATGGGATTGTGTTTGGTCATTAAGAACTAGGTCAGGATTGTCTGATTGGTGTTTATTTTTTCCTTTCGTTCCTTTATGGAGAACATCACATTTCACATTGTATGAGTGTCATTCTATATCGACAGAGTCACAAACTGTCACATATCTTTGAGCAGCTAGGAATTCCCTCTGAAGATGTGTGGACTATCTGTTTAGGATTAAGTTATCTGACGATGGCCTGAGAAACCGAAATCCGGTTCAAAACGAACTAATAAATATTACTGTGGAACATGAATACGTTGTATTCAATTATTAGTATTGATATATAACACTAGAAGGGTAAAATGACGATAATAAATGTTTGTGTCCCCCCTTGGGAGAATCTCAACATGCGGGGATAAGAGATGTGGACAATATATCACTTATGGAAACTTGAGTCTCGCTGAGAGGCAGGCACGATAGCCGAAGTAGTTAAGGCGACTGTTCGCGATAAGTGGGAAATCGGTGTTCGAATGGTTCAAATGGCTCGGAGCACTATGGGACTTAACTTCTAAGGTCATCAGTCCCCTAGAACTTAGAACTACTTAAACCTAACTAACCTAAGGGCATCACACACATCCATGCACGAGGCAGGATTCGAACCTGCGACGGTAGCGGTCGCGCGGTTCCAGGCTGTAGCGCCTAGAACCGCTCGGCCACCCGGCCGGCATCGGTATTCGAACCCCGACCCAATACAAAGTTCCATGTGTCACAAATGAAATGTGCAGCAGACGTCAAAAGTATATTCGCAGTTTGGAAGTCTATTTCGTAATATATAAAACAGCTGTGAATCGTCATAATGTAAGTAGGCTGTTTAGGTTTTCTTATTGGTAACGCCACGTAGCGCTCTGTATGAAAATCACTGGCTGTGCTGTGTGCAGTCTGTGGCTAGTTTGCATTGTTGTCTGCTATTGTAGTGTTGGGCAGCGGCAGCTGGATGTGAACAGCGCGTAGCGTTGCGCAGTTGGAGGTGAGCCGCCAGCAGTGGTGGATGTGGGGAGAGAGATGGCGGAGTTTTGAAATTTGTCATGAACTGCTATATATATTATGACTATTAAGGTAAATACAGTGTTTGTTCTCTATTAAAATCTTTCATTTGCTAACTATGCCTATCAGTAGTTAGTGCCTTCTGTAGTTTGAATCTTTTATTTAGCTTGCAGTAGTGGCGCTCGTTTTATTGCAGTAGCTCGAGTAACCAAGATTTTTGTGAGGTAAGTGATTTGTGAAACGTATAGGTTAATGTTAGTCAGGGCCATTCTTTTGTAGGGATTTTTGAAAGTCAGATTGCGTTGCGCTAAAAATATTGTGTGTCAGTTTTAAGCACAGTCTTGTATAATTGTTCAAAAGGGGACGTTTCATATGTCGACCCTTAGCAGAGGATACCTCACTGGAACCTTCTGAATTTTTTTTGTAGTTTGTGTAATTAGTGTAGCTATTGTTTATTGCTAGCGCGTAATTGTAGAGAGAATCTTCTTTGTAGTTGCAGTCTTTCTTTGTTGTACAGTAAAACAGTTGTGGCATGCATGTAGATTTGCAGCAAGTATTTCGCAGCTGCGCTTGCAATTAACTAGATATTATTTTCAGTGCTATGTGAATGTGTTCCCCTATTTTTGCTCTTCAAATTGTGTTTTTCTGTGTTGTCGTGTGAAATATTGTGACAATAATGGCGTGTGAAAAACGTAACACTAGGCTCCAAAGTAAATTGAGAAATGACAGCGAAGACGAGAGCAGTGTGTTAGTGCCACCGTGTAATGAATTAACTAATATTCAAACTAGTAATTTGGTAATTGTGCATAGGGAAATGGAGCGGGTGGCAAATAATGGTATAGACAGTGAAACAAGTAGTGAACAGGGAAGCATTATCGATCGATCGGTCGGCAACAGGTCGCCTCAGGAATACGAAATGACAGGACACAATCTTGCAAATACTGCAGATTCAGGTTTTGGGTCCTCACCGTTCTCTCAAATAAGTCAAGACAAATTTTCTGCTCGTCAAAATGTAAATGTTGCCGGTGCAAATGCAGTGTCGAAAAGCATAGAGGAACCTATTCCAGACACTAACACATTATTATTGCAATAAATGCAGCAAATGAAACAAAATCAGAGACAAACACAGCAACAGTTAGACATAATGGAACAAAATCTTCAAAAGTTAGACACAATGGAACAAAATCTTCAAAAGTTAGACACAATGGAACAAAATCAGAGACAAACACAGCAAAAGCTTCAAAAGTTAGACACAATGGAACAAAATCTTCAAAAGTTAGACTCAATGGAACAACACCAGAGGCAAACACAGCAACAATTAGACGCAATGGAACAAAATCTTCAGAAGTTAGACACCACACTTGAACAAACACGTGAAGATTTAACTACTGAGTTACATAAAATCGAATCGAAATGTCAAAAAGTCTGTAATGACGTAAAAACACAAATTTTTGAGCATTTCCAACCTATTTTTTCGCGTCATGAAAATGCATCACAGAATCACGAAGCAGCCATAAAAGAACTGCAAACTATTGTTCATGAAAATCACGACACACTGCAAGCTAAAATTGACTCGGTTGCATCTACCGATTCGGTTATGCAACTTGCAAAAACTCAGGAAAACTTAAAGGACACAGTAGATACGATTTCAACACAAATGGACACTCTGAAACTTGGTTCAGAAAAACACACAGAGGAAATAATTTCACTAACGGATAAAGTAGCCGAACTTTCAGATCAGTTCACTAACTTATCTAGATGATGATCTGAATGACACAAGACCTGTAGCCATCACTGACACAGAAGAGTATGAACAAATTAAGAAATTCAAACAAAATCAGAATCAAATTAACACGCAACACCAAAGAGAAATCCGGGAAGTACAAGATCAGCTGACACAGGTAGTACAAGAATTACGTATTTCAGAGGACACTCGCACCCCAATACGGGAAGAGGGACATAGAAATACGGAACAGTCACAAAATAATAACACAGCGCATTTTGGAAATTATGAAAGAAATTGGCAAGGTGCACCGAATTTTGAAATGGAACCGCCGAAACGACGTAACAATGACTGACATGTGACCCGCCGACATGATGATTTTGACTATAAGCTGTTCATTACTACACGTAAATTCAAAACATTTAAGAATTCTGGCAACAACATTCATCCACAAGCATGGCTCCATCAATTCTCTCATTGTTTTCCTCCCAACTGGTCATTGGAGCACAGGTTAGAATTTATGTGTGGCTACTTAGAGAATGAACCAGCTGTAAGAATGCGATCGGTCATTCACGATTGTCACAGTGAAGGAGAATTTTATCATGCCTTCCTCTCAGCATATTGGTCTCAAGCTACACAAGACCGAGTAAAACATAGCATCATAATGATGAAACATTTCGAACAATCTGAATTTTCCAGTCTTGTGAAATATTTTGAAGACATGTTGCACAAGAATCAGTACCTGTCAAACCCATACAGCCCCTCAGAACTCATCCGCATTTGCTTAATCAAACTGCCTGAACATATACGACATATTATTTTAGCAGGACGTTGCAAAGACGACATTGAAGCTTTTCAGGGACTGTTACAGGAACTGGAAATTGACACTGACAATAGCGGAACGCGAAAGCAGGAGCACAACAATTACAGATCACATCCGTCACAATTCCGCGATGACAGAAATAATACACGACAAGGCTATTCTTTCAACGTAAATTGTGACCCAAACAGACACCACCCGTATGACAACTGTTGGCAGAGTAGTAATAATTACAGGGAAAGATCATCTCTCCACGGTAATGACTATCACAGAGACAATCAGAGAAACAGACAATATGGGAACCAAAACAATTATTATTACGGCAGACAGAATAACTTTAGACGCAACGGTCCAGCGCGCAGTTACGATTCAGGGAGAAATTCTCCACCACTTAACCAACAAGAAAGAAACTACAGGAACTACCGACATGACGACAGACCTGAATTGCACCAGAACTTGCGGGATTCAAACAGAGCAGGGCCCTCTCGTCAAAGTGAATTTGTAGAAGTTAGGTCTCCAAACCCCAATAACGACGCGCGCCAACAAAGAGACAATAGGCAATGACTCACACCGCTGGCAGCCACAAAACGTACGTATGAAACTAACGACGCAGCTGCCGTAGCTAATAATTACGTAAAAATGGAAGACATTAGGGACATCTTACTCCAAGAACACGACGTAAAACATAACAACATTGCATATCCTGTGATTCACATTACAGTAAATCACGTACAATTTACGGCAGTACTTGACTGTGGCAGTCCCATTTCAGTAATTAGTGAAACAGCCATTAGCAAATGCAACAAATCGAACGATTGCCCCACACTTCCATTACGTAAGATTAAATTACAAGGTGCAATCTTTGGAAAAAGTGTAGATGTACGCCAACAAACCAACTTAGAATTCTTTTTTCAAAGCCACAGCTTCTCTATGAACTTTCTTATTGTTCCATTATTGTTGACGGAAATTATACTGGGAGTAGACTTTTTGAATGAATACAAAGCAACCTTAAGCTTTCACGATGCAGAAATAAGTTTAGAAAAAGAAGGTAAGTCAGTAGCTTTGAAATTTGAAGATTGGCTCTCAAACCATGACGAAGAAATTAATCGCCTTTACCTCCTGTTAGACAACAGTTCGGAATTTTCGACGGAACTTGACACTAACAATCACTCTGCAAGTACTGACAGGGGTGATATCGACGGTGCATTTGATACTAATGTGTTAATTCAGAATAAAATTCAAACAATTGAGAATTGTAATGACAATGATAGGCAAGACCTTTTTGAGATTTTACAAGCACATTCCACAGTTTTTACTCACAAAACAGGAACAATCAAGGGATTTCAATACCAATTTCGTGTTCGTGAGCATACTAAATTTTGTGTTAGACCATATGTAATTCCAGCACATTATAGGGACCGTGTTAGAACAGAAGTACAATCTATGCTTGACGAGGGCATTATTAAGCCTGCAGTAAGCTCATACAACAATCCATTACATGTTGTTGAGAAGAAAAATGGATCGATCAGGCTTGTCTTAGATTCGAGACAAATCAATACTATCATCATTCCTGAAACAGACAGGCCGCAAACGTTGGAAGAACTTCTTCAAAATTTTAATGGCGTAAGAGTGTTGTCTTCCATTGATCTCAGATCCAGCTTTTATCAGATCGAAAGTCATCCAGAATGTAGAAAATACACAGCTTTCCTTTGTTTCGGCGTTTGTTATCAGTTTCGAAAACTTCCTTTTGGTTTGAACATTTCTTCGGCAGCATTTATTCGCGGGCTAAATTCCATATTACCTGAGTTCTTAAAACGTCACATCACCTTATATGTGGACGATATTCTGATAGCAGAAGCCTCATGGGAACAACATAATCGCATCCTCAACAGTTTGTTACGTATTTTTGCAGAATCTGGAATTACAGTTAGCTTGGAAAAGTCTGAATTCGGTAGATCAAAGGTGAGGGTTTTGGGACATATTATTTCTTCTGAAGGCATTCAGCCAGATCCTGAAAAGTTAGAAGCAATCAGAGCCATTCCAGTTCCATACACAAAAAAACAAGTCTGCAGTTTTCTAGGTCTCGTGAATTTTTACCGTCGTTTTCTGAATATGCAAATTCTTGTTACACCAAAACTTTGTTCTCTCACTGGAAAAAATACTATTTGGAACTGGGACGAACAAGCACAGTTGGAATTCAATTCTTTGAAAGAATCGCTACTTAACGCACCAATACTAGCTCATCCAGATCTGTCACAAGATTTCTGACTTAGCACGGATTCTTCTAAAGTCAGTCTTGGTGCCCATTTATTTCAAGAAGCCACAGAAAATGACACTACTGTTCAGAAAACCATTGCTTTTGCTAGCCGAGTGCTAACAAAATCTGAAAAAAATTATTCCGTTACTGAATTAGAAGCTTTAGCTATCGTTTGGGCATTTAACAAATTCCGTTTCTTTCTTTCTGGTAAGCACGTGAAAGTATACAGTGATCATCGTGCATTACAATTTCTTATGTCTTCAAAATTAAATCATGATAGGTTAAAACGTTGGGCATTGTTTCTGCAAGAATTCCTCTTCACAATAGTCTACATTCCCGGCAAGGAGAACATTGTTGCGGACGCACTGTCACGCGCACCGGCTGGGCTTGAGAAAAGTAACACAGAAGGCAACCTCGAGAAAAATTTCTGTATTCTTTACATTCAGAAAGTCGCCTTTGAAAACTTCATCACCACATCTTTAAAGGACATTGCTCATGAACAAGATAAAGATCCGATTTGGAAAAACATCAAAAGCAAATGGCATGAAAAGACACACACACAGATTCGGCATTATCATCTGGTTAGAAACAACATGCTGTTCAAACGCTGCACTGTTGATGACAAGTTATGGGTACTTTGCATTCCTGACGATTTTGTTAATAAGCTCATTTGGTACATTCATTTCAGCTACGCACATTTTGGTCCACGAAAATGTTATCATATTCTTCGAACGACTTGTTATTTTAACAATATGGAAAAGAGAATTCGAAGAGTCCTGTCTATTCGTAAACTTTGTCAAAAGGCGAAACCATCTACTATCTCACATCGTGCTCTGTTGTTTCCTATCATTCCTTCTAAATTAAAAGAATTTGCTGCAGTTGATCTATTGGGACCCCTTGTCAGAACAACGAATGGATTTTCGTATGTTCTAGTCGCTGTTGAACTTACTTCAAAATTTGTTCCTTTCACTCCATTACGTAAAGCCACTGGACTACCTGTATCCAACGCCTTTGTTAAAAATTTCTTACGTGAAGTTGGCCACGTTGCTAAAGTCATTTCAGATAACGGACCGCAATTCAGATCTGCTGTTTGGTGACGCATGCTTCGCAACCATAAAATCAAACCTGTTTTTATTTCATTGCACTCACCACATTGTAACCACTCTGAACGGATTATGAAATAAATCAATAAGCTTTGTAGACTTTATTGTCACAGAAAGCATCAGCATTGGGACAGATATTTACACTTATTTCAAAACGTGCTGAATGAAATGCCTCATAACTCCACTGCTTTACCACCTAATCTTGTACTGAAGAATGAAAAACCACCGAACAGAATCAGAGAGCTTGTACCTTTCCCGAATACACGTAAACTTCGACACAAAGACATAATTGATTTGGCTATTAAAAATACGAGTACAAAATCTGCAGCAGAAAAAAGGAGAAAACTACACGGAAAAGCAAATGCAAAGAAATTATATATTGGTCAGAAAGTTCTCATTAAAGCTCATTCATTGTCACATAAGAAGAAACACTTGAGTCACAAATTCTTTCTAGTTTACAATGGACCTTACAGAATCCGACGTATACCACATGATAATTGCGTTGAAGTTGAAATTCTGCGTACTAGGAAGAGTAAAGGTTTACACCACATTTCACATGTAACACCGTTTATTGAAAGATAATCTGCTTTTTAACTTTGTCATTGCCATAAAACTTTTCACTTCACATCTCTAGTATGCATTGTCAGACTTAGAAACTGTTACCATGCAACAATGTTTGAAGTTAAATATCCAATCAAGAACCAAGAGAACTTATTTAAACAGAAATTACGAATGCATTGTTATTATGAACAGACGACACAGTGTTATTGTGTGTGTACATTCTTGCTTGTTAGTTGCACGATTACGTAACGACTATAAGGCTCACATACTTAGAACATTTACCAGTACTGCTAATGAGCTTTTAATGCAACATTTTGGTTTACTTGAAAATACATTCTGGATTTAAAGTACTTTCTGTGAAATACCAGATGACACAGTGGTTAGTTTATGTGACAGCTACACGATTTTATCACGACGCTACTAATGAGTGACAATTTACAATGTTGCTTTTTCAGTGTTTCTGTTTTATATCTGCACAGTTTTTCTGTATTGTTCTGGAAAGTAAAACATGTTTTAGTAGTAACTTTTGTGGTATAGCTACAATGAGACAGCCTTTTCTGTAGCACAACAATACGTTACATTATAGTACTTTCTTGATCACGGTAAGGTACGTAATAACTACGATATCTATATGCAAAGAATTTCACTTTCATTTATGATGAGGTAAGTACATTGAATTCTGCAGAATTTAGCTTACAGAGGACGATAATTACGACACTTCCACAGAATTATCTTACAGCAAGACGCACATTTAGCGCTACAAGACACGCATTTGAGTGATAAATTTTGTACTTAAAATATTTATTTTTAAAGATATTTGAAGTACAATGATACGAAGTTTTTCAGTGATACATTTCATTCCATTGCAATAATCTGTAACACCTGAGGGTATAATTACATTAATCCTCAGGGGGGTACACTCTTACTTTGTGTACCATGTGTGTGGCAAGCACAAGGAGCCCTAGCTAATATGGTATTTGCTTATACAACTTTACACATCGGTACCATATTTCTCTAACACACAAATTACACAGCTATCTGATCATTTTTTTAACTACATCAGTGACACATGTTTACGCAATTACACATTTGGCTAATTTCACATTTATGAAATTGTAGTTTGTCTGTACTTTGTGAACTCTTCATATTTTTTCGGAACCATTGTGATACTATGACAGCTTTGAATGATGTATTTGGTATGGGATCACGATTTTTAAAGTACGTTTGAGGCAGCTGACACATTTGACATGAGCAGAGAATTTTTTTTAGGTTTTGACACTATTGGAGGAAGCTACGACGATTTTGAGATTTGGCTGAGGTTTTATGATGTTATTATTACGATGATGATGTGTATTATGCTGTTGCCATATGTTTATGATCAATAAGCTGATGCTATATGAGTTATTTGATTATGCTACATATCTGTTATGATGAAATATTGAAGAAGTGTCGACGAATATTTATATGTGTAATAAGGTAAGGAGTAATGAATAGTGGTTAGGGACTCTGATTTGTGAAAAAGGTTGCTGGAAACCAAGAATCGTACTTTAAGAGTTATGAAATGTGTGTAAATGCGTGAATGTATCACAATGCAGGCGAAAATTTTTTGCACACTGTTATATTCATAGGATTTTGTTTCTACACATTTGTAACGTAAATTTTCGACCTGTGAAATTGTCATATGAGACTGCCACTGTAGCGGAAACTGCTGTCGTAAATATTTCCATAAGAAAGTTAAGTGACCACCTGCACGTAATGCGTCGTGGGCACCCAGCTGTGTCGGATGCCTGGAGAAAAAGCCATTAGTGTGTGTGCCATTCCAGAGGCACAGGTAGAAAAGACAAAAAAAAAGGAGGCCATTATCCTCGATATTGACATTCCTTTGTAGAAAGCACCGCAAATACGACACGCTCATTACTTGGAAAGATACTTACATCTGCACACCTGATTATGACAAACGTCTTTCTCGAGAATTTTTTACTGCCTTATGAAATGCCATATGGCTAATGAATGATGTTTCATGCCGTCCTTTGTACTTATTTACTCAGTTTGTTTAATATCTAGTTTCTAGCTGCACTGCAGCAGTGGTTAAAATAAAATTTTATAGTAGTACTAATATAAATATTTTCTGTCTACAGATCGAGTAAATAATAATTTTTTCAAAAAAAATGAGGGAGCACAAAAAGACATTTACCTTCACAGGAACTGCATTCATAATTTTCTTTTCAAGTACTTGGTAACTTTTTTGGTAGAATAACTTCTTGAGGTGCACCACTTTAATGATATAGATATTAAGATGTGAGTTGTTGTCTTTAGTGTACTATTTTTTCTGCTTGAGCTTTGTCATGTTTAGGTTTATAGCATTTGCTGCTGCTGTTTGCCAGGCATAATGTTACTGAATTTGACTTTGTATTACGCTGTTAAGCCAGTTTACTACGCATTTATTTTTCTTGTTTGCTGCACAGTGCCTTATATTAGTTGTAATATTGCAATTGCTTTGCCAGTTTGAATTTTTTGTCATTGATGTTTGTGTTACTTGTTTTGTGCTGCTGCATTGCCTCATCGCTTAGTTTAGCAACTCAGCTCAGTAGATTTAAGTTAGCTTAAGAGGGGGTAGACTATATAAGAAACTAACTATGATGCATTGGAAGAAATGCGTTGAGAAGATATAAGAAAATGGTTTGGCCAAAAAAAAAAAGGTAGTGTACAGTGGAGAAAAACTATTTTGAAATAGTGAACAGAATACAGAAAGCAGGCATAGATAGTACTTTTGGGAATAATGATGAACAAAGTGAGATCTCCATGCAAAATACTGCAGTAAAACAAACCCTGTCCTTTCCTTTTGTATTATTCCGCTATATGTTTGTGTACCCTTGTGTATTTGTGTTCATCCTGTCTTTATGTGTTTATCTGATACGATTTATGTTGTAGAATTTTTCTAATACTCAGCTACATTCAGTATGATGAGGAATACTGTTATCCTCAAATATAATTTGCATTAATAATATGTTATTTTCTTTGTAAAGATGTTTAGACATTATTTATTCTGTTTTGTTTTAATGCTCATGTGTGAAATTAATGTTTCAAAAACTATTCTCATTATTTTATTTATTTACTTATGTCATAATTCCTGTAACACTGATGTATATATTATTTCTATTCTTTTGTAAAGCTTCTACTACAAATGTTATCTGTATTATTATGTTTTTAATGATGTATTTTGTACCTTTGTTATTGTATTCTTATGTTATAAAATTGTATTTGATACCAGTTCATCATATTATTAACTTGTAAGTTCCATTTCACTGCACACGCTTCTGTTGGTCATAGTATTTGGACAATATGTGAGAAGTAGGGACTGTTAGTGTTTGCACGTGTGTTAATAATTCAGCAAGGGACTGGATAACAGCATTGCTGGTTCTAAGGACAATTTCAAAAACTTTGTGAGTGCACAAGTGGTGGTTTATGGACTTGCTATATTATCTGCAAGACTCTTCAATGGTGATTGTGCACCTGCATATTCACAACAGATGGCTGCTGGCCATCTCTACAAGGACTACAGTGGGTCTGCATCTTTGATGACCCACCAATACCATAATCTCTATCAGGACTACAGTGGGTCTGCTCTGTGATGACCTACCTACCAGTATTCTTCAAAACTTCGACTGACTCAGCTGTGGGTTTGCTCTGTTGTGGCCCATTACCTGTCTGCATGTCAAGACTCAGCACTGTCTTTCCGTTGGAAGGACAACACTACTTCTTCAAGGCTGCATGGAAATCCACTACTTCCGTGTGCATTGTCTTTTACTGCTCAGACATTGAGAAAAGAAGCGGCAGTTTTACTGTGATGAATGATCAGGACTGTCTTTATGGACTGAGAGAAAATTTTAGCTTTTGACCAACATTGTATTAATAAGTGTGTGCATTTGATATCTTTCTTACTGTAATTATGAAAAATTTTTTCAAATCATTATTGGCCACTGCCCAAAACAATTTGTAAAATTTTTTGTGGGGAGCATGGGGGCTATGTAAGTAGGCTGTTTAGGTTTTCTTATTGGTAACGCCACGTAGCTCTCTGTATGAAAATCACTGACTGTGCTGTGTGCAGTCTGTGGCTAGTTTGCATTGTTGTCTGGCATTGTAGTGTTGGGCAGCGGCAGCTGGATGTGAACAGCGCGTAGCGTTGTGCAGTTGGAGGTGAGCCGCCAGCAGTGGTGGATGTGGGGAGAGAGATGGCGGAGTTTTGGAATTTGTCATGAACTGCTATATATATTATGACTATTAAGGTAAATACAGTGTTTGTTCTCTATTAAAATCTTTCATTTGCTAACTATGCCTATCAGTAGTTAGTGCCTTCTGTAGTTTGAATCTTTTATTTAGCTTGCAGTAGTGGCGCTCGTTTTATTGCAGTAGCTCGAGTAACCAAGATTTTTGTGAGGTAAGTGATTTGTGAAACGTATAGGTTAATGTTAGTCAGGGCCATTCTTTTGTAGGGATTTTTGAAAGTCAGATTGTGTTGCGCTAAAAATATCGTGTGTCAGTTTAAGCACAGTCTTGTATAATTGTTCAAAAGGGGACGTTTCAATAACAGTGGGTATTCCTTCAGATCTGCATGCGGACAATGCATAAAGGCAAACATTGTGAAAATTTTTGGAATGCAGTTAGTACTGTTGCAATGGCTATGCCGTCGTAGATCGACAATTCCGAATATTACGACTACTACAATATTCTGTTTTAAAGAGATTATAGGTGTTACATTGCATTTGCAACTGAGATCCTGAACGCATTAAACAATCCTTCTTAAAAAAAGTCCACGTTTGCTCCACCTTACCTTGTTGCTGCATTCCGAGACAGGGTGGTGAGGATTATGCGTGGTAAGGGTACTTGACGATTCTGCGTTAAAAATATTGTCTCGAGATCCATCATACCACTACTGTTGCGGATAGTAATGAGACTCAGTGCCGTCGCAGCTGTCATCGTGAGTTTAGTGTGCTGGAACTGCAGTTCCAGAGTGCGCACAATTTGAATTACATGGTGCCGACGTATTTGTGGATCAACTTATCTGTACCGTATCCTGCTTCGTGGCACCCAAGAAACAATTTCAGTTCAATGATGCAGAAGGGATACTTCAAGGCGTAATTCCATGGAAGCACAGTCATCGAAATATTCAAACCTAATATCGTGCACACGTATTGTTGCACAGAGGTCCCACCACATTGCGTCTGTTGCACAGTCTTCTATCATTCGCACATACAGTAGAGCGTACAGTTCTTAGTTTACTCAGTATTAACCAACGGCTTTCTGCAGTTCGCATGATGGCGTCCAGGTGCTGATTTAAATGTTTTATCCCAGTCTTTACCCACGTCAACGTCAGCATTGTTATCTGTCGCCATCCTACCACTTCATAGTCGAAAACATGCTGTCTTACAGAAAAAATGTATACAAGTACAATAAAATATTTATGTTTAGATAGATGTATTATTTGAATGTATTAACATTTACTACTAAATGTAATGAATAAACTAAAATCATAAAGGGAAACGACACAGATACCCGTACTGTAGGTGCAACCACAACGGAGGAGTATATGTTGAGAGGCCAGACAAACGTGTGGTTCCTAAAGAGGGGCAGCAGCCTTTTCAGTAGTTGCAGGGGCAACAGTCTGGATGATTGACTGATCTGGCCTTGTAACACTAACCAAAACGGCCTTGCTGTGCTGGTACTGCGAACGGCTGAAAGCAAGGGGAAACAACAACCGTAATTTTTCCCCAGGGCATGCAGCGTTACTGTATGATTAAATGATGATGGCGTCCTTTTGGGTAAAATATTCCGGAGGTAAAATAGTCCCCCATTCGGATCTCCAGGCGGGGACTACTCAAGAGGACGTCGTTATCAGGAGAAAGAAAACTGGCGTTCTACGGATCGGAGCGTGGAATGTCAGATCCCTTAATCGGGCAGGTAGATTAGAAAATTTAAAAAGGGAAATGGATAGGTTAAAGTTAGATATAGTGTGAATTAGTGAAGGTCGGTGGCAGGAGGAACAATACTTTTGGTCAGGTGAATACAGGGCTATAAATACAAAATCAAATAGGGGTAATGCAGGAGTAGGTTTAATAATGAATAAAAAAATAGGAGTGCGGGTAAGCTACTACAAACAGCATAGTGAACGCATTATTGTGGCCAAGATAGAAGCCCACGCCTGCAGATGATGAAGAAATTGAAGACATGTATGATGAGATCAAAGAAATTATTCAGGTATTGAAGGGTGACGAAAATTTAATAGTCATGGGTGACTGGAATGCGACAGTAGGAAAAGGAAGAGAAGGAAACGTAGTAGGTGAATATGGATTGGGGCTAAGAAATGAAAGAGGAAGCTGCCTGGTAGAATTTTGCACAGAGCATAACTTAAACATAGCTAACACTTGGTTCAAGAATCATGAAAGAAGGTTGTATACATGGAAGAATCCTGGAGATACTAAAAGGTTTCAGACAGATTATATAATGGTAAGACAGAGATTTAGGAACCAGGTTTTAAATTGTAAGACATTTCCAGGGGCAGATGTGGACTCTGACCACAATCTATTGGTTATGAACTGTAGATTAAAACTAAAGAAACTGCAAAAAGGTGGGAGTTTAATGAGATGGGACCTGGATAAACTGAAAGAAACAGAGGTTGTACAGAGTTTCAGGGAGACCATAAGGGAACAATTGACAGGAATGGGGGAAAGAAATACAGTAGAAGAAGAATGGGTAGCTTTGAGGGATGATATAGTGAAGGCAGGAGAGGATCAAGAAGGTAAAAAGACGTGGGCTAGTAGAAATTCTTGGGTAACAGAAGAGATACTGAATTTAATTGATGAAAGACGAAAATACAAAAACGCAGTAAGTGAAGCAGACAAAAAGGAATACAAACGTCTCAAAAATGAGATCGACAGGAGGTGCAAAATGGCTAAGCAGGGATGGGTAGAGGATGTAGAGGATGTGAGGATGTAGAGGTTTATCTCACGAGGGGTAAGATAGATACTTCCAGAATGAGATTTTCACTCTGCAGCGGAGTGTGCGCTGATATGAAACTTCCTGGCAGTTTAAAACTGTGTGCCCGACCGAGACTCGAACTCGGGACCTTTGCCTTTCTCGGGCAAGTGCTCTACCATCTGAGCTACCGAAGCGGAGTGTGCGTGAGTCGTGCTTCGGTAACTCAGATGGTAGAGCACTTGCCCGCAAAAGGCAAAGGTCCCGAGCTCGAGTCTCGGTCGGGCACACAGTTTTAATCTGCCAGGAAGTTTCAAGATAGATACAGCCTACAGGAAAATTAAAGAGACCTTTGGAGAAAAGAGAATCACTTGCATGAATATCAAGAGCTCAGATGGAAACCCAGTTCTAAGCAAAGAAGGGAAAGCAGAAAGGTGGAAGGAGTATATAGAGGGTCTATACAGAGGCGATGTTCTTGAGGACAATATCATGGAAATGGAAGAGGATGTAGATGAAGATGAAATGAGAGATATGATACTGCGTGAAGAGTTTGACAGAGCACTGAAAGACCTAAGTCGAAACAAGGCCCCGGAAATTCTGTACAGACGAATGGAAAAACTGGTAGAAGCCGACCTTGGGGAAGATCAGTTTGGATTCCGTAGAAATGTTGAAACACGTGAGGCAATACTGACCCTTCGACTTACCTTAGAAGAAAGATTAAGGAACGGTAAACCTACGTTTCTAGCATTTGTAGACTTAGAGAAAGCTTTTGACAATGTTGACTGGAATACTCTCTTTCAAATTCTGAAGGTGGCAGGAGTGAAATACAGGGAGCGAAAGGCTATTTACAATTTGGACAGAAAGCAGATGGCAGTTATAAGAGTTGAGGGACATTAAAGGGAAGCAGCAGTTGGGAAGGGAGTGAGACACCGTTGTAGCCTCTCCCAGATGTTATTGAATCTGTATATTGTGCAAGCAGTAAACAAAACAAAAGAAAAGTTCGGAGTAGGTAATAAAATCCATGAAGAAGAAATAAAATCTTTGAGGTTCGCCGGTGACATTGTAATTCTGTCAGAAACAGCAAAGGACTTGGAAGAGCAGTTGAACGGAATGGACAGTGTCTTGAAAGGAAGGTATAAGATGAACAAGGATAATGGAATGTAGTCGAATTAAGTCGGGTGGTGCTGAGGGAATTAGATTAGGAAATGAGACACTTAATGTAGTAAAGGAGTTTTACTATTTGGTGAGCAAAATAACTGATAATGGTCGAAGTAGAGAGGATATAAAATGTAGACTGACAATTGCAAGGAAAGCGTTTCTGAAGAAGAGAAATTTGTTAACATCAAGTATTGATTTAAGTGTCAGGAAGTCGTTTCTGAAAGTATTTGTATGGAGTGTAGCCATGTATGGATGTGAAACGTGGACGAGAAATAGTTTAGACAAAAAGAGAATAGAAGCTTTCGAAATGTGGTGCTACAGAAGAATGCTGAAGATTAGATAGGTAGATCACATAACTAATGAAGAGGTATTGAATAGAATTGGGGAAAGAGGAGTTTGTGGCACAACTTGACTAAAGGAAGGGATCGGTTGGTAGGACATGTTCTGAAGTATCAAGGGATCACCAATTTAGTACTGGAGGGCAGCGTGGAGGCTAAAAATCGTAGAGGGAGACTAAGAGATGAGTACACCAAGCAGATTCAGAAGGATGTAGGCTGCAGTAGGTACTGGGAGATGAAGAAGCTTGCACAGGATAGCGTAGCATAGGAAGCTGCATCAAACCAGTCTCAGGACTGAAGACCACAACAACAAGAACAAGGGGAAAATATTATTTGGATAAGGTCCATATGGCTGTACTTTTCTTATCATCTAATGAATGTTGCAGTTCTTATTATTTAGTGCTTTTAAGAAAACTGAAGGAAAATTGCGCCTTGTACAAGACTCTTTTGTAGTTTTGTTTTCACCCGGACCTGTTTCAGCACTTTTTGTTCTGTCATCAGAGTGTTTATGTGTTTAATTTTTTTCTGGAGCGTGGGGTATACCTTATCTTTAAAGAAACTTTTGGCTGAAGGTTTTTCATTTCCAAAATGAGCGATCACTGTCAAATATTTTACACTGATTAGCGTCCAGTACAGAGTTGAGACATGTAACACTCTGTTGAAGCATTCTGTGTTGTTTATTTACAATGTGTCTGAAGGTTCTAGTGTTGTAGTACATTTGAAAATGGATGTATGCGTTTGTTTACATGAAGCTGTGGATGTTATGCTAGTAACTCTAAGTCTACTAAGAAATCTACAGCTTGTCATCTCCAAACAGCGGAACGCTATTTTATTTTTCTATTTATTACGCATTTCCGACAGAGGAATACTATGTATCGGGTCAATTAGCATGTTATTTAAAATTTTTTGCTGTTAAGGTGTAGTTACTTAGTTTGTGTCGAGGTAACACACTTGTTTCTTGCACTTTTGTCGATACACATCCATTTCCTACGATTTTTTTCACCAAACCCAGAGTTTTCGTCGCAATTACCCTGCCATTGTTGTAAAGCGGATTTTACTGCAAAGTGATTTGTATTGGTTTAGTCCTTTCTTACCTTGGGTTATTGTTTTATAAATGTGATAGCTTTCTCCTATTGTCAATTTTTGGTATTGGCTGTTATTGGTTTTAAGGATTTTTAAGTTAGTTTCAGTGTATGTTGGTCGTTGATTCTCTGCCTCTCTCTTTCTCTCTTTCTCTCTCTCTCTCTCTCTCTCTCTCTCTCTCTCTCTCTCACACACACACACACACACACACAAACACACACACTAATTACACACCACAAACGTCAACAACTCATCAGACGTGTCACAACCCAAAACAAACATGCTACGAAACAAATGAACACTACACCACCACAATGACACGTAATGCCGAAGAAAACTCTGTTCTTGTGTCAAAAAAATGCTCGAAATGCGTTTTGATACTACGACTGAACTGTTATTTCACATATATGGAAAAGCGTATTGGACGAGTCTTGGCGACTTGCAAAATTTGGCAAAATCTAAATACTCTACAATATCTCACATCGCCCCTTTGTACCCATGAAATTAAGTCATAAGGCATCTGTTGATCTATTTGGATCCATTCCAAGAACTACTAAAGGTTTTTGTTACATATTCGTTGCTGTAGTACTAACGTCGAAATTTCTATCTTTCACTCTGTCACGAAAAGCCACGCTACAACTGTTTCTATTGCTTTTACTAAACATTTTTTGTCTCATGTTGGACATGTTCAGAAAGTAATCACAAATTAGCGGCGATTTCTTGCTGGTTACTGGACAGTGAACGTGGGAGTGCATCTTCTACAGTATTCTGGGGTCCTGGGATGTGGACAATCGTTAAATCAAATTCCTGCGAATAAAGTTTCCAACGATAAGTCTGTCATGTGTGAATTTAGCTGGTAACAGAAACTGTGTATACTATTGTATGTCTGTCGTAAAGAAAGCGACGAAATTTAGTGAAAGCCCAAAAAATACATACAGAATAATACATAATGCATAATACATAATGCTCAGCGCGCCCCTACTTACAATTGATTGTGCCACTCAGGCAACATCTTTGGTTCATTGGTGTCAAAGATACGATCTATTCTACATATGACAATTGTTTCCGGTCGTTGTTCGTGAATTATATTACAAAATCTGGCTTCACGTACACGTGGACCCCTCACAAAGTTTATCGAGGCGAGGAATGGAGCCGATGTGGCATTGGCATTTGTTTTAAAATCTCCACTAACATGGACGGATTCCGCCGTCCGACTTCCGGAGAAACACCGCGGAGCAATCTATAGACTAGCAGTAATGGGCGTCGATATGGCTAGAGTTTCGAGACGGTCCATTTCAGCTTGAGCATGCCTTCAAGAGCGACAGGAGTTGGGAAGGTGCTAAGGAACATGGAGAGGCCTTCGAATTCAGTTCAGTGATTTGTTTTGTGAATGGAGACTGATATCCACCAACTTCCTCTATTGGAGAGGCCATGATGTAACTGCACCATCTCTGCTGTCCTGTGCAGACGTTAATGGAGCACTCCCTTTGATGTGCACGAGCACGCTCTGTGGTGCCACTGCTGAACAAGCAATCCCCGTTGCCACTTGGACTGGCTGTCATGCACAGCATCACTTCTTCTACCATAGCAGCAGTGAACCCACTAATGGCTTCAGTTTGCTACATTGGATGCTTCAACATATCCCAATCACATGTGCTGTCTCTGCTGCTCTTGGTGCTGCCGCAGAGAAGATTATTCCGTTGTAAAACCAAACTAATAGATATCTAAACTGCTAATGCTGTGTCTTTAGCACCTAGTGTGCCTGACGGGCAATCACCATCATGCTCCACCTTACATCATCCTGCATCCGTAAGGGTCGCAGCTCGCAGGCTCTTACAGTATGAAAAATCATAAAACATCTATTCTTTCACCCATCAAGTATCGTGAAGCGAAACATGCAAAATCCGACATTCACTTAAGCATTTTTAGAAAACCATGTAAAAACCACTTGACCCAGCAATTCTCAAGGATGTCTGGTAAAGTAAGTAAAGATCACATGTCTCAGTGGTCACTCAGCCAGATGTTGAAATTTTTATTGACACCAGTTATCCCACCTGCCATTCAATTGTCTAAAGGCCATTCTACTGATCAGTCGCTGTAACTCGCATGGAAAACAAGTAAAAATAACACAATCGGTCAAAGGCAACTGTGGAAAATTGTGTAAACCCTTCACTCAACGTAGCCCATGTACTAATCCAACAGATGATGTGGCGCAAAGTTTCAAAACACGTGTGATTCGCTTCCTTTCTTCAGAAGCTAGTGTCCAGTGCATTACACTCTTAATATTATGCAATCAGATGTATTATATGGACAGTAGAAAATGTGATAAAAGTAAATGTCATGTGTCTCCAATCCATCCAACACAAAAATAATTATGATGTCCTCCCGAAACAGGTACATTCCGATTTTTTAAGTTAGCATTTTATTCTAGATAATCGTGTTACAAGTGGAGTTAGGTTCTCTTGCCATTTCTATGAAATGGAAGTGAGATAAACTTGGTATGTTCCATAATCCCTTGGTTTGTTGACCTAGAGAATGAGCAAACGTAACATTTCCAGCTATCAGCACACATTTCTAATCAACTAAGAAGAGACTCAAGTATCTCACAAGTTCTGAACACATCTAGATGATGAAAAAGTTGGGTGTCATTCAGAACAGAGGAAGGTAGCTTACTAGGCGTTGACTGGGCATTGATTTCAGAAGTTTGTTTGTTCCCTTATAACCTGCACCCTACAATTCAAGAAGCGCTACGCTTTTCCTCCTTCTTTCCCCCAACGATCTTGTGCTCAGTCGCTGGTATTTACTGATTGGTAGGACATATCAATCAATTCTTTTGACACGAATGTTGTAGCATATATGTACGTTCGTGCCATTTACTCTACTGATGGTGTTTTCTTCTGAATCTACTTCTCATGCACGCGTTACTCTGCCTCCATCACTATTTTCTTAAACGAGTGAGAACCATAAAGAACGACTGATGTAGTAGGAAAATGTAACACACTTCTCTTGAACGTCCATCGATGATAATGGAAGAAATTGTGGAAATCTGTTTGTGAAAGAGGGTAGTAAATATGCTTGCTACAGCCATATCTGATATGTTAATTAGAGACTGGCACTATGTATTCAGTAACGCCCTGGATGTTTCTTTTCCACAAATAAAATGAGTAGCCAAAGGTACGAAAAAGAGTGATTATATGAGCAGGAAACGAGCACAATGTTTCGATGTGCATATTAATTACAAATTTCACATGCTGTATCAAAATATAGATGAAATGTGGAATAAGGTGTCAGATGCAGAAGAGATTCCCACTAGTTTTTACAACACACAGGTGCAGATGCTGCATACGCAACTCTAGTTAAACCAACGGGCTTTGTTAACAGCGTAATTGTAATTTTCCACTCAGTTTGTTCCAGCTGTCATGTTCTGTTAAACCTTACACTTCCCTGAACATGCTGTGTAATTTTTTTCCGTTGATTTTGTTTTTGAGTTGGTTCTATGATTGCTTTCTATGTTTAATTACTTTTGCATATTGCACGCATGGAAAGACTTGCTACTGCAGCAGTCTCTACTGCATTCGTAGTTCCTCGTCTCTAATCTTACGTGTTATTCAAAAACCGCTTTTTTTATTTTTGTGCGCTATCCGAAAAACTATCTGAAGGACTATCACTCCCTAAGTACACTCCTGGAAATTGAAATAAGAACACCGTGAATTCATTGTCCCAGGAAGGGGAAACTTTATTGACACATTCCTGGGGTCAGATACATCACATGATCACACTGACAGAACCACAGGCACATAGACACAGGCAACAGAGCATGCACAATGTCGGCACTAGTACAGTGTATATCCACCTTTCGCAGCAATGCAGGCTGCTATTCTCCCATGGAGACGATCGTAGAGATGCTGGATGTAGTCCTGTGGAACGGCTTGCCATGCCATTTCCACCTGGCGCCTCAGTTGGACCAGCGTTCGTGCTGGACGTGCAGACCGCGTGAGACGACGCTTCATCCAGTCCCAAACATGCTCAATGGGGGACAGATCCGGAGATCTTGCTGGCCAGGGTAGTTGACTTACACCTTCTAGAGCACGTTGGGTGGCACGGGATACATGCGGACGTGCATTGTCCTGTTGGAACAGCAAGTTCCCTTGCCGGTCTAGGAATGGTAGAACGATGGGTTCGATGACGGTTTGGATGTACCGTGCACTATTCAGTGTCCCCTCGACGATCACCAGTGGTGTACGGCCAGTGTAGGAGATCGCTCCCCACACCATGATGCCGGGTGTTGGCCCTGTGTGCCTCGGCCGTATGCAGTCCTGATTGTGGCGCTCACCTGCACGGCGCCAAACACGCATACGACCATCATTGGCATCAAGGCAGAAGCGACTCTCATCGCTGAAGACGACACGTCTCCATTCGTCCCTCCATTCACGCCTGTCGCGACACCACTGGAGGCGGGCTGCACGATGTTGGGGCGTGAGCGGAAGACGGCCTAACGGTGTGCGGGACCGTAGCCCAGCTTCATGGAGACGGTTGCGAATGGTCCTCGCCGATACCCCAGGAGCAACAGTGTCCCTAATTTGCTGGGAAGTGGCGGTGCGGTCCCCTACGGCACTGCGTAGGATCCTACGGTCTTGGCGTGCATCCGTGCGTCGCTACGGTCCGGTCCCAGGTCGACGGGCACGTGCACCTTCCGCCGACCACTGGCGACAACATCGATGTACTGTGGAGACCTCACACCCCACGTGTTGAGCAATTCGGCGGTACGTCCACCCGGCCTCCCGCATGCCCACTATACGCCCTCGCTCAAAGTCCGTCAACTGCACATACGGTTCACGTCCACGCTGTCGCGGCATGCTACCAGTGTTAAAGACTGTGATGGAGCTCCGTATGCCACGGCAAACTGGCTGACACTGACGGCGGCGGTGCACAAATGCTGCGCAGCTAGCGCCATTCGACGGCCAACACCGCGGTTCCTGGTGTGTCCGCTGTGCCGTGCGTGTGATCATTGCTTGTACAGCCCTCTCGCAGTGTCCAGAGCAAGTATGGTGGGTCTGACACACCGGTGTCAATGTGTTCTTTTTTCCATTTCCAGGAGTGTATTTGCTTTAGACATACAGGTGATGTAAAAGAGATTAACATTGTTGAGAAATGTGAAATACTTGTAAAACACTTGTAGGACATTCTGAAATGCTCAAAATCAAGCCGCACATTATAATTCATAGAGATAAAAATGAACTAGAAGCTGCTTCAGCACTAATTTTTAAGAAAATCAGAGAAATAAAAAAATCTTGGCAACAAAATTAACATAGCCAATGAGGAAAATTCCATAACAGCTGAGCTTCTAAAATGGTTCGAATCTAAAATCACTGTAAATCTACAAATCATCAATCCTTGTTGGGAGATCACAGACATGTAGAGCGTTTTGAAAGAAATCTCTTTCATTTGACTGTAGATTTGTATTCATTTATTTCAGGCAATCGTGATTTCGGGTTTATAGCCATTCTCAAGTGCAAGTATAAATCTCAAAAATTGGCCAACCTGCTTAACATCTCTTGATATGTTCTTTTATCATTTGATATGATGGCTAGTTTATAAGACCAGTTACATGTTATTTCGATGACTACATGTCATTTTCAGCAGATCGGATGTTTTTTGAGATTTCAAATTATATTTGACAGCATATATAAAGCAGAAATCATGATTTGTGAAATAAATGGATGCAAATTGCAATACAATAGTGGAAATTTCATTTTCAGAAAACTGCTAGTTATCTTTGAAAAATAGAAGGATTTCAGAGGAGTGTAAAGAGTTCTGTTCTTAAATATGTACGGGATGAATACAGAATAAGAAGAGTTTAGAATGGGACGATCTTGCTATGAATAAATTTGCAATCTGAAGTCAATAATTCATCACATATTAATGAATTAAACATTTAATGATACTAAAATAGCATTTAATTCTTTTGAGAATGCAACCACCCACGAGCATCAATGAATTTGTAGTTAACTCAAAACTGGAAAACTCATATGTAAAACTCTTACTAACACAAAAGTAAAATTTGTGGGCTAGGTGCTATAGCCCTTCAAAGAGTATAGTTGTTTATTCGCACTTTTTAGTTATATCTTGCAAAATGATTTTTGAGAATTTGGAAAAAGATCTTAAGGAACGAAAAATAGCTCATGGTGGGAAGAAATAATGTGTTACAATAAATTTCCTAGCATTTGCAGATGACTTTGTCATGTTCTTTTGAGCACCTGACAAATGCAACAATAAATCTAATTTTCCTGAATGACATAGCGATCATGGCATGTTTATGAATCGCTGCAAGGAACACAAAATGTATGACGAATTAGAAAGATAAACAATTTTAAATATTTGAAAGAAGAATGGGAGAAACCGGCTTAGAATAATAGGCTATATAGAGAAGGATATATGATGGACTGTGGTTACGATATAAAGAGTAACACTTTCAAACAAAAAAGCTCGTAATATAAAGTATTGCAGTTCAGCAGTGAAACTGGAATAACTGTAGGAGTATGCCATGGAATGCTCAGTCCCAAATTATAAGGTTCTAAAATTATAAGATGTAGCATTAATAATTGTCAAGGAACATTTGTTTTTCAAATAATTAAAAATTTATCAAATCAAGAAGTAACAGCGAACATTGTTAGGAGATAGAAAACATACTAAAAACACTTAGTGGATTTCGCTGTTCTTTGGACTTAGCTACAGAGTGTGCGACGACAGACTAACTAAAACGATCTCCAAATATTTTTAGAATCAGAAATAAAGAATCTTGTGTATCCAAGGGCCCGGAAAGGTTTGGAAAGAATTATAATACGTTGAAAGAAATTGTTGGTAAGAGCAAGTGATGGTTGTATTTGTAATCTGTGTGGTGTTACCATGACCTTTTGCAGTTATAGTTTTGCATTAGGCGTGGTGTTATTTCAGGAAATGTATGAATGCCTTTCAGACAGCTGTGCCACCCTTTTATAAAATATTCCTTCAAAACATTTCTCTTCCCATTACTTCTTCTTGTGTTTTTCTGGGAGGATGGAAAAAATAACAGCACAAAGTAATCTGAGGAAAGGAAAAATAAACGTAGTGAAACAATGAAGGAGTACTGGAAGGCAAGGAATTAACAATGCAAGATGGATAATTCAAATTGGAAATGTTCCCTAGAAGGTCCTAATGTAGAAAACAAGTAAAACGCAGATGTAGCGCCATGTCATATATTCCAACGTCGCATGTGCTCTACAGCAGATGGGTACTTACTTGCATTTCAAAAGCAGTACCTGCTTCATCGTGAGAAACTACAGATTATTAAACGACAAAACATAACAGTTAACTACAACAAGTAATCATAAGACTGCTAAGAATTTTTACTTCTGTCCTTTGCTATTAGCTCAGATGCAGTATAAAGAATTTGAGTTTACATTGGACGTATGAAATATGTAACAGACGATTCACTGTCCGCATTGTTCCTCTACTTCCAAATCACCCCGCTGACCCCTCCCTCCAGTCGCATTGATATTTGGTGTTGAAACGTACATGACGTCCAAGAACGGTTGTAATTTGATGTTGACTCAGAGGCATGTTAGGTGGTAATGGAACGTTGGGAGTATCCAGTATCCTCGTGGAATTACACGTACGTAGTGTCTCAGTGATAGCTCGGGTGAAGGCTGGCTTGAGTCGGTTGAAGGATACTCTGACGCAAGAACCTCTGATATCGACATCGAACATTTTGTTGTGACCTGCCAGTACTATGTATGGACCATCTTATGGTGTTTCCCTGGCTCTACTATTTGCTTTGTTTTACTATTACTTGCGTAACAACTAATATATGAGATAAAATATGTTGCTACGAAAAGAGCCCCGAAATACCTTTTAGTGATGCTGTGCTATGACTTTCTTTGGATCATTAATTTTCAAGAAAACAAAATATATTATGTTCTTATTCTGGATCTGGCTTTCTATTAAAGGAACATTTTTTCGTTACTGTAACTCGCTTTCAAGTTCAACATATCTTCCTTACTTTATAGTTATTGAGAAGGTTAATGAAAATTACTTCGTTATCAATACTGATGTTGCAGTACGCAATGATTGTTCAACATCAAAATTTTGCAGTGGATTTTTGTTAACAGTAAAACACCAATAAGTACCACGACTAACACGAGAACATGAGACTATCGTCATAGAAAAAGATGTTTTTACTATAAGGTTGGCCAGACCAGAACTACGCACAGCAAGATTTCTTTTATGTTATGAAGGTAAATTATCTTTTTGCACTGTTAATAATATATTGTCAGCAGCCCGCGTCAACCTGTAAAACACATCATAAAATCTGCTGCTCTGCTCTGCAATTCCGAAAGCTGAAAGAAATAATTTTACTTCACTATTACCTGCCTGCTTCTTTGCGGTATGATTGATTTCATTCAATGCTGTTTGAATGCGCCGCGGCAGCGGCTCGTTCGTTCGTAGCGCAGCTCAGCACCACGAATAATATTTAAATAACTGAAAATTTCTTAAAGGGATGGGATAAAATACCAAGCAAGCTTATTACAAATCATAATGCGAGGTTTCACTAAGGAACTCTATTCAAAACATTTAAACAAATCAAGTTATTACACACCTTTCCCAAGCTATGTCTAATAGCGTCCCTCTCACAATCTTGACGAAAGAAAGCTACGCAAGCGTACAATATAACGTCACAGGCTCTTCCTACTCACGTAACTCCAAAAACACGACAGAGAAATTAATGTTCGTTCTGTACTATTTATAGTAGTCACTTATTTTCATCCTTGTTTGCTGTTTAATAAGTATCGTCTGTGGCGGTTTCAGTACTCGCCGACACAGATATTATCTAAATAAAAAAACAGTACCTAATTCTATACAAGAACAAAACATGACACATAATGCTTTCTCTTTATTACATAATATGTCTTTTGCTAAGAGACGTTACACTGCCCCCTGGCAGCAATTGACTAACGTTAAGAATGTTCGGCAATATACTGCCACTAACGTCCGTTTTGTCATTGTTTGTCACCTTATTTGGAATATTCACTACTCAGTTGTTTGCTCTTTTGCACTATAATTTTTATTACACTCTTTATCGTTTTCTCACACTTTGCGAGTTGACCATAAACCTAGTCCCACGGTCATTACAGTTTTCTGGCTTCCCCATTCAGGCTATGTGCGGTCAGAAAACCTGGGAAAACTGCGCCAGAGCCATGGTCATCTCGCCTGGTTTGTCGTAATACGCAGTCTGATTGTTCATAAAAAACGGTCGGCATTTATGAAATGTTCACAGATAACGAAGGTTATTTATGATAAAATGTTAAACTTTTAGTCCCTTTCTACACTCTTTCACATTCGTGATAATATTTGTGTTTTGTGTCACACTGAGAGTCAATCATTAAATAGTTTTACATTGGTGTAATGATTTGTCTCTACACTTACGCACGACAAATGTTCTACAATGGTATTGTGGGGCGGTGGGTGGAGTTAATTGTTATATAAAAGTAGAATGTAATGTAGAAAAGATGCATTTCCCGGACGATTAGCAACATATGTGGGGCGGCGGGTGGAATAATTGTTATTATAAATGTAGAATGTTCCTATTATTTGTTTAATGCTGTTATTTGCCGTTCTCATCACTGGCTCTCTAACTACAATATTGGCAACCAGAAAGTGATTAGCAAAACGTGAAGCCTGTAATTAGAATTCCTAGTGCCCACTTCATCTGAGAAATACACTTATAGCTACAGCTTATAGCTCTGAGGAATTAGGATATTGTCTGGGATTCATAATCAAAAACGATTCTCTCTAAAATGTTCACTATATTCTGAAAGTCACAGACCAAAAACGTATCCACACAATCCAACTATGGGAGCAGTTCAGAGTCTAATGCGCTGATGCAACTATAACTGTTCAAATTAAAGGTTTACGTGAATGCTCGCCATAATTTGATGATAATGTTCATCAAACGCCACGCTAAATAATGGTAGAATGTCTGTCCCGCGACGGCACATGAAAATACGACATACGCAAACTGAAGATAGATCATTAAAGTCATCCCAGAATTAACACTTCACTCGAAAACGATTTCATGGTTACGCATATCCCGAGTAACTTATTATGGCATCCAAGGCTGTTTATAGCAATGACACCGATGCGACGCGACTCCCGGCACAGATGGTGCGCTAATCAGCGTCTGGAGAGAACTGGGGCCCTTTTTTCTCGCGCAGCGTTCTTATATATAAAGCCGCGGTGCGGACGGCTAAGGGAACACCTGATCAAATCGGCTCTCCCGACTAGCCGCTGGGCTAGTAATGCACCACTTTAAGTTATCGAATAAATCATTGCTTCCTTTGCTGATGGCCGATGAAGCTCTCAATTTAAATGTGCAATCAGCACACAGGTAAGTAATCATAATAAAAGTCTGACGTGGCTAAGTCAAATATTTTAGGCGAGAGAATTAATTTAATTACACTACACGCAGTAGACGAGCTCTGAACTTGCCCTTTGAAGATACGCTATCACTATAGTTTTATAGTGATTAGGTTGAAACTTCTCACATCTTTATGATTATAGCGGATCTCCCTTCTACATAAATTTAAACATCCTAGCCTTATTACCGAGCGAGGTGGCGCAGTGGTTAGCACACAGGACTCGCATTCCGGAGGACGACGCTTCAATCCCGTCTCCAGCCATCCTGATTTAGGTTTTCCGTGATTTCCCTAAATCGTTTCAGGCAAATGCCGGAATGGTTCCTTTGAAAGGGCACGGCTGATTTCCTTCCCAATCCTTCCTTAACCCGAGCTTGCGCTCCGTCGCTAATGACCTCGTTGTCGACGGGACGTTAAACACTAACCACCACCACCACCTAGCCTTATTTATTCGCCTACTTAATCTATCTTGCTTCCTTAATTTTAAAGACAAAAACCAGAAAATCATGAATTTCAACTAAAATTTTAATTAGTGAAATCTAGAATACTGTTTCTACTAAATTATTATGAAAACCGAATCTAAATATAAATTTTTAAGTTTCTAGCTCTTTTCTGTTGCGCCAATGATTTTTACAGAAAAACATCCAAATTTCGAAAATGGTTGAAGTTATTGAACTGATATTCAACACATATTGACTTAGTATTACTCCTGACATGCTAGAAACGTTTCAGGTTTTTTACTTGATTTTTAAAGTATTGCGCAACATTTATGACGTCAGAGCTAGTTACAGCAGACTGGCTGGCACACAATGGAAAGACTGATGTGAATTTTATATGGCGTGAGTAGGCTGCTTCCCTACATCCCCTCTACTTAAATTTTTTTATGTAAATGGGAAAAAGAAAGAAAAAAATTAATTACAAAAAGGGAAGCAAGAGTGCAGCTTAACTCCCTATGAAAATTAAAATTTAAATGTAAAATATAGAAATATTAAAAGAAAACTGATTACCTACTTCAATTATTTAAATTTCTGGGATGTTCACTGCCTCTTAAGCAACATTATCACTAAAAATTTAAGCAAAATCAATTAAACACTTTGGCATACATATTGCCTTAGACAGACAAACACATAAAATATGTAAAATTATGAAAATCTTAAATCCATTAAATACATTTTTACATACACAAATTCAAAGAAAATAACACAGTTATTCATGATACATAAACAGATAATCGTATCTTAGCAGTCTTTTCTAAACCTGAAAGAAAATTTCACAAATCATGACAATTTCATTTTTACACACATGGTTGTAACCGCTTTGGCTGGCGTTCTACACATCCATTCACAAGGGTAGAGGAGGGGAAGTTGCTATGGTGTGCGTCCTTCACGTTCACTCTAAATTACATGGGGAAAGGGGAGGGGTCACTGTGAGTTGTGTCCAAGTCACTCCACGCTTTCACGCAGCTACCAGGCTGCCATTATCTGGTTTGTCCTGTAGAACAAACAAAAAGAGTGCCTCAGACTCTGTTCACTTAATATCTAAGGGTGGGTCACAATGAAATGGGGATATATACATTTTATCTTTCAATATGTTACTGGAACAAAGTTAACAGAACTTTTTCAATTTTACTCTCGCAGTTACTTAACTGTCATAAAATCGGTAAACAAATGGCTCAAAACGCCGTTAGTCACGTACTAGAAAAAAATTATGCTCAAGGCATACAATCATAAATCCTATTTAATCTCAGTTTATTATTTCTGGGCCGGAACACTGAACCAATGCTCGGTACATTCCTGACAAATCTGTATTTTATTTACTTAACTGACTCATCTTCGATTACCTTATTCTTAGAGTTAGTATGAGTATATTTGATTAGCAATTGTCTTCTCAGCCTCTTTGTACATGTGAGTAACTTGTGGTAATAGTGCAGTTCTGAGTGTTCAAAACTCACTACGTTTAGTTGACTACTAAATCCACTTATTGGTCCTCTGCTGCTGTTTCAGTTCCACGTCTGTAATTATGTACTTACTTACTTTGCTAGTGTATGAAGTTAAGTAATACTCACTCCATTAACATTTAAAGCATAGGATAGCACATTTATTTCATATCTATAGTGTATTGCAGCTGATCAGTTTGCTCACGTGGCAATCCATTTCCTCTCGATCGGACGCTGAAACCACAGGTAGTCTCTCTCGACCTACCATTAAAGTGCATTAAGTAATTGTGGTGTCACCGCCAGACACCACACTTGCTAGGTGGTAGCCTTTAAATCGGCCGCGGTCCGCTAGTATACGGGACCCGCGTGTCGCCACTATCAGTGATTGCAGACCGAGTGCCGCCACACAGCCGGTCTAGAGAGACTTCCTAGCACTCGCCCCAGTTGTACAGCCGACTTTGCTAGCGATGGTTCACTGACAAATTACGCTCTCATTTGCCGAGACGATAGTTAGCATAGCCTTCAGCTACGTCATTTGCTACGACCTAGCAAGGCGCCATTATCAATTGCTATTTATCTTGGGATGCATGTACCGTCAGACCGATGTTCACCAATTATGGATTAAAGTTAAGTATTCCAGCAGCTACGAACTTTATTTGCTAGTCTCAATTACTTTACCTGTTCCAAACCTCACGCCAGCCTGCGTGAGCTTAAACTCGTGCCTTTCGGCTACCTCATAGTGGCTTGGCTGTCTTGCCAAGTCACAACAGTAATTATGGACGAGTGTAATGCTAAATTCTTTAAACCTATAGGACACCACGAGCTGCTCTGTCTCATCTAACATAAGGGTACCTATGGTCGCATTCACGCCTCCAACTCATAACCTCAATACCTGTAGGTGTGTCACCGCACACCCAATACCAAAATAATGGCCAGCTCCAACCCTATAAATACTTCAGGGACGTGTCCTTCACGTCTCAACCACAAGCACTGTTCAATTCTATTACACTGCCATTCCTTGCTACACAAGGTGAGTTAATTTTTACAACTTATCTGCATATTTTTCATAACACTAAGCAATCTCTTTTACTATTAATTAGTTAGCTCCACAGCATACAATAGGTTTCACTGCCACTTCAGATCCTGCTTGTACACTAATTCGTATATCTTTTTAAATTACTGTTGGTGGACCATTTCAAATAAAACAACACTTTGTACTTACAATATTATCAGGGTTCTATACATAATTGTTACTCAAATACATTTGTATCTTAATTACGTCATACTTCTCTGCTGTTTATGTCACTGTTAGGTTTGTCACATTAGGTTTTTTTTCACTAATCGGTGGATAGACTGGTTTCAGAACTCATGGCGTGATAGCCATGACGGAAATTTTTTGTATTGCAAAGAAGGAGTCGAAACTTTGGTGGATAGGAAAGATGAAGAATGAGTGAGATCTGAAAAGGAAAGAAGATCTCACACAGCTGGGACTGCACAGCTGCCACACTGTGTAGAGGTTACAGAACAACCTCCGCCCTACAGAATTCATTGGTTTCAGAAAATTTTCGTATTGGAAAGAAGGGGTCAAAGTTTTAGGTGGATAGAAAAGATGAAGAGTGAGTGAGATCTGAAATGGGAAAGATCTCACACAGCTGGGACTGCACAGCTGCCACACTGTGTAGAGGTTACAGAACAACCTCCTCCCTACAGAATTCAATCACTACCTATGAACTTCTTTAGGTCGATCACGTTCCTGAGACCTAATATCTTTTTACTCTTAGGGTACTCTAGCCTATATGCATTGGCATGTGGTTTTCCTATGATCCTGAAAGGTCCTTGGTATACGAACATGAATTTCTTTGTTTCTGCATTTATTTTCTTTGATTTTTCCTTGGTTTTGACAAGGACTAACTGACCTATTTCAAAACTGATGGGTACAGCTTTTGCGTCATGACGCTTCTTCCTTTCCAATGCTCTTTTTCTTATATTTGCCCTAGCCTTTAACTTCTTCTCGTCTGTGGATATTTGCGTTAGAATAGGGAATTCTATCATATCTGCAATCACATTGTGCAGTTCTTGGCCAAACACCAATTCGCACGGCGCAAAACCAGTTGCATCATGCCTTAAGTTGTTAATTACATTCTCAAAATACTTCATGTGCTCTACCCAACTTGAGTGTTTCCGAGCACAATAAGTCCTGCAAAGCCTATTCAATTCTCTCATAATACGTTCACTCATATTTCCTTGAGGGAAATACGAAGATATTTTCAGATGCTTCATTCCGGCCTTATCCAGACATTCTTTAAATCTATCACAAGTAAATTGAGGCCCATTGTCTGACAGGAAATTCTTCGGAACGCCAGCGTTCACGAAGAAATCTTTTTCCAACTTTTCTACCAACGTTTTTGCATTTGCTCTTTTAATTGGGTATAGCTTAACATATTTACTAAATCCATCCACAACAACAAAAACATGGGTGCAACCACCTCTCGAAGCAGGAAGAGGGCCAAACAAATCACAAGCCAGTAATTCTAGCGTTTCAGTTGGCTCTACTGAATGCATATCCCCTTGTATTCTGGTGCTAGCAGCACGGACTTTCTGGCACACTACACAAGATGCTAAACGCTTGGCAACACAGCGGTACATGTTGTCAAACACAACCTTCTCTTTTAATTTAGCAATGCACTTCTTTGCACCGTAGTGCCCATACCTCAGGTGTACATAGTCGATTAGTAGGTCTACATGTTGTGAGGGAAAGCACAGCTTCCACTCAGAAACACCTACCTTTTGCCTCCTAAACAGAATACCTTTATCCAGACAGTAGTATTGCGAAACCTTATGATAGTTCGCATCTCCCAAATAGCTCTTTACTAATTTCAGCTGGTCATCTGCATTCTGCTCACGTCTCAAGTTCGTAATCACCCTCTTTAATGCACTTTCTTCCTTTACTTCGTGCAGCGCAAACATTCGTACTTCACTTAGGTCTGTTGCTGTAATTCCCGCGTCATCACAGAGCTCCGCACTTCTAGATAACCCATCAGCTACCCAATTATCTTTTCCTTGAATATATCTAACCTCAAGGTCAAACTACTGGAGATACAATGACCATCTTACCAAACGAGCATTCATCAACTTACAGGTCTTCAAAAAGGTCAACGCCTTATGGTCACTGTAAATTATCTTGTGACCTCATAGATACTGCTCAAAATTCTGTACCCCAAATACCATTGCCAATGCTTCCAGTTCCGAGATGCCATAATTTCTCTCTGCTGCCTGTAAAGATCGACTTGCGAAAGCTATAGTCTTGTGCACTTCGTGTTCGTTCTCTATTTCTACTTGGAATACCTCCACAGCTATATCATAGCCACTAGCAACAACAGACATACAGAATGGTTTTTCAAAATCAGGATGATGTAAAATAGGACTATTAATCAAAGATTGTTTAAGCTCCTCGAACGCCTGTTGACATTCTGCTGTCCAAACCCAAGGGGTATTCTTTTTCAGCAGGAGTTGAAGACAGGGCGCATTAAAAGCCTGATCACTAACAAAACGCCTATAGAAGCCGAAAAGACCGAACACCGATCTCAACTGTTTCTTGTTTCTGGG
The DNA here is from genome assembly GCF_021461385.2 of Schistocerca piceifrons. Taxonomy (NCBI): domain Eukaryota; kingdom Metazoa; phylum Arthropoda; class Insecta; order Orthoptera; family Acrididae; genus Schistocerca; species Schistocerca piceifrons. The sequence continues at coordinate 227,723,136 of NC_060143.1, forward strand.
AGCCTCAAATTTTTCAATGACTTCTAGCTTGCCTGGGTCAGGCAGAATACCTTATCCACTTATCATATATCCCAACGCACTTTGCCTTTTCAATCTTTAGTTTCATGCCACCTCTCTCAATAGCCTCTAACACTTCCTCTAATAAAACTATGTGTTCTTCCCAGGTAGGAGTTGCTATTAACAGATCATCTACGTAGACTGTTTTTTTATTAATTAAGGCTGGTCCTAAAACATGGCACATCACACTTACGAAGGCACAAACAGAGATATTAAGTCCGAAAGGTACCACACGGTATTGGTAACAAACTCCTTCGTACAAGAAAGCTGTGTACTTCCTTGAACTTTCCGCCAGTGGCAAATTCCAATATCCACACGTGATGTCCATAGAAGTTAAGAATTTTACTCCCCGGAACTTTTCAATAACTTGTCCATGTTCTGCGGCCTATCACTTTCCCTAACCACTATTTCATTCAACCAACGAGCGTCCAAGACCAATCTGACACTCCCGTCACTTTTTGGTACAACAACAAGAGGATTATTGTACTCACTGACCGCTTTTTCAATCACACCCCACTCTAGCATTCTCTGTATCTCCTTTCGAACCGCCTCCTTCCTAGCTACACGTATTTGGTATGGCTTCCTGAAAAACACTTGGCCAGGTTTCACCTTTAATTGACATTCATAACCTTTGACCACGCCAGGTCGATTTGAAAATACCTTGTTATGCCTTTTTAAAACCTGTCTCAGTTCTCCCTTCTGATTAGCTGAAATTTTATCGATGTCCTGCAATTTAGCTTATATTTTGTCCAAAATAATTGCTTCTTCTTCTTGTGTGTTTAGCTTACTTTTACTAAGATTAACACCTTCGTCCCAATATCTCCTATTTTTCAGAACTCGTATAGGCAGCTCCCAAGTTTCATCATTAGGTACTACATGTTTATCAATAAAAGGTACCTTAATTACTCCGGTTATCGGCAAGACCAATTTTAACTGGATTCTTTCAAAGTCAACAACACTCTGATGTTTCGACAAGAAATCTATGCCAATTAAAACCTCAATACTGAGATTGTTTACAATTAAGCATGGATGATCAATTAAATTACCATTAATATCAAAGGGAAGCAAAGCTTCTTGCTTTACCGTTTTTGACACCTTGCCAGTAGCACCAATTATTCTTAGTCCTGATACCCTCATTACTGTAAGCTTGTCTTTACCAGGTAATGCATCAAAGAAGGACTGAGATATCGCACTCACCTCACTTCCACTGTCTAAGAGACAACGTACATTGATACCCAACATATTCACTATTACTATAGGGTGGCTTATTCTAGGTTGTACAGGTGGTTCCTCAAACTTATCCAATAGTTCCTTTTGGATCTGTCTCCAACTAAAGTGATCGACATCTGTCTTCGTTACATTTAGGTCAAAGTGTGTAGGGGTTTCCTGAATTACATTTTCAGCTGCCTTTTCCAGTCAGTCTATTAATTTCAAATCGAAACACCGCACGACTTCATTACATTTCGTTTGCTGAACATGACACAACTTACTGTAGTCTGAGCCGCCTCCAGACCGGGCATAACACTAGTTACAGCTAAACCACTTTCACTATTATTGTCGGGTTCCTTCTCAAGTGACAACTGGTCACAGCTACTGGGTTCATCGACCCCCAACAGGCTATCCTCTACATTCTCACTTACCTCCTGTCCTAAATCTATTAGTACAGTATCAACATCCTGCACAGGCACTTTAGATAAGAGCACATCATCCTCATCGTAAATATAAGCATGAATTTCTTCTGCTTCTTCACCTGACAAAACAGTATTTTGTAGCTCGTCCCTACCGTTACACTGCTGCGCCTTCTCTTTCTCTTTTCACTTAGAAAGCGTCTCTAACACGGTATCTATCAAATATTGTGAGTGATCTAAAATTTCTGCTGTATCCTTAGATGCTACCGACCCCTCATCCACATGTTCAGTCTGAGTATTCTGATCTGTCTTACCAATTACTGTAATTACTGGCTTAGGAAAAGCAACCGTCTGGTGAGCGCCAGTATCCTCATAGACGGGAACTAGTTTTCCAGCCTCTGCCTACTACTGTTACCTTTATTTGCATTATAGTTAACTGGCACAGCATTGCTTTCCACACTGTTGTTTACCTGCATAATTTTGTTCGGAACAAAATTACTATCATTTGCATGCCATTGTTGGTTCTGATAATTATTTCTCCTATTCCTACCTCTCTTAGGATGACGAACACCTACTGTTCTGATGTTTACATTGCCATTCTGCTCGTTCTTAAAATTACTACTAGAGTTATTAGCATTTCTGTTATTACGTGCTTGCTCCTCATTGGCAGCAACACGCTCTACACGTTCCAAATATTCAATGAAACGATCCAGATTGTCTCTAGGGGCAGATATAATTCTAGTTTGCCAATACCATGGTAGTTTGGCTTCAAGATCTAGTATTATCATTTCAGGTTTTAGCTTTTCGGCCAAATGTGACAAACGTGAGATCCATGACCTGGCAAACTCTTTAATAGATTCCTTGCCTACATTGAAGCGTTTTCCACTCCAAAATTCTCTCAACACTTCATTTTGCTTATTGCTAGACCAATACTCATTAATGAAAGCTGTTTTAAATTCCGCTAATGTTTTACACTTCAACATAACATCAGCTGACCAACGCATGGCGTCACCTGGTAAATGGCTTCTAATAAATGAGATTTTCTCTCGTTCAGACCAAGTTGGAATCACATCTTCAAAATCGTTCCAGAAATCTAGCGGGTGGATATTTTTATCTGGATCGAACCGCAAGAACTGCCGACACCCGATAAAAGCGGCGTTTGCAGCTACAATTTGTTGCATACTACCATTACCAGAAGTTACTGAAGCTACCTTACTCTCAATGTTAGCAATGTTAGTACTAATATTTTCTACTCTCATTTCAACTTTATCTACTCTTTGCAAAATATGAGTAGTATCAGTTTTGATTGCGTCTACTTCTGCGTGACATATGTTTACTTTTATATTAACATCTTTAAACCTATCTGAGCACAGTTCAGATTCTGCCTCGATCATTTCCGTTAACTTGTGCTCCAGCTTCGCATCTTCCATTTGGAAGTCTTTGCGAACCTCAGCAACTTCGGATTTTACTGTTTTATACATCTCAGATAACTGTTGAGCAACCTTTTTCATATTATCCTCATGGTTGTAATCAATTTTATAATTTAAACTGTCCAGATCCTCTTTCAACTTATTGCAACCAGTCTTGAAGGAAGTTTCTAATTCAGCTTTACTAGATTCTAATTTATTGTCCATTACCTCAAACCGTTTATTAAAATTGGTTTGGCTGGCCACAATCCTGTTATTTACCTCAATTATATCAGATTTTAACTCAGCTGTCATTCTAGCATTACTGGCTGACATTTTGGCATTACTGGCAGCTATTGCTTGTAATATTACATTTAAATCAATAGCCCCAGTATCTTTGGGTTGCTCACTAGCTGGCTTTTTATCACACTCAGGTGACGAAAAACTAGCTCCAACACCAGAATCATCAAAACTAAATGAAACTTCTGGTTGATCAGTCATATCTAACTTCTCCTTTTTAAACTCTACCATCTCTGATGATAGTTTCATTTTTAATTCATCAGAGAAACTATCATCCAATAACTTAACACTTTCTGATTTCTGCTTTACTACAGGGGTCTCTGCTATTGAATCATTGCCCTTTTTCACATTACTGTCAGGAGACACTAGTTCGGATTTCACTTTAACATTACTATTTTCATGCATATTTACACTTCAGCCGTTGTCTGGATTTACAGTTCCTTCAACAGACATAGGTCCTTATATAGGTTTAACTTCTGTTTCTTTTTGCAGTTCCATCGCCGACAGTCTTTTAGTGCAGGTTAGTAAAAGTTTTAACAGATTTTCACTTAACTTAGTTCCTGCTGGACGCCGTATGGCGTTGCCGGCGCGGCGTACCAGGATTACTGATGTGACGCAGTGCGTTGAACTGTAGACGTCACCTCGACAACTGCTGTGTTGTGGGCGTAGCCCGCAACAGCAGGCGCGGCTCCGGTTGCTCCGACGAATGACTGCGGTGCGGCGAGACTGACTTCTCGCAATGCTAGCAGTGCAGCTAGACTCAGCGCCAGCTCCGTCAATCCAGATGCATTGTTAATCCAATTGCGTCGTCCACATGCACACGTAACACTGTCTATCTCTGTTCCATTGCTCCGTTGCGGGTCGCATTTCGCTTCCGAATCCGAATATTTAAAAATCACTTTCACTTTTACTCAGTTTCTTTCCCGGTTGATGCACCATATGTGGGGCGGCTGGTGGAATTATGTTGTTATTAAAAAAATGTAGAATGTAATGTAGAAAAGATGCATTTCCCGGCCGATTAGCAACATATGTGGGGCGGCGGGTGGAATAATTGTTATTATAAATGTAGAATGTTCCTATTATTTGTTTAATGCTGTTGTTTGCTGTTCTCAACACTGGCTCTCTAACTACAATATTGGCAACCAGAAAGTGATTAGCAAAAAGTGAAGCCTGTAATTAGAATTCCTAGTGCCCACTTCATCTGAGAAATACACTTATAGCTACAGCTTATAGCTCTGAGGAATTAGGATATTGTCTGGGATTCATAATCAAAAACGATTCTCTCTAAAATGTTCACTATATTCTGAAAGTCACAGACCAAAAAAGTATCCACACAATCCAACTACGGGAGCAGTTCAGAGTCTAATGCGCTGATGCAACTATAACTGTTCAAATTAAAGGTTTACGTGAATGCTCGCCATAATTTGATGATAATGTTCATCAAACGCCACGCTAAATAATGGTAGAATGTCTGTCCCGCGACGGCACATGAAAATACGACATACGCAAACTGAAGATAGATCATTAAATTCATCCCAGAATTAACACTTCACTCGAAAACGATTTCATGGTTACGCATATCCCGAGTAACTTATTATGGCATCCAAGGCTGTTTATAGCAATGATACCGATGCGACGCGACTCCCGGCACAGATGGTGCGCTAATCAGCGTCTGGAGAGAACTGGGGCCCTTTTTTCTCGCGCAGCATTCTTATATATAGAGCCACGGTGCGGACGGCTAAGGGAACGCCTGATCAAATCGTCTCTCCCGACTAGCCGCTGGACTAGTAATGCACCACTTTAAGTTATCGAATAAATCATTGCTTCCTTTGCTGATGGCCGATGAAGCTCTCAATTTAAATGTGCAACCAGCACACGGATAAGTAATCATAATAAAAGTCTGACGTGGCTAAGTCAAATATTTTAGGCGAGAGAATTAATTTAATTACACTACACGCAGTAGACGAGCTCTGAACTTGCACTCTGAAGATACGCTATCACTATAGTTTTATAGTGATTCAGTTGAAACTTCTCACATCTTTATGATTATAGCGGATCTCCCTTCTACATAAATTTAAACATCCTAGCCTTATTACCGAGCGAGGTGGCGCAGTGGTTAGCACACAGGACTCGCATTCCGGAGGACGACGCTTCAATCCCGTCTCCAGCCATCCTGATTTAGGTTTTCCGTGATTTCCCTAAATCGTTTCAGGCAAATGCCGGGGTGGTTCCTTTGAAAGGGCACGGCCAATTTCCTTCCCAATCCTTCCTTAACCCGAGCTTGCACTCCGTCTCTAATGACCTCATTGTCGATGGGACGTTAAACACTAACCACCACCACCACCTAGCCTTATTTATTCGCCTACTTAATCTATCTTGCTTCCTTAATTTTAAAGACAAAAACCAGAAAATCATGAATTTCAACTAAAATTTTAATTAGTGAAATCCAGAATACTGTTTCTACTAAATTATTATGAAAACCGAATCTAAATATAAATTTTTAAGTTTCTAGCTCTTTTCTGTTGCGCAAATGATTTTTACAGAAAAACATCCAAATTTCGAAAATGGTTAAATTTATTGAACTGATATTCAACACATATTGACTTAGTATTACTCCTGACATGCTAGAAACGTTTCAGGTTATTTACTTGATTTTTAAAGTATTGCGCAACATTTATGACGTCAGAGCTGTCTCTGCTTCTCCGCATGGCTCCCCATCACAACGCATGAAACAAATGTTCCACAACGGTGTACTGTCTTTAAGGATACAGATTATTAGCTGTGGGAGAAAATGCAACTTGGTTAAAAGCGTTTATTGTTCAGTAAGCCGTCGTTTCGCTGGTATGCACAGGATGTTTTGGCGTGATAACGGGTTTCTTGTGGCTTCACAAGTGAATCGCGTTGTGACACTGGTATTTAGGGTTCGTCACACGCACGTTGTACTACTCACTTTCATTTGTTCTCACGGTCGATACGCTGCCAGAGCGTCTCTCAACACGCGAAAATGTTTCGGTTCACACACACTAAATGTTTCCGTCGAGCGATGTTTGTTTGAACCGACTCGGAACGGATCACTAATTACCGTTTTTACACACAGTAAATTTATTGTTTGTTGAGCACTGCACTATGACAGTTAGTCACTCAACACTCCACTTGTTCCGACGTATATATTGGTGCAGATAGAACAGTCATTTTCTGTCCCTGCTACACACAATATTCCGTCCTTTCCTAGATTGTTTATGCACAGTTTATTTTTAATGCATATCAACTGTTCTTAGCATAATCACTCTCATCTACATTGAGTCCATTGTGTTTACCATGTCATTACACACTGTTAGTATTGTTACTAGGCGTATATGGCTTTTTTTTTAATTATTTAAAGGTGTGTGATTTTTGGTACATAGTTTTCTTATCCTTTTTCGGTGTAGCTTGCCAGGTTATCACCCATCTAGCAAACAGATTTTACCATGTGCATGACAGCTGGACTTGGGCATATTGCTCAATAAATACTTCATTTAGTTTTTTTTTAATGATCTGTCCTATAGGACTACAGTGTAGTTTCCGCGTTGATTGACGTGATTCGTGTACCGCGTAATTAATACTCAAGGACGTGTACCAAGTACACAGGCTTCAATTGAAGCATCGACACATACAAAGCGTAGGTTACACGGAACGGGTTTGTCTTTGATTGAATTCTGCTCCAGTGTCGTTCTCAGATCACTATTGGCAGTAACGTTACATCATATAATTGCTTCGTACTACAAAGTCCTTTTTTTTCAGTAGAGACACTCTCTCAGGGTTCCTTAATTCTAACACAATTACACCTGTTACATTACTAAATGAAATCTCATCATTAATTGTACTTTCTTACTACAAATGAAAATTGATTCAAGAAATTATTCATTACTTTGTCAACAAAAAGATTGTTCATTGCTTGATGAGCATATAATATTTTTAATGGCACTAATTGTCTGTAAACAAAATCTTCCGTTTGCCTGCTATTGCTCAGTCTATTGATTCTACTTTCATGCTATGCTTATCTATTAACTGTTTTTCTTTCTCAAAATTTTTAATACACACGAATTCTTTCTTGAAGCTAACATCCTTATACTCTAAAACACAATTGAAATCTTCTTACTGCTACTATTTACATCTGATAGGTCATTGAATAAATAATTTTACATCTTTACGTGGATACAATCCTTTCATTTTCCGTGTCTGGGGGTGTGCTAACAAATAGCTACATTCGTGTGGCACCTTTATTACTTCAAAGGGCCCCGAATATACCAATTGCCACTTACTATTTTGCTTTATGGTGGCTGAGGATTTGGGGTGGTTACGAATAAGCACCATGTCCCCTACATTGTATTTTTGTTTGTTATTTACACCTCGGTCGTACTTCTTTCTTCTCTTTGCGGCACAGCTGGTTAAGTTGTTCCATACCTTTTTTATCTTTTCCTCTCTTGTTTCTGCCCTGGCTGATAGTCTCGGGAGAGGCGTGAGCCATTCACTCTGTGTCTCATCAACCCCTTTCAATATCTCTACTGGTGGGTATCCTGTACGTGAGTGGGGTGTTAAATTGTGTATTTCTACAAATTTAGGTACCGACTCAGGCCATTTTGTGTGTCGGTTTCCAATGTAAATTCTAAGGAACTTATTCAATTCTCTGAATGTTCTTTCGACTAAACTTGCTTCTAGGTGTAACCGGGATACCAGAATATGCTGTATGCTTTCTTCCTGTAGATAATTTTTCCAAGAGCGACCCGTGAAATAAGTGGCATTGTCAGTTGTTATGACTTCAGGTTTCCCCACTTGAGGCAAGTATTCTTGTTTGATCCGTCTGACTATGGTTTTGGCAGTAGCTGATTTTATACAATAAATTGCCAAGCATTTGAAAAAAATATCGTACACAGCCAGTATATATTTCATACCTCCCCTGGCCATGGGATAGGGACTTGCTACGTCCAAAGATACTAATTGAAGCGGCCGGAGTGGAACTATGGGATGAAGTTCAAATTTTGTGGACCTATTATAGTGTTTTGCTTTCTGGCATATAACGCAAGTCCTAACTGTTACCTGAATTTGGTGTTTCATTCAGGGAAAGTAGCAGTATCTCGCAATGAGTTCTACGCAGTTCCCGATCCCTGCATGGCTCCATGCCAAGTGCGTGTGCCATAGTATGACTTTGACGGACTGGTCAGGTATGCATACTGCCTAGCAGTCTTCTTTCGTCCTACGTTTATGGTACAAAAGATTGTCCACAATTTTAAAACCTTGCTTATCTCTATTGTTGGCACCATTTTCAATATTACTAATGATATTTGCCCACATCGGATCTGATCTCTGTAGTTCAGATATATTTTTACACATACACTCCTGGAAATTGAAATAAGAACACCGTGAATTCATTGTCCCAGGAAGGGGAAACTTCATTGACACATTCCTGGGGTCAGATACATCACATGATCACACTGACAGAACCACAGGCACATAGACACAGGCAACAGAGCATGCACAATGTCGGCACTAGTACAGTGTATATCCACCTTTCGCAGCAATGCAGGCTGCTATTCTCCCATGGAGACGATCGTAGAGATGCTGGATGTAGTCCTGTGGAACGGCTTGCCATGCCATTTCCACCTGGCGCCTCAGTTGGACCAGCGTTCGTGCTGGACGTGCAGACCGCGTGAGACGACGCTTCATCCAGTCCCAAACATGCTCAATGGGGGACAGATCCGGAGATCTTGCTGGCCAGGGTAGTTGACTTACACCTTCTAGAGCACGTTGGGTGGCACGGGATACATGCGGACGTGCATTGTCCTGTTGGAACAGCAAGTTCCCTTGCCGGTCTAGGAATGGTAGAACGATGGGTTCGATGACGGTTTGGATGTACCGTGCACTATTCAGTGTCCCCTCGACGATCACCAGTGGTGTACGGCCAGTGTAGGAGATCGCTCCCCACACCATGATGCCGGGTGTTGGCCCTGTGTGCCTCGGTCGTATGCAGTCCTGATTGTGGCGCTCACCTGCACGGCGCCAAACACGCATACGACCATCATTGGCACCAAGGCAGAAGCGACTCTCATCGCTGAAGACGACACGTCTCCATTCGTCCCTCCATTCACGCCTGTCGCGACACCACTGGAGGCGGGCTGCACGACGTTGGGGCGTGAGCGGAAGACGGCCTAACGGTGTGCGGGACCGTAGCCCAGCTTCATGGAGACGGTTGCGAATGGTCCTCGCCGATACCCCAGGAGCAACAGTGTCCCTAATTTGCTGGGAAGTGGCGGTGCGGTCCCCTACGGCACTGCGTAGGATCCTACGGTCTTGGCGTGCATCCGTGCGTCGTTGCGGTCCGGTCCCAGGTCGACGGGCACGTGCACCTTCCGCCGACCACTGGCGACAACATCGATGTACTGTGGAGACCTCACGCCCCACGTGTTGAGCAATTCGGTGGTACGTCCACCCGGCCTCCCGCATGCCCACTATACGCCCTCGCTCAAAGTCCGTCAACTGCACATACGGTTCACGTCCACGCTGTCGCGGCATGCTACCAGTGTTAAAGACTGCGATGGAGCTCCGTATGCCACGGCAAACTGGCTGACACTGACGGCGGCGGTGCACAAATGCTGCGCAGCTAGCGCCATTCGACGGCCAACACCGCGGTTCCTGGTGTGTCCGCTGTGCCGTGCGTGTGATCATTGCTTGTACAGCCCTCTCGCAGTGTCCGGAGCAAGTATGGTGGGTCTGACACACCGGTGTCAATGTGTTCTTTTTTCCATTTCCAAGAGTGTATATAGAAAATCCTTCCTGTACGCATTGTCTCGTACTAAAAGAACTTTATATTCGGCGGACTGTTCTAGCATTTCTGCTAACTCCGGTATTCCTACCGGTAGTCGCGACAAAGCAAAAAAATGGTTCAAATGGCTCTGAGCACTATGGGACTTAACATCTTAGGTCATCAGTCCCCTAGAACTTAGAACTACTTAAACCTAACTAACCTAAGGACATCACACACATCCATGCCCGAGGCAGGATTTGAACCTGCGACCGTAGCAGTCCCGCGCTTCCGAACTGCAGCGCCTAGAACCGCACGGCCACCGCGGCCGGCGCGACAAAGCATCCGCTACTATGTTATCTTGGCCTTCTATATACATAATCTTTATTCGGTATTCTTGTAAGGTAAGCATCCATCTCCTTAGTCGGGTATGGAATAGCTTGCATGACATCAAAAAACTTAACGCCTGGTGGTCACTATACACTTTAATCTCTTTCCCATACAGATAGTAATTACACTTTTTCACAGCCCAGACTACGGCGAGCGCTTCCAGTTCGGTTGCCGAGTAGGCTCTCTCGCAGCTAGTTAGAGTCCTGCTGGCAAAGACGATAATCTTTATTGTTGTCGGGTCGTTGCCTTCCTCCCACTGCAACAGGCACGCTCCCAAGCCATAGGAACACTAGTCCGTCGCAAGACAAAATTTTTTTGATAGGTCCGGGTGCTGCAAAATATTTGCGTTCAGGAGGGCGGTTTTAATTGCTTCAAAAGCTTGCTGACATTTGTCAGTCCAAACTCACTGCACATTTTTTTCAGTAGATTTAACAATGACTCGTCATTTAACAACTGATTTGGTACAAACCTCCTGAAAAAAGACGTAAATCCAATGAACGCTTTCAATTATCTCTTAGTTCGGGGGCTCGGAAATTCTCGGATCGCCTCTAGTTTTTTGTTGTCTGGGCTGCTACCAAGCGGCGTGATAAGGTGTCCTAGAAATTTAATTTTATTGCGTCCGAATTTTGACTTTTCTAAATTTGCTGTCACACCTGCCTGTTTAAATTTCTCTAATACCCTATGTAGCAATTCAATATGTTCGTCCCAAGTAGCAGTAGCGATTACCAGGTCATCAACATATACAGTGATTTTTTGTAACAAGTCTGGACCCAGTACCGTGTCTAGAGCAGTAATAAATACTCCAGCACTTACATTCAACGCGAAGGGAAGTACCTTTAATTGGTAACTTCGCCCTCCGAATATGAAGGCTGTGTACTTCCTTGATTCTGGCGTAAGTGGGATTTGCCAGTACGAACTTTTAAGATCAACCGAGGTCAAGTACTGCACTCCGTGGAATTTTTGTATCTGCTCATCTAAATTTTCTGAACGGGTTCTGACAGGTATAATAATTTTATTGATGTCCCGTGCATCTAATACTAGCCGGATTTTTCGGTTGGCTTTCGCCAGTGCTTCAAGAGGACTACTCTATGGAGAGAGAGAGGGTTCAATGATATCCCACTCTAACATCTTCCGAATCTCTTTAGCCACTACTTCCCTCCTCGACCAAGGTATGGAGTAAGATGTGCGACAGTACGTTTTGTGGGGCATCACCTCTATGTGATAATGGTACCCTTGATTATTCCTGGTCGGTCGGTAAATACCATGGTATATGCCGGTAGCAGCTGCGTTAACTGTTGCTTTTGTATGTTGCTTAAACTTTCAGATTCCTGTACTTTGGTTTGAAATGCATCAACATTTGTTTCAAAATTTCTATCTTCCATACTAGGATAATAGAGATCTGCCACATGTGAATAATCATCGAGGTGTAGTACCCAGGGGTCCCTACATTTGATATTAATTCGGTTGCAACATGGCACAAGTACCTCCTTCGATTTCATCATAGACTACAAAGTCCTCCTACCTTTATTAACTATGCTTAGTTTTCCCGAGGAGAGGTCGATCACTGCGTCCCTCTCACGGAGAAAATCTACTCCCAGAATGCAGGCCACCTTTAACCCTTTAACAATGAGGAACGAGCTCACTATGGCTTCGCCCTCCTTACAAATCTCCACCTGCACCTGGTGCTTAACTAATTGGCTCTGTGCACTTATAGCACGAGACACCTTGCAATTATTAACCGGGAAAATCGGTATGCCACGTCCCTTCCCCAGCGCTTTAAACTCATTACACTCACTGAGGCACCTGTGTCGATGATTATATTCACTGCAACATCATTGATTTTCGCTTCTATTATGGCTTGCACATTTTCGTTGGTATCTTTATTACATTCCTGCGGTTCGGTCAGTAGATCTTTATCCATACTGATACCGTCGTTGTATCGCAGCATATGTATTCCAGTCATATTACTGTCATTCGTGTTGCTCTCACTCCACCCCTCGGCCAGCGACGGAGAGCATATCGTGGCCGATTCTAGTTTGTTGGATGGCTTGCTTGCGAGGTACTTGGACGGCTATTGTCCGCGACCTCTACTATGTGTACGTTTCGATTTGTAGGCCGCCACGACTGCGCAATAGGCGCGTTTTGCAGTGGTGGTCTGTTGTTATCGTACCGGTCATTACCTTGCCGTTCTGGGCTTGGTCGCTGATTCTGATTCCAATTGCGATTACTGTCGCTGTAATTGCTATGCCACTGACCTCGCGCATTTTTCCAGCGGTTGGTCCCTGGCAGTCCGGAATCGTACCGTTCGTCAAATCGACGCTTTTTATTATGGGACGGCTGCCCATACCCGTTCTGACTTCTACCATTATTACCATTTTGCGAGTGCTCTTGCCGCTTGTTACCGGCCCCACCATTTCCATGGTTGTGGTTTTGTGCACTATTATTTCTGTCATGTTTACACCCTGATCCATTGTTCCGTGAGTGATCACACGCTGCTTTTGCATCTTCCTGGATTAAGTCTATTGAATCTAGAACAGACAGAAAATGTTCCATGTCGTTCTCTGGTACGTGTATTAGTTTCTCTTTGATATGAATGGGTAAATGTGATTTTAGGAGTCTTATTATGTCTCTTGGTAAGATAGGCTCATCCCAGTAGCGCGTCTTGCTTATATACTTCTCGAAATACCGTCTCAGATTCCCAAGACGAGGTGAGTACGGTTCGGGATTGTATACTTCTTTTCTTAGCCGCTCTTGTATACAAGGCGACCAGTATTTCGACAAAAACGCCCTTTCGAACTGTTCATACGTCATGCAGCAGTCTGCTACTTCCGTAGCCCACAACGCTGCATCACCCTTACGTATTGAATTTTCTGTGCTTCGTTCCACAAGCTAGGCAAGATATTTCTGAAGCTTTTTATGAATACTACTGGGTGTACTGACTTCCGTTCAGTAGTAAACGTTTGAAACTGCCTATTTTTGATCAAACTTTCTTCAACCAATATTTTTGGACTATTCTGGTTTGCTCGTGGGACATAGGCTGTGTGCTCCGAACCGAAGCTACAGCTCTTCGCATTATCGCCTAAAGATTCACCATTGTTGCGTCGCGTATAAGTTTGTGCGTTGCCAAAAACATTGGCTGTTGGCGACATAGTTTCATGTTCAAGATGTTTGCTGCTCTGTGCTAAACCCTTTTCCAAGTCGGATATCCGTTTGCTAATATTCACTTGCCACTACGGAATATCCTCACTGAGTATTTGTTTGATGGTTTGCACGTCGTTCTGTACTTGACTATTTACTGCGGTACTGAACGATTCAGAATCTCTATCTGCCATGGCTGCTTGTACGTTAGAATTAATATTTTTGTCGATCTCGCTCTCCTTTGCTTCTAGGCAAGAGTTGAATTCGGTTTCAAGTTTAGTCGCTTGTTCGTTCCACTTCTGCTCTACAAGCTGTGTGAAATCTATTTCTAGCTTTTCTAATTGGTTGGCCAAGACACCTATCTCGTCTACAATGTTAGTGTTTGCTATTTGCAGGTTGTTGACCTGTACAGTCAACTCCTGCATGGCCTTAGGTATCGATTCATAATTCTGTTTCATACAGGCAATCTCTTTTTTCATAATTTCTAACGATTGCACAAGTTGCTGATCCCGCTCAGCTTGCTGGCGATCCCGCTCAGCCTGCTGGGCAAGAAACTTTTCCTCTAGCTGGCGATCTCGCTCAGCTTACTGTGCGAGAAAGATCTCAGTTTTTTCGTCCTTTTCAGCTTGTTGCGCAAAATTTGACTGGTAATCCAGCACGCGCTCTAATATTGCCTGACGTGAATACCCACCATGCAGATTACCACTCTCTGGTTCCTGCTTTTCTGAGGGTGGTACAATTTCTTTATCTACATCTCCTTGTACACTGGTGGGCGGTGGCACCACGTCCTGTGCCTCTGCCCCCACATTTTCGCATGGTATATCCTCAAAGAGAGTACTTGTACTGCTTAATGCACCCGTTTCTACATTTCCTGCACTAACTAATGGCTGTTCCTCAGTATCCATATTGCTCGGACGTTGACTACTCAATTTAACTATATTCATAAATTACCTACTCGAACACAGGATCTGACAGTTTTACCACATGCACATAAAATATGGTAATTTATCTACAATACACTGCACACTAAAAATTACTGTCTACACTCAACTTTGGCCTGTCATAAATACTAACGTCAAACTACGCACACCACTAGCGATATGAGATCACTTCACTGGAGTTAAGCTTCTACAAACAGGACAACTACACTGTAGTCTTACCTTTAGTTTATCTGATTTCGGGGTTCGGCCGCCCCCGGACTATGTAGCTGTTACAGTTTCTCAGTACTATCAGGATCTTTTCCTCTGACTCGCTTGTAGTGGTGCGTTTTTTCATGAAAGAATTTTTGTACATTCATTAATACATGGCATTAATCATGAGACACATACATACATTTATCACTAAATACATACATGTATATAACAATATACAATGAAAGAAAACACATAAAACAGTTACTATTTTCGTGGCCACTGCAAATTCGGGCCCCACGCTTTAGGGCGACAGTTTCGCTGGTTCTACTATTTGCTTTGTTTTACTATTACTCGCGTAACAACTAATATATGAGATAAAATATGTTGCTACGAAAAGAGCCCCGAAATACCTTTTAGTGATGCTGTGCTATGACTTTTTTGGATCATTAATTTTCAACAAAACAAAATATATTACGTTCTTATTACTCTGGATCTGGCTTTCTATTAAAGGAACATTTTTTCGTTACTGTAACTCGCTATAAAGTTCAACATATCTTCCTTACTTTATAGTTATTGAGAAGGTTAATGAAAATTACTTCGTTATCAATACTGATGTTACAGTACGCAATGATTGTTCAACATCACAATTTTGCAGTGGATTTTTGTTAACAGTAAAACACCAATAAGTACCACGACTAACACGAGAACATGAGACTATCGTCATAGAAAAAGATGTTTTTACTATAAGGTTGGCCAGACCAGAACTACGCACAGCAAGATTTCTTTTATGTTATGAAGGTAAATTATCTTTTTGCACTGTCAATAAAATATTGTCAGCAGCCCGCGTCAATCTGTAAAACACATCATAAAATCTGCTGCTCTGCTCTGCAATTCCGAAAGCTGAAAGAAATAATTTTACTTCACTATTACCTGCCCGCTTCTTTGCGGTATGATTGATTTCATTTAATGCAGTGTGAATGCGCCGCGGCAGCGGCTCGTTCGTTCGTAGCGCAGCTCTGCACCACGAATAATATTTAAATAACTGAAAATTTCTTAAAGGGATGGGATAAAATACCAGGCAAGCTTATTACAAATCATAATGCAAGGTTTCACTAAGGAACTCTATTCAAAACATTTAAATAAATCAAGTTATTACACACCTTTCCCAGGCTATGTCTAATGGCGTCCCTCTCACAATCTTGACAAAAGAATGCTACGCAAGCGTACAATATAACGTCACAGGCTCTTCCTACTCACGTAACTCCAAGAAGACGACAGAGAAATTAATGTTCGTTCTGTACTATTTATAGTAGTCACATATTTTCATCCTTGTTTGCTATTTAATAAGTATCGTCTGTGGCGGTTTCAGTACTCACCGACACAGATATTATCTAAATAAAAAAAACAGTACATAATTCTTTCTATATGAGAACAAAACATGACACATAATGCTTTCTCTTTATTACATAATATGTCTTTTGCTAAGAGACGTTACAGGTGCTTAGAGACGATTAGGCAAAGCGTTGAGTAGAACGAAAATCTGTTTGCATTATTTTAAAACAAAACAGATGGTCATTGGGTAAAAAGTTCTTTTGAAACGGCAGGACAGAGCTTGCGGATCAGCGAGTGAAGATGTACAAACTCTGAGGCTTCAGTACTACTCCTTGATGTGTCACTAGAGAACTCTCGCGGTAGTGGAAGTGTCTGCTCATACACGCAGCCGTTGTTGCATTGAGATCTTTGAAAGCTGTACGGAATCCTAGTAGAACAACAGGCAGTCTGTCAGTCCAATGTTCTGCGGCATGGCATATGAGCGAGGCCTTTAACCGCTGATGAAACAGTTCCACAAGACCATTAGCGGCAGGGTAGCAGGCACAGGTTCGAATATGGCTCATGCCGAGCAATGATGAGAGTGCTTCAAAGATATGTCTTGTACTGCTTCAGCTGGCTTCTAATATGAACATGGAGAGGAATGCCGAAGTGGGGGATCCGCTCACAGAAGAAGATCAACACTACATCTGCTGCAATTGTGTCTTTCATGGGATGTATTTCGAAAAGCCGGCCGGAGTGGCCGTGCGGTTCTAGGCGCTGCAGACTGGAACAGAGCGACCGCTACGGTCGCAGGTTCGAATCCTGAGTCGGGCATGGATGTGTGTGATGTCCTTAGGTTAGTTAGGTTTAATTAGTTCTAAGTTCTAGGCGACTGATGACCTGAGAAGTTAAGTCGCATAGTGCTCAGAAACATTTGTACCATTTTTTTAGATTTCGAAACAATGAGAGAAACAGTCAATGACCACCAGGTAATATTGGTACCTTTCTGACGGTGGAAAATGTCCCATGATGTCGGTGTGGACATGGTGGGGTGAAAGTACCGATCGGAATGTTATGTGCCGATTTACGTTGTTGCACTGAGAAGCACTGCACTGGTGAGCAAATAACTTATAAAGCTAGTCATACAATAGTCCTACTGAAGGGTAAGAGAAGTTGTCAAGAGACTAAACTGTTTTCGAAAATGTGCCGTAAAGAATGACCACACATGTAGCGTTGATATGCCGCAGTGTAGCGCTATGTTCGAGGTCAATACTGGATGCGTCGGAACTGTAAGCCTGACTATGTTTCAAGGCATGCCTTCACGTCTTTGTCTTCTTCCTGGGTGCTGGCAAATGCTACAAGATCAAGTTGTTTCACGACGGAATCAGCGCGAGATAGTGCATCTACTCTGATCACCATCAACTTGATAACTATCTGTAGAAAAAATGAGCAATGTCCAGAAGCCATAACTAGTACAGTGATGCCTAGTCTGAGTTATGACAGAAAGCAAATAAAAATTTATTATACACAGCAGATAATTTAATTACAATGAGTAATCTTTAGACTATTTAGAGCGTCGCTATCCATCCTTTGGTTTCAGCCCAGAGGCAGCAAGAACAGAGTTTATGTAACAGGTAATTCACTGCCACGTCACTGTCCACACACTATTGTTCAACTGCAACTAAAAGCCAAAACTGTACAATCCATGGCTTCTGGTAAACCACTATTTGACCACATGGTCATCATTTCTTTTCATGGCAGGCTCCCTTTGGTTTGACATCCGCGGCACGCTTGCAGCACAGCGGTACGTCGACGATATTCTACTCCCAGTTTTGTTTCTCCTCCTCACAAGCCAACGTGGACTTACTTTTCAGGCAGATAATGCCCTCCCACACACGGCGAGCGTTTCTACTGCTTGTCTTCGTGTATACGAGACGTGTACATTACGTTTTTAAATTGTTCTTCTGCCACCTAGGAAAATAGGGCCCTCTTTTTACGGCCAAATGACGAATAAAGGCTGCAGTCCTTTTGAAAAGAAGTTATACGATGGGTATAAATCGCAATATCCTCCGCTACGTCTGTTAACACAACGCAGTGCTTTACCAAGACGGCGGCTTGTACAAAATCTGCTGCTCTGCCTTTATGGGTAGTTACATCAGACACAATACGTTTCAAAGACAGGCAGTGAAGTTTTCTTAAAAAACTTTTGAGCGCGAAGTCAGGGCAGTCAAGGCATCACGAAAAAATTGTTCCCACGTTTTGTAGGACCTTTTTTGGTGGTTAAGAAGCTTCCATGATCCTAGGAGATTCTGGGCATTCACCACCAGTTCCGCTTTAGGGGGGGGGGGGGATGGGGAGGTTGAGCCGTATCTTATCTCTGCAGTAGTTAGTGTGTTGCCTCTTTCTTGTGCCCACACTTTGCCGCGGTGCGATTGGTCGCGATCGCCTGTCTAGATACGCGCCTGTCTAGGCACGCACAGAATGATTCGAAGGAGAGTCGGCGCAGAGGAGAGACGTGGTGGAAGTTACACTGCTTACTCTGTCAATCGTCGTCATTGCCGTACCGGTTGTGCCGTGGTCGGTGGTGGGCCGTACGAACGAGGAGTTTTTCTCCGAATACGGAGGCAATGCTCGTGAGTGAACGATGTGGCGTAAGACTTCACGCTAATAGCGGAACTGGGGCGTTGCTGCGTCTGGGAGACAGTGTAGCCGTGCAGAGGTCTGAAACAACCGTCTGCATCCTGTCACCTAGCCAAGACTTCTGTCTGCCGCTGCCACTTTCAGCTGCAATTCTGGTGGGTAAGCTGTTTTCTCATCCAAGATCTACATCTATATTTATACTGCGCAAACCACCCAACGGTGTGTGGCGGAGGGCACTTTACGTGCCACTGTCATTACCTCCCGTTCCTGTTCCAGTCGTGTATGGTTCGCGGGAAGAACGACTGCCGGAAAGCCTCCGTGCGCTCTCGAATCTCTCTAATTTTACATTCGTGATCTCCTTGGGAGGTATAAGTAGGGGAAAGCAATATATTCCATACCTCGTCCAGAAACGCACCCTCTCGAAATCTGGACAGCAAGCTACACCGCGATGCAGAGCGCCTCTCTTGCATAGTCTGCCACTTGAGTTTGCTGAACATCTCCGTAACGCTATCACGTTTACCAAATAACCCTGTGACGAAACGCGCCGCTCTTCTTTTGATCTTCTCTATCTCCTCTGTCAACCCGACCTGGTACGGATCCCACACTGTTTATAACCTATAGGCACAGTGACAAAAATGTAAATAAAATAGCTAACATATGAACATATTCCAGGCCACTGATGATGCCTTGCAGAAAATAAAGGCGAAACGCGTATGACACTAAAATTGTGTTTTATTCAGTTGCTGTCAGACGGTCCATAAGTGAAAATTATCAATAAACTGATGAGCAATGGTTCAAATGGCTCTGAGTACTATGGGACTCAACTTCTGAGGTCATTAGTCCCCTAGAACTTACAACTAGTTAAATCTAACTAACCTAAGGACAGCACATACAACCATGCCCGAGGCAGGGTTCGATCCTGCGACCGTTGCGCTGCAGCGCCTAGAACCGCACGGCCACTTCGGCCGGCTGATGAGTAATACTCAAGTATAGGTCGAACGAGTGTGTTGTAAGCCACCTCCTTTGTTGATGGACTACATTTTCTAAGGACTCTCCCAATGAATCTCAACCTGGCACCCGCCTTACCAACAACTAATTTTATATGGTCATTCCACTTCAAATCGTTCCGTACTCATACTCCCAGATATTTTACAGAAGTAACTTCTACCAGTGTTTGTCCCGCTATCATATACTCATACAATAAAGGATCCTTCTTTCTATGTATTCGCAATACATTACATTTGTCTATGTTAAGGGTCAGTTGCCACTCCCCGCACCAAGTGCCTATCCGCTGCAGATCTTCCTGCATTTCGCTGCAATTTTCTAATGCTGTAACTTCTCCGTATACAACAGCATCATCTGCGAAAAGCCACATGGAACTTTCGACACTATCTACTTGGTCCTTTATATATATATATTGTGAAAAGCAATGGTCCCATAACACTCCCCTGTGGCACGCCAGAGGTTACTTTAACGTCTGTAGACGTATCTCCAGTGAGAACAACATGCTGTGTTCTGTTTGCTAAAAACTCTTTAATCCAGCCACACAGCTGGTCTGATATTCCGTAGGCTCTTACTTTGTTTATCAGGCGACAGTACGGAACTGTATCGAACGCCATCCGGAAGTAAAGGAAAATGGCATCTACCTGGGAGCCTGTACCTAATATTTTCTGGGTCTCATGAACAAATAAAGCTAGTTGGGTCTCACGCGATCGCTGTTTCCGGAATCCATGTTGATTCCTACAGAGTAGATTCTGGGTTTCCAGAAATGACATGATCCGCTGGCAAAAAACATGTTCTACAATTTTACAACAGATCGATGTCAAAGATATAGGCCTATAGTTTTCTTCTTGAAAACTGACACTACCAGTCCTCTTTTCCAATCATTTCGAACCTTCCGTTCCTGTAGAGACTTGCGGTACACGGCTGTTAAAAGAAGGGCAAATTCTTTCACGTACTCTGTGTAGAATCGAATTGGTGTCCCGTCAGATCCAGCGGACTTTCCTCTGTTGAGTGATTTCAGTTGCTTTTCTACTCCTTGGACACTTATTTCGATGCCAACCATTTTTTCGTTCGTGTGAAGATTTAGAGAAGGAACTACAGTGCGGTCTTTCTCTGTGAAACAGCTTTGGAAAAAGGTGTTTAGTATTTCAGCTTTACGCGTGTCATCCTTTGTTTCAATGCCATTATCATCCCAGAGTGTCTGGATATGCTGTTTCGATGCACTTACTGATTTAACGTAAGACTAGAACTTCCCAGGATTTTCTGTCAAGTAGGTACATAGAATTTTACTTTCGAATTCACGGAACGCTTCACGCAGAGCCCTCCTTACGCTAACTTTGACATCGTTTAGCTTCTGTTCGTCTGAGAGGTTTTGGCTGCGTTTAAATTTGCTGTGGAGCTCTCTTTGCTTTCACAGTAGTTTCCTAGCTTTGTTGTTGAACCACGGTGGGTTTTTCCCGTCCCTCACAGTTTTTCTCGGCACGTACTTGACTAAAACGCATTTTACGATTGCCTTGAACTTTTTCCATAAACACTCAACATTGTCAGCGTCGGGACGGAAATTTTCGTTTTGATCTGTTAGGTAGTCTGAAATCTGACTCCTATTACTCTTGCTAAACAGATAAACCTTCCTCCCTTTTTTTATATTCCTGTTAACTTCCATATTCAGGGACGCTACAACGGCCTTATGGTCACTGATTCCCTGTTCTGCGCTTACAGAGTCGAAAAGTTCGGGTCTGTTTTTCATCAGTAGGTCCAAGATGTTATCTCCACGAGTCGGTTCTCTGTTTAATTGCTCGAGGTAATTTTCGGATAGTGCACTCAGTATAATGTCACTCCATGCTCTGTCCCTACCACCGGTCCTAAACATCTGAGTGTAGTTCTTGTACGAGTAACTGTTGGGTGGCCCTTTACGACTTTAGCGTTGATGTGCGGTACCTCAAATGTACTGTGATATTTTGTGTGTCAAAGGTGTGTACTGTGTAATTTACTTTGTCTAAGTTAGGAAAGCTGTGCAATTTGTTCAAACTGGATAGAGTTTACGTTCTAGATACTTTCCTCGAGTAATATCTGTTTATTTCAAGCCCAATGCCTCGGAAGTTCTAAAAGCGCGACTGTAGTAAAGTTTGTTACGTTATTTGAAGTATGTTCTACTGAATAGCAGCTCAAATTATGCAATACCGTTTTAATTGTGAACCCTATAATGAGCTGAGCTTTTTCTGCTTTGACCGTTGCTGGAGTGTTTCAGTAAGCCTCCTTCTTAAATCATTTGATGGTTAAAGTTGCAATGAAAATGCCTTACATGCTTTAAAGTATTGCGATTTGCTTTAAGTACTTCGGACTTCTTAACTGCTTGCAATGTTGTACGTTAATATCTGATTTATCATCTTGCATGCAAAAGGTTGGCCGGCTTCATAGTTGGCGTAAAACTGCCCATGTACTAATAGTTTGTTGGTGAGTCATAGAAGGAACTTGTTGCCTTCTAAGCCGTCTGGGCTCACGCATTTCCGCGTGACAAGTACAACTAAATGGGTTTACAACCGCGGAACGCTGCTAAGTCTGAGCACTAATGTAATAGAAATTTTTTCTGACTTAAAAACTGTAGCTTATAAATAATGTTTCTCCGGTATCAAATAATTTTATCTAACATATTTGCATTAAACTAGCTTAATATAAAAACTTTTCTTAAAACTTCTCATTCTTTCTTTTTTAAAAAAAACCTTATATTTTGCAACTTAATTTTGTCCCAAGCAAAAGCATAAGTTCCAAGCTTTAAAAAAAATTCCCATGCTGTAGCAAGTCACTGTCAAATCTCTTGAATTAGAATACATATTATTAAACGTTACGTTTGTTGCTCTGCAAGAGTTTTCTGAAGTTTTGATTTTATGTATGAATTGAACAAATAGTAAGTTGTAATATCATTGTGTCTCTCAGCTGTTAGTTGTTTCGATGCCTGGTAAATAAAGTTTCCTGTTGGGAATCTTCTATGGACCTGGTCCTATCACCCCCCACAGCCTTGAGACCTGCTAGCAACATACTAAAAACATCAGAAGAAAATCCGTCTTCGCAACTCATCTCATACAAGGTAGTCACTAGGTGCACAGTATAGAAAACACCCTGGTAGGTCTTCATAGAATGAAGACGGGATACTTAAAAGACACATGTGAAGAAATAGTGATTTACGCCCTCCTGACAAAGTACAGTGATGCTCAACGAGCAGCGCACACTAAGAAACGCTAGCTTCCAGGACATAAGCTGCCCTGTTACTGAAAATTTCCTTCAAAAGTACTCCTCAGATTCTAGTTGCCCCTAGATCAGCGGTCCCTAACCTATGGGTAATTATTCCTGAAGGGTGAAGCGCAGCTTTACAGCCGTGAAACCAAAAGGGATGCAGTTGTTATTTTTGAATGATCATTACCTTTAACACTATTTCGTAAAATTGATACCGATTGCATCAACTAGAAATTATCACATTTTTTGAAATACTAGCAGTAACGCATGACACAATGAGATGGAAGTTAACAGCTTGAGGAGCGAGTGAATGAACAATATGTTCCTCAAACAGTCCACCCGCTACATACATACTTTGTACCTTGCATCGATGACAGTAAAACTGAGATATATGTATCATATATACTGAAGTACCTCGGGAAAACGCATTCTCTGAATTGCAGTAGTTCCCACAATGGAAACTTCTTCATTGTTCACTTCGGAACAATAAATGAACTAGTTGACAACACAACACAACAAAACAGTAACTATACAATGGCTACTAGGCTGCTGTAGCACCCGGGTTCCCAGGTTCGATTCCCGGAGGGGTCAGGGATTTTCTCTGCCTCGTGATGACTGGGTGTTGTGTGATGTCCTTAGGTTAGTTAGGTTTAAGTAGTTCTAAGTTCTAGGGGACTGATGACCATAGATGTTAAGTCCCATAGTGCTCAGAGCCATTTGAACCATTTTGCTGTAGCAGCTGCACGGAATTATTATTATTAGTAGCAGACCTCTGTAACTATTTTAGAATTTTATTGCACCTAAAACATTACTTTTACTTTTTCACATCCGATTTAAAATTTTGAACAAATCAGAATATAACTCCTTTTAAAGTTAGAACATAGAAAAGTACAGTTTTTGTAACTGTGACACGCCGATTGTTCTTATACACAGATTGTGACCACCTACCTAACAGTCGGTATGTCCACCTTTGGCACGGATAACAGCGGCGACGGGTCGTGGCAAGGAAGTAGTGAGGCCTAGATAGTTGCTGGAAGGAGATGGCACCACATCTGCTTACAGAAGTCACCTATTTTCCGTAAATTCCGGGCAGGGGGCCATGAGCTCTGACGCCACGATCAATCAACTCCCAGATGTGTTCGATCCGGTTCAGACCTGGCGGGCTGGTGTTCCAGCACATCAATTGGAACTCGCCACTGTGTTACTCGAACCACTCCTTCATATTCCTGGCATAGTGACATGGCGCATTGTCTTGTTTAAAAACGCCATTACCGTCGTGAAACATGATGGTCCAGAAGGTATGTAGATGGTTTGCGACCAATGCACGATATTCCTTGGCCGTCATGGAGCCTTGCACGTGCTCCACTGGACCAAAGCATACCCACATGAATGTTCCCCAGCCCATACTCGAGCCACCACCAGCTTGACTCTATACCACAGTACAGGTATCTAGGAGCTGTTCCCCTGGAAGACGATGGATTCGTCCTATCAGCGTGATGAAGAAGGTCTCGAGATTCATCAGACCATGCAAAGCTCTACCACTGCACCAACGCCTAGTGCCAATGGTCATGTGCCCATTTCAGTCGTAGATGCCGACCCTGTGGTGTTAACGTTGGCACATCCATGGGTCGTCCGTTGCGGAGGCCCATCGTTAGGGAGTATTCAGTGTACTGTCTGTTCAGATACACATGTACTGTGCGCAGCATTAAAGTCTGATGTCAGTTCCGCCACAGTTCGCCGCCTGTCCTGTTTTACCAGTCTCCCCAGCCTACGACGTCCGACATTTGTAATGAGTTGTAGCCGCCCAACCCCCCTACGTGTGGACCTTGTAACACCTCCGATATATGTATCCCGCTCGATCGGGATCTGAATAGCAGCCCAAATAACTATTAATTAATGTGACCGTGTACCTAATGGGGCTGGCAATCGGATTTGACTGCTATGGAGTTGTTACATTCCATTTTGTCCTTCTCAAATGCTGTAATAATGAAATGTCTGGTGACAAGAAGAACGCCAACACAGCTTCACTAATCAAGACCTATATTCGTCTCAAAAACACAAGAAAAAGGAGACAGCCACTGCCTTCGTCATACATAATTAATTACGGCTAATCTCAGCACAGGCCTCTTCGTTATTCATTATTGTCACACGCAAATTCAATCACTGAAATCCAACACTGCAATCCAAATGATGCCGGCGCGGTAGACGCGAAACCAAAAATATCGGCACAGAAATATCACTGATCACTCTAGTAATTATACTTCTTCACTTTCCCGTATTATTTTAACACAAAGGGGTTAAACCGCGACGATGG
Source organism: Schistocerca piceifrons (assembly GCF_021461385.2). NCBI lineage: Eukaryota > Metazoa > Arthropoda > Insecta > Orthoptera > Acrididae > Schistocerca > Schistocerca piceifrons. The sequence goes on from NC_060143.1 coordinate 227,748,464, forward strand.
CCACTCCCTTTGTCGGTCAGCCTTGTATTACCGCAACAGGCCTCCACACGGCTCGGCCCGCAACCCGGAACTGCCTGACTCAACTCTCACTCGCCCTCGCAACCCGACACTATCGATTGTTTGCCCTTTCGACCTGTGCCGAGTGCAAATTTATAGTAAGGGCCTACGGACGCCTTACATCCCCGCCCTCGAAAACTTCTTTGGAGCCTCCGGCGTAAAAGAATCGGCAACGGAATTAGACATTGCTACATCTGAACAAAACACATAGTGTAAATAATTAATGAAATTACAATTCACCAAATAATCCCTCGACTCCGGTAGTGGGCTGCCTCCACAATAATTTCTACAAAAGGTTATTACATCTCAAAAACATGGCCTTGTCCAAATTACAGTTTTTTTATATCAAACAGCAATAGTCCTCTATAGTCCAATATTGAATGAAACACACAACATACAATCAAAAATTATTACTTAAACACATGACATATGAATTATTATACTACAAATTAGTTGTTACAGGTTTTTACACCCATTCTCAGGTAATCGTCGATATGAAATATGAAGTTCTAGTTACAATACATCAGAAAATACAATGCAAATAAATATTCTCATTTTTCAAATGTCCGTTCAACAACTAAATGTCCTAAATATGTCCTACCCAACTACATCAATGAGCTTGAACACTCTCATTTCAGACATTTGCCCTAATCGAGTTCCCCTTCCTCATCTGGGTTATCCCTGTTCTCATGTGAGTAGTACCTTTTTGTGTTTTCCACATGTTCCTTACCATGCACTCTCTTTGTCCGTGCATATTCCAACTCCACAGTGTTAGGATGACCAATTTTTATAATCCTGTATGGTCCCTTATAAACGTGGTTGAATTTATGTATTTCAGAGTTTATTTTCTTTGATTTTGCATGAACCTTTACTAGTACCAAGTCTCCCACTCGGTAAGTTATCGGTTTCACTAGCTTGTCGTGTCTTCCCTGTCTTTTCCTAGCCTTCTCCTTCATACTTAATTCCACTAGCTCCAATTTCCTTTCCGAAGTCAATGAACTTACTGGTGGGTAGACTAGCAACTCACAAAAAATACTGTCGGGTTCTTGATTGAGCAATACTTCACATGGTGCAAACCCTGTAGAATCATGTGGTAGGTGATGCCTGACCCGCTCAAATTCTTCCAGATATTCTTTCCATGAACCATGCTTCCTACGACAGTATGTTCGGCATAAATGGTTCAATTCCTTCATTGTTCGTCCTGCAGGGTTAGAAGCTGGCCTATACCTAGAAATGGCAATTTGCTCTATTCGTGCTCTTTTAGCATCTCTGTCCACTCCTTTGACCTAAATTGTGACCCATTATCACTCAAAATTCGCCTAGGAATACACACCTTTTGAAAATAGTCTTTCTCAAAATGGTTAATGATGGCTCTACTAGTGGCTTTCTTCAACGGGTAAAATTTTATGTACTTGGAAACCAGTTCTTCCACTACTAAGATTTGTGTGTAATTCCCTCGTGAGGCAGGAAGTGGCCCAAAGAGATCCACTGCAACTATGTCCTTAATTGCTGTTTGTAAAATTGGATGCACATATCCTTTGTGCTGTACTGTAGTCGTTTTAGATTTTTGACAGGTGTCACATGTACTCAGTATCTTACGTATACGCCTTCCCATGTTGTTGAATGCACAATCTAACTTCAACTTTTCCAGACACTTCTTCGGTCCATAATGCGCGTTACTATAGTGCGTATACCAAATTAA